>NC_073399.1:21299011-21925489 GCF_028641065.1 Leucoraja erinaceus | reverse complement strand
TCTATTTTTAGTTGCATATATGTCGGGGGATGGGTGAAACTTTTTTTTAATCTCTTCCTTCAATGGGGATGTGACCTTTTCCTTGTATCTCCGTCTGCGCTGAGGCCTAACATCGTGGAGCTGGCGGCCTCCAACTGGAATCGACCTGACTTCGATAGCTGACTTCGGAGGTTGTGGTGGCGCTGTGGCTGCGACCCGACTTTGGAGCTTCGGAGGCTTCGGCCGCGAGCCCTGTGGACGGTAACATTGGGAGCTCGCAGGCCGCTGGTTGGTGACCGATTTTCGGGAGCTCCTGCAACAGCAGCTTTGCCCACCCCGAATCGCGGAGTTTGAATCGGCCCATTCGCGGTGCTCAAAATCGGCCGCGGGATCTACCATCGCGCACCGGGGGCTTCAACGTCGAGCCTCAACACAACAGTTTGACTGCCTGACCGCGGGAGAAGAAGCAAGGAAGAGATAAGACTTTTTGCCTTCCATCACAGTGAGGAGATGCCTGGACATTCACTGTGATGGATGTTTGTGTTAAATTGTGTTAATGGTGTGTTTTGTCGCTTTTTGCTGTCATGACTGCATGGTACGAAATTTTGTTCAAACTTGTTTGAATGACAACAAAGGAAATTCAATTCAATTCAAATCATAAATTTTGTGGCTACATACCGATCGATCACAATCCAGGAACAGCCACTCTCAAGATAATCAAATTCATTATTTTTTTTCACAATTATGTCATAAGAACATCTAAATCATCTATATTTTGTGTTATTGTCTATCCATGATCAATATTTTCACATTAAATATCTGAAAACTTCCACAGTAAAGTTTTAGTGATATGTTTAGTATGAAAATATTAATCGTGGATAGACAATAACACAAAATATAGATAATTTAGATGTTCTTATGACATGATTGTGCAAAAAATGATTTTGATTATCTTGAGAGTGGATGTTTCTGGATTTTGAATAAATGTCTGAAAAACGGCCCTTGCAGTGAGAAAGAGTAAAATTTATGGGAATTAAACATTCAATTCCTTCCATTTGGCATAGAAATTCATGACAAAGTGAGATTTAAAAATCATGTTATATTGTGAATTCTTGTGTGAATGGGATCAGTTTGTTATTTGGATACTTAGGCTATTTAAAAAAATATTGTTAGCCTTTTCTTAAGAATGAGATAGATGTTTAGATCTAGTAATTGAATTTAGATGACTGATGAATATGATTTTTTGTTGGGTATTTACTATTTGTTTTAACGTTACAATAATATTAAAGTTCTGATCTTGAGAATATCACATTTTTGAATTTAAGGCAGTCGGGGCTGTTTATTACTATTTCCGTCATAACTTGTTAATTTTGTATTTAGCTACTTAATTAGGTAATTAACTAATTATATACTTTAATTTCAGGTCATCCAAGTAAGATGTATCATATTTGTTTTAGAATTATTCAATCTATAATAACTGAAAATGTCATTCAGTTCTCTTAATTTTTAAGAAAGTTGTGGGCTAATATGTCAATTGACTGTCCTCAATCACAGATTTTGTGTTAAGTTAATGGAAAAGCAATAGGAAACTAATTTCCGAGTATGAAAATTACCATAACTTTGTTAATACTGAAGATATGCAAGTGAATCTACTACAGTATTCCTAATTGTAGTTGCTTCATTTCTACTTGTGGTTGCTTCAAAATAATCGTTCATCGCGTCTTCTCAAACTTATAGACATCCAAATGTCCCTACAAGTAATCACACATTTTCTGTCACTGTTGAAATGTACAAAATACAGTACCAATTCGTACACCAAGATCCCACAAACAGCAAAGAGTTAAACATCCTGATGACGGGATGGATAATTCAACTTCTCCCTTCTGCCTCATCGATTCTTTCAGCAACTTCACTGAGCATTTTACCATTAGTAAGAATTCACGTGGAATTCTGTATAAAAGTGCATGGAGGTCATTTCCATCACTGAAAACATACACTTTGATGATACATCTGAAGAAAACCACAACTCCAAGGGTACTGCGTACTCTCAATATAAAGAAGTGTCAGCCCAGATTTTGTGTTCTACTTTCACAAGTGTAACCATATATAACCATATAACAATTACAGCATGGAAACAGGCCATCTCGACCCTTCTAGTCCGTGCCGAACACATATTCTCCCCTAGTCCCATATACCTGAGCTGAGACCATAATCTTCCATTCCCTTCCCGTCCATATAACTATCCAATTTATTTTTAAATGATAAAAACGAACCTGCCTCCACCACCTTCACTGGAAGCTCATTCCACACAGCTACCACTCTCTGAGTAAAGAAGTTCCCCCTCATGTTACCCCTAAACTTCAGTCCCTTAATTCTCAAGTCATGTCCCCTTGTTTGAATCTTCCCTACTCTCAGTGGGAAAAGCTTTTCCACGTCAACTCTGTCTATCCCTCTCATCATTTTAAAAACCTTTATCAAGTCCCCCCTTTAACCTTCTGCGCTCCAAAGAATAAAGCCCTAACTCAGTGGTTCCCAACCTTTTTTTGGCCATGCCCCACCTAATCACCTCTAAAATCCTGATGCCCCTCCCCCTCCCCCCCCCCATGTGGTGATATATATAATTCTTATCATTTAAAAAATGAACTCCGTTTCAGCTGAAGAAGCTTAAAACGCCAATACCTTGGTTTAAACAAGCTTCAAAAGAACAAAAATAAAAATCGAAAATTTGGACCCAGCTCAATTGCCCCCCTTAAAAATCAAATTGCCCCCCTGTGGGGCGTACGCCCCACGTTGGGAACCACTGCCCTAACTTGTTCAACCTTTCTCTGTAACTTAGTTGCTGAAACCCAGGCAACATTCTAGTAAATCTCCTCTGTACTCTCTCTATTTTGTTGACATCCTTCCTATAATTAGGCGACCAAAATTGTACACCATACTCCAGAATTGGCCTCACCAATGCCTTGTACAATTTTAACATTACATCCCAACTTCTATACTCTATGCTCTGATTTATAAAGGCCAGCACACCAAAAGCTTTCTTTACCACCCTATCTACATGAGATTCCACTTTCAGGGAACTGTGCACAGTTATTCCCAGATCCCTCTGTTCACCTACATTCTTCAATTCCCTACCATTTACCATGTACGTCCTATTTTGATTTGTCCTGCCAAGATGTAGCACCTCACACTTATCAGCATTAAACTCCATCTGCCATCTTTCAGCCCGCTCTTCCAACTGGCATAAATCTCTCTGTAGACTTTGAAACTCTACTTCATTACCCACAACCCCACCTATCTTAGTATCATCTGCATATTTACTAATCCAATTTACCACACCATCATCCAGATCATTGATGTACATGACAAACAACAGTGGACCCAACACAGATCCCTGTGGCACCCCACTCGTCACTGGCCTCCAACCTGACAAACAACCATCCACCATTACTCTCTGGCATCTCCCATTCAGCCACTGTTGAATCCATCTTGCTACTCCACCATTAATACCCAACCATTGAACCTTCTTACCCAACCTTCCATGAGGAACCTTGTCAAAGGCCTTACTGAAGTCCATATACACAACATCCACTGCTTTACCCTCATCAATGTCCCGAGTAACATCTTCAAAAAATTCAAGAAGATTAGTCAAACATGACCTTCCAGGCACAAATCCATGTTGACTGTTCCTAATCAGACCCTGTTTATCCAGATGCTTATATATATATTATCTCTAAGTATTCTTTCCATTAATTTGCCCACCACTGATGTCAAACTAACAGGTCTATAATTGCTAGGTTTACTTTCACCAAAGCGAGGTACCTAACCATATTTAACATATATTAAAATTCTTGCATGGAACAAGCCACTTTATAAAAGAATGACTATAATTAGTAATGTGATGTGTTAGTAAAGAAACAAAATTATTAACAAAAGTACAGGCACCATCCAAGTTGTTAACATTTCCTGTCATCACAGCTTGCCTAAACCAAAAATATTCAAAGCTTTTGTGTAATGTTTAGTTAATTGAAGAACAGGCCAACATTATATCACAAATTACTATTGCTGTTTAGCTACTAATAGGATTACATCCATGGCTAACAAAGGAATGTTGGATAAGCAGAGGGCAAAGTGATTTTGAAACCATTTATGGCAAAAGCACTGGAAATATTATCTGGCTTTAAGTCAAAATTCCATTTGTTGTCAATTAAAACTTTTTGCACAAAATGCCTGCATTACCAGTGTCTGCAGTGGAAATGAATGAAAACATTTACACAATTTTAGTGCATATTTTATATTGTGATCAGAGAACAATCTGCAATCACAACAACCACTTTAGTAAATACTGTGTGCAACTGAGGATAGTTTTAAGAAACTATCCGCAAAGACCGCTCCCTCCGCAACTCCCTTGTCAATTCTTCCCTTCCCTCCCGCACCACCCCCTCCCCGGGTACTTTCCGTTGCAACCGCAAGAAATGCAACACCTGTCCCTTCACCTCCCCCCTCGACTCCATTCAAGGACCCAAGCAATCGTTCCAGGTGCGACAAAGGTTCACCTGCATCTCCTCCAACCGCATCTACTGCATCCTCTGCTCTAGGTGTCAGCTGATTTACATTGGGGAGACTAAGCATAGGTTGGGCGATCGTTTCGCCGAACACCTCCGCTCAGTCCGCAATAACCAACCTGACCTCCCGGTGGCTCAGCACTTCAACTCCCCCTGCCATTCCCAATCCGACCTCTCTGTCCTGGGTCTCCTCCATTGCCAGAGTGAACAACAGCGGAAATTGGAGGAACAGCATCTCATATTCCGCCTGGGGACTTTGTGTCCGAATGGCCTTAACATTGAATTCTCCCAATTTTGCTAGCCCTTGCTGTCTCCTCCCCTTCCTTAACCCTCTAGCTGTCTCCTCCCACCCTCCTATCTGCCCGCCCTCGGGCTCCTCCTCCTCCCCTTTTCCTTCCTTCTCCCCCCCCCCCACCCCCCATCAGTCTGAAGAAGGGTTTCGACCCGAAACGTCGCCTATTTCCTTCGCTCCATAGATGCTGCTACACCCGCTGAGTTTCTCCAGCAATTTTGTGTACCTTCGATCTTCCAGCATCTGCAGTTCCTTCTTGAACACTATAGTTTTAAGAAAACCTTATTTAAAACATATTCAACACTTCTGCATTTCCTTTTATTACCAAAACCTTTATTTCAGCCTTCCTTCAAAAGAATGAACCTTTGCTTTGAAGACAATACACAAACCAACTCTAGGACACACAGATACAGAACTTCATTAGCACCCATAATCTATGGCTGCCTGACACATCAATAACTCAGAAAGACAAGGTATTTTGTTTGTGCTCTCCATAATGTTTGGGACAAAGACCCATCATTTATTTATTTGCCTCTGTACTCCACAATTTAAGATTTGTAATAGAATAAAATCACATGTGGTTAAAGTGCACATTGTCAGATTTTAATAAAGGCAATTTTTATACATTTTTGTTTCACTATGTAGAAATTACAGCTGTATTTATACACAATTCCCCCCATTTCAGGGCACCATAATTTTTGGGACACATGGCTTCACAGGTGTTTGTAATTGCTCTGGTGTGTTTAATTGCCTTTTTAATGCAGGTGTAAGAGAGCTCTCAGCACCTAGTCTTTCCTCCAGTCTTTCCATCACATTTCTAAACTTTTATTGCTGTTTATCAACGTGTGGACCAAAGTTGTGCCAATGAAAGTCAAATAAGCCATTATGAGACTGAGAAACAAGAATAAAACAATTAGAGATATCAGCCAAACCATAGGCTTAACAAAATCAAATGTTTGGAACATCATTAAGAAGAAAGAGCACTGGTGAGCTTACTAATCGCAAAGGGATTGGCAGGCCAAGGAAGACCTCCACAGCTGCTGACAGAAGAATTCTCTCTATAATAAAGAAAAATCCCCAAACACTTGTCCGACAGATCAGAAGCACTGTGGATTTCTCAATGAACACTGTCTGCAGAAGACTTCATGAACAGAAATACAGAAGCTACACTGCAAGATGCAAAACACTGGTTAGCCGCAAAAATAGGATGGCCAGGTTAGTTTGCCAAGTACAGGTGCACAACCTTTTATCCGGTGTTCCGGAAACCGAAAAACTCCGAAAAACCGGCCATTTATTCCAGGATGTCGTCTGCACACCAAAGCTCGCGTTTGGCGCCAAACATGACCCGAAACGACCCACGGTCAACCCAGGACTGTACTACTGTAGCGGCTGTAGTACAGACTGATTTACTTAAACATCTGTAAATCATTGCTTAAATGTTAGTCAGTTAGTTTGGAGGGCTTTTATGTGAAGGGGGTTGAAGGGGTAAACTTTAATTCTTAGTCCCCTACCTGGTCGGAGAGGCGGGGAGCGGTCAATGCCTTACCGGGTCGCCGTGCAGTGCCGGTTGTAGCTCCGACCCCGGCAACTCTACCCCTGGCTGCGAGGCGCTCCAAATCCAGCGCCGCCCGCAGCCCCAGCTCCGCGAATGTTGGGAGTCGGCGGCGTCGCAGCGCTGGGACACCAGCGGGGAGCGGGCAATGCCTTACCGGGTCGCCGTGCGGTAAGCTCCGGAGCGTTGTGGCCGTCGACTCCCAACATTCGCGGAGCTGGGGCTGCGGGCGTCCGGCCGCGGGCGGCGCTGGATTTGGAGCGCCTCACAGCCAGGGGTAGAGTTGCCGGGGTCGGAGCTCCAACCGGCGCCGCCCGCGGCCGGACGGAGCCCCCAGCTCCGCAATGTTGGGAGTCGCCGACCAGGTAGGGGACTAAGAATCAAAGTTTCCCCCTTTACCCCCCCCCCCACCCACCATCACATAAAATCCCTCCAAACTAACTGACTAACATTTATGCAATGATTTACAATGATTCCCCGGTCTCCAGGGAGGAGGCAGCCGCTCCAGACTTTTCAAGCCACCCGCGCTACCTTCCAAATCTACGCTAAAAATCTTCCATTCGGAAATCCGAAAATGTCCGAAATCCGACAAGTGTCTGGTCCCAAGGCTTTCTGATAAAAGGTTGTGCACCTGTACTTAAAATAGCAACCACAGTTCTGGAAAAAGGTCTTGTGGACAGATGAGACGAAGATTAACTTTTATCAGAGTGATGGCAAGAGCAAAGTATGGAGGAGAGAAGGAACTGCCCAAGATCCAAGGCATACCACCTCATCTGTAAATAGAGTGGTGGGGGTGTTATGGCATGGGCATGTATGGCTGCTGAAGGTACTGGCTCACTTATCTTCATTGATGATACATTGCTGATAGAAACATAGAAACATAGAAATTAGGTGCAGGAGTAGGCCATTCGGCCTTTGAGCCTGCACCGCCATTCAATATGATCATGGCTGATCATCCAACTCCGTATCCCGTACCTGCCTTCTCTCCATACCCTCTGATCCCCTTGGCCACAAGGGCCACATCTAACTCCCTCTTAAATATAGCCAATGAACTGGCCTCAACTACCCTCTGTGGCAGAGAGTTCCAGAGATTCACCACTCTCTGTGTGAAAAAAGTTCTCCTCATCTCGGTTTTAAAGGATTTCCCCCTTATCCTTAAGCTGTGACCCCTTGTCCTGGACTTCCCCAACATCGGGAACAATCTTCCTGCATCTAGCCTGTCCAACCCCTTAAGCATTTTGTAAGTTTCTATAAGATCCCCTCTCAATCTCCTAAATTCTAGAGAGTATAAACCAAGTCTATCCAGTCTTTCTTCAAAAGACAGTCCTGACATCCCAGGAATCAGTCTGGTGAACCTTCTCTGCACTCCCTCTATGGCAATAATGTCCTTCCTCAGATTTGGAGACCAAAACTGCACGCAATACTCCAGGTGTGGTCTCACCATGACCCTGTACAACTGCAGTAGAACCTCCCTGCTCCTATACTCAAATCCTCTTGCTATGAAAGCCAACATACCATTCGCTTTCTTTACTGCCTGCTGCACCTGCATGCCTACCTTCAATGACTGGTGTACCATGACACCCAGGTCTCGCTGCATCTCCCCCTTTCCCAATCGGCCACCATTTAGATAATAATGATGGTAGTGGCATAATGAATTCCAAAGTGTATAGTTCTATCTGCTCAAGTTCAAACAAATGCTTCAAAACTCATTGGCCGGTGGTTCATTCTACAGCAAGACAATGATCCCAGACATACTGCTAAAGCAACAAAGGAGTTTTTCAGCTACAAAATGGTCAATTCTTGAGTGGCCAAGTCAATCACCCGATCTGAACCCAATCAGCGACACAAAAAGGTTCTTGAACCAATCAAGTGGATTCATTATTACTGGTATTGAGATTACATTTTTATTTAAAATCCACAATTATTTAATTACCCAAATTTAAATTTTGCATTAGCCATCAGCCATCAGCCATGACTGGAACTCAACTTATGTTGATGGGTTAAAGATCCAGTGCAGTAAATTAATGCTATTATACCCTGTATTTAACATATTCTCTTTGTTTGGTGGCGTCTTTAAAAAAAAATCCTGTTATTATAAATACATTTATTCTGATCATTCAGAAAAGCTTCCTTTTTCATTTTGTTTTAAAATTAGGAGCAATGATTTCCAAATAGAAGTCGAGAACAATTCATTACTTTTTATTTTTATATTCTTTTTGCATGTTTAATTTATCTCTTCCAAGTTCAAAACAAATCAGCAGCAACAATTCCCAAGTTCAGCAGTGACAAATCCCATTTAATATCAACTTCAGTGTAATATAACATCCCAAAGCATGTCCAGAAAAATTATTAAATAACATTTTATACCAAGCCATGGCAAGAATATGCAACAGATGATTCAAATCTTGATTAGAAAGGTAGGTTTAAAAGGAGTTAGAGAAATGGAGTCGAAGGGAGAGAATTTAATTGCTTGGGATCTCAGCAGTTGAAGCGATGACTGATAATTGTAAATAGATTAGCAGCAAGCTGTCAAAATTAAGGAAGTGACCAAGAGGTGATGGTCGAACATGATTCAACTGGTCCGGCATTGTTTCTTGGTTTTCTAATTTTGAACTAATAAAGAAAGTTTTGAAGGGAAAGCCACACACTGCATACAAGATTCAAGATTCAAGATTATTTAATGACCACACAGTCAAGCTGGTGGAATTCATGTTCAGTACAGGATTTTACACAATAAGCTGATTCCAGTCATGCAGACATACAGTTTGTGGTACAGAAGAACACAGTAAGCAGAACATAACATAACATAAAACACAGACAACATACAGTATACAGTACATGCACGGGGTGGCTTTGTGATATTATCATAGAATGTTCAGAGTTCGAATTGCATATGGGTAGAAACTGTTTTTGAATCGTGATGTTTTGGCAGGCAGTGAGCTGTAGCGCCTCCCTGAGGGCAGCAGGTGGAAGATGTGGTGAGCTGGGTGGGAGGGATCAGAAATGATTTTCTTCACCCTTGACACGGACCGTTTGAGATTGAGTGATACTATTGATGGGAGGGGGGTGCTGATGATTTTGGATGCTTTGTTGACAATGCGCTGTAGTTTATTACGGGAGTTAGTGTCCAAACTGCTGTACCAAATTGTTATTGATGAAGTGAGCATGCTTTGGATGATGGCTGTGTAAAATCGGATTAGGAGATGTTTCCTCACTCTGAACTTCTTGAGCTGGCGGAGAAAGAAGAGTCTTTGGTTGGCTTTTTTTATAAATGTGGTCCGAGTTGGTTTTCCATTTGAGGTTATTGCTTATATGAGTGCCAAGAAATTTGAATGAGTCAGTGGTGGATATGGGTTCGCCGGAGATGAGTAGGGGGGTCTTGGGTTGTGCCTTTCGTCTGAGGTCGATGATAAGTTCATGGGTTTTTGATGTGTTGAGTAGGAGGTTATTGTCTGTGCACCAAGTGACTGCTTTGTGTGTTTGAGTGCGGTATTCTGTTTCGTTGTTGTTAGAGATGAGACCTATGATGGTTGTGTCGTCTGCGTATTTGTATATTTTGACTGAACTGTACTGGGATGCGAGTTGATTTGTATAGAGTGAGAATAACCAGGGTGACAAGACGCAGCCCTGAGGGGCTCCTGTACTGAGGTGCAGAGGGTGAGATGTGGTGTTGTGTATCTTCACCCTTTGTTGTCTGTTCCAAACATAGAAACATAGAAATTAGGTGCAGGAGTAGGCCATTCGGCCCTTCGAGCCTGCACCGCCATTCAATATGATCATGGCTGATCATCCAACTCAGTATCCCGTACCTGCCTTCTCTCCATACCCCCTGATCCCCTTAGCCACAAGGGCCACATCTAACTCCCTCTTAAATATAGCCAATGAACTGGCCTCAACTACCCTCTGTGGCAGAGAGTTCCAGAGATTCACCACTCTCTCTGTGTGAAAAAAGTTCTTCTCATCTCGGTTTTAAAGGATTTCCCCCTTATCCTTAGGTGAGTGAGAAAGGAAGCTATGGATCCAGTGACAGATGCGGGGGTCAATGTTCATGTCCGTTAATTTATGAAAGAGTTTGACCGGGTTGATGGAGTTGAATGCAGAACTGATGTCCATGAACAGGATGCGGGCGTAAGTGTTGGCGGTTTCCAGGTGTTGCAGAGTGTGATGGATGGCCAAGTTGACTGTGTCTTCTACTGACCTGTTGGCTCTATATGCGAATTGATATGGGTCCATGGTGGAGGAAGTGCTGGTTTTAAGGTGGGTGAGAATGATGCGCTCAAATGACTTCATGGCCACGGATGTGAGGGCAATCGGTCTGTAGTCATTGAGGCAGGATGTTGTGTTAGACTTGGGCACAGGAATGATGGTGAATTGTTTAAAGCACTGGGGCACTGAACATTGGCAGAGGGAGGTGTTGAAGATATTGGTGAAGACGGGGGCCAGTTCTGCAGCACAATGATGGAGCACTGCTGGGCTGATGTTGTCTGGGCCTGCTGATTTAATTTTCTTCTGTCTCGTGAAGGTAGTCCTCACCTCGGCCTCCTGGATGTGGAATGGAGGGGGAGGAAGAGAAGGGGATGATGGTAAAGAGACTGGAGACTGTTCAAACCTGCCATAGAAAATGTTCAGTTTATCTGGGAGTTGATGATCATTATCAGGGATGGGGGTGGGTTTCTTTTTGTAGTTGGTGATTTCCTGCAGTTTTTTCCAGACAGTTCTTGTGTTATTGGTTGAGATTTCTTGTTCTATTTTGGTGGCATAATTGTATTTGGCTTTCCTTATTGTAGACCTTAATCTATATTTTGTAGCCATATAGTCCTGCTTATTTACAGTTTTATATGCAGCATTTTTCTCAGTTCTTAATTGTTGAATTTATTTTGTGAACCAGGACTTATTGTTGTATTGTTTAACCGTTCTTAAAGGGATACAGAGTTGCTCGCAGAATTGGACATATGACGTCACTGTGTCCGTGTAGTCGTGGAGGTCACCAGCTGCGCGGAAGACTTCCCAGTCAGTGCATGCGAAGCAGTCTTGCAGCTTTTCGATGGCATCTGTAGACCACGACCTGACAGATTTGGGCGAAGTTTTTGAGGATTTTATTTTTTGCTTATACTTTCGGATAAGCAGCAGCATCGCGTGGTCTGACTTGCCCAACGGAGCTCCTACAAAGGCACGGTAAGCCTCCTTAAACGGAGTATAGCAGTGGTCGAGCGTGTTGTTCCCTCTGCTTGGGCAGGTTACGTGCTGGTGGTAGTTTGGAAGCTCAGTGGACAGGTTGGTGTGGTTGAAGTCACCTAACACAATTATTGCTGCATCTGGGTATGAATTTTCTGTGTCGGAGATGTGACAAGCTAGTTCGCTCACGGCGGCGTTAGCATTAGCCTCAGGTGGAATGTAAACACCGATTACAATGACCGATGCAAATTCTCTGGGGAGGTAGGTGGGTCTACATGTGACAGTAAGATGCTCCATGAGTGGGGAACATACATGGCTGAGTGAGGTGGAGTTTGTGCACCAGCGTTGGTTTACCATAATGCATATTCCGCCACCTTTTGACTTGATAGTTCAGCTGACCTGTCGGCTCGGTGAAGTGTATATCCTGGCAGCGTTACTGCTTGGTCGGGCATTGACTGATCCAACCAGGATTCAGTCAGGCAGATGGCAGAGCAGTTGCTGTAGTTCATGTTGGTCTGGATCAGAAGCTGGAGTTCATCCATCTTGTACCGGAGAGATCTAACATTTGACAGCAGAAGGGCTGGGAGAAGTGGTCGGTGTGGGCGCTTCTTGAACCTCGAGAGGATACTGGAGCGCCTGCTTCGTTTGCCGGTCTGCGGCCTGCTTCGTTTGCCGGTCTGCGGCCAGAATGTGGGGAGGCCCGGAGAAACAAACATTATTTCCTTCGGTAAAGATGGCCCCAGGACTCCATGGGTGTTGAGTTTGAGATTTAGAAGTTCCCATCGGGTGTATTGGATTACACATGACACTTTACAAACGTATAACGCAGACACAAGTACAAGAGACAGGAACACAACTTGTACTGGGGCGAGCCTCGCGGCCGCCATTTTTTTATCTCCTGGAAAATGTTGTAACATGTTTGAGACAGTTTTACAAAAGATATCTGTATTTGGCAAATCCAAATGGTCAGCATTTTTTTGCATTACGTACTGAAAGCAACAGATGGAAATTGTCATATACTGTGCCAAACAACCTCAAATCCAATAGTTAACAAGAACGAACTACCAACTGAGACAAATCTGGAAACTCAATTGCTGCAACAAATTTTCATTGAACAGCCTTTTAAGGAAAATTCCCAATTTTCTATTATTACCCTAAAAGGTCAAAACCAGAAAGTCACTACTTATACTGCTATTCTGGAAAGGTTAAAAGGCAACATTACGTAATGTTTCTTCTATGCAACTTGCATTTCTCAGACAGCAATGACATATCTTTCATATTCCAAAAATGAAAATAACTATTGCCCAGTCTGAAAATACAATTTTGAATCGTTTAAATAAAAAGGCACCAGCCCCTTTGCTGGCCTCCAAGGACAACGTTTGAAAGGTCTGACATCAATTTAATTACAATAAACATTTGATTAACATCTAGCTACTCAATAGTTTAATAGTGAAAAAGGAATATTGGACATTTACTATCCTAAAGACTTAATTTAAAATGAGCAAAACATTGATGAAAGGGTGAAAAAATGAATGAATGGTGCCCTTAATATAGCTTCTAGAGCAGCTTAAAGGAAGCTCAAAGGTTAAAAGATCAGTATTTGCAAGTGAGGAACTTACAGAGTTAATTAATTTCAAATTTAATCCCTACTTATACACACATTTTCTTTTCAGTTCTTTACTGAATTCATAAGCTATGATTGGCATTATGCTAAGAATGAACTAACTATATACATCAAAGATGGTTTGAAAGCCAGCAAATGCAAGTCATCTAATTTAGAATTTAACAACATTCGTCATATGCAGGAGTCGCAAAATGGAAAATAAATAATTTGCACATTTTGACATTTAAATCCATTTCCTGATCTAATTTGGTCAGTTAACAGAATTGGCATACATTTAATAAACAAAATACAAATAGCATGTTAGGATAGCATTTTCCACAACTAACGGTTTCGAAATAAAACCGCCACCAAAGTTAAGTTTGTAGAATATATATGGTTGGGTTTTTTTTTGATAATTAAAATGGTAGATTTTCCCCGTCATTCTTTCCCTGATAAGAACCAGTTATTCTTCTAAGCTTGATTTTTTTTTTTTAATGGTCCAAAAATATTAAGTTCAAACATGTTGTGCAATCTGAATAAAATGCCAGGTAGACAATTGATTCAGTTATTGGAGATTCATGGCAATATTATTTTATAACAAGGATCCTCAATGAGACAACACAAGTAGTACTATACGTCTGAAGAAGGGCTTCGACCCAAAACGTCACCAATTCCTTTTCTCCAGAGATGCTGTCTGACCCGCTGAGTTACTCCAGCTTTTTGTGTCTATCTTCGGTTTAAACCACCATCAGCAGTTCCTTCCTACACCTGTAGTACTGCGTGCAGTTTTGATCTTCTTACCAACAAAGAATATATTTTCCATTGAGTGATTGCAGAAATAATTCATCGAATTGGCTTTAGGGAATTGTGTTTGTTGAATGACGAAAGATTGAGTAGACTGGGACTATATTTAAAAGAACGATAGGAGATCTCCCTTATTCTCACAGCACCGTGCAGGCTAGTTGCAGGGAGAATGTTTCCCCAGGCTGGTGATGACTTTAGGATTAGTTTGAGAATAAATGGCAAGCTGTTTAGAACTGAGATGAGGAGAAATTGTTTCATTCGGGGATGAGGGACCTCTGAAGTTCTCTTCCCTAGAGGCTGTGGAAGCTGTGTTGCTGTGTAAGTTCAGTTAAATGAATGTATGATTGAATGAATGAATGGATGAATGAATGGATGAATGAATGAATGAATGATTGAATGAATGAATGGATGAATGAATGGATGAATGGATGAATGAATGAAAACTTTATTGTCATTCAGATATACACCTAGACACCGTGCACCTTGAACGAAATTTTGTTGCATTTGACTCTCCAAAATCAGGTAATAGTAAAAAGTGCTAGGTGCATCCATAAAAATGCCTCATGTGCATGGTTCTGTAAAATAAATATATATTAAAAGTTTTTAAAAAGTGTCGATATTTAAAAAGTTCTAGCCTCGGTTTTGTTGATTGTTCAGTAATCTTATGGCCTGGGGGAAGAAGCTGTTGCAGAACCTGGTTGTCCCGCTCTTCATGCTGCGGTACCTCTTCCCAGAGTTAAGCAGTATAAACAGTCCAAATTGTGGGTGTGTGGGGGCTCTGGTAATGCCCTTAGCTCTAGTCAGACAGCGCTTGTACCCCATGTCCATGATGGAAGGGAGAGAAGTCCCAATGATTTTTTCCGCTGTCCTCACCACTCTCTGAAGGCACTTCCAGTCCGCAGCTGTACAGCTGCCGCACCACGTAGAGATGCAGCTGGTCATGACCGACTCAAATGAACGAAATGCAAACATTTAAGAAGGAACTGCACATGCTGGAAAATCGAATGTAGACAAAAATGCTGGAGAAACTCAGCCGGTGAGGCAGCATCTATGAAGCGAAGGAAATAGGCAATATTTCGGGCCAAAACCCTTCTTCAGACTGATGTGAGGGTAGGGGGGCGGGAAGAAGTAAGGAAGAGGAGGAGCCAGAGGGCTAGTGGGAGAGCTCAGAAGGGGAGGAGATAATAAGGACTACCTGAAATTAGAGGTCAATGTTCATACCACTGGGGTACAAACTGCCCAAGCGAAATATGAGGTGCTGCTCCTCTAATTTCCGGTGGTCCTCACCCTGGCCATGGAGGAGGCCCAGGACAAAAGGTCGGATACGGAATGGGAGGGGGAGTTGAAGTCCTGAGCCACCGGGAGATCAGGTTGGTTATTGCGGACCGAGCGAAGGTGTTTGGCGAAGCGATGGCCAAGCTTACGCTTGGTGTCACCGATGTAGATCAGCTGACATCTAGAGCAGCGGATGCAATAGATGAGGTTGGAGGAGGTGCAGATGAAGCTCTGTCGCACCTGGAAAGACGGCTTGGGTCCTTGAATGGAGTCAAGGGGGGAGGTCAAGCGACAAGTGTAGCATTTCCTACGGTTGCAAGAGAAAGTGCCCGGAGAGGGGGTGGTTCAGGTGAGAAGGGACGAATGGACCAGGCAGTTACGGTGGGAGCGGACTCTGCAGAAAGCAGACAGGGGAGGAGATGGGAAGATGTGGCAAGTGGTGCGGTCACATTAGAGGTGGAGAAAATGACAGAGGGTTGTACTGGGAGGGTGGAAGGTGAGGACTAGGGGGGACTCTGCCCTTGTTACGAGTGGGGGGATGGGGGGAGAGAGAGCAGTGTCACAGCGTATCGAAGAAACCCTGGTGAGAGCCTCATCTATGGTAGAAGAGTGGAACCCCTGTTCCCTGAAGAATTAGGACATCTCCGATGCCCTGGGGAGCAGATGCGGCGTAGACGGAGGAATTGGGAGCAGGGGATGGAGTCCTTACAGGAAGCAGGGTAGGAAGAAGTGCAGTCCATATAGCCATGGGAGTCAGTGGGTTTATAAAATGCAAATATTGACAGTTTTGACTCCCATGCCCAAGTTTTTGCAAGAGCACTTCAAATATTTATTCAAAGAATGCACAATAATCAGCTGAATCTGCACTTAATTGGTATGATGTGTCTTGATGTGAAGACCAAGTATGTTCTCTTCCATGCAACCCAGCTTTTGATTGTACAATAACTATAATGCTGCTGGATACACCATTCTTCTGCTTTGCTAAAGTTTCTGCAAGCTATTTAGATAAGGATGAATGTTTCAATTGCATTCATGAACTAGAAATAATGCCAACAGTAGAAACTATACCAGCTACAATTAGCTGATAGCCAGGACGTGGTTGCAATAGATTGTAAACTGAAACCACATGCAAAATATTTTAATAACCAGGGAATATAATATGCATATTTCAGACTTCTTTGTTGCAAAGAACTGTTTAGATACATTATTAAATATTGCACATGGGGCAATCTACAATGGTATGATAATTCTTCTTTAAACTGCCTTTCCTCTCAAAAGTTCTTGAAAAGGTAATTCTAAATCAACAAATGCCTTATCTACACCAAAATACCATCCTGGAAAGTTTCCAATCAGGTTTCAGGACCCACCACAGCACAGAGTCTGCCTTGTTGAAGGTACACAACGACTTGCTTCTCGCCATCGACTCCGGCGCCTGTGCAATCCTGCTCCTTCTTGACCTCAGTTTGATACAGTGGACCATACCATCCTAATTGACCGTCTCCGGTACGGGGTTGGTGTTGATGACACTGCCCTGAGCTGGTTTGTTTCCTACCTCAAAAATAGGAGTTTCACTACCAACATAGGCAATTCTTTCTCTTCCCTAGCTAGCCTTTTCTGCGGGGTGCCACAAGGCTCCATCCTAGGCCCCATTCTCTTCTCCCTGTACATGCTCCCCCTCGGCCAAGTCATTCAAAGGCACGGCATTTCTTTCCACTGTTATGCAGATGACACACAGCTCTATCTCCCCCTGAAACTCAACAACCGGTCAAATTTAATCAGCCTCATGCACTGCCTCGAGGACAAAAAATGTTGGATGGCACAAAACTTCCTCCAACTAAAGTCTGAGGTCAACCTACTTGCCCCCTCCGACTCCATCAAAACGATAGCAGGCAGCCTTGGAAGCCTAACTTCCTTAGTCAAACCGCACGTCAAAACCTTGATATTTGACTCTGCATTAAAGTTTGACAAGCAAGTCAACTCTGTGTTAAAAGCTAGTTTTTTCCAGCTTCGTACCATAGCTAAAATCAAACCATTCCTCCAATTCGACGACCTTGAAAAAATCATCCATGCATTCATCTCCTCCTGCCTTGACTACTGCAACTCCCTATACACTGGCATCAGCCAATCATCCCTGCCCCACCTGCAATTGGTTCAAAACGCCGCAGCGAGACTTCTGACGGGTACCCGTAAAAGGGACCACATCACCCCGAATCTGGCCTCTCTCACTGGCTCCCAGTACGGTACAGAATCAACAACAAGCTCCTCTTATTCATATACAAAGCCCTTAACATGCTTGCCCCCCCCCCCCCCCCCCCCCACTCTATCAAAAAATCTTCTAACCCACCATTCTACCTCCAGGTCCCTCAGGTCAGCCGACTTGGGGCTACTGACTATCCCGCGGTTTAGGTCTAAGCTCAGGGGTGACCGTGCTTTTGCGGTTGCAGCACCTAGACTGTAGAACAGCATCCCTCTCCACATCAGAACTGCCCCCTCCATCGACTCCTTTAAGTCGAGGCTCAAAACCTATTTCTACTCCCTAGCGTTTTTGAGGCCCTCTGAGGTGGCGCTGTAAACAATGTATGTATGTATTGTTAAGTCTGTGTACCATTGTATATAGTACATTAGTAGCTGCACTGATGTACAGTACTTTGGTCAATGTGAGTTGTTTTTAAATGTGCTATACAAATAAAATTGATTGGATTGATAATAATTACTCAGTCTTGATCGCTTTAAATGTCTGATGTTTGCCTTAAAAACAAGTTTATAATACTAAATTACCAAAAGGTGATCTTTATCTCACAAACATAAAGTAGTCGATTTTAATCTTCCTTCATTTGTAAGCTCTCAGATCAAGTATACTCAAACCTTGCCTTGGCACAGAGATAAGCTAATTTAAACACAAAATAAACATAGAGCATATGACTAAGTGACTCATAACCACGATTTGCATTGCATTTACCAGTAGACCGCTGGGAGGACTGATGTAATGTCTTTAAATACCCTATTGCAGATAAAATAGCAATTTCAGATTCAACTCCTACAAAGCCAAGAATGGAACAGGCAATATTGAGCACATTTTTACAAAGGAAGTTATGAAGAATTTTTTTTAAAGTGTAGCGTCTGAAAAAAATCTGGCAAAGCAAGTTTTATAGACCTTTTATAAAATTGTAATTTAAATTTAAATTAAGGATAACAACAGCACCTTTCTTGAAGGAAAAACTGCCACAAAAAAAAATAAAAAATTTGAATGCTTACAAACTGTCACTAGTTTTAGTGGATTTTAATTAAAATAAGAATGCATGTATTTGGCATGCGCATACATGGGTAAAGAGAGTGGGCGAGATTTTATTTGAAGGAATCGTCTTGAAATTAATCGAGTCTGTAATGTCTGCAAACAAGTATCCACCAAATAGTTTGTATATTTAAACTTAATTCATATTAACATTTTGTACCTGTAAAAAATTATTTAATCTTTTTTATACAAACTCGAATTTATCTATATAAACTCACTTAGCTAGTACAAAATTATTTAATCTTTTTTATACAAACTCAAATTTATCTATATAAACTCACTTAGCTAGTACCTTTACAATTAGTGTACAAAATTACTCAGTAAATACATCAAATGAACAAAAAATAAATAAATCAGTACCTCGTTTCACGTCCAATTACTTGTTCTGTATCCCTTCTCTCTGGACTTCTTATTCGTGTTCGTTTTCCCACTTTTCTATCTTCAGCCTCGTAGATCTCTTTACTGATTGTTCGTCCAGCTCTTGGAAGTTCAGATCTGTTGGCCATAGCTTCAGTAGGATGGCTGTCCGTGCTTGTTACTGTGCTTCCACTTGCTTCTGAATCCAGGGAACTCATTGACCCACTGATATGAGATCCATTGGATAGCATGCTACTTGCAGATGGAAAAGGATCACTATATGCTGGTGATGGGCAACGAGGAATTCCACCTGGTTCCATACCATGCCTGCTGGAAGAACTACTGGAAGGTGAAAGGACACGCATCTCTTGCCTCTGCTGGTTAAGAGGTGGTATTATTCCTCTATCCATTTCATCACCGTTAACAGAACTATGATCAGACATAACATCAAGGGGATGGACATCACCTGTTTAAAAAAAATGAATAACATGTCTATTGAAAATCTGGATCTGGATAATTTACAGCTGTGATAATCTAAAAGTATCCTATCACATTTCATATAAACATCAAAAATGTTTAATGTTATAATGATGCAGAGCAGTTAATAACTTTTATTAGCTATTTCTCATATTCATATTGTAATGTTGTTTTTTTTATGAATATGTAATGATAAATATATCATGTTGTTAGACAATGGCAATATTTATGCATTAAATCAACACATTTTGAACAGTAATGTAGAAAATTTGAGCAATCAACATTTTAGCATCTGCAGTTCCTCGTTTCATTCATCTTAAACATACAGTGCAACCAAAGACAAAGTTCAAAATTGAGGTTAGTATTGTACAGTTTAAGAACCCATTGGTTGTTGACAATAAGCTATTCTTGATCCTGATGGTCATGGTTTTCAGACTCCTATACCTTCTTCCCAGCAGGAGGAATGGAATGAAAGCGCAGGCAGCATGTTGTTGGTCTTTGATGATGCTGGTTGCCTTTTTGAGGCAGTGTCACTTGTATGTCTCTTGGATGGTGGGGAGATCAGTTCCCATGATGGACTGGGAGGTATCCACCACTTTTTGTAATCTGCTTCAGTTCTGGGCATACGAGTTACCAAACCAGTCTATGATGCAATCAGTCAATATGTTCTCTACTGTACCTTCAGAAATTCTAGGTTATTCTGCAGGACATACTAATTTTCCTCAATCTTCAAAGGAAATAGAGGTGTTGATGGGCTTTCTTTACGATTACATCAAAGCACACAGCACAGATATTTAGAGATATGCATGCCCAGGAACTTGAAGTTGTTGACCTGCTCCACTGTGACGTGTCAATGATGGCAGGTTTATGGAACCTTGGCTTACCCCTTTTAAAGTCATCAATCAGTTTCTTGGTCTTGCTGACAATGAGAGCAAGATTGATGTTCTGGCACATTTAATCAGATGTGTACAGCAGGGGACTGAGCCCACAACCTTGAAGTGCTCTTGTGCTGATGGTTAACGAGGAAGAAATGTTGTTGACATATTGATTGTGTTCTACCGATGAGGAAAATAAGGATCAAACTGCTTAAGGAGGAGCAGAGACCCAGTAGACAAAAGTGCTGGAGAGACTCAGCGGGTGCAGCAGCATCTATGGAGGAAAGGAAATAGGCAACGTTTCGGGCCAAAACCCTTCTTCAGACTGATGTAGCGTGGGGGGGGGGGGGGGGGGGGGGGGGGGGGGAGGGGGCGCAGCGCTGAGAAGAAATGAAAAAGGAAGAGGAGGAGCCCGAGGGCTGAGGGAGAGCTGAGAAGGGGAGGAGACAGCAAGGGCTGCCGGAAATTGGAGAATTCAATGTTTATGCCGCTAGGGTGCAGACTGCCCAAGCAGAATATGAGGTGCTGCTCCTCCAATTTCCGATGGTGCTCACTCTGGACATGGAGGAGGCCCAGGACAGAGAGGTCGGATTCGGAATGAGAGGGGGAGTTGAAGTGCTGAGCCACCGGGAGATCAGGTTGGTTAATGCGGACCGAGCGGAGGCGTTCGGCAAAACTATCGCCAAGCCTACGCTTGGTCTCACCGATGTAGATCAGCTGACATCTAGAGCAGTGGATGCAACAGATGAGGTTGGAGGAGATGCAGGTGAACTTCTGTCGCACCTGGAACTACTGCTTGGGTCCTTGAATGGAGTCAAGGGGGGAAGGCAAAGCGACAAGAGTAGCATCTCTTGCGGTTACAAGGGAAAGTGCCCGGGGAGGGGGTGGTGCGGGAGGGAAGTGAAGAATTGACCAGGGAGTTACGGAGGGAGCGGTCTTTGCGGAAAGCAGACTGGGGGGGAGATGGGAAAATGTGGCGAGTGGTGGGGTCACGTTGGAATGGCGAAAATGAGATGGCATCTTAGAAATAAGGAATAAGTTTAAATTTAATAAAACTAAATTTGCTTGTTTGATGACATTAATGTTGACATTTTCAAAACTGAAATTTGCACTGACACTTACCCTCGCTCATAGAAAACAATCCTCCATGAGCACCACCATCAAGAAGAGGCCAGCCTTGAGTTGCCTCTGCTTCTCTGCTTTGCAGTTCCTCCTGCCACAAGCTAGATCGTGAATCTGGTATTTTCTCTGGATCTGGGATTCCTGAACCTGTTACTGCCACTTTAGCTGGCCCAGGCTCCTAAAATAGGAAAGGAAAATGCAAATGTGAGAGGAAATCTATTGTTTAAATGGTCTAATAAACTGACCAGAGTGGCATTAAAGTGTTAATAGAACAACCAGGATTTGGCCTTAAAAAATGTCTATTAAAAGGGAGATAATCCAGAATGCATTTATCCTTTAATACCCAGGTTCTAAGAAAACACCCACACAAGTGAAAGGGTAATATGCATGGCAGGTTAACTATTTTTATGAAAGCTTTTTCAGATGTGAAACACTATTTTACATACAATCCAAACAAGATTTTTCATAGTATTTCATAATTTGGGCACCCTGATTCCTTTGTATCTGACGACTGAGCAAACTCTCACTATTTAGATAAAGTCTTCCTTTTCCATTTTGATAGGGGCATTAAAACAAACCAAAAAATAAAAATAAAATTTTCTCACATCATCCTCTTTTGCCAGACATTTGAAACACATTCTCATGCTCATGGCTCATTTGTCAAATGACAGCAAGTAACATTTGGGTCCCACAAGTTCCAGACAATATCCAACTAGAGACAATACAGATTTCACCCCTGAACATTCAATTGCATTACCATCAGTGAACTCCCCATTGTTAATATGGTAAAAAGGGGCCACAAAATGTCACTGACCAGACGGATTAAGGCAAATCAAAGCTTTTTATACGTACATTAAAAATAAGAGGGTGACCAGTAAGAAGATAGGATTATTCAGAGATGTAGGTGAGGTGCTGCACAAGTAGTTTGCATCTGTATTGACCGAGGAGGAGGACTTGGAGGACACGAGATCCGTGTTGAGAATTCAAATATGCTGGGGCAGTTTGAAATTAAGAAGAAGGTGGTGCTGAGATTCTTCAAGAACATTAAGCTGGATAAATCCCCAGGGCCTGACAGGATTCATCCCAGGTTATTGAGGGAGGCAAGAGATGAGATTGCGGTGACCTTGACAAGGACCTTTGTTTTTTTCTCTAGCCACGGGCGAGTTTCCCAGAGAACTGGAGAGTGACCAATGTTGTTCCTTTGTTTAAGAAGGGAAGTAGATAGAATGCAGGGGACTGTTGGCCATGTCTCATTACCTTGAGTTTATTTTTGAGGTGGTGACAAAGAGAATTGATAAAGGTAGGGTGGTGGATGTTGTATACATGGATTTTAGTAAGGCTTTCGATAAGGTCCCTCCTGGTAGGCTTATCCAGAAAATTAAGACGAATGGGATTCACGATGACTTGGTCATATGGATTCAGAACTGGCTTGTTCATAGAAGACAGAGGGTTGTGTGGGAAGGTACTGTAGATATTCTGGCTGGAGGTCTGTGACCAGTGGAGTTCCGCAGGGATCTATACTGGGACCTGTGCTGTTTGTGATATATATAAACTACCTAGATGTAAATGTAGATGGGTTGGTGAGCTAGTTTGCAGATGACACCAAAATTGGAAGAACTGCAAACAGTGATGAATGCTGCCAGAAGATACAGCAGGATCTAGATCAGCTGAACAAAAATGGGCAGAGAAATAGCAGATATAGTTTAACCCGAGCAAGTGTGAGGTTGAATATAAGGAGGGATATGCAGTTACTGGCAAGACGCTTAATGGCATTGATGAGCAGAGGGATCTTGGAGTCCAATATCATAGGTCACTAAAGACAGCAGCACAAGTAGATAGGGTGGTAAAGAAGGCATATGATATGCTGGCCTTCATTAATAGGGTCACTGAATATAAGAGTCAGGATGTCAGGATTCAGCTCTATAAGACTTTGGTTAGGCTGCATTTGAAGTGTTGTGTGCAGTTCTGGCTGCCCATTATAGGTAAGATGTGGAGGCTTTGGAGAGGGTGTACCAGACTGCTACCTGGATTAAAGGGTTTCAGCTATAAGGAGAAACTGGAAAAACTTGGATTGTTTTCTCTGGAACTTCGAAGTCGACAGTCAGAATCTTTGTCCCTCCCACGTTGGAAATATCCAACACTAGAAGGCATAGCTATAAGGTGAGAGGCGGAAAGTTTAATGAAGAAATGGGCAGGGCAAGTTTTTTTTTTACAAACAGAGTGGTGGGGGCTTGGAATGCATTGCCAGGGGTGGTGGTGAAGGCAGAAACAATAGTGGTGTTTTAGATAGACAAGCTTTTAAATAGGCACATGGAAGTGCAGGGAGTAGAGGGATATGGATCATGTACAGGCGAATGAGATCAGGTTAACGAGGCATCATGTTCGGCACAAACATTGCGGGCCAAATAGCCCATTCCTGTGCTGTTCTATGTTCTAATATCCTATGGGTTGTCATTGATTAGAAACTGAACTGGAGCAGGCTTTTCCACAATGTGGCTTCAAGAGCAGGTCCGACGATAGGAATCCTGTGGGGGAGTAACTTCCCTCCCAACTCATCAAAGCTTGGCCACCATTTATAAGGCTAAAGTCAGAAGTATAATGAAATACCCTCCACTTGCCTAATGGAATGCAGCTTCAACAACACTCCAGAACTCTCCTCAAGAGAGCTGTGGGAACAAAGTCTTAGAATTGTTTTAAAGCAAAAGTAGATAGGCAAAGGGGTGAAATATTACCAGGTATAGGTAGGAATGTAGAATTGTGCTTACAATCACACTAGCTATAATCTAGCTATAATTTTATTAAATGGCTAAGCTTGCTCAAGAAGGTAAGAGGCCTCCGCTTACGCCTATAGAATTTACGCCTATTTATACGTTGTCTCTATTAGCATCCCACAATATGCCAAATATGTTCAATTCACATTTTGGGGTTGCTTGCTCTCCTTCTCCGTTGGCCATTCTCCAATCCTTTGACCAAAGTATTGACTTTGTTAACTTTAGATTTTAACTTGACTTTTCTGACAGACGGGTGTTTTCATCAGTGATCTTTCATTTTGAACTTGATCCCGCTGCTCAAGAAAAGGGTTCTTATATCAGTGGCAGACATTTGAGATTTCGCTTCAGGACTGCTGGACCTCTTGCACTGTTGGCCAAGACATGTAGCTGCTTTGAAGGTTACACAAAAAAGCTGGAGAAACTCAGCGGGTGCAGCAGCATCTATGGAGCGAAGGAAATAGGCAACGTTTCGGGCCGAAACCCTTCTTCAGACTGATCGGGGACGGGGGTGGGCGGGGACAAGAAAGGGAAAAGGAGGAGGAGCCCGAAGGCTGGGGAATGGGAGGAGACAGCAGGGGGGCTGAGGAGGGGGAGGAGACAGCAAGGACTAACAAAATTGGGAGAATTCGATGTTCATGCCCCCGGGATGCAGACTCCCCAAACGGAATATGAGGTGCTGTTCCTCCAATTTCCGGTGCTGCTCGCTGTGGCCATGGAGGAGACCCAGGACAGAGAGGTCGGAGACGGAGTGGGAGGGGGAGTTGAAGTGCTGAGCCACCGGGAGGTCAGCTTGGTTATTGCGGACCGAGCGGAGGTGTTCGGCGAAACGATCGCCCAACCTCCGCTTGGTCTCACCGATATAGATCTGCTGACATCTAGAGCAGCGGACGCAATAGATGAGGTTGGAAGAGATGCAGGTAAACCTCTGTCGCACCTGGAACGATTGCTTGGGTCCTTGAACGGAGTCGAGGGGGGAGGTAAAGGGACAAGTGTTGCATCTCTTGCGGTTGCAAGGGAAAGTGCCCGGGGAGGGGGTGGTACGAGAGGGAAGGGAAGAATTGACAAGGGAGTTATGGAGGGGGCGGTCTTTGCGGAAGGCAGATATGGGGGGAGATGGGAAGATGTGGCGAGTGGTGGGGTCACGTTGGAGGTGGCGAAACTGACGGAGGATTACTTTTGTGTATGTGACGGCTGGTGGGGTGAAAGGTGAGGACTAGGGGGACTCGGCCCTTGTTGCGAGTGGGGGGATGGGGAGAGAGAGCAGTGTTGCGGGGTATGGAAGAGACCCTGGTGCGAGCCTCATTTATGGTGGAGGAGGGGAACCCCCGTTCCCTGAATAATGAGGACATTTCAGATGTCCTGGTGTGGAACGCCTCATCCGTGGAGCAGATGCGGCGTAGACGGAGGAATTGGGAGTAGGGGATGGAGTCCTTACAGGAAGCAGGGTGGGAAGAAGTGTAGTCCAGATAGCCATGGGAGTCAGTGGGTTTGTAGTGTATGTCGGTCAGAAGTCTATCACCTGCAATGGAGATAGTGAGGTCAAGGAATGGTAGGGAAGTGTCGGAAATGGTCCAGGTGTATTTGAGTGCCGGATGGAAGTTAGTGGTGAAGTGGATGAAGTCAGTCAGTTGTGTGCGGGTGCAGGAGGTGGCACCAAAGCAGTCGTCGATGTAGCGGAGGTAGAGGTCAGGGATGGGGCCCTGGTATGTATTGAACAAGGATTGCTCGACGTAACCTACAAATAGGCAAGCATAGCTGGGGCCCATGCGTGTGCCCATAGCTACGCCTTGTATTTGGAGGAAATGGGAGGAGTCGAACGTGAAGTTATTGAGGGTAAGGACCAGCTCCGCTAGACGGAGGAGAGTGTCAGTGGCTGGGTATAGGTTGCTTCTCTGGTCGAGGAAGAACCGGAGGGCTATGAGACCATAGTAGCTGCTTTGATTCAGTACACATTTTTGAAAGTATACAACAGTATTTAGAGGTTTCCATGCCTGCTTCTTGATTCATGACTTTATACCTACTACGGCATCGGACGTTTCCACGCATGATAAATCTGTCTTTACTAATACCTGTGCCTGAAAACTTCATAAAGCTGAAGCTTGCAAGTCTTCATTCATCCTTCATAGAGAAGAAAGATTCAGACGAGATAAAAATTTAAACACTGGATGATGTATTGCATGACCTCTGGTTTTAAATACCTATCCTCCATAAACATATCAATTATTGTTCCACAAGTCCATACTCCCCATCACAATGTAAAATGGAATGTCGTTGACAACTAGAAAATTAATGGATTCACGATGAGCAGATGAATTTCAATTTAAATCACACCCATTCATCAACAATATTTTCTGAGCAAAGAGTTAAAAGAATATTTTCATTAATTATTTTCATAATACTTCTCCTTGAGCACTTGCAAAGGAGTCCAAGCTTTTACGCAATTTTTGGAGGTTTCATGCCAATTGTTGAGGATCAATAACACTAGTTACCATGCACAAGCACTGATGCATTTCGTTTTGAACAGCTTGCTTCAATGTGAGACGTTTCAACCTCCTTTCAAACATCTCCAACAATTAAAGCATTAAGAGGTCAGAATGAACTTTTGAGATATCATGTTCACTTCAAGAGTCAAGTGTTTTATTGTCAAATGTACCAAAATGGAACAATGAAATTTTAATTAAGAAAACTATTGCCATGATAAAATCAAGGTTAAAACTCTTCTCCTGGTGGAAAGTAATTTGCTATTTTCTGGATTATTCTAAGAATAAAAATAGCGGAAAAATCCATATACAAGTAAAAACAGCCGACAAATCAATCGATAAAGAAATCTTTAAGAAGGAACTGGAGATGCTGGAAAATCGAAGGAAGACAAAAGTGCTGGAGAAACTCAGCGGGAGCATCTATGGAGCAAAGGAAATAGGCAACGTTTCGGGCCGAAACCCTTCTTCAGACTGAAAAATCTGCCTGCACACTCATTTACAGAGTAGACCAATGCCTTTCACAAATTATCACCAAATACGATCGACAATAATATTATATTGAAAATTGGTATCCATTGGGCCCTGAAAGGAACTGAACAGTTCTTATACATTAAGCCTTGGAAAGTACACAGAGTCGAATGACTATAGTTAGACCAAATATAGAAACTAGATTTAAAATGATAACAATTGATAGCATTACAAAGAATTCAAGATGATTTTATTCACATACAGAGCAGCCACCTTCATCCCAACTTTGTCCCATCCTGCCATATTCGCCACATCATACTAAAATATTTGTTTTTAATATTTATTGTTCAACTCCAAAGAAGATATCCTCTCTTGAGGAACAAAACAATACCAGTAAAATTATACATCGATGTCCAATGTGGTTAAAAATGGTGAAACAAACACAGCCAAAGACAGACAAAAAGTACTGGAGTAACTCAGCAGGTCAGGCAGCATTCCTGGAGAACATGAATATGACGTTTTGTGTCGGGACTCTACTCTAGCACTGTGTCTCTTTTTTTTGGTTAAAAATGGTATTAGCTCATTATCTTGTCCAAAGTTTTGTAAACCAGAAACCAATCAAAACATTCAGAGGAAACAAAATAAAATGAACACAAAATGTAAAAGTATACAGGCACTAGAAAAGGTTCAATAAAGGACTATCAGAACATAAGGTAGTTTAATTTTTTTATTCGTCAGGATAGACCAGATAATCTGTTAAGCAGCATACAGGAGATTTAATTTAAGTAATTAAAAGAATAGGTAGAATAATTAATACATCATATGTGTGTGGAAAAACGACTAATTCCGGACCTACAAGGAAAAACAAGAGATCATGCCGACAAGCCATTTAAACACAGAACAGATCTTGGGAAAGTTTCCAGTATGCAGATAGTCACTTACACTTACAACAAATTACTCTGCAGTGTTTATAGCAACTTGCTGCTCTTTATATTTTATTTTCAAAAAGGGGAGAAATGGTGGGTAGTTAACAAATAAAGGGTCTGAATACTTATATAAATGTGATATTTCAGTTATTTCTTTTTAATTACTTTGCAAAAATTTCTAAACACCTGTTTTTGCTTTTTTATTATAGGGTATTGAGAATATTTACCATTGATGATAAAAAAAAATTTTTTAATTCATTTTAGAATAAGGCTGTAACGTAACAAAATATGGAAAAAGTGAAGGGGTCTGAATACTTTCTGAATGCACGCAGAAGTACAACTGGCTTTTTAAAGTGCAAATGTACAATTTCTTGGCAAATCAAGGTATTGTAACACTCTTCTAAACGGCCTCTGGTGGCCTAACAAACGAGACATCTCTTCAACAAATCAGACTTAAAAACCTAGACCAGGGTATGGAAAACCTAAACCAATAAATTAGATTCTAATTCAATGCTATTTTCTATGCAGCAAGTAATCATTTCTAAAGAAAGTATTGATATTAAACAGAAAATATTAAAATAAAATCTGTTACATCAGTTATTCACAATTTGTTTAGCAGTAAATAAGATTGGGGACATTCTTAAAAAAATTACTTAAATTCGATTGAGAAAACCTAGCTACCTGATATAGCTAGATTTATAATGGTCATTATTGCCACCTTTACAAGTTAACTGCCATGTCTTAATGACATACTGGTGCTTAAGAAGGAACTGCAGATGCTGGAAAATCGAAGGTAGACAAAAATGCTGATGAAACTCAGCAGGTGCTGCAGCATCTATGGAACGAAGGAAATAGGCAACGTTTCAGGTCGAAACCCTTCTTCAGACATACTGGTGCAATGGTTTTTGAGAAGCAAAACTCAGAGCAATTTTGAGATTCCAGTTTTAAAATGTAGAGATGACAAAGGCTACTCCTTAATTATACTCAGGAGCAAAATCCTTGACATTATTTTTACCATTCAGTCTAGGCATGTACAAACCCATGCTGTAAATGATGAAATTGAAATTTTAAATGAAATATTGACAAATGCCTTTTTTTTACATCACGTCTAAATCATTTGTTACTCCATCTCAAAGAAATGGAGCCACCATTTTAACATTACACATTAATACATAATGCTAAGGGTTTACTGTACCTGCATAGTTGTCGGCTCAACCTTTCGCTTCTTCTTCTGATTTTGCTTATTGGTTCTGGGATACACCGTCAGTTGATCAAACCATCTATAAAAGTGATAAAATACTTTCATTATTAAAACATTGTGCCGTCAGATTATAACCCAAATAAGTGTCAAAAATGTAGACATCGCACAAGGCAACATTTGAAATTATTTCTAACCATCCTGAATTGTGAATGTATATACAGCAGATCAAGAGTAAACAAAATTATATTTTCTACTTGCAATTAAATTCTAATATGTAAATATAGGCTGACATTTGTTTTCATCTCCTGTAAATACTGCATTATAAATTCATAAGTCTGTAATACTATAAACATTGCAAGTAAATTTGACAGACTGAAATCACACCATCTCTATTGAGGAGCTGCAGTGTCACTCAAGAAAAATATTACATTGTTGATGTGGATGCAAGCACTTTATTGCAGATGTACATTAAATCCAGCAAATTAGCACCAATCATTCAAGGAAACAACCAGCCACTGCCAAGCTTTTTCAGGCGAATGGGTGTCCTTGAGCATTAAATGCCAGCTCGGGCATTAACATTATGTGTGCACAGCCTGGCAAACTGATTATAATACTATACCATTGATGCCTTTACAAGCAGTCAAAACCAGCCTGATTTTATTCAGTCCTTGAACAAACATTGAGTAACACACGTTGTGGGATACAAAACATTCGGCCCTTCGAGCCAGCACCGCCATTCGATATGACCATGGCTGACCATCTAAAATTAATACCCCGTTCCTGCTTTTTTCCCCATATCACTTGATTCCTTTAGCCCCAAGAGCTAAATCTAACTCTCACTTGAAAACATCCAGTGAATTGGCCTCCATTGCCTTCTGTGGCAGAGAATTCCTCAGATTCACAACTCATCTGTCCTTAATGGCCTATACCTTATTCTTAAACTGTAACCCCTGGTTCTGGCCTCCCCCAACATCGGGAACATTTTTCCTGCATTTAGCCGATCCAATCCTTTAAGAAGTTTATATGTTTCTGCAAGATCCCCTCTTATCCTTATAAATTCCAGTGAATACAAGCTCAGTCGATCCATTCTTTCATCATACGTCAGTCCCGCCATCCCGGGAATTAACCTGGTGAACCTACGTTGTACTCCCCCAATAGCAATCATGGACTTCCTCAAATTACGAGACCAAAATTGCACACAATACTCCAGGTGCGGTCTCACCAGGACCAGTACAACTGCAGTAGGACCTCCTTGCTCCTAACCTCAAATCTTCTCGCAATGAAGGCCAACATGCCATTAGCTTTCTTCACTGCCAGCTGTACCTGCATGCTTACTTTCAGTATCTGATGTACACCTAGGTCTTATTGCACCTCCCCTTTTCCTAATCTGATACCTTTCAGATCATAATCTGATTTCCTATTCTTGCCACTAAAGTGGATAACCTCACATTTATCCACATAGTGCATCAGCCCACTCACCCAACCTATCCAAGTCACCCAGCAGCCTCATAGCATCCTCCTCGCAGCTCACGCTGCCACCCAGCTTTATGTCATCCGTAAACTTGGATATATTACATTTAATTCACATCTAAATCGTTAATATATATTGTAAATCACTTACTTTACCCATCTGCCAAGACTTTGTCCTGCCCCCCCCTCCCCTCCCCCGACTCCATCAGACCAAAAACATCTCCTGTCCTTTCCCTCCACAGATGCTGCCTGATCTGATTAGTTCCTTGAGCACTTGGCATTTAGCTCTATTAATGTCGCTTGGAAAAATGTCACTAAGGAAGGAAGTTGTTTAGTTAAGTTAGAGACACAGCATGAAAACAGGTCCTTCGGCTCACCGAATCCACGCTGACCCCAAGGATCCCCCATTCACACGAATTCTGTGTTACACCACTTTTTCAACAACTCCCTGGGGGGCTATTTTCCATGATGGACTGAACTCTGTTCACAACTCTCTACAATATATGGTCTTGGGCAGAGCAGTTGGCAAACAAAGCCATGATACACCTCAATGGTGCATCTATAGAAATAGGAGAGTAATTGGAGATGTGTCGATACATGCAGAATACATATGCCTAACTTTCCATTATTGTTAATCGTGCTTAATTCATTGAAAAGGTTTCCGTGCTCTGCATTATCATATTTAACCTTCAAATTTATCACACATTTTAAATGTTATTTTCCCTCAAAATATCATTACTGCTATTTATAATAATTATTACCTACTATCAGCCACATTTCTGATTCTCTTACCGCTGATGATACGTCATAGGAGCCATTTGTTCCAACTAATGCTGCATTAAGCCTCTTCTCATGCGTCTTCTTTTATACTTTTATACTTTTCTTCCTCATATGCTTGTCTAGTCGCCGTTTAAATATTGTACTATTTTCCTTAAATATTGGCTGCTGTAATAGAAAGCTCCAACTTTATCACCACTCTTCGGGGGGAAAAGGGAGAGCTGAAGAAATATATTGTATTTCTTCAGACTATCTAACATTAACGATTTCTACTTATGCTCTCTCCCACAAGTGGAATCGTTCTCTCTATATTCCCTCTATGAAAATGTATAATTTTGAAAACAACCCCCATCAATTTTCTTTTTTCAAGAGAAAGTGAACCTCTCTTTTCATCTGTTCCTGGAATACGAGTACAAGGCTGTGGACCGAGGAGCTTTATTCCAGTGTTTCGTGACCCAAGTCACAGAACAACATGAAATGTTCACATATTGTGTAAAAAAATAATATAAATCACCCCTGAAACTCGTCATGACTTGCACATTCTTCTATTAAATTAGAGAAAAAACGGAAAAATTTCAGGTATTTTTAGTCCAATCAAAGCACGTTTAACATTGAGTTGTCTGCCAGTTGGCCAATCACGCGCTTTGTTTCAGGCCAGCACACATCATAGCTGAGAGGGCTTCACTGATGCCTGTTTTACTGGAGATTCCGATTAAGGTTCTTTGTCGTGGAAACTTGCAGCAGGGTAATTAATTTTAGGGAGAAAAGCATTAAGAAGTCTGAAAAATGTGCAGTTAAGTGGATAGAAGTGGAAGAAAGTCTTGAAAGCAAAGTCCCTGCTGAGCAAAGTTGTGAAACTTTGTGAATCAACTCAAACTGAAAGGTAAGAATTTGTGAAAATTAATCTGTATGGACTTTAATTAATTTAATTGCACCCTTTATAGTGTGAAAAAATGAGATTTGGAGGCTGTACATTCACTCATTCATTCATTCACTCACTCACTCACTCACTCATTCATTCATTGATTCACTTATTCATTCATTCATGAAATTGAGGGCCTAAACTATATGCATCAATAACAAGGTAAATTAAACATTTTCACTAATGCCAGCTTGTTGTAGAGTAATAAGTCTTAATCATCTAATCTCGGAGCTGCCTGCGATGACTTACCGGGAAAAGGTGCTCCGATCGCGGGGCCTATGTATTTAACATAGTCAGTTAAAAAGCGGCCGATTCGCAAACGCGGAGCCGCGGATCTTCTCCGCGGGTGGGGGGGGGTGTACATAGTGCCGTCCATAGCGGCCGTTTCCAGGAAAACGGAGGAATATATCTATCTGGAATATATATACTACTGGAATATATTACTATCTGGAATATATATAGGTATAATAATATATTATTATACCTATATTACTATCTGGAATATATATAGGTATAATGATATATAGTTTAAATGGACTGCAACACGGAAATAGGCTGCCCATCATGTAATATGGGCATTAGCCACTAGATGGCGCTTACTTCCCCAATCTCATTTTCTAATTAGTTTAATTAATTAACGTGCAACTTTCGGCAATGACGAGTTATGACTTCCTTCTCAATTATATTTCATCTAAATCTGTGGAAAATGTCATGTAGTTTGGTGACTTGGGTCACAAAAACTGATTTCTAGACACATTTTTGATGCTCGGCCCACAGCCTATACCTTGCAATTCTGAATTCATCCTTACAAATCTTATCTGGCACGTTTCCACTTCCCACTGCACCTCACCCTTTTGAACAATTATCTTGCCTGTTCTAACCTGTAAGTTAATGAAACACTGTGGTGGTTTCTGATTTTACATTAGACATTTTTCAACCCAGGAACAGATGTTGGCTTGCTACACACTGTGGCACTTGCTCAAAAGATAATTAAGTTCAGGTTGAATAGAGAACTTTTTCTGGGTTTTGATTAACTAACTCTATCATCTTTAACATGAAACATTGTTACAAGTATAGGAATAAATTGTGACATCAGGCTGCGAATTACTCAAATTTATTGAATAGTGCCTCAAAACCTATTTTAGAGTACAACAATTTTGATCTAATCAAGTTTTGAACCAGATTCAACACAACTTCCCCATCTATCAATTATATTCCTCGGGGAATAAAGACAAGCACTTGGGTAATCTGTGGCACACTTTATAGTAAGAAGTGTATCTGTACTCCAAGATCCGTTGTTTTTCCAATGCACCTACGTAGTGTCAAGTCAAGTTTATTCGTCACATACACATACGAGATGTGCAGTGAAATGAAAAGTGGCAATGCTCGCGGACTTTGTGCATAAAGACAAACAAACAAACAACCAAACAAACTACAAACAGAATCACATATTATTTTACATATTAAATATTGTGGGCGGAAGGAAAAAGGTTCAGTAAAGTTAGTCCCTGATGAGATAGGAGTTTACAGTCCGAATGGCCTCTGGGAAGAAACTCCTTCTCAACCTCTCCGTTCTCACAGCATGGCAACGGAGGCGTTTGCCTGACCGTAGCAGCTGGAACAGTCCGTTGCAGGGGTGGAATGGGTCTCCCATGATTTTATTGAATCTGGAGTTGCACCTCTGGATGTATAGTTCCTGCAGGGTGGCAAGTGAAGTTCCCATAGTGCGTTCGGCCGAACGCACTACTCTCTGCAGAGCCTTCTTGTCCTGGGCAGAGAGCCTTCCTGTCCAACCCAGATGGTAATATTTCCGGACAAGATGCTTTCCACAGCCGCAGAGTAGAAGCACTGAAGGATCCTCGGAGACACTCTGAATTTCCTCAATTGCCTGAGGTGGTAAAGGCGCTGCCTTGCCTTAGTCACGAGTTCTGCGGCGTGTGATGTCCATGTCATATCTTCAGAGATGTGGACTCCCAGATATTTAAAACAGCTCACCCTATCCACAGTATCCCCATTTATCCTCAATGGTGTGTACGTCCTCGGATGATGTGTCCTCCTAAAGTCCACGATCAGCTCCTTAGTTTTTTTTTGATGTTCAAGAGGAGGCTGTTGTCCTGACACCAGAGTGCTAGATCAGCCACCTTCTCCCGGTAGGCCTTCTCATCGTTGTCTGAGATCATGCCCACCACCACAGTGTCATCAGCAAACTTGATTATTGAGCTGGAGCTGAACCTAGCCACACAGTCATGTGTGTACAGGGAGTACAATAGGGGGCTGAGGACTCAACCCTGGGGCGATCCTGTGCTCAGGGTGAGGGACTTCGATGTATTCCCTCCCATCTTGACTACCTGGGGCCTGGCGGTGAGAAAGTCCAGGGCCCTAATTCCAGTAGCTTCTCGGCCAGTCTGGTGGGGACTATCGGGTTGAAGGCTGAACTGAAGTCTATGAACAGCATCCTCACGTAGTCCCCCTTCTGGCTGTCAAGATGAGAGAGAGCGGTGTGCAAAACCTGGGAGACCGCATCGTCCGTGGATCTGTTCGGACGGTATGTGAACTGTAACGGGTCCATGTTGCGAGGGAGGAAGGCGCAGATGTGTTTCTTCACCAGCCTCTCAAAGCATTTCATGACTACCGAGGTAAGACCGGACGGTAGTCATTCAGACAGGCTGGGGAGTCATTTTTTGGTACCGGTACGATGATGGATTTTTTGAAGCAGGCAGGGACCACGGACTTGTCCAGGGAGAGGTTGAATATTGTAGTGAGCACCGGAGCTAGCTGCGTAGCACAGGACTTGAGTACTCACCCCGAGATGCCATCGGGGCCTGCAACTTTCCTCGTGTTCACCCGTGTCAGAGCCCTCCTCACATCGTGCTCGGACAGTGAGAATGTGTGCACATTCCTCCCTTCAGCTTTGTTAGCCAGCCCGCTGGCGGTATTGTCGATAGTCGGCAGACCTGGGGTGGTGTTGCCCATCTCGAAACGAGCGTAAAAGGAGTTCAGGTCATCAGCTAGGGAGGTGCCGGCACTTGCGGATGAGGGTGGGGTGCTCCGGTAGTTGGTTACAGTCCGTAGCCCCTGCCACAGACGTCTGGTGTCCTGTTGCTCCATCTGTGACTCCATCTTGTCCCTGTACCTCCTTTTTGCGTCCTTCACCGCCCTTCGCAGTCGGTAAGAGTAGTACAGTCTTGTTCCAAATACTATGACCTCCCCGTCCTTAACAAAATGTAATACATCATTAATTTTTGTTTGGCTCATCTACAAATATATTAAATGTCCTCCTGTAATCTATTACAATCCTCCAATATATTGATTCCTCTAATTAGAGAACATACCTCAAATTTGGTATGAACCTCAAATGTATTAATTATATTATTGATGACAAAGCCTACATTGATAATATAAATTCTAACCAACAATATAGAACATTGTAGAAAACCACCATCCACTTTCTTCATCAATAAAGCCAATCTGCACCCTTTTTCTGTTGACTTGAAACCTGCTAGCAATCAGCTGCTTTTCTCAAGATTCTGCATTTCTTCGATCTTTCCATTAGGTATCAAGGTATTCAAGGACCTTTTGAAAATCTCGATAAACTATATCTACCCGATTGATAGTGTCTATTCTCTATATTTTCAAATTATGCAATAAATTTAAATTTGAAGATGTTTTTTTTCTATTGAAATTAATGCTGACCATTCACCAGACTGAGGCATAAGACTAAAGGTAGGTATGTTGCAAAACCTACCTGAATCGTCGCTGAGAATCTGCCCCAGCCCATGTGTGTGATTTTGGCGCTGTTTAGAGGGGGCGGGTTTAAAACGCGATTTTTACTAGGCTGTTCCAATCGAAGATGTTCAGCCTAGTAAATCATTAACGAAAAATCGCTGAACCCCGTCGCAAAAGGTATTATTAGTTTTATAGGCCTCAAATAATAGTTATAATAGTTTTAAAATCACTCTCTCAACCCGCGACCTCTCGCAGCCCCAGGGTTTTATAAAGCAAACAATTAAAGGTATGCACCTTATTTTTACATTAAAAGGGGCTTCTTAAGACCCCTTTATACAAAGTTTACTATAGCGAGTAGTTCATTTTGGGCTTTTTATATCCCAGTATTTTTCTGGGCATTTGAGGGCACAAATCCAGCGCAATGTGAACGTTCTAAACCAGCGCATTCACAGGATCCCACTAGAAAGCTGATTTAAAATGGACTTTAATTCACAGCAATTGAACACTAAATTCCTTCCATTTGGCCTATAAATTGATGTAAATGAGATTTAAAAATCATGTTTTATTGTGAATTATTTGTGAATATTATTTGGACACTTAGGCTATTGAAAAATGTTAATCATTTATTAAGAAATGGATAGATGTTTAGATCTAGTAATTGAAGTTTGAAATTGGCTACAATTGGGTAACTAACTAATTATATGCTTTAATTTCAGGTCATCCAGGTAAGATTATTTTATATTTGTTTCAGAATGGTTCAATCCATGATAGCTGAAAATTTCATTCAGTTCTCTTAATTTTTAAGAAGGTTATGGGCTTTTGACTGTCCACGATCACAGCTTTTTTGTTATGTCCATAGAAAATCAATAGGGAACAAGATGCTAATTTCCGAGTATGAAAATGACCATAACTTTTTTATTACTTGAGATATGAAAGTGAATTAGGTGTCAAATTAAACTTCTTTTTATGCTTTATCTGATGGGATAAATTGCAGACTTGATTTTTTAAATCTCAAAATTTTGTAACATTGCTACTAAAAGGCCTGTCCCACTTGGACGTCATTTGCGCGACACGCAGGTGGCGCGTGAAGAATTTTTGAATCCCAAAGTCCTGGGGCACCGCACGCGACCGCGTGTCACTGCCTATGTCACCATGCCTCGCCATGCGCGCGTCATGACGCTCGCGTCGTGACGGATAAAAGAAGTTGCGTAAATAACGCGCAAATAACGCCCAAGTGGGACAGGCCCTTAAAGCTTTCAGTTTCTCACCAAGCAACAATGGCTGCAATACACATCACTTGATCGATGATCCATCTTACTTCCTAGAGATTGTCAGATACTCCCTCCAGCAAATCTTATTTTCCACTGCTCTCATTGACAGTCAATGATCTCATGCAAGCATTAAAGGCACTACCATCTTGCCAACTAAATTTTAATTTGCCAGGGAAATTTCCACTGTTGCATATTTTATTGATTGATACAAATACATCGATAGATGCTCCTGAACACATCATCAGTGATGTAACCTGGGGTCATTGGGTGTTTCGGGTCTTTCAACATCAGACGACCCAGCCGTGGTTGATCAGACCACGACTTGTGTTCAAGTGGCATTCGCTCCTCCCCATGGACCTCCTCTCCTGATCCAGAGCCATCTCGAGGCCTTCTCCGTTGCCTCTGTGGTGTTCTTGATGGCCTTTCTCCTCGCCACTCCGTTTATGCCCAGTGCACTCAAGGTTTTGTAGAGTGATTGCCCTGCAAAACCTCTGCAGCCAACCTCGATGGGCATACACCTTGCCTTCCAGCCTTGCTTGCGGCAGTCTATGACCAGCTCTTCGTACTTGGCCATCTTCCTTCGTGGGCCTCCTCCAGACGGTCCTCCCACAGCACAGTCAGTTCCAACAAAACAATGTTTTTGGTTGCCTCTGAGACCAGGAGGATATCTGGCCTCAGGGTGGTTGTGGCAATGTGCCGTGGGAACTTCAGCTGTTTCACCAGGTCTATGGAAAGCTGTCAGTCCTGCGCAGTTGCCAGGATTCCTGACTGATTCCTGGCTGCTGTGGTTCTTGGCAGCTGCACTCCGGCCTTCATTGCAGCTGCTGATTCCCATGCTGATGGCTTCTGCAATGGGTTTAAGAACCTGGTCGTGATGCCATGTGTACCGGCCCTGCCCAAGAGCCTTTGGGCAACAGCTCAGGATGTGCTCCAACGTCCCCTTGCCTGAGCATTGCGGCAATCTGGAGATTCCCAGATGAAGAGGTTCGATGGGCTGGGCAGGACATCATACACTGCCTGGACCAGGAACTTAGAAACATAGAAATTAGAAATTAGGTGCAGGAGTAGGCCATTCGGCCCTTCGAGCCTGCACCGCCATTCAATATGATCATGGCTGATCATCCAACTCAGTATCCCGTACCTGCCTTCTCTCCATACCCCCTGATCCCCTTAGCCAGAAGGGCCACATCTAACTCCCTCTTAAATATAGCCAATGAACTGGCCTCAACTACCCTCTGTGGCAGAGATTCACCACTCTCTGTGTGAAAAAAGTTCTTCTCATCTCGGTTTTAAAGGATTTCCCCCTTATCCTTAAGCTGTGACCCCTTGTCCTGGACTTCCCCAACATCGGGAACAATCTTCCTGCATCTAGCCTGTCCAACCCCTTAAGAATTTTGTAAGTTTCTATAAGATCCCCTCTCAATCTCCTAAATTCTAGAGAGTATAAACCAAGTCTATCCAGTCTTTCTTCATAAGACAGTCCTAACATCCCAGGAATCAGTCTGGTGAACTTTCTCTGCACTCCCTCTATGGCAATAATGTCCTTCCTCAAATTTGGAGACCAAAACTGTACGCAATACTCCAGGTGTGGTCTCACCAAGACACTGTACAACTGCAGTAGAACCTCCGTGCTCCTATACTCAAATCCTTTTGCAATGAAAGCTAACATACCATTCGCTTTCTTTACTGCCTGCTGCACCTGCATGCCTACCTTCAATGACTGGTGTACCATGACACCCAGGTCTCGCTGCATCTCCCCCTTTCCCAATCGGCCACCATTTAGATAATAATCTGCTTTCCCGTTTTTGCCACCAAAATGGATAACCTCACATTTATCCACATTATACTGCATCTGCCAAACATTTGCCCACTCACCCAGCCTATCCAAGTCGTCCTTGCAGTCTCCTAGCATCCTCCTCACAGCTAACACTGCCCCCCAGCTTAGTGTCATCCGCAAACTTGGAGATATTGCCTTCAATTCCCTCATCCAGATCATTAATATATATTGTAAATAGCTGGGGTTCCAGCACTGAGCCTTGCGGTACCCCACTAGTCACTGCCTGCCATTGTGAAAAGGACCCGTTTACTCCTACTCTTTGCTTCCTGTTTGCCAGCCAGTTCTCTATCCACATCAATACTGAACCCCCAATGCCGTGTGCTTTAAGTTTGTATACTAATCTCTTATGTGGGACCTTGTCAAAAGCCTTCTGGAAGTCCAGATACACCACATCCACTGGTTCTCCCCTATCCACGCTACTAGTTACAACTTGATGCGCTGTGGTTCAGCCTGCCAGAGCTCAGTCCATGTGACTTTTCGGTCCATGTCCATGGCCTGCTCCCACCTTTTCCAGGCTCCCTGCTGCCTCAATCCAACAGCTCTGGTAGACCTCTCCTCCTCCACCACTGCCCTCGCTCCCTCCTGGATCAGCCTGCGCCTCTCCTTCCCCTTGGCCTTGTTAAATTGGGGAGATGGGAAGATTTCCATTCCAGCTCTTCCCCGAGTCACTACTCCCACCAGGACTCCGTGGCGTATCCGAGATTCTGCTTGCAGCACGGTTTCGCCGGCTCTCCACTTCCTCCCAGTTTTCACCTCCACCCCTGCTTGGGGTCGCTGGAGTCCCTGTACAGCATCTCCTCTCTGGCCCGAGTCACCTTAAACTCCTCCTCCAGGGACTTCAGGGGCAGCTGGAGCTTGGTGTTATTTCCGTAAAGGGCGATGCTGCTAAGGCTCCTGGGCAGTCCCAGCCACCTTCTGAGAAAGCTGTTGACTTTCCTCTCCAATCTCTCTACAATGGATATTGGGACTTCGTAGACAAGCAGTGGCCAGAGTATCCATGGCAGGATACCATGCTGGTAAATCAATGCCTTGAACTTGCCGGGAATCCCCGACCGGTCCACTGCTCTCAACCAACTCCTGACAGGTTGCCTGGACAGATGCTGTATCCTTCAGGCTGCTGTTAAACACCTTGCCAAGACTCTTCACTGGGAGACAGTTGGGATTGGTGTCCATTCGATGTTGAAGCGGAACCTGTCCATGACTTTGCCCTTCTTCAGCACCAGTGACCTTGATTTTCCTGGCTTAAACCTCATCCTTGCCCATCCAATCAGCTTCTCCAACCCCTGCAGGATCCACCTGCCTCCTGGCACTGACTCAGTGGTGACAGTCAGGTCGTCCATGAAGGCTCTGATTGGTGGTTGGCGCATTCAAGACTTGGTCCGAGGGCCTCGGCACTCTGGCTCAGCAGACTTGACAAGGCAAAAAGGATCACAGAGATGGTACAGCCTGTGATGATCCCACCCTCCACTCTGATGTTACTGACCCTGATGAGACTCCAGCAAATCTTATTTTCCACTGCTCTCATTGACAGTCAATGACCTCATGCAAGCATTAAAGGCACTACCATCTTGCCAACTAAATTTTAATTTGACAGGGAAATTTCCACTGTTGCATATTTTATAAATAATGGAAAATATTTTGCATTATAAATTTTAATACACAGAATGTAACTAAACAATATTAAATCCAATTAGTTAATTTAATCATTTCATAATGTCTTGTATGTAATCAAAATCTTTTTAGAGGTTTGAAATCAATTTTGTTTCACCAATTTATATATATTTATATTTCCAAGGATGCTTCCAAGGATATATTTCCAAAAATATATTTCCAAGGGTGCTGCTACAAATGGAATCCCTTCAAAATATTATGGTATAATTAATCTTACAAACAAAAACAAGGACAATTCAGACGATGCTAGGCAGATGGTAAAAAACAGCTCCCCCGGTCAGTTGTTTTCAGTATTGACATTATCCAATGAGCTAGACTGCCACACGAGATTATGATGAATCAGTGGTTAAGAACTGTGCTGGGAGTGAGGATAGAGATGCCAAAGATAAAGACTGGTAACACCCTGCCATCTCCTTACTTAAACTCACAAGCACCAGCCTAAATAAACAAATTAGTTGCTAATTTCAAGGAACACATACTGTCAGGTCAATAAACGGGTGTTTCAAAGGCCTGTTCCACTTAGGCGACGTTTTAAGCAACTACAGGCGACAGTTTGTCGCTGGGAGTAGTCAGTCGCGCAAAATGTCGTAATGTCTTTCTGGTCGCAGCTAAATTTTCAACATGTCGACATTTTTCAGCGACAGTGGTTTTGACGCCAATGAGTGTAGCTTGATTTCTCCTGACATAGGTGCTGTCGTAGGTTGTTGCCAGGATGACGTAAATTGTCGCCGGTTATGACAGTCGCCGGCAGTTGCCTAAAACTAATCGCCATGTGGGACAAGCCCATAACTGCTTCAGTGCCCTGTACCCATCCCCCAGCCCTGAAGTCACTAAACTTCAAGGAATATATTTCCCGGCAATGAAGATGCACCTGCGTCGAAGACGCACCCCTATTTTGAGTTGCTAAATTTTGAAAAAAAGCTGGCGTGACAGGATCAAGGGTTTGGTTTAGTCAGTAGAAAGGAATATGTGAAACACCTTGAAGCAGGCAATGAGGACCGGGGAGCCTCCATCTTCGCCTGTTCCACATTGCGCTGTGCGGTTCAGGTCTGAGGGATGGGGACTTCCTGGCTCAGGGAGATCACATAAAGGGGAGAGAGAGAAAGATAGAGAGCCCAGGATGGAGCAGCCAGCCTTCCGCCCACTAGCTACCCGCCAACCACCACCTCCACCGGTTGTGCCTGTGCCAAGGGACACTGCGGCTGGCTGGCGGGCGGGCCAGCAGAAGGCGCTGAGGCGGCAGCCGGTTCCGCTGTCCGGTCCCGGCGGCCGCTCGCAGCCACCCGAGCTATGATATTGCTCGCATGATCCCCGACCCCTTCCTTCTCAACGCTCCTGCCCACCCCGCAACTTTACCCCTGGCAGCCCAGCCATGTTTACTGCTTTGCCGTGCTGACCGGGCCAGATTCCCCACACGCTGACCTTTTACAGCCACTGTACTGAGGGATAGCTAAGTCTATCTTTCTTGACTAACAATCTAACCTTTGGCCTCCACGACGCAGGTAAATTTTCGGGCATTATTTTCGGGTAAATAATAGCGTCTTCTCTGCCGGGAAATACGGTAGATCAAAACTGTGTAGCCTATCTTGATAGGACAATGCTCAAGTATGCTCAGCAATTAAGAAAAATCATGGTTGATCTGTTGTTTAGTCTCAACAGCATTTTCCTACCCAATCTTTAACGATCCCCCTATCTTCCAAAAATTTCAACCATGAATGAGGCGATATCATCCACTGCTCTGCGGGATGAGGAATTCCGAAGAGTCTCAACCGTGACAGAAGAAATTCTTGCGACTCTCAATGAAATGGACCAATTGATTTAGAAACATAGCACCTATTTTCTATGTTTCTATGTTTCTAAATTAATCCCACAGAGCATCTGTCAATTCTATTTGATCTTTCTTCATTGAACCAACCTCCCCATCATAGGAAGTAATCTTTTGCTGGACCACCTCAAGGCAAGTATAACATTTCTTAAGTAAGGATAGCAAAACTGTACACTGCACTGTATGTTATGCTGCCTGACCTGCTGAGTTACTCCACCATTGTGTACCTTACTCATCATCTACAGTGTAGATTCTACACCACCTCTCGTAATCAAGACCAAGACTCAATTTGCTTTATGTGGAAACAAGCCTTTCTGCCCAACTTGCCCACACCGCCAACATGTTCCAGCTACATTAGTCCCACCTGTCTGCGTTTGGTCCATATCTCTTCAAACTTGTCCTATCCATGTACCTGTCTAACTGTTTCTCAAACATTGAGATAGTCCCAGCCTCAACTACCTCCTCTGGCAGCAAGTTCCATACACCTGTGTGAAAAAATTACCCCTCAGATTCCTATTAAATCTTTTCCCTTCGCCATGAACCTATGTCCTTGAGTCCTCGGTTCCCCTACCCGTGGCAAGAGATTCTGTGCATTTACCCAAACTATTCTCTCATGATCTTATACACCTCTACAAGATCACCCCTCATCTTCCTGCGCTCCATGGAATAAAGCCGACTCAACCTTTCCCTATAGCTCAGGATCTCTAGTCCTGGCAACATATTCGGAAATTGACTTTATTGATTTTATCTGTATCAATTCATTCCTGTATACCCAAAATCAATCCGAGCGCCAACTAGTATTCTCACACAATTAAAATACAACTTTGTCAATCCTCCCAACCAATGGGAAACTCACATTTTGATTAACAATCAGTAGGGGAGCACCTCAAGGCTGTGTGCTCAGCCCCCTGCTCTACTCACTCTATACTCAAGACTGGGTAGCCGGATATAATGCATATGACTTTTCTAGCTTTCTCTTTAAATCTCTCTATTCCTATCCAATTTCTCTCTGCATGGATGCCACCTAACCTGTTGAGTGTTTGAGATTTATAGCATGGGCAGCGCTATACTTTTTAATTACATTTTGAGAATGCTGGACATATTTCATCATAGATGTGCGAGTTACAAATCTTTAGAAACAGATTGGTTACCCTCAATAGAAAAATAAATGAAATTAAAATAAAGAACATATTGACTCACCCATTAATTATTTCTTTAGACTCCCCACGAATGAAAACTTCACGTTCCGGGTTTACAATGCAGAGTGCATTCTTCTGACCAGTCTTCGGTTCCGCATCAATGACATCTGTGCATTGGTTCATATTGACAGTTCCTTGTGGCAGGGTGCTTGGCTGAAAGACAAGAGATCAGATTATAATTGACAGCTAAAAAAATACCAAATATGCACAATGCAATATCCTCTTAATATCAATATGACAATTTAATAGCCAACTAATCTCCAAAGGTGTCGGGCAGATTTAAAATTCTATACGAAATGGCTACCCAAAGCAAAATCATAAAGTATTTGGTACAAAGCAGATCCAAGTAAATTTCCATTTAAGTCTAGCCTCAATGGTGAGGATTTTATGAGAAGCTGGCGCTGCTCTACTTGAAACATTGGACGATCAGAGGAAATTTGATAAGGATGTAGGTATATTCCTTGTTTAAGAAGGAACTGCAGATGCTGGAAAATCGAAGGTACACAAAAATGCTGGAGAAAATCAGCGGGTGCAGCAGCATCTATGGAGTGAAGGAAATAGGCAACGTTTCGGGCCGAAACGTTGCCTATTTCCTTCGCTCCATAGATGCTGCTGCACACGCTGAGTTTCTCCAGCATTTTTGTGTACCTTGGGTATATTCCTTTTGAGCTGTAAAAATTACGGTTTTGCATGCATTTTGTAGAGGTCTTGAAGAATTTAGCAAAAAGTAAGATAATATCAATAATCTATTTTAAAATGTATTAAGAATCACTGAAAATCTAGCTATGATTGCTGTGCACGTTTAAAAATGTAAAAAGCTGCTTAAATAACCTTTTAGGAATTATTTGCTATTGAGATTTGAGATCTTGATCCCGGAGAGCGTATGGTCCAGTATCAGAATATAGCATGCCAGCTCATTTAACAGCAATTTGGATCGTTAAGATTCTCCAAATTTGATTTTGTTAATTTCTTTTAAATTTTATTTTAAGGTTAGTATTTAATCCACATTCACCACCGCATTAGGGTGTGCATTCTGAACCCAAACACGTGCACATTTTTTTCCCTGATGTTGCTTCTGGCTATTTTGCAAATTATCTTAAATTAATGGCCTCTAAACTTAAATAGTTTGGATTTCATGGTTTGTTAAACTTGCAGCTGCTCATGTGTGCTTCATGGCAGTTGACAGCAAAGATCTTATAGCGAAGCTTCGCTATAAGATCTTTGGTTGACAGTATGATGCATTGAAATCTATTGAGGAGTGTAAAGCCTGCGAGGAATAGCATATTTTTTCATCCATAAGGATCAAATAATCATTACTGCAGCATTCTGTCCAAACTAGGAAATAAGGCAGGATAATTAATGCAAAAGCAAAGATGGGGGGAAAAAAACATTGAGAAAAATATTTTGATTTGATTTTTAAATCACCAATAATTAAAATTATTTTTGATGCCAAACTAAATGCTCGCCAAGACTTAATATAAAGCTCCTCAGACTTGAATAAATAAATTGTAATCTTTTAGTGTATCTAGCAGAAAGCACTGCAATTTCACACCAATGTCAATGCCGAATCTTAGGGCAAGATACTGCTTCAGCATAGCTTGTTGACCAGTAGAATAATTCAGAAGAAACTTTGATTAACATACATGCTGGTAGCTTCTGCCTAACTTACTGAAATATGAGTATTGATATCTTTACATTACTCATAATGCAAAATCTGTGGTAGAGGTTTTCAGGTTTAAAATAAAAATAATATTTCTTAGTGATCGTCATATCACTTTCCTTACTTACAATAATAAGCCAAGCAAAAGGTGGAAAGGGTAAGGTATAAGATTAAAACCTATGGCAAACAGATCCCGCCAGGTTGAATCAGTTTGCACGTTTGATCACAGAATGAGAAACATACAGCACAAACATGCCCTTGCAGCTCACCACTGATCCATGTTAACCACTGATCCCATTTGCCCACATTAGGCCTGCATCCCTCTACACCTTTTCTTGCAAAGTACCTGTCCCACGTAATTGCATCAGTTTCCACCACCTTTAGCAATTCATTCTAGATAACCAATGAGCAAAACTTAACCCTCAGATCTTCAAGGGGGTAGGGGGGAGTGGAGGGGAGGAGGGGAGGGGGGGGAGGGGGAGGGGGAGGGATGGGAGGAGGGGGGAGAAAAAGAGGGGGAGAGAGAGGGGGGAAAGGAGGAGGGGGGTTGGAGGGGGGGAGAGGAGAGGGAGGTTGGAGGGGGGGAGGGGAGGGGGAGAGGAGAGGGAGGAGAGGGAGGGGGGGAGGAATGGGGAGAGGAAGCGTGGGATGAAGGGAAAAGGGGAGGGAGAGAGAGGGGGGGAGAGGGAGAGGAGGGGGGGGAGGAGAGGGGGGAGGAGGGAGGGGGAGGAAAGAGAGAGAGAGGGGGGGGAGGATAGAGGGGGCAGGGAGGGGGAGGGAGGGTGGAGGGAAGGGGGGGGAGAGGAGAGGGGGGAGAGGAGAGAGGGGAGAGGAGGAGAGGGGGGAGAGGAGGAGAGGAGGGGGGGAGAGGAGGGGGAGAGGAGGGGAGGGGGGGAGGGGGGGGGGGGGGGGGGGAGTGGAGAGGGAGGGGGGGGGGGGGTGGAGAGAGAGTGCCTTTTTTACTTCAACCCAAACCCATATAGATGTTTCTTTTCTAACATCTATATACCAGGTTGACCAGGAATCTAGTACTTGTTGATGCTGATGCTTGCAAGGTCCAGAAACAGACCAACCAAGAAGTCACCCTATTTGTACCATCATGTATGTAGTAATTAAATTAGTTCAGAAAGGAAAATTGAGCTAATTTTGTATGAATAAACAATAAAAATTAGAACCACAGCAGTCTTTTGACTTTTCTGAAAGGTTATGATCAAGTTATGACGTTGAATGTTCTAGACATGCTGGCTTGTTTGGGAGCATAAATTTTCAGTCTGAAAACCTGAAATAAAATCAGAATAGGATGACTACCATATATTGCTCATTCGCAGTGTGGTGAAATCAGCAGAATTTGCAATGCGTCAAACTTGTCTTTTAAACTGAACATAAATCCAAATACTGAATAGGAATAAGGAAACAAATGCCAATTTTGTCATATTAAGTTACAGCAAGTGAGCCAGCATATTTTATGCACGTCAAAGGATTTTGTACTCAACTTTCATTCTCACATTAATTAGATTGGGATTTATCATAATCGCACAGCTGGATTCATGCTAAATTCAAATAGCAGCTGTTGAATTTTAACTAAGTTGAATAATGGGGACCAGGAAACTACTGCATTGTCAAAGTAAATGCTTCTGGTTCATTAATCTCCTTCAGAGAAATCCTAATGTCCTTACCTAGTCTGGCCTGCATGCAACTCCAGACTGAGTGCAACATGGCCAACTGTGGCAAGCCTTATGAAATAGCGCAGCAACTCATTCAGTTGTATTAATACTATAAAGTTAAAGACACGCATATAAAACTGATATAGCCACACACTCAAAAACAGAAGCATTGCACTGTGCCTTGATGACCTTGCTAAACATTTGTTCACACCTTTCCCTTCCATATCTCTATGTCTCCCTCGTCCCTGACTTTCAGTCTGAAGTGTCTCGACCAAAACATCACCCTACGAAACATCATTTCTATCCAGAAATGTTGCCTGTCCCGCTGAGTTACTCCAGCATTTTGTCTATCTTCAGTGTAAACCTGCATCTGCAGTTCATTCATACATATTAATTCTGCTTCTCTTTCCATCAATGTTGTTTGACTACTATGTCCAGCATTTTTTATTTATTTCTGGTATTAAGGTTGAAAACCTGCCCCTGAACAAGCTCAAACATTCCAGCGTGTCTGCAACATTCAACCTCATGCCCATCATAACTTTAGAGAAAATTCAAAAGCATCAGCTTCATAGCAATCCAATAATTTGCCACTTGCATCTTGATTTTCTAAATCACTTCCACCATACGAGACAGTTCAACAATCTGATGAGATACTTTCCACTTGTCTACGTGAATGCATCTCCAATGTTCTGAAGCTTGATGCAATTCACAATGTGCGGTGAGAGCACCCTAAACGCACACCTGAAACTAATAAGGATACTTCAATTTAATAATAAACATATAACCACCTCTCCAAGTCACAGTACATCCTGACTTGGTAGTATGCCACTACTTCATTTCCCACTCTGTATTCAGATCTTGTTACTTTCCATTCAGTAATGCTCTGGGTGCATCTTTACCAGAGGAAGTTATTGTTAAACACCAGTGCCTACTCATTTGGGAAAGTGATAAATTTGGACTTGCCAGCAAAGCCCATATTCATTGGGTCATGAGCACAGGGACAGGCCATTTGACCCACTTGGTCCACGCCAATCGTGGTCTCTTTTGCCTGCACTAGGCCCATATCTCTCTAGGGCTTTCCCATCCAAGTATCTGCCTAAATACTTTTAAACGTTGTAATTACATCAGTGTCTACCACTCCCTCCGGTAGAGTGCTTCAGATAACCACTACATTCTGTGCGGAAAATCTACCCTTCTCACCAAAGGTCACAAATTTTAGATCATACTGGATCCAGGGAGAGCTTGTGTAGATCACATGGGATCTAGAGCTAAATAACTGGCTTCATGGAAGGAAGTAGAGGGTGGCAGAGGAACATTGTGACTAGTTAGACATAAAATACTGGAGTAGCTCAGCGAGTGATGTTTCAGGTCGGACCCTTCTTCAGTTGATCTCGACTCGAAATGCCAACCATTCCTTCTATCCAGAGATGCCGCATGGCCCGCTGAGTTATTCCAGCATTTTATGCCTATATTCAGTGTAAACCAGCATCTGCAGCTCCTTCCTATACGTTGTGACTCATGGTGTGCCTCTGGGATTGGTTTTCGATCAAATGAAGTTTGAGGTATATATCACCAATTTGCATGAGAATGTACAAGGCATGATTAGTAAGTTTTATATGACACTCGGTGGTGTACAGTGAAGATGGTCATCAAAAACTGCAGCAGCATGTTTGATCAGTTGGGCAAGTGGGTGAGCAACGGCAATGGTATTTAATACAGATAAGTGTGAGGTGTTGTATTTGGGAAGTCAAACTAAAGCAGGACTACAGTGAATGATTGGGCCCCGGGGAGAGTTGTTGAGCAGAGGCATCTTAGAGTACAGCTACATACAGTGCCCTCCATAATGTTTGGGACAAAGACCCATTGTTTATTTATTTGCCTCTGTACTCCACAATTTGAGATTTGTAATTGAAAAATCACATGTGGTTAAAGTGCACATTGTCAGATTTTAATAAAGGCCATTTTTGTACATTTTGGTTTCACCATGTAGAAATCACAGCAGTATTTATACATAATCCTCCCATTTCAGGGCACCATAATGTTTGGGACTCGGCAATGTCATGTAAATGAAAATAGTCATGTTTCGTATTTTGTTGCATTTCCTTTTCATGCAATGGCTGCTTGAAGACCGCGATTCATGGACATCACCAGTTGCTGGGTGTCTTCTCTGGTGACGCTCTGCCAGGCCTGTATTACAGCCATCTTTAGCTTATGCTTGTTTTGAGGGCTGCAATACTTCTTCAGCATATAAAAGGTATGCTCAATTGGGTTCAGATCACGTGATTGACGTGGCCACTCAAGAATTGACCATTTTCTAGCTTTGAAAAAATTATGTTTGTTTGTTTGCAGTATGTTTGGGATCATTGTCTTGCTGTAGAATGAACTGCCAGCCAATGAGTTTTGAGATATTTGTTTGAACTTGAACAGACAGGATGCGTCTATACACTTCAGAATTCATTATACTACTACCATCAGCAGTGAGCTACTACCATCAGCAGTACCTTCAGCAGCCAGACATGCCCAGGCCATAGCACCCCCACCACGTTTCACAGATGAGGTGGTATGCTTTGGATCTTGAACAGTTCCTTCTCTCCTCCATACTTTGCGCTTGCCATCACTCTGATATAAGTTAATCTTCGTCTCATCTGTTCACAAGACCTTTTTCCAGAACTGTGGTTGCTCTTTTAAGTACTTTTTGGCAAACTATAACCTGGCCATCCTATTTTTGCAGTTAACCAGTGGTTTGCATCTTGCAGTGTAACCTCTGTATTTATGTTCATGAAGTCTTCTGCGGACAGTGGTCATTGACAAATCCACACCCGACTCCTGAAGAGTGTTTCTGATCTGTAGGGACAGGTGTTTGGGGATTTTTCTTTATTATAGAGATAATTATTTTATCATCAGCTGTGGAGGTCTTCCTTTGCCTGCCAGTCGACTCCTTTGCGATTAGTAAGCTCACCAGTGTTCTCTGTCTTCTTAATGATGTTCCAAACAGTTGATTTTGGTAAGCCTAAGGTTTGGCTGATGTCTCAGTCTCATAATAGCTTATTTGACTTTCATTGGCACAACTTTGTGTTGATAAACATCAATAAAGTTTCCAAAAGTGTAGAAAAAAGACTGGGTGCTGAGAGCTCTCTTGGGAGGCAATTAAACACACCTGAGCAATTACGAACACCTGTGAAGCCACATGTCCCAAATATTATGGTGCCCTGAAATGGGGAGACTATGTATAAATACAGCTGTAATTTCTACATGGCGAAACCAAAATGTATAAAAAACCCTTTAATAAAAGGTACACAAAAATACTGGAGAAACTCAGCATCTATGGAATGAAGGAAATATGCAACCTTTCGGGCCGAAACCCTTCTTTTCGGGCCGAAACGTTGCCTTTTTCCTTCGCTCCATAGATGCTGCTGCACCTGCTGAGTTTCTCCAGCATTTTTGTGTACCTTCGATTTCCCAGCATCTGCAGTTCCTTCTTAAACCCTTTAATAAAATCTGACAATGTACACTTTAACCACATGTGATTTTATTCATTACAAATCTCAAATTGTGGAATACAGAGGCAAATAAATAAACGATGAGTCTTTGTCCCAAACATTATGGAGGGCACTGTAGTTCCGCGAAAGCGATTGCACAGATAAATAGGGTGGTATATTGGTACATTGGCCTAAGTTGTACAAGACATTGGTGGGCCACATTTGGCATATTGTGTTTAGTTGTGTTGGAGAAGGTTGCAGCCAACAACTTCTCAGCTGATCGAACGATTCGCTGCAGCCTCCGGATGTCGTGCTTGATGGCTGAGCCAAACCAGACCATGATGGAGAAGGTGAGGACAGACTCTACGATGGCAGTATAGAATTGGACCATCATTGCCTATGGCAGATTGTGATTCCTCAGCTGCTGCAGGAAGTACATCCTCTGTTGGGCCTTTTTGACTGTGTAGTAGATGGTGGCCCCCAATTTAAGGTCCTTCAAGGTGATGGTTCCAGGGAACTTAAAGGACTCCACAGATGTGACTGTGCTGTTGTGGGGCGGGCTCTCCTAAAGTCTACTATCAATTCCACGGACTTAAGAGCATTGAGCTCCAGGTTATTACGAGGCACCAGGAAGCCAACTGTGTCGCTTCCTGTCTGTAGGCAGATTCCTCCCTATCCTGGATCAGTCCAATCAGGGTTGTGTCGTCCGCAAACTTGAGAAGCTTGACAGAGGAGTCTGTGGGGGTGCAGTCGTTGGTGTAGGGAGAGTAAAGGAATGGGGAGAGTACGCAGCCTTGCGGTCCTCCTATGCTGAGGGTCTGCGGGTCTGAGATGTGCTTTCCCAGCCTCACACGCTGCTTCCTGTCTGTCAGGAAGTTGGTGATCCACTGACAGAGGGGTTCAGGCACAGTCAACTGGGAGAGTTTGGAGTTTAGTATCTCTGGCACAATAGTGTTGAATGCAGAGATAAAATCCACAAACAAAATCCTTGCATAGTCTAGGTGCTGGAGGATGAAGTGCAGGCCTAGGTTGACTGTGTCATCCACTGATCTATACAAACTGCAGAGGGTCCAGCAGGGGGTTTTGGATATTTTTCAGCTGGGCCAGCACAAGGGTCTTCAAGGGTCTTCATGACTACAGATATCAGTGTGACAGACTTGTAGTCAGTAAGACAAGTAATCCTTGTCTTTTTGGGTACAGGGACAATAGTGGGCACTTTGAAGCCGACAGGGACAGTACAGGTTTCCAGGGACTAGTTAAAAATGTCTGTGTAGACATGTGTAAAAATGCCAGTTGTTCGGCACAGAGCTTGAGGGTAGAGGGGGAAAAAACATTTTCCTGTCCTGGAGATTTCCGCCTTTTCTGTCTTCTGAATAGCCTCTCCACCTCCTCAATTTCTATTGTTGGTAACGGAGAAGGGGCCAGACTGATGTTGGGCAGCAAGGAGGAGGTGGGTAGTGGACGAGGGCCCAGTCTTTACAGACTGGAGTCAGGCTGTAAGTGGGTGTTATGTGATGAATGGAGAGGGGTGGGTGGGAAAGTGCCCAGTCTTTGCAGACTGGAGTCAGGCTGTAAGTAGGTGTGAAGTGGTGATTGGGGAGGAGTGGGTAGGGAAGGGTGATGGCTGGTCATCCACATTCAGTACCCCGTTCCTGCCTTCTCCCCATATCCCCTGACTCGGCTATCTGTAAGAGCTCTATCTAACTCTCTCTAGAAAGCATCCAGAGAACTGGCCTCCACCACCTTCTGAGGCAGAGAATTTCACAGACTCACAACTCTGTTGTTTTCTTTTTCTTGTCTTGCTTCTCATAACATAAAACTAGAGGTTGTACATAGAATGGATTACGGTATTACATAGTTGGCACCTAAAATTAGGTTCCACTGTACTGTTTTGTACTGTATTAACTTCTAATAAAATAAACAAAACAAAAAAAAGAAATTTTCGCAAAGTAATTAAAAATAAATAACTGAAATATCACATTTACATAAGTATTCAGACATCTTTACTTTGTTGAGGCACCTTTGGCAGCAATTACAGCCTCAAATTTTCTTGGGTATGACACTACAAGCTTGGCACACCTGTATTTGGGTAATTTCTCCCATTCTTCACTGCAGATTCTCTCAAGCTCTGTCAGGTTGGATGGGGAGCGTCAATGCACAGCTATTTTCAGGTCCTTCCAGAGATGTTCGATCAGGTTCAATCCGGGCTCTGGCTGGGCCACTCAAGGACATTCACAGACTTGTCACAAAGCCACTCCTGCGTTGTCTTGGCTGCGTTCTTAAGGTCAGTGTCCTGTTGGAAGGTGGACCTCTGCCCCAGTCTGAGGTCCAGAATGCTTTGGAATAGGTTTTCATCAAGGATCTCACTGTACTTTGCTCCGTTCATCTTTCCCTCGATCCTGACTAGTCTGCCGCTGAAAAACATCCCCATAGCATGATGATGCTGCCACCACCATGCTTCACCATAGGTATGGTATTGGCCAGGTGATGAGCGGTGCCTGGTTTCCTCCAAACGTGATGCTTGGCATTCAGGCCAAAGAGTTCAATCTTGGTTTCATCAGACCAGAGAACCTTGTTTCGCAAGGTCTGAGAATCCTTTAGGTGCCTTTTGGCAAACTCCAAGCAGGCTGTCATGTGCCTTTTACTGAGGAGTGGCTTCCGTCTGGCCACTCTACTATAAAGGTCTGATTGGTGGAGTGCTGCAGATATAGTTGTCCTTCTGGAAGGTTTTCCCATCTCCACAAAGGAACTCCAGAGCTCTGTCAGAGTGACCATCGGATTCTTGGTCAATGAAGAGTCCTGGTGGTTCCAAAGTTCTTCCATTTAAGAATGATGGTGACCATTATGCTGTTCGGGACCTTCAATGCTTCAGAAATTGTTTTATACCCTTTCCCAGATCTGTGTCTCGACGTAATCCTGTCTCGGACGTCTATGGACGATTCCTTCGTCTTCATGGCTTGGTTTTTGCTCTGACATGCAGTCAACTGTCGGACCATATATAGACAGGTGTGTGCCTTTCCAAATCATGTACAATCAATTTAATTTACCACTGGTAGCCTCCAATCAAATTGTAGAAACAGGATGCACCCAAGCTCAATTTTGAATGTCATAGCAAAGGGTCTGAATACTTATGTAAATGTGATATTTCAGTTATTTATTTTTCATTACTTTGCAATATTTTCTAAACACCTGTTTTCGCTTCTTCATTCTGAGGTATTGTGTGTAGATTGATCATTATAAAAAAAATGAATTTAATCCATTTTAAAATAAGGCTGTAACGTAACAAAATGCGGAAAAAGTGAAGGGGTCTGAATACTTCTGAATGCACTCTATATGGATAGGAAAGAATTAGAGGGATATGGACCTAACATTGGGAAACCCGTATTCCACTTGGGTAGCTTGATGTGAACATTGATTTTTTTTTCAATTTTAGGTAACGCAAACAGCCATCTCTTCCCTGTGCCCCATCTGGATGAGCCCATTTCTCCCAGAATCCCAAACCCCTTTTCCCTTCTCCCACTATCCCCTTCCACCACTTATTTCACAACCTTTTGTCTTTTCATCTCTGGCCCTTATCCAACTATCTGACAATTAAGCCCCCTCATCTGTCTGGCTTACCTGGCCTTGTCAAGCTCTCATCCCTATTCCAGTTTTCTTCCCCAACTACAATCAATCTGAAGAAGGGTCACAACTGAAAACATTGCCTAGTTATATCCTCAAGATGCTGCCCGAATCACTCAGTTACTCCAACACTTTATCGACCAGTGCATTCAGTATAAGGCACAAAGACAAGCTTCTTCACCTGTGTCGCCACTTTCAAGTGGATATGGATTCAAACCCCAAGGTCTATCTGCACTTCAATGTTCCCACGGTTAGTCATTGTACTCAGTTACTAGAATTTGACTTCCCAAAGTGCATTATATCATATCTGGCTAGATTAAATTCCATCTGCCATAACTCCACCCATCCTTCTAGCCAATGTCTGCTGCATCCTGAGACAATCTTCATTATCTATGACATCACCAATTTGTGCTATCTGCAAATTTACAAAACAACCATCTACATTCTCGCCCAAGTCATTATAATCCTATACCCAACTATCATTTATCATTCCATAAAAGGAGGATAAAAAATAGCTAGGTATTTAGAAATACTAGACTGAAGAAAATCAGTTGAATGCTTAAGGTCTCAATTACAGACTATATGCTGTCTCCTCTCTAAGAAAGGGATTTCAAGGCAGGCATTTATCTGAAGACATTAGACAACAGCAGCACCCAGCTGGAAAAATGGAAAAAGTAACCTTCCTATAAAAGACAAATCTGCTTCTTAGTACGAGCCTATGTCGAATAACATAAAGCAAATAGGTCTTCTTCTTGCGTATGACGTGCACAGCCTAAAGTTGTAAGACAACTTGTTCTATTTGATCTTATTTGATTGTGCACGTCGGGTTGATTGGATTCGTCGAAACAGGGCCGACCACATGAAGGTTGCAATCTCCCACCCCAAGCAAATAGGTCTGAGGACAATGAAAGCAAAGGCCTTAATTAATCAAGGAACATGAAGTCCACTTGATGTAATGAAGCATATGAATTAAAAATAAATTATTGAAAATGAAACTATAGTTGTGTTACATTTACTCAAATCAAGTGGATTATGTTCCATTCTCCATAAAAGACCAATATATGTTGTTGGTCTATTACTTGTTGCTCTAACTTTCTGTGCTTCATGAACAAGCACACCAACATCTATTAGATTCTTAACATACAAAAGCAGAATGGTTACAGCACAGAAAGATGCCATTCAGCTGGTCACATCCACATTGCGTTACTATCAAAGCAAATCTCTGGTTCCATACACTGCCTGAATTTCCATACCTTTAGTTTTTTTCTACAGCTTATTTAACCAATTCCCTTTTTCAGATCTTCTTAGGAACTTGCTTCTAATACACCTGCTGACAACGCATTACAAACTCCAACTACTTATGACTTTTGATGTTCATTTTCCTCCTGTCACTCATTTCTCTCCCCATTCCCATTATACCAGTGGCTATGGGTCCTCAACTCCCCCATCAAATGGGAACCACCTTATTATCCACTCTGACCAGATGCTCATCATTTTTATACACTGATCAAAACTCCCCCCAGCATCTTTTGTTCTCGTCACTCAAAATCTACTCTGCAATTCATTTCAGGAACAATCCTCATTCTTTTCTGGACCCCTTCTAATGGTTTCATATCCTCCCTATAATATGGTGATCAAAACTGAACACAATAATACATTAGATTAGTTTATTGGCATACACACCAGGGTGCAATGAAATTCCTTGTCCACATGAAGCTCAGTGTAATTTTGGGCATCATATCTGAGGACCCAAAGTGAGAGAGTCTAGGACTAGAAGTCATAGCCTCAGAATTAAAGGACATTCCTCTACGAAGGAAATGAGGAGGGATTTCTGTGGTCAGAGGGTGGTAAATATGTGGCATTCTTTGCCACAGATTTACCGGGGATCGCTGCTCGGCACAGACCCGGTGGGCCAAAAGGCCCGTTTCCGCGCTGTATCTCTCAACTAAGCAATGAAGGCCAAGTCAATGGATATTTTTAAGGCAGATCCTTGATTAGTACAGGTGTCAGGGGATATGGGGAGATGGCAGGTGAATGGGGTTAGGAGGGAGGTAGAGCAGACATGATTGAAACGCGTAGACTTGATGGGCCAAATGGCCTAATTTCACTTATGACCTTATGATAAACATAAGTATATGTACAGTAATTATAAACTACAAGAACATTTAATTGTCATATGTAGCAACAATAGAACAATGATATTCTCACCTGCCACAGCTTTCTACAGGTCCAATAATGCAATAACCTACATCTATAATGCACCAAATGCAGTCCATAGAATACCATAGTTGTTGAGGTTAGTGTTGTGCATCATTCACAAGCCAGAGTTTTGTTGGGAAGAAGCTGTTCTTGAATCTAGTGTGGTAATAGTTTTCAGGCTCCTATACCTTCCTTCCATAGGTAGTAGTGAAATGAGAGAATGTGGCCAAGATGGTGTGAATCTTTGAAGTTGGCTGTCTTTTTGAGGCAGCGCCTCCTATAAATTCTCTCGAAGGTGGGCAGATCAGTACCTATGATGGAACAGGCAGTGTTTACCGCTCTCTGCAGTCTACTTCATTCCTGGACAGAGTTGCCGAACCAGGCCATGATACAACCAGTGTCCTCTTTGCCGTACACTGCAGAAGCTCAAGTAGAGGTGTTGATGATTTCTTCAATGGGCAGGGCCCACAACAGATCATCAGAGATATGCACACCCAGGAACTTGAAGATACTTTCTCTCAAAGATCCTATAGCAGAGCAAGATGGCTTACTCTCACGCAAACGCGTAGTACGGTCATGGGCAGATTCATGGGTGATTATAGGACCCATTTTAGCAACCAGCCTCCGCCATCTTGTTCCGCCATCTTGCTACCAGCCAAAGATCGGATCTTGGCTTCCGCCTCCGCTCCCGTATCTTTGCTTTGGTCTTTGACTTGGGCGGGGAGAGGGGGTGCGCTGCCCGGGGTAGCGGGGAGAGGGGGTGTGCGGCCCGGGGAGAGGGGGTGCGCGGCCCGGGGCAGCGGGGAGGAGACATTTAAGTGTGGGGGGAGGCGGGGGAGTGCCGGGGGAGGGGGGAGGGGGGGGGGGGGGGGGGGGGGGAAGAGTTGAGGGGGTGGGATAGGGCCTAGTGTGTGTGTGAAGTTGCGGGTAGGTTTACAATGTTTCTTATTTAATGTCCCTTGTCTAGTCTGAAATAAAGTTCATCATTGGATATAAAAATCAGAAGAAATATAATTGTGTGTGTTATATGATTACATACATTTATATCACATTCATGTATGTGTGTTTATAAACATTTTATTCTTTAACAAGAATTAACAGAATTATGAACTAACAGAATTATGAATCTAACCCTATATCACGCACAAAAACTGTTCCCCCGCAATGTTAATTACCCTGCGAGTTGGGTCGGGTAGGTTCCGGTTACTACAAAATCAACTCAAACACTGCCATTTAAAAAAGAATGATTTAAAAAACATTAAAAAAGACAATTACCAGAGTCAAATTTTATTCTTGACAAGAAGTATGAACTGAGAGAATTATGAATCTAACCCTATATCACACACAAACACAAACTGTTGCCCCGCAACATTGATTACACTGCGAGTCGGGTCGGGTCAGGTAGGCTCCGGTTACTAAAATGGGCGGGGAAAAATGGCCAGGACCCCCTCCGTAGCGTACTACACGTCAGCCCATTGCATTTCGCAGGAGTAAGCTATCTATAGGATCTTTGCTGACTCTTTCCACCTGTCAAGGAAAACAGGTTTGTGGATCTCCTGCTTTCCCCTCCTGAAATCAACAATCAGCTCTTGGTTTTGCTAACATTGAGAAAAGGACTCTTTTTCTGACGCCAGTCAGATTTTCAATTTCCCTCCTATATGCTGACATTGTTACCCTTCATTCATCTAATTGTTGTGGTATCGTTGACAAATTTAAAGGTGGCGGTGGAGCTGTGTCTGGCTATAAAGTCAGGATATATAGAGAGTAGAGCAGGGGACTAAGCACACAGCTTCGAAGTGCTACTTACGGATGGTTATGAACCCAAAATGTATGGGACAGAGCCAGTGAGGAATAGAGTTAGGGGAATAAAACTTGCCTGGGTGAACCTTTTTCTGTGCAAAATAAGCATAAAAGGCATTATGGTTGTCCAGTGGAGATGTGTCGTTGCCGGAAAGAGAGAGAGAGATCACCCCATTGCCTTTGATGATATTCAGGCCCTACCTCAGACACCTGACATCTATTGAGTCAAACTTGTTTTAAAGTCTCTCTTGGCATCCCTGATCACATTTGGCCGTCTTGTAAAGTGCCGGACCAGAATTGTTCACAATATTTCAGTTAAAGCCCTATGTGTCAATGTTAAAGTAAAAATTGTGCTCGTCCGTGGTTGGTGTCGGGCCCGGGTCTGTTGAGTTACTGCTAGGCTGTCGCGTCCCCTCCCAGGTGTCCAGTCCCCTCCCAGAGGTGTCGGGCTGGGCTTGCAGCCGGCGCGGAGAGAAGGCTGAGTTGCTGCAGCGCTTTGTGTGTATGGCTAGTGCTCAGCTTTCGCCGACGCCGGGGGGTTTGGCCGCTGGCGGTCCCCGGCCCATCGGGGAGCGGGATTGGGCTGGAGTTGGCGCTTCTTCTCCGTGCTGCCTGTGGGCCTGGGGCCGCTGGTGTCGTCGGTCCGGGGCTGTCGGCTGGCCTGGCGGGAGTTGAGCTGGGGTTGGCACTTCTTCTCCGCGCTGGCTATGGGTCTGGGGCAGCTGGTGTCTTCGGTTCGGGGCTGTCGGTTGGCCTGGCAGGAGTTGAGCTGGGGTTGGATGAAGAATTCCATTGCCTTGAAATTAGCAGAATAGTGACATTCGACTCAGAAACTATCATCGTTGTGTTCCAGTCTGGAATATATTAATTTTCCTATGTGACCACACGGCACCCCTGTTCCTCAGATTAAATATATTTTGAAACATAAATTATGAATAAAGATGAGAATTTATTCAGTTTCTTCAACCAGCGCTTCGTTCTCTTTTTCTTTATGGTGAATGACCTTTGACAAATCCCATGATTCCTTGCGTTTTTTTTTTGGAATACCGAACTCGCTTATTATGTGTGCACATTCTTTGACTCCTTTGCTCCTGCACCCCTTTTTAGAATAGTACATTTTATTCCATAATGTTTCTCTTTATTCTTCCTATCAAAGTGCATCACCGCACATTTTTCCACATTAAACGACATCTGTCCTGTCAACCACAACGTATATATCCTGCTACAATCTATCGCTTTCTCTTTGTAGGTCAGATACTGCAAAACTATAAATAATCATGTTATCACTGCTCCTTATATGTGTGTTTGTCTCAACACTGCTGAGCAGCAGAGTGGCACCTTTTTCAAAAGCCTTTTGTAAGCTCATTTACACCACATTGACTTAATTACACATCATAAACTGTGTAAATCAACTTCTATCAAACTGGCTGAAAGGTGCTTTCATTGTGCAGGAAGCTTTGGATTTATTTATTCTTCCTTTCTACTTCATGGAAATAGGCTGCAACTGTAGCCAAAGCAACATTTCTTTTTAAAAAATAGCTCATTATTCTTATACAGTTTTGTCTCTCAACTTTTGGTTCCACTGGATTTCCTTCATTTTTTTAAATTAAAAGTACAGTCAATTACAAATCACTTGTAAGAAAGTACTTGGAGTATTATGTGCAGTTCTGTTTGCCACACTTTCTGAAGAATGTGGTTACGCCATAGACTGCAGAGGAGATTCACCAGGATTATGCCTGAATTGGAAGCCTTTAGGGCCTGTCCCACTTGGGCGTAATTAACGCGACATCATTTACGCGTCACGACGCACACATCGTGCCGCGCGCATGGTGCGCATTACGCGCGCATGGTGCATGGTGATGTAGGCAGTGACGCGTCCCAGGATTTTGGGATGTACAAAATCTTCGCTTGCCATCTGCATGACGCGCAAATGACGCTCAAGTGTGACAGGCCCTTTTAGTTATAGGGAGAGTTTGGATAGGTTAGGTGTGTTGGAAGGAACTGTTTTCCTGGCTTAAATGGAAGATAGACACAAAATGCTGGAATATCTCAGCATCTTTGGAGAGAAGGAATGGGTGACGTTTCTGAGATTGAAGAAGGGTCTTGACCAAAAACGTTACCCATTTCCTTCTCTCCAGGAATGCTGCCTGTCCCACTGAGTTATTCCAGCATTTTGTGTCCATCTTCTGGTTGGTTTTCCCTAGAGTGAAGGAGCCCGAGTATTCCGATAGACGTACATAAGATTATTAGAGGTATAGATGGGAAGGATGAGATTTTTTACCCCATGACAACACTAGCAAAACAAGGAGGAACAGGAAGGGGTTTTAAAGGAATTTTAGGTTTTTTTAAAAAAAAACAGAGAATGTATGATATCTGGAACTTACTACCATAAAAGATGGGATATCTATCTTATATATTACTAAATCTCTGTTCTTGACCACTTTTGGCCGTCTGTGCTGCAATTTCCGAGAGAACGCCGGCACCTACGGCCGTCATTTTTGGCCACCTCGCTCAGAGCCCCCCTCCGCCGCATGTGTGCCGAGGATTTTTCCCGTCGATAAAAAATGACAGAGATATTAATGTTTTTACAAAATTCACCAATCTCTCTGCTGCCCCTGCTGGAGGGAGGGGGAGGGACTATAAAACCAGGAAGTGGTGTGCCTCAATTAGTCTCTGCAAGATGGAGCTCTGCCAATTAGTCTCTGTCACTCTGAGCTCTGAATTACACTGAACAAATGTCTACATCACTGTGAGTGCCCTTAATGTGGTTTGAAAATGAATATATGGTTAGTTTGAAGTAAAAAAGCACCACCTGCAAATGGTTGTTTGGGTTTGGGTTTGGGTTTGGGTTGAAGTAAAATGGCACTCTCTCTCTCTCCTCCCCTCTCTCTCCCTATCCCTCTTTCTCTCTCTCCCGTCTCTCTCCCTCCCCCCCCCCCCCCTCCTCCTCTCTCCCCCCCTCTCACCCCTCCCTCCTCTCACCCCTCCCTCCCTCCCCTCCCCTCCCCCCCTCCCCTCTTCCCTCTCCCTCCTCCTCTCTCTCTCCCCCCCTCCTCCTCTCTCTCCCCCTCGCCCTCTTCTCTCCCCCCCCTCTCCTCTTCTCTTCTCCCCCCCCTCTCTCTCCTCTCTCTCCCCCTCTCTCCCTCCCCTATTTTTCTCCCCACCATCCCCACCCCCACCGTCCCTCCCCAAAACCCCCCTCCCCTCCACACACCCCTACCCCCTTCCCACCCCTCCCTGCTCCCCATCTCTCCCCCTCCCACACACCTCACCCCCCCCAACACACTTTCTCTCTCCCCCCCCTCCCCTCCCCCCTCCATCCCTCCCCCCACCCTCCCTCCCGTAAAAAACCTTCCGCTCCACACCCCCTACCCTCCACCCTCCCTGCTCCCCACCTCGCCCCCCCCCCCCCTCAGCACCCCCTCTCTCTCCCCCTCATTCTCACCCTCTCTCTCTCCTCCCCTCCTCCCCCAACTTTAGTAGTTATTAGCGTGAGTGCGGGGGGTGGGGAGGGATAGTTAGTGTGCGTGACGCTGCATGCCGCCTCCCCCCACCCCCACAATCGCACGTTGGGGGAACAGACCCAACGGGTCTGCACTTGGTCTGCTAATTACTATATTTAAAGCATCAAAGGATATGGACATAAAGCAAGCACGTTTTATTAGCGTAGATGGGCAAAAAGATAATCAAGGTTGTGGTGGGTGAATTATTTCTGTACTGTACTATGAGAGTCCAAAACCAAATCCCTGGCTGGGTTTGAAAAATATTTTGACCAAGCTACCCAAATTGTATGGCTTCCAAAACAACTCAAGCTAGATAAATGCAGCTAATCCATAATTTCCTATTAACACTCTTGATGTTCACATATTTCAGGAGAAAATATAACCCCTTGCATAATTCTCCACTTCCTCCACCTTTACTATGACCATGTGCAGTTTACATGATGCACGATACAAAATACCAAGATTTCAAGAGCTATTCCTAAACCCGCACAGTTCATCACATAGGAAGCCAAAGGTATCAGAATTAAAACAGCTACAAATTCCCCTCCACGCCGAATTAAAAACATCCTGCAACATTACTGCAATTAATGTCTGGAATTTCCCGGGCTTGAGCCCGATCTCGGGTCCTGTTTGTTCTGAAATAACCAACGAAGACTTCACCAAATGTTAAGAGAGAAAAATATCAAAAAGCTAAATGTGAAAGTGCGAAATAGCACACAAGAAAAAATAATTTGGGAATTTAATCAGAATCGTTTTTTCTATGTACAAAAAACATTTAGCATATTATTTGTTTTAGTTTAGAGATTCAGCGCAGAAACAGGCCCTTCGGCCCACCGGGTCCGCACCGACCAGCGATCCCCGCACATTAGCACTATCCTACACCCACTAGGGACAATTTTTACATTTACCAAGCCAATTAACCTACAAACCTATACATCTTTGGAGCATGGGAGGAACCCGAAGATCTCGGGGAAAACCCACGCAGGTCACGGGTAGAATGTACAAACTCCGTACAGACAAGCACCTGTAGTCGAGATCGAACCCGGGTCTCCGGTGCTGCATCGCTGTAAGGCAGCAACTCTAACGCTGCGCCGCCACACTAAGGCAATTTGAATATACAGTTGTACTTAGGGACTATAATGTGCTGCATTCACATTTTTAAATATACTTAGGGTACTCCCTAGATTTCTGGTAACCATGGAAGTTCCAGAAAGTTGCAATCAAATTATTTGATTACAAAACAGCATGAAGTAAGTTTTCCAATTTCAACTTGTTTGACGGAGTTTAAATAAAAATAATTGGACTTCTTTGCATAATTCGATACGTACATGTTTTGTTGAACCAAAAACTCTGATTTTTATATTCAGTTTGTCTGGTTTCTAGATGTAACTGCGCTGCTTGAAAATGGAGGATTCTTGTGAATTTCAAATTCTATGAAGCATCGCATTAGTTATCACAAAAACAATAAATGTAAAAAGAGACAATACATTTTGCATAATTTTCAACTGTTAAGCAGCTTTATCAAGTGATGGAAAAATTGACTAAGGCAATCATTCATCCTATGACCATTTATAGCCTAACTGTCCATTCTTAGCAGGACTCTCTGACGTTATTTTACAAATAGATACTGAAGCGCAAAGCCTTTGGAATGTAAATCACAGGCATGTCCACAGGGTCTGTGGTTTTTATGATTTAAGGATAATTGTTCCCAAGAACTTGCAGTAATGACTGCAGTTCATTGCAACATAGCCAAATATGGCAATTTTTGTACAAAGCACAGAAAGCATTCTAGACCAACAAATTGTGTGTACTAACAGTCACCCTGCAAAACAAAATTGAACATGGTTCTTTATTTTTACAATATTTAAATTAAAATCAGTTGGATCAAACGGGAAAATTACATAAATTAGACTTTTCATTGCAACACCATTTTCTATCAGTTTCAGGGAATCACATAATTAATACTGACTTCAAGATTAGTCAAGTCAAGTTTATTCGTCACATACGAGATGTGCAGTGAAATGAAAAATGGCAATGCTCGCCAATTGTGCATAAACAAACAAACAAACTACAAACAGAATGGAACAGAATCACATATTCACATATTACATAATTGTGGGAGGGAGGGAAGAAAAAGGAAAAAAAACAGCAATTTTAAAAAGACACCACACAACAGTAAAATAGTGCAGTAAAGTTAGTCCCTGGAGAGTTAGGAATTTACAGACCTAATGGCCTCTGGGAAGAAAGTCCTTCTCATCCTCTCCGTTCTCACAGCATGGCAACGGAGGCGTTTGCCTGACCGTAGCAGCTGGAACAGTCCGTTGCTGGGGTGGAAGGGGTCTCCCATGATCTTGTTGGCTCTGGAGTTACACCTTCTGATGTATAGTTCCTGCAAGGGGGCGAGTGCAGTTCCCATAGTGCGTTCGGCCAAACGCACTAATCTCTGCAGAGCCTTCTTATCCTGGGCAGAGCAGTTCCCTATCCAAATCGTGATATTTCCGGACAAAATGCTTTCAACAGCCGTTGAGTAGAAGCCCTGGAGGATCCTCAGAGACACTCTGAATTAGCGTTTCTTTTTACTGAGGTACTAGAAAATGCAACTTTACACAGAGGATGGACACATTCCTACTAAGACCATCCAAGTGTTCCTTAATCAGAAGCTTTGGATGAACCAGGAGATCTGTAATCTACTGAGCACCAGACCTTGGCATTTAAGTCAGGCAATCTAGAGTCAGATGTAGGCCAGGTCGGAAAACATCAAGATTGCAAAGAGACACTTCTGGACTAAACTGGATGCTCCAACTGACACTTGGCAACGGTGGTATGGCTTACATGCCCTCACTTCCTACAAGGCAAAACCAATTAGCTCAAGATGGAGCGACATATCACTCTAAGACAAGCTCAATACTTTGTATGCTCACTTCGAAGCATGCCCAAGACAACCTTGTGAACTCATTCTCTAAGGTTGATGTCAGAAGACATTTTGTGGGTGAACTGCCAGAAAGCATCCATTTCTGATGGTGTACTGCATTCCCAAAACCTGCACAAACCAACTGGCAGTTTTTATATACATCCTAAACCTCTCAATTCTACGGGTTCCAAGGTCTCCATCTGCTTTAAAAGGTCATCCATAATATCGATGCCCAAGAACAGCAAAGAACATGCCTCAACAATCGCCAACCAGTGGCACTTATATCCGTTGTGAAGTACTTTGAAAGATTGGTTACAAGACACATCAACTCCTGACATAGCAATGAACTGGACCCACTTCAACTCATCTACTGCCACAACGATGCAATCTTGCTGCCTCTCCACTAAGGCACTTGTACCAAAGTCAGGCTGTTGTTCATCGTCTCGGCACTTAATGCCATCATCCCTTCCAAACTCGATCAAAATCAAGGATTGGGTCTCTGCCCCTTCCTACGTTACTGGATCATTGACTTCCTTATTCACAGCTTCAGTCAGTACGAACTGGTATTGTATTGGTTTATTATTGTCACATGTACTATGATATAGTGTAAAACGGTTTTGCATGTTATCCAGGGAGATCATATCATACACAGGTACAACAGGAACTATGCAAAAGGAAAAATAAATTGAATACAAAATAGTGTTACAGCTACATAAAGTGCCAATAAAAAAAACTGCAAATGCCAGTAGATTGGAAGATTGGGAAAGTGTCCTTAACAACGGAATACCTTCTCCTTGCTGACCATTGGTACGGCCATTTCAAAGTTACATGATCAGCCACCTGCTCTACTCTCTCCATGCAACTATATTCTGAGATCTACACGAACACAATTACATAGTGTTCATAATCTAAGAAGCGAAACAATACGCGTATGGATGATGAATCATTAAAGTAATTAAGTTATATTTACCCAGCCCCTACCGGATTAAATGCACTGCCTGACACAATGTTACAAACAATTGATCTGCAATTTGTGTTAAATTTACTAATTTGAGCCTGTACAGAGAAAGATAAATAACATTTATTTTAGTTCTGGTATGTCAACAAATACCTCTACGGATAATTGAATACAATTGACAGCAGACGTGATTGTTCATCGAACCCAAGCCCTGTGACCTTTCCCCGGAGCTGGTTCCAAACATGAGCCGTTACGCCAACGTGTATTCCGTGATGCGATGTTTACTGTATAGACTACTCCTGCACACTCTACACATACTTGCCTTCATCTTACGTCTGGCCACAACGTTAGTTGTCTGGAGGTTAGTTTTACCATCTGACAGCAAGAAGGGACACCATTGGAAGTCTCTCTACACGCAAAACCTCCCCCTTTATATCCCGAACCTGTGGTGGAGTGTGTTGCACAGAACAGTGCCACGAAATAGGTTTTTAAGTCTATTCACGGACTTACCAGCCTGTCACTTCTATGGCCTGGAAGAGTCTGTGTGCTTGTGTGATATGATATATATGATCAGATTCAATTTTTAATTGTCATTGTCAGTGTACAGTACAGAGACAACGAAATGCATTAATGATGTGATATGATATGCTGATATGATATATGCCATTTATTGTCACTATACATGTACAGTGAAACTGAAAGCTGCTCGTACTCAGTGCATACATACAATTTAGCACAAAAAACAAGAAACAGAAAAAACAAAAAACAGAAGGGAGATGGGGGGGGGGGAATAGGTGCACAAATTCTGCGGCGCTACATACATATATACATATATACAGATGGAAGTCCGTGTTGGGCGGTGTAGTCAGTGCATGTGTGAATTTGAATTTATAGTAGATATAATTCTCGGAAAGCAACTATTCCTGAGTCTGTTTGTCCTGGATTTGATGCACCTATAGCGCCTTCCAGAGGGCAGCAGGTCGAACAGTCCAAACGCAGGATGGGAGCTGTCTTTGATGATATTCTTTGCCCTGCTAAGGCAGCGGGAGGTGTAGATGTCCATCAGGGAGGGGAGAGGGCAGCCAATGATCCTCTGCGCTGTCCTGGTTACCCTCTGAAGCCTCTCCCTGTCTGCCATGGTGCAGCTGCCATACCATGCTGTAATGCAGTATGTCAGCAGGCTCTCGATGGACGAGCGGTAGAAGGTCAGCAGCAGGTTAGAGTCCAGGTTGTGCTTCCTGAGGACCCTCAGGAAGTGCAGCCGCTGCTGAGCCTTCTTGATGACCGCTGTCGTGTTGTCCGTCCAGGAGATGTCAGCAGCGATATGGACGCCGAGAAACCGGAAGGTGTTGACCCTCTCCACACACTCGCCGTTGATGTGTAGGGGGGCTAAGTCGGTGCTGTGCCTCCTGAAGTCGACAATGAGCTCTTTTGTTTTCCTGGTGTTCAGAGCCAGATTGTTTTCTGAGCACCAGGTTGTCAACTTCAGGACTTCCTCTCTGTAGGCTGCCTCGTCTCCCTTCGAAATAAGTCCGACCACAGTAGTGTCGTCAGCAAATTTGACGATGCGGTTGTTGTTGTGGGCCGAACTACAGTCGTAGGTGTAGAGACAGTATAAGAGGGGGCTTAGCACACAGCCCTGTGGGGAACCGGTACTCAACCTGCGAGTGGAGGAGAGGTGGGGGCCGAGTCTCACAGTCTGGGGCCGGTTGGTGAGGAAATCCTTTATCCAGGCACATGTGAGAGTGGGGAGGCCGAGAGTGACCAGTTTACCAATGAGAATGTCCGGAATGATTGTATTAAAGGCTGAACTAAAATCCACAAAGAGCATCCGGACGTAGCTCTGCCCCTGCTCCAGATGGCTCAGCACAGAGTGGAGAGCTACGGTGATGGCGTCTTCTGTGGATCTGTTTTGGCGATAGGCGAATTGGTGGGGGTCGAGGTCTGGTGGTAGATAGTCCTTGATGTGCTGGAGGACCAACCTCTCGAAGCACTTCGTGATTACCGGAGTGAGGGCCACAGGACGGTAGTCATTAAGGGTGGTGATGGTAGACTTCTTCGGCACAGGGACGATTGTGGCTGATTTTAGGCAGGACGGGATAACTGCCTGGGCCAGGGAGAGGTTGAAAATTCTGGTGAAGATGGCAGTGAGCTGGTGGGCGCAAGCTTTGAGCACCTTACCAGGGACTCCATCTGGGCCGGTAGCCTTCTTGGGGTTCACTGCCAGGAGCACCCGTCTGACATCGTGTTCCCTGACAGTGAGTGGAGTAGTACAGGAGCTAGGTGAGGGTGGAAACAGGGCTGTAGCAGGTGAGTGCTGCTGTTGTGATGTTTCAAAGCGGGAGAAGAAGCAATTTAGCTTTTCTGCCAGCGGCGCACTCAGGTCTTCTGACTTTGTGGCACAGCCTCTGTAGTTGGTAATGTCTTGTATGCCCCGCCATACCTCCCGTGTATTATTGCTGGACAAGTGGGACTCTATGCTCCTCTTATGGTCCGCCTTGGCTTTTTTAATACCACTTTTCAGATCGGCTCGAGCAGCCCTGTACAGAGCTCTGTCACCTGACCTGAAGGCAGCATCGCGGGCTCTGAGGAGTGTGCGGACCTGGCTGGACATCCAGGGTTTCTGGTTTGGGAAAACCCGTATGTTTTTGTCTACAGTCACATTTCCGATGCAGAACTTGATATAGTCCAGCACCGATTCTGTGAGAGTTTCCAGATCCTGGTGTTCGAATATGTCCCAGTTTGTCTGTGTAAAGCAGTCCTGTAGATTGGAGAGTGCATTTTCAGGCCAGGTTGTAATAGATCTTATGGTGGGCCTGGCACTGCGTCTGAGGGGGGTGTAGGCTGGAGAGAGCAGGAGGGAGAGATGATCTGACTGGCCGAGTTGGGGGAGGGGGATGGCTCTATATGCGTGCTTGATATTGGTGTAGACATGATCCAGCGTGTTCACCCCTCTGGTAGAACACTTGACATGTTGGTAGAATTTCGGCAGTACAGTCTTCAAGTTGGCCTTATTAAAGTCCCCTGCGATTATGTGAACACCTTCGGGGTGATCCCGCTGCTGTTCGTTGATGGTGTTCAGCAGGAGAGAGAGCGCCTTGTTTACATTGGCGTCAGGTGGAATATACACAGCCGTGACAATCACTACTGTTAGTTCTCTCGGTAGAAAAAAAGGCCGGCATCTTACAGACATGTACTCGAGGTCAGGGGAACAATGATTGGCTATGATTGTCCCATTGTTGCACCAATTCTCATGCACGTATATACAGAGACCCCCTCCCCTGCTCTTACCGGAGTCCATAGTCCTGTCCCCGCAGAGCAGAAAACGACCTGCTAGCTGCATGCTAGCATCAGGTATCCCCGGGTGAAGCCAGGTTTCGGTGATGATCATAATACAGCAGTCACGGACATATCGATTTCCGGCGAGTTGTACTTCCAGGTCGTCCATTTTGTGAACCAGGGATCTGGCGTTGGAGAGATACAGGCTCGGTAGAGGTGGCTTGTGTGGTCGATTCCTTAGCCTTAGCAAAGCACCGGACCTGCGGCCTCGCTTCTGCTTCCTCTCCCTCCTCCGTCTGCACCGCCTCCTAGACCCGACAACAATCCACGGGGACCCCGGTGGTCTTGCTATGTCGCCCGGGATGTTATACTTGCGATGGAAGACACCCGAAACCGCAGACTGACGCTGGTCACCGATATCCCCGATATCCACGAGGTTCTGTCGGGAGTAGCGGGTGTAGCGGGTGTAGCGGGTGTTCGCAGAACCGACTGCAAAGACGTACACGGACAACACAACGTACACAAACAACAAAAAAGAGCACCGAGTCCGGGAGCCGTGAGCCGCTGCGACCGTGCGCGCCGCCATCTTGGACCATGTGTATATGAATGTAGATGTGGAGTTTGGGAGATTATGGCCCCTGTTTAGAGTATCTAAAGGGGCTTCTCAGGTTTTAGCTTCATTTCAGCCCCATGCTCCTGATCTTGGATCACTCTGTACAGAGGGAGGTGGGTTGGTCAGGATCTCTGTCAGATTGCTCCTGGGCCCGACCAAGGCCATTCACAGGTCCAAGCAGCAGGCATCGTAGGTTCTAGCCGAGCCAACTGCCTGCCCCACTTCTGGACTTACATCTGTGCCGTGCGTCCTGTTAAAAACCTTCTGGCTTTTAATTCCACCTAGATCAGTTACAGAGAAAGGTTGAACAAGTTAGGGCTTTATTCTTTGGAGCGCAGAAGGCTAAGGGGGGACTTGATAGAGGTTTTTAAAATGATGAGAGGGATAGACAGAGTTGACGTGGAAAAGCTTTTCCCACAGAGAGTAGGGAAGATTCAAACAAGGGGACATGACTTGAGAATTAAGGGACTGAAGTTTAGGGGTAACATGAGGGGGAACTTCTTTACTCAGAGAGTGGTAGCTGTGTGGAATGAGCTTCCAGTGAAGGTGGTGGTGGCAGGTTCGTTTTTATCATTTAAAAATAAATTGGATAGTTATATGGATGGGAAGGGAATGGAGGGTTATGGTCTGAGCGCAGGTATATGGGACTAGGGGAGATTATGTGTTCGGCACGGACTAGAAGGGTCGAGATGGCCTGTTTCCGTGCTTTAATTGTTATATGGTTATATTTAGGGTCATTGTGTTCAGTCAAAATCACTCAGGGCTTGAACAAAATTGGTAAATATTTATACATTTACCACAATAATAAGGAATTGTTTCAGTTTACTGTACTCTTATACAAGATCACAACCTAACCCAGGCCAGGAGCCCGACCTTCAGAGTACCCGATGTCACCACCCAAGTCCCAGATCCCAGAGCACAGTGCAAAATGGCTTACTACATGCACCAACTCGTGGGCCTGACCAGGAGCAGCCACCTACCTGGGAAACATGAGAACGTGCTCCACTGAATGTGAGGCTGAAACATGGTTACTGCGGGCAAACACCTAAGCTATGAAAACATGTTGGATAGTTATATGGATGGGAAGGGAATGGAGGGTTATGGTCTGAGCGCAGGTATATGGGACTAGGGGAGATTATGTGTTTGGCATGGACTAGAAGGGTCGAGATGGCCTGTTTCCGTGCTGTAATTGTTATATGGTTATATGGTTAACATGTGGATGAACTTAAAACTAGACTCACCCACCCTAAAAAATTGAAAGACAGCTGTGTGCTCTGTTTTGCACAGACAAGGCACATTCCTGCTTCACCTGCCATGCCATACAACACAAGTGCTTCTCACTTAACCAGGGTGAGGGTTAGATCAGCTTCCTAATCAACTCCTCATGATTCCTGATCGTGGCAGTCCAGATGGGCTCCTTTTCGCTGGGCTTAAAATAATTAACAGTGAAGTGTTGTCCCTAGGACCTGTCGGAGGAATTCACTTCAGCTATCTCGATGGCTGCGGAGCTTACTACAAACACGTACCAAGAGCCTAGGAACGACGTATCCTGATGCCTTTTCCCTACAAAACTGAGATTTCAAACACCTAAAGAGCTTGCTACCAAACCCCCGTACATTGCTATACAACAGAAGATGCCCACCACCCTATGACCTCACCACACTTTGGTAAATTTGACCACCTGGCTATGCATCTATACAAGCAGAAATCAAAGCAGGGGGATCCAGTTCAGAAACTGCTGGTCCGAGGAAACAGACAAGATCCTTTGACTGCTTTGAGTCGATGGACCGGTCTACATTCAAGTATTCTGCGGCCAATCTAAATGAATACGTCAATGCCGTCACTGACTTCATAAGAATGTAGAGGATTGTGTACCAAAGATGACAATGTGTGCGTTTCACAACCAGAAACCATGGAAAAACCATGAAGTCCACTGAGGATCCAGTGACATGTCTGTCACTTTCTGACCTATTGGCCACATAATTCTCAACACCAGTGCCCGGCAAGTAAGTGTGTTACCAGCCACTTGCTATACTCCCTATAACCTCATGACTGTGCAGCGAAGTTCTTCTCTACTCCATCCATAAGTTTAAAGATGACATCGCTGTCATGGGCAGGATGTCAAACAACAACAACAGTTCTCAAAACAACAATGAGACGGAGTTCAGGAAGGAGATAGAACGCTCATTAACATGGTGTCAAGACAACAACCTCTTTCTTAATGTCATCTGTTTTGAAGTCAAACTTGCCCCGAGGAGACAACTGCATTTTCTGACAGAGCTCAACCCGTTGTTACAGCGTTGATCAGTCTGGTGGATGTTACTCAGATTAGCTATCTCTTAAAGCATTCAGATGAAACTCCAACCTTACCCACAAGGATCAAACCAAAAGTACACCAGCTCCTCATTGGGAATTGGACTGTACCACTTGGACAATAAGAACATGTACATCAGGATGTTGTTCATCTACTACAGCTCGGTGGTGTTCAACACCATCATCCTCTCCAAACGTGTCAAACCCAGAGAACTGGTCTCTGTTCCTCCCTATGTAATTGGATCCTTGTCAGCAGACCACAATCAGTAGGAACTATCAATACTGCCTCCTCAATAACTATCGTACTGCATTAACATGTGGTACTCCAACTGCAACTGCTCAGACAGGAAGGCTCTGCAGAGGGTAGTGAGGGGAGAAGAGAGGATCATTGGAGTCTCCCTACCCTCGGTACAAGAACAGTTCCAGAGCCGCTGCCTGAAAAAAGCGCTGAGCATAGCAAGACAGACTGCACCCCCTCCACACACATCTGGATCTCCTGCCATCAGGCAAGAGATACTGTAGCATCAAAGCCCAGCCAACCAGACTGCTAAACAGCTTCCTTCCACAGGCTGTGAGGCTGCTAAACAGTCACTCCACCTGATTCTGCTGCTTTTTTGCACTGACAATTTAATAACAACTCTGGCACTGGCCACTTAAATCAGCTGCCCTGGACAATATGTGAGTGGTTTTACTTGTATTTTAATGTTGCTGTTTTTTACCTGCACTTTTTAACTATTCCTATTGTTTTTATCATGGACTGGATTGTTTTTATTGTCCTTATTTAGGTGTGAAATGTTTAAGTTTTATGTGCGATGCTCTGGTATTCCCTGGGAAACGTCTTGTCGTTTTGCACTGAACAACTGTTGCAAGATGACAATAGGGTGATTTCACGAAAGGTCACTGGAGCGTAGATCCGCACCCACGTGACTGAAAATCTCAAGTGGAGGACATGCTAGACATCCGGTACATGTTAGTGGATGGGAAAACACGCACTTTCCCACCCGTTAAAAACATAGAAAACGGCCAGGTTTTGATCTGCAATTTATTGTGCCAGTCGGGGTGACCGTGAGGCACAGCTACACAGCTATCGCGTTTGCTCGCTGAATTTCATCAAAAGTAAGGCATTATTGACTTACTTTTGATGAAATTCAGTGAGCAAACGCGATAATTCCCGATATTTTGGACCTTTAAATCTCCACGGCAAATGTCCACTGTTCACTTCCGCTGGATTGGCACCTTCAGCTCCCTCTTTAATTTACCTTAGTTTCTATCTTTTTTTTTTTTACTGTAAATCTAGGTAGCTGTGCCTCACGGTCACCCCGACTGGCACAATAAATTGCAGATCAAAACCTGGCCGTTTTCTATGTTTTTAACGGGTGGGAAAGTGCGTGTTTTCCCATCCACTAACATGTACCGGATGTCCTCCAATTGAGATTTTCGGTCACGTGGGTGCGGATCTACGCTCCAGTGACCTTTCGTGAAATCACCCTATAAGGAGAGGGAGAGGGGGAGGGAGAGGGGGGAGGGGGAGAGAGGCTATTATGGTCTTGTTACAAAGTATTTCTGATTAATAATTTATTATATTATTGAATATTGTATATTAATTGTATATTAATTTGTCGTCTTCTTACATTAATGGGCTGGCAAGGCTGCAAGCGACATTTTATTGTTATGTTGCCGGTAGATATGACAATTAAACAGTCTGACTCTGAACTTGCTCTATGCTGACCACGCACATCCTGCACAGAGGAAGACCTGCAGCAATTCATGAACAGTAATATTCATCTGTAAAGTTAAGACTCACCAACTGGAAGAAAGATGGCCCAGAGCTCTGACATACTACCATCAAAATGTATGTATGATTGTTGTGTTGTCGGATTCAAAAATCAATATTTTGTGCTGAAATCATTGTAAAACTATAGAAAGTGTGTGAACCAAGAGTATCTTTGAGAACACGAACCGGCATGTCTACCAAACATATCAAAACACTGCTTTACCAAATGAAAAAAGGCTTCTCAGTTTCTATTTTCACCGCCTCAGACACATTATACGTAATTCCTGCCACAATTAGGTCATGAATTTTGATATACTCTCATATATTTAAGTCAAAAGTGTGTTATTGTCATATGTATCGAAATGGAAAAATGAAACAACAGCAGCACAGCAGGTTTGTAAACACAGTACTCAATAGATAATATAATAAACAAAAAAAGTAAAGGAAGTTCAAGAAATAAAAAATCTATGAGTGCAAAAGCATACCAAAGCCACCTAATGCAACCCAGCAGTTCTTGACTGTCATGCCCGAGTTCAGTACCTGAACCACACAATGCTCAACTTGGAGTTGACCTGTCAAAGATCAACCATAACGCTATAGGACTGTAAACTCTGGGACCTGAACACACAACCACATGATGCCAAGGCAAAAACGTAACTATGTCACAAAGAAGAAATTGATTATCACTATTGGTTATTGTTTTAAAGTGCAGGCAAGTATGTGTGGAAAAATAATTCTATGATTAGTCTATCAGAGTTTAATTTCTAAGATATTAATTAACGCATTTGCCTAGATTAAAAAAAATCACCCGAGGAGCCCGAAAGGAACAAGTTGTACGAATTAAAACCATAAGCTTGTAACATTAACCAGAAGTTATTTGGATTAATTTTCCATTCGAGGCAATGATACGACATAATTAGACACTGCCGGAATAAAAATGTCACCAGTAATATTGCAAATGCTGCTTATGAAATGAAATTATAAATGGAACAGTGCCCAAATTCACAAAAACGCCAGGAAAGCAACATTAAAACATTCAGAATATGAGATAGTTTCTTCAGATTTGAGATTGCATATTGATAATTTACATCCCATTTAGAGCAGTAATGGTATAGTTCTGTAATGTAATAGAATTTCTCAACACCCACCTTATCCCACCTTTGCGCCTTTCACAAAACTCCCACAATCGAATAATTTTTTCTCCTGGCACCATTCTCCGGTTCACCATAAGCCTATCAACTTATTGCAAGTGACATTTTGGGGCTAGAATATTAGAACATAGAATATTAATAATGGTAGATTCAAGTTCAAGTGAATTTATTGCCATGTGTCCCTGATAGGACAATGAAATTATTGCTTTGCTTCAGCACACAGAACATAGTAGGCATTGACTACAAAACAGATCAGTGTGTCCATATACCATTATATAAATATATACACACATGAATAAATAAACTGATAAAGTGCAAATAACAGATAATGGGCTATTAATGTTCAGTTTCCGAGCCAAGTTTAATAGCCTGATGGCTGTGGGAAAGTAGCTATTCCTGAACATGGTCGTTGCAGTCTTCAGGCTCCTGTACCTTCTACCTGAAGGTAGCAGGGAGATGAGTGTGTGGCCAGGATGGTGTGGGTCCTTGATGATACTGCCAGCCTTTTTGAGGCAGTGACTGTGATAGATCCCCTCGATGGAAGGGAGGTCAGAGCCGATGATGGACTGGGCAGTGTTTACTACTTTTTGTAGTCTTTTCCTCTCCAGGGCGCTCAAGTTGCCGAACCAAGCCACGATGCACCCGGTCAGCATGCTCTCTACTGTGCACCTGCAGAAGTTAGAGAGAGTACTCCGTGACAAACCGACTCTCAGTAATCTTCTCAGGAAGTAGAGGCGCTGATCATTCTTAATAATTGCATCAGTGTTCGCGGAACAGGAAAGATCTTCAGAGATGTGCACGCCCAGGAATTTGAAGCTCTTGGCCCTTTCAACCATCAACCCGTGAATATAAACGGGACTGTGGGTCCCCATCCTTCCAAAGTCCACAATCAGTTCCTTGGTTTTGCTGGTGTTGAGGGCCAGGTTATTGTGCTGGCATCATGTGGACAGTTGCTCGATCTCTCTTCTATACTCTGACTCATCCCCATCAGTGATACATCCCACAACAGTGGTGTCGTCAGCAAACTCGATGATGGAGTTCGCACTATGACCGGCTACGCAGTCATGAGTATAGAGCGAGTACAGCAGGGGGCTGAGCACGCAGCCTCGAGGTGCTCCCGTGCTGATTGTTATCGAGTCTGACACATTTCCACCAATAAGAACAGACTGTGGTCTGAGAATGAGGAAGTTGAGGATCCAATTGCAGAGGGATGTGTAGAGATCCAGTTCTGCGAGTTTGGTAAACAGCTTGGAGGGGATGATTGTATTAAATGCCGAGCTGTAATCAATGAACAGCCTGACATATGAGTTTTTGTTGTCCAAGTGGTCCAGAGCGGAGTGGAGGACCAGCGAGATCGCATCCACCGTTGATCTGTTGTGGCGGTAAGCGAACTGCAGTGGGTCCAGATTTTTGTCGAGGAGTTGATTTGCGCCATGATCAACCTCTCAAAGCACTTCATCACCACAGGCGTTAGTGCCACAGGTCGATAGTCATTGAGGCACGTCACCTTACTCTTCTTGGGCACTGGTATAATTGATGCCATTTTGAAGCAGGTGAGAACCTCAGACCTCAGAAGTGAGAGGTTGAAAATGTCCTTAAAAATCCAGCCAGTTGGTCTGCATAGGTTTTTAGAACACAACCAGGCGCTTTTCGAGGGTACACCCATCTGAAGGATTTCCTGGCGTCGGCTTCTGTGACTGAGATTGAAATACCATCACAGCGAATGGGGGTTCTCCCTATCAAAGCGTGCATAAAATGCATTGAGCTCATCAGGGAGTGATATTTCGCCGACATTCGAGCTGCCTCCTGATTTTGCCTTGCAGGAGGTGATTGCATTCAGGCCCCGCCACAGCTGTCAAACATCAGTCTCATCCTCCAGTTTGGGGCAGAAGTCCCTTGTGGCCTTTTTGATGGCCTTACCAAGGTCGTATCTGGACTTCTTGTATCATCAGTATGAATGCCCGGTGTCTGGTCTTCAGATTACATCAATTAGTTGTAAATACTAACAATTCTATAATGCTAGGCACTTCTCAGCTACATGCCATTCTGGTCTGCAATTGATTCAAATATTCACTCCCTTAATGCAGAGTAGTTACACAATGAAATTCTCCCTCCGAGGATTCTGTTGCACAAACCAACTGGCAGTTTTCATATACATCCTAAACTTCTCAATACTACGGGTTCCAAGGTCTCCACCTGCTTTAAAAGGGCATCCATAATATTGATGCCCAAGATGCTCAAACCAAGCTGTGATGTAACCCGAAAGTATGGTGCATCTGTTAAAAGTTTGTGAGAGTCACGAGAGACATGCCGAATTTCCTCAGTCTCCTCGGGAAATGGAGGCGTTGGTGTGTCTTCTTGGCTTGCATATTAATGTCTACAACAGATCATTGGTAAAATTAAAGCCAAGAAACTTGAAGCTCTCAACCACTGACACTTCCACACTGATTGGTGCATGTACTCCCCCATCCTTAAGTCAATAACTAGTTCCTTCATCTTGCTGACATTGAAGGAGAGGTTATCCTGTAACCATGGGATGGATCCAACTGCTGAATATTTCCAGAATTTTACGCAACTTTCCTAAACATTGCCACAGTACCAAGTGTTGAATGATGAGACCTACACATAGAGGTTATATCTCAGGTACACAAAATTGCTGGAGAAACTCAGCGGGTGCAGCAGCATCTATGGAGCAAAGGAAATAGGCGACGTTTCGGGCCGAAACCCTTCTTCAGACTCAGGTTATATCTCATAGTCTTTATTGCAGTACAAGCGGAGGGAACATTACATGTGAAGAAATATTATATAATAGAACCGCTCGGATAGTGACTTTTATATAAGCTAGGTAATTTGCAAAAGAAAAGCTTAAGGTTTTCAGAAACACATGGATCCTAAAGAAATACAGTTCAAAGAGACACATACAGCGAACAGATGAATCAAACCATAGAAACGCTAATCTGAACCTGCATAGCTTAGTTTATTGCTTTGAGGCAATTATAACGCTGGAGGAAATTGTATTTGATATGATTTTGTGTTAAAGAATGGATTACTGAATAGGGCCTCTTCTTAGGCCTGAGGTCATCTGCTCTTTCTCTATGGCACATTTTTGAGCTCTGATTTGACATAAAGATGAAGAGTTATGGCCGGTTATGCTGAGTTCGAGACAGAATTCAAGGCTGAGAGATAATAGACTCTGTGGTTAGCTTTGGCTATGTTAAATTATAATGAGGTTAAGATATGGGATGGATGTTTGGAGAGGAAAAGAATCAGATTGATGGATTTGTGACCTTCCTTCTGTTTATAGAAAGTCGAAGAAGCAGATGTAATTCTGAGGTAATGGTCTGGTTGTGAATCTACATTTGGTCTGTAATATTTGTAAAAGGCCTTGCAGATAGCAGGAAAAGGGGCTGCAAATTAGAATGAAGCTGTGTCCTGACACAAAACACATATCATCAATTGTTGACAGATTTACGACCCATGTATGCTTTGAGTTTGGAGGTGTGTGGGTTTGAATTTTAACTTAGAAACTGTAATTCGGCAAACTCATATAATTAATGTTTTAATACATAGGTAATAGTATTTTAAACTGTGTAAAATTGTAGTCAAACCATTTATGAAATGTATTGTGTCTTAGTAGGACTGTAAACATTAGACTGTTTAGATTTATAGAAATATATTTCTTTTTGGTATGGAAAGTGTGTATGACGTGTGATTATAGTATTACATATGTATCTTATATTTTGAGGAGTGGTCTTGATAATTGAGCCTACTAGGGGTTTTACTGTGTTGAAATAAAATAATTCTAAACAAAGTTAAATCACAGGCAAACAAAGGTTGTAAAATGAGGCCAGAGAAGGGGGGGGGGGGAGATCATGTGACTGCTGTTGTAAATCACCAGAAGGACTTAGATGATTGGTTAACAGTTTGTCATATCCTCTGTATCTGAAATGTCTAATACCTATATAAATGCCAAGAGTTTCTATCAAAGCTACTCTTCCCTGGACCCGCCAGAGCATCAGCTCTGTGTTGGAAGGTTCAGAGACGAGTCTCAACTGAATAAAGAATCGATTTCAACAGCTACAAGTGTTTGAGTCAAGTTGACTTTAAATTGACAAAATAACAAAGTTTAACACATGCTTTCATCCCCGTGGTCTGCATCAATTCTGCCGGGGCATAGTGACGTGCTATCTTAACAGGACTAGCAGTCCAGGGTAGGGATGAAGATCTGGACTGGACGGGACTATATAAGGAATGTGCAGCATGCATAATCTGTGTAGTGATAGATATAGTAAAGACAGACAGACAGGCTACACCAAGGTAACACCCATGTTTAAACTAAAAGTTTGTATAATTGTTGTGTGATGGAAAAATAGCATTGTAATCTAATCTAAAGTGTATTTTGTCAGACTTTTTTCAGATTTCCAGCACCTGCGTGTTTTCTGCTTTTCAACTAAAATTTTCTGTATTTTTGCCACATGTACAGTGGCTAATTATATATTTGTGAATCAATGAGAGTTATTAAAGACCAAAACTACTATAGAGTGAAGTATGGAAAATGTTTTAATGGCTGGATGACTGTGTTGGCAAAAAACAAATTACTTGTAACCTTCACAGGAAAAGATCCAGCAGATAAGCTGGCTCCTGAAGTCAAAAGGATTGCCAGAAAAGGAAAGGGAAAGTGATATGACCAAGTACATATTAAATGGCAAGAATGTTCTTTCCACAACTCAGGAATTAAACAAACTTCTAGCATAAATACAAATGTCATCGTGGCAATGTGACAATATTTAGGGGTGTTAGATAATTAATGTCAAAATTAACGAAATTGATTCAAGTGGCACACCAGAGATTTAAGTTTCTAAACTAACCCTGAAATGTCTATGCATTAGTGTAGAAGAAGCTATACCTTTCAGAGATGCCATATTTTGGATAAAATGCTTAACCGGCATTTCTCCTGCCCACCCTACTCAATAACTATAACTAAAATAGAAAATACTGGAAGTAGATTAGGCAACATCAGCAGAGAGTAAAACAGTTAACATTTCAGGTTTATGATTCTTGATCATGAGCTACAAATTAAGATATTTATTAGTTGTCAATTAAATAATAAGGGATGCATATATTCACATGAAGAAATTAGTTTAAAATTGTTTATTACGCACATTAACAAGAGGAGTCTAGTATAGGAGCAAAGAGGTCCTTCTGCAGTTGTACAGAACCCTAGTGCGACCACACCTGGAGTATTTGTGTGCAGTTTTGGTCCTCTAATTTGAGGAAGGACATGTTTGCTATTAAGGGAGTGCAGCGTAGGTTTACAAGGTTAATTCCCGGGATGGTGGGACTGTCATATGCTGAGAGAATGGAGCAGCTGGGCTTGTACAGTTTAGAAGGATGAGAAGGGATCTTATTGAAACATATAAGATTGTTGAGGGTTTGGACACGCTAGAGGCAGGAAACATGTTCGCGATGTTGGGGGGAGTCCAGAACCAGGGGCCACAGCTTAAGAATGAGGGGTAAGCCATTCAGAACGAAGACGAGGAAACACTTTTTCTCACAGAGAGTTGTGAGTCTGTGGAATTCTCTCCTCAGAGGGCGTGGAGGCAGGTTCTCTGGATGCTTTCAAGAGAGCTAGATAGGGCTCTTAAAGATAGCGGAGTCAGGGGATATGGGGAGAAGGCAGGAAAGGGGTACTGATTGGGGATAATCAGCCATGATCACATTGAATGCAGTGCTGGCTCGAAGGGCCGAATGGCCTACTCCTGCACCTATTGTCTATTGGGAAATAAACATTTTTTTTAAATTCAAATGAATAAAAATCTCATTACCTATTTAATCAACAGCAGCCCCTTTAAAGAGGTGACACCTGTCCCTATACCTCCTCCCTCGACTCGGTCCAGGGATCCTGACAGTCCTATCAAGTTAGGCAGAGGTTCACTTGCACCTCCTTCAACGCCATCTACTGTATCCGTTGTTCAAGATGTGGACATATACATCGGCGAGACCAAACGTGGACCAGTTAATTAACTCATCCCTTCCCACCCAAACTAGAACACAAAATCGTCCAAGGTCTGACACTTCTTTATATTGAGAGTACGTAGTGCCCTTGGAGTTGTGGTTTTCTTCAGATGTAGCATCAAAGTGTATGTTTTCAGTGATGTAAATCACCTCTATGCACTTTTATACAGAATTCCGAGTGAATTCTTGATAATGGTAAATTGCTCATTCTTCTTGCGTATGGGGTGCAGAGCCTAAAGTTGTAGGACGACTTATTCTATTTGATCTTATTTGATTGAGCACGCCGGGTTGATTGCATTCGTCGAAACAGGGCGGACCACGTGAAGGTTGCAATCTTCCACCCCAGGAACCAAATAATTGGTTAGCACGCTATCCGTTGAAGAATGACCTTCCTGCTGTTAGTCTTAGCTGACAAATCATGAATTTTGATGCACAAACATGTGTTTAAATCCTTTTAACATTCATAGTTCCTTGATAAATGGTTTGGCACGGGCACAGTTCTTTTAAAACTTACCACGGCTAACCTGCAAGCTGGTAAATCAGTGATTAGGAGTAAACTGTGATAAAACCCAGGATATATTTCCCATTGTATGCATTTTTATGCATGGAACAATTTGTAGTAAATCCACATTGTTAATGTCACTGATGTCATTTCTGGCTCTTCGAATTGGGTTTTTGACTGCGCAGCCTGTTCAAGAACCTGATGGTTGATGCAAAGAAGCCAGTTTCCACTTCTAATGTAGCCTCGGCCATTTGTTTCAAAGCCTTTCCCTCTTCCATCCACCTATGCATTTATTATATTTAGATTTGACTGTTCCGTGCAGACGTTGAACTTTTTGGTAACTCTGAAGTCATCACGTCACAAAATGTTTTTTAACTTATTTCTCAAGTTGTCTGCTGATTTTAAATTTGTGTACACACACCACAATATTCAAGTATTTGTCATATGCACCAGATAGGAATCAGAACAATGACATTCATGCTGTAACTTTACAGTCATACTGGATGCAACAATAAATACACAATACATTTATTCTCAGTGAACCAGACCATGATTTTGCAAAAAAAAGTATGTAGAACAACCATAGTTATGCAAAGTCCATGGTCGTTCAATGTTGAGACTTGGTTGTGCAGAATTGTTCAAGAACCTGATGGCTGATGGGAAGGAGGAGATAACAGTCACTGGCTCTCCACTCCACTCTAGACCACAAAAACTCATATGTCAGGCTGTTATTCATTGACTACAGCTCGGCATTTAATACCATCATCCCCTCCAAGCTGGTTATCAAGCTCTCAGATCTGGATCGCTGCGCATCCCTCTGCAATTGCATCCTCGACTTCCTCATTCACAGACCGCTGTCCGTCCATATTGGTGGAAATGTGTCATCCTCGATAACAATCAGCACGGGAGCACCTCAAGGCTGCGTGCTTAGCCCCCTGCTGTATATACTCATGACTGTGTAGCCAGACGTAGTGCGAACTCCATCATCAAGTTCGCCGACGACACCACTGTTGTGGGACGTATCACTGATGGGGACGAGTCAGAGTATAGAAGTGAGATCGACCGATTGACCAAATGGTGCCAGCACAATAACCTGGCTCTCAACACCAGCAAAACCAAGGAACTGATTGTGGACTACGGAAGGGGTAGGATGGGAACCCACAGTCCTGTTTATATCAACAGGTGGTAAGGGTCAAGAAGTTCAAATTCCTGGGCGTGCATATTTCCGAAGATCTCTCCTGGTCCCAGAACACTGATGCAATCATAAAGAAAGCAGATCAGCGCCTCTACTTCCTGAGAAGATTACGGAGAGTTGGTATGTCAAAGAGGACTCTCTCGAACCTGAGAGCATGCTGACCGGTTGCATCATGGCTTCGTAGGGCAACCTGAGCGTCCAGGTGTGGAAAAGGCTGCTAAAAGTTGTAAACACTGTCCAGTCCATCATTGGCTCTGACTTCCCTACCATCGAGGGGATCTATCGCAGTCGCTGCCTCAAAAAGGCTGCCAGCATCATCAAGGACACACCATCCTGGCCACACACTCATCTCTCCGCTGCCATCAGGTAGAAGGTACAGGAGCCTGAAATCTGCAACATCCAGGTTCAGGAACAACTACTTCCCCACAGCCATCAGAATGCTTAAAAATCAAGTGGTCGAGTTTTATTGCCATATACTCAAGCATAGAAACATCGAAAATAGGTGCAGGAATAGGCCATTCGGCCCTGCACTGACATTCAATATGATCATGGCTGTTCATCTAAAATCAGTACCCCTTTCCTGTTTTTTCCCCATATCCCTTGATTTTGCTAGACCCAAGAGCTCCAACTCCCGCGGACCATGCAGTTGATACAAGTTTTGAAATTCTTGTTGATCACAGAATTTCTCACGACAGAGCGCGAGAACTTCTGTGATCAGCGTGAGAATTTGGCGAAATGCGTGATTCTCACGCTCAATGCATGAGAGTTGGCAGCTCTGGCCTAGTCCCAATAAGGGCAAGTCCACGTTAAAGCTAACAGAGCTGAGGTTTATGGGTCCCAAAAGGCTCACCCACTGACAGTTCAGTCACTTATTTTGGTCAATTCCTTCACCTTTGCCCTCTCCCTTGAAAACTTTCCCGAACACAAATTCCACTCAGTCCAAGTAATTGGCACTATGGCAGTCCCAATCTATATTGGGAAAGTTTAAAAGTATATTGAAATCACCTACTGTGTCAATTGTATTAGGCTCACAGCTGTTTAGAATTACCCTGCATATTTGTTCCTGTAATTTCCATTAACTATTTAAGGGCATTTGTACAATCCCAACAAATTGATTATATAGAAACTTACAAAATTCTTAAGGGGTTGGACAGGCTAGATGCAGGAAGATTGTTCCCGATGTTGGGGAAGTCCAGGACAAGGGGTCACAGTTTAAGGACAAAGGGGAAATCCTTTAGGACCGAGATGAGAAAAACATTTTTCACACAGAGAGTGGTGAATCTCTGGAACTCTCTGCCACAGAAGGTAGTTGAGGCCAGTTCATTGGCTATATTTAAGAGGGAGTTAGATTCAGATTCAGATTCAATTTTAATTGTCATTGTCAGTGTACAGTACAGAGACAACGAAGTGCATTTAGCATCTCCCTGGAAGAGCGACATAGCAAACGATTTGAATAAATAATAATAAGTGTCCGGGGGGGGGGTGGTGATTGGCAGTCACCGAGGTACGTTGTTGAGTAGTGACAGCCGCCGGAAAGAAGCTGTTCCTCGACCTGCTGGTTCGGCAACGGAGAGACCTGTAGCGCCTCCCGGATGGTAGGAGGGTAAACAGTCCATGGTTGGGGTGAGAGCAGTCCTTGGCGATGCTGAGCGCCCTCCGCAGATAGCGCTTGCTTTGGACAGACTCAATGGAGGGGAGCGAGGAACCGGTGATGCGTTGGGCAATTTTCACCACCCTCTGCAATGCCTTCCGGTCGGAGATAGAGCAGTTGCCATACCATACTGTGATGCAGTTGGTAAGGATGCTCTCGATGGTGCAGCGGTAGAAGTTCACCAGGATCTGAGGAGACAGATCCTGGTGAACCAGGCACAGGATACTGAGTTGAATGATCAGCTATGATCATATTGAATGGGGGTGCAGGCTCGAAGGGCCGAATGGCCTACTCCTGCACCTATTTTCTATGTTTCTATATATTACCAATCACCTTTTTATTTCTCAGCTCTACCCATCTATGCTCACTGGACAATCCTTCAGAAGTTTCACTTCAGTATGAAGCAGTGATGTTCTACTGTTGGCAGAATGGGCTACTGGAGGCTCTGCAACAGACAGTAGATTGCATGGACGGAGCGCAGCTGAAATCCCCACAGAGATCAAGCACCCAGATCTAGCAAAGGTTGGCAGTGCAAGGGACATTAACAACATCGTCACAGTAGGCTGGCCCATGCAACACCAACCCAGTGCTACTGCCAGGACAATGGGTCTTTCCGGTCAAGGTAAGATACTATGTTTTTATTAATTTTATACTTGAAAAATGCCAGAAACGTGGTGTCTCCGAGTAATGTCTCAGTGGTCTACTATTCTTACACAATCGTCGCATTTTTGTACATATGGTTGTGCTCATGTTTGATATGATTTTACTAAAATAAAGAATTTCACCGTTTCTAGGTACATGTGACAACGAAGTACCATTGGAATATTCTCCTGAACGACTAAAGCAACTCCCCATGCTCCTTCACAACCACCTCAGTCTCACTGGAACATTAAGCCACCAGTTCTATCCCTCCCTTAGCCAGGTTTCCATGATGGCTATAACATCCTAGTTTCACATGTCTATCCAAACCCTAATCTTGGGGGGGGGGGGGGGGGGGGTGGATGCAAGCCTGGAACCCATTTGAGTCAGTGATCCCAGTCTACCGTCACTCAGGTCCAATGTAATTCTTCTCTGCTACTATTATTTTTCTTCTGCTATTGTCACCTCCTCCATACAGATCAGTTGCAATTATCAAGTTTTCACCATCTTGCTGCAAGTAGCACCAACACCATTTGTGCCATTCACTCTCAAGACGTTGTTGTTGTCTCCAGCCCTCCCCCACCCCCCTTCTCTGCACTTCTGCAAGTCAATTCAAATAGTAACTGAAACATTAAATCTGCTTCTCTCAATGGATGCTGCCTGACCTAATGAATCAAATTACCAGCACTTAATGTTTTATTTTAAATTGTGCTCGATCACACAGGATTTTTGAGCATTATTGATCATTCTTATCTTTAAACTACAAAAGGTACGTCTCTGGAAGAAAAGAACAGACCTACTGCTTGCCAATTCCTTGCCACAGGAAAGTTCAGAGAACACCTTCCAGTAAGCTAGAATGGAACCAAATTGATCTTTTAAAATGATCCAAGACATTAATGTAATGGAACAGACTGATTCAGATAGGGTTTCAGTTTAACAAAATTTACAAAAATCTAAACTTATTCACGACTTGCAACCCATCAGGGAGCATTTCATGCATAATTCTTAATAACAAAAATGGGCTTTCCAATGTACTTGGAAGTACCAGGCACTCAAGATGATCTCAAATTCAAGCAACCTCCCTCATCTGCATTCATACTTCCACATTTAAAATTAAATCAGAAAAGAAAACAAATTGTGATTACTGCAAAATACATTTGGAGATCCACCATTCAAGCTCATCCTTGGATTATTAGACTATTGCAATTTACAATAAGAGATATACATGTTAATTCTCCTAATGACAAAATTGAAAAAGTTGCAAATACAAAGCTATGCGCTTATATAAACATTAAACAGACACAAAGAAGGCAATGGACGAGTGAAGGAAGATAAAGTCAATAAGTGAACATGTCGACAAAAATTGAACAGTATGGGAATGTAAAACATTTTTTTAACAGATTGAAAATTGTTGTAGGGTAGGAAAGGGAGCAGAAGAGAAATGAAATGCAATTGATACAAGATAATGAGTAATTACAGGTCAGGTACCAGTAAAGTCCCACATATAATATTTAAATATTCATGAAGCAATAATTCACTAGTTCAGCATTAATAATTATTTACAAAGAAAACCAATAAATCAAGTCTGTATTTATTTTTATACAAGATGTTATACAAGGCTTATATAAGTGGGGGCAGGGGGGAGAGAGTATGAATAATCAGCATCTCTCTCTTCTATAGGCATCCTTCTATAGACATCCTGTTTTATAACATTGATATTATAAATGTTCAAATTCTCTTCAAGGCTCTTCGCAAAGCAATTCAGAACAATAGCACTGACACATTCACATAATATTTGTGGAGGAAGGAACAGCTTACAACCCAGCGGTATAAATATTGACTTCTCTAACTTCAAGTAACCCTTGCTTTCCCTCTCTCTCTCTCTCTCTCTCTATCCCTCCTCCATCCTAGCTCTCCGACCAGTCTGACTGTCCTCCCGATTACATTTTATCTTTGTAGGTTGTTTTGTCACTTTCCCCAAGCTAACAAATGTCTATTCTACATTTTCCTTGAACTTCGTCCCCATTGATGTCTCGTTTTCACACCTCATCCTTCCGTATCTGTCGCTCCTGACTCTGTCTGAAGGGTCTCGACCCAAAACGTCACCCATTCCTTCTATCGGAAGATGCTGCATGACCCGCCGAATAACTCCAGCATTTTTAGTCTTTCCACATAACATTACATTATGCCCCCTTTTTCTTTTATATGAGGAACAAGCAGAAAGTCACAAGATCAATATCTTTGTAAATAATTGTCTTATCAGGACACATTCAGTTTTGTTTCCATTTTTGCCATATTTATTCGATTTTGTAAGACAAGCTATGTGATAATAACACAATGCCAAAATTGTAAGAACGCAGTCATCTCCAAATTCATTCTGAATGTTCAAAATATGAGCACTCAAATGAAAAAAAGCAGTTTTAAATTGAAAATTATGAATAATTGTTAAAGACAAAGCAATTTGATGCCATGCCGAAAACTGCTGAAATTCACCATCAAAAATGTCATTAAAAAACGCTAATTAACATCAAAACCTATCAATAAATGAAAACTATGCCATTGACCAATTACTCAGAGCAAATCTGTATTGTGTCAATTAAAACAAATATTCACTTAAACCAATGTGGTATCAACAATAACTGTTTATAACATAAACCATAAAATATATTGTGCCCAGAAATAACTATTCTGAAAATTACACATATCCCTTGGATTCTGAGAATTCCACTGATTTTAAATAAAAGATGTGTAGAATAGTTTATAAAAGTGCGCTTTAGGCCCCTCAGGTGTTAATCGAATTCCCAAGGTGCAAAAGCTGCATGCAAAGAAAACTTAATTTTTTTAAATTTATTTTTTTAAATTGGGTTAATGTAATCAACTTAAGAGAGACGGTCAGAAGATGGAAACAGATTGTCTAACTAAATCTTGACCTTGTAACATCTGGATATCTATGTGCTCCAGAGCAAACTGAGAGCTACAAAACTACAAAATAACCTCAAACATTTAAATATAATTTCAAAGAAATGCGAAAACTCAGCCAATTAAGGTGTATAGGATTACAAAATGTCAAAATCCAATAGCAGAATTGCTCATTACCAAATATAACCATGTAGGAAAGAACTGCAGATGCTGGTTTAAATCGAAGATAGATACGCAATGCTGGACTCAGCGGTACAGGCAGAATCTCTGGAGAGAAGGAATGGATGACGTTTCAGGTTGAGACCCTTCTTCAGACTGATGTCAGGGGTGTGGGCGGCACAGAGATAAAATTGTACTTGTTGTTGTACTTCCAGTGGCGCTGGTGCCAGCAGCCTCCACCTACAGCCCGGTATCTTTTTGTTTTTTTGTTTATTTAGTTATGTAAAAGTGTGTTTTTTTGTGTTTTTTTGGTGTTTTTATGTGGGGGAAGAGGGCACGGTGCGGGGGATACTGTCCTTCAGCCGCTTCCTGGTGAGGACGCGACTATTATTCGAGTCGTGTCCTCGCCCCCCCCCCCTCTCCTCCCCCCACAGCGGCCTACCTACCTGGATTGGCACGGCCTTTCCTGCCGGGATCGACCAGTGCTCCAGCAGCGGCGGGACAGCGCTGGAACATCGCGGGCTGGCGATGCCTTACCAGGGGTCGCCGTCTGGAGCCCGGAGTGCTGGACCTGCTGCACAGACAGGTTGGAGCTGCGGTTTGCGGAGCTCCCAACGCGGGCGGCGCTGATGGACAGCGCGGGGTCCTGCGACTCTGCCCGGCTCGGCCTGTGGACTCAGGAGCTGCAGACTCCGGCAGCGGGAGGCGGCTGATCAGGGGGTCCGGGCCGCTGAGGAGGAGGATGCTCACCGTCGGGGTTCGGCGTCGGCGTTCCACCAGCCCGGCGTGAGGGCCTGAACATCGGGCCACTCGGGCGGCGACTGCGGGTGCTCGGAAGGCCCCGACCACGGAGGGGAGGCTGGCTGGACTATGGTGCCATCCTCACCTTGGTGCCATTTATGTTATGTTGTGTCGTGGACTTTCTGTGTTTGTGCTTTCTTTTTTTAAAATTCAATTTCAATTTTATTTTTAATACGTTTTATTATTTATTTATTATTTATTTATTTTTTTAAAAAAATTATATGATACTGCCTGTAAGGGAAATTCATTTCGTTGTCTCAAATTGAGACAATGACAATAAATTTGAATACAATACAATACAAAATGTAGTCGGAGACAGTTAGACTGGTCGGAGAACTGGGAAGGGGGAGTGGATGGAGATAGAGGGAAAGCAAGGGGTACTTGAAGTTAGAGAAGTAAGCCAATATTCATACCGGTGGGGTGTAAGCTACCCAAGCAAAATATGAGGTGTTGTTTCTCCAATTTCAATCCAACAATGGAGGAGGCCCAGGACAGAAAGGTCAGATTGGGAATGGAAGGGGCTTGTTATAGTGTAGAGCAACTGGGAGATCAGGTGAGTTTAGGCGGACTGAATGGAGGTGTTCAGCGAAACGATCGCCAAGCCTGCGCTTGGCCTCGCCAATATACAGGAGTCCACACCTGCACCACCAGATACAGTAGAGGTTGTAGGAAGTGCAAGTGAACCTCTGCCTCGCCTGAAAAGACTGTCGGGGTCCTTGGATGGAGTCGACGGGAGAAGGATGGGGACATGCGTTGCATCTTCGGCGATTGCAGGGGAAAGTTCCAGGGGAGGGGGTGGTTTTCGTGGGAAGGGACGAGTTGGCCAGGTAGTTGCAGAGGGAGTGGTCTCTGCGGAAAGGGGTGGAGATGGGAAGATGTGGCTCTATCCCCTATTCTCAATTCCTCCGTCTACGCCCAAGATGAGGAATAAGTGCCGTTTCAGCACAATAACGTTCTTCAGACTGAAAGCTCGAGAAGGCTAGAAGAGAAGAAAAAAAAAGAAAAAAAAACAGGGCTGGCAACAGATGACCTCAGGATGGGTGAAGTCTTTAATGGCCTACTGTTAGTTGGGGAAGATGTGCTCACGACAGGAATACGAGCAGTGGAACTAGTGGGATGACTAGGGAGTTGCAAAGGGAATGGTCTCTGCGGAAAGCCGAAAGGGGTGGAGTTGGGAAGATTTGACTTGTGGTGGAATCCTGTTGGAGGAGACAAAATCGTCGGAGGATGATGTGCTGTTTGCAACGGCTCATGGGTGAAAGGTGAGGACTAGATGGGCTCTGGCCTTCTTTCGACTGGGGGAGGGAGTGCAAGAGCTGAACTTTGGGATACAGAGGGAACACGTGTGATGCAATCTTGTTGCAAATCAAAATTAGACATATTCACAAATTTAGAATTGCTAGAATTGCACCGTTTCCCATGGCTTGTGTATCTTGAGGGATATTCATACAATACAATACCATTTATTGTCATTTGAGCCTCAGTGAGGCTCAAACGAAATTCCGTTTCCGCAGCCATACAAACAAAGACAATTTCCTACAGACATACACACAATTTAATTCACACAAACATCCATCACAGTGAACCCACAGTGAACCCACTGTGATGGAAGGCAAAGTCTTTTCTCTCCCCTGTTCTCCACTTCTCTCCCGATGACCAAGCCTCAGGCGGCCATTTTAGGCCGTGCCGGGCGATTTACGGCCCCGCTCCCGGTCTAAAAGTCACAATGTTGGAGCCCCCGGCGGGCGCTGGAATATCCCACGGCCATTAAGCCGTGCCGGGCGATGTACGTCCCCGCTCCGGGTCGTTCCAACCCCGCGACATGTGCTGGAGAAGTCGCGTTGTGGGAGCTCCGTGAAGCGGTCTCTCCCCCCGGACCCGCAAGCTCCCGATGTCCCAGTCCACCGGACCTGCGGCTGCGTTGCTGGAGCCTCCGAGCCCCACGAGTCGAGTCGCAGTAGCGAGTCACCACCGCTCCCCACACTCCGAGGCCGGCCGGCCCCACGATGGTGAGTAGTCAGCAGCTCCGCAGTCTCCCGAGCCCCTGGGTCGTTCAGGTCGGAGGCCGCTCCACGGTGCTAGGCCCCAACGACAACGGAGACCCGACAGGGAAAAGGTCGGGTCTCCCGGACAGGGAAGAGATTTTAAACAGTTTCCCCCTCCTCCCCCCACATATACACATTTAAAACCAGTATTAAAAAACACCAACACTACATTTAACTAGACAAAAAATTAAAAAAAGGCAGACAGGCTGTAGGGGCCGCTGCAACGGGTGAGTCGCTCCTGATCTGACTTGATCATTGATAGGGCTACCAATCAAGAGATTTAAGACCGGAGGAATTACTCTCACCAGGAGGGTAGGAAACTTGAAATTCACTACTACATAGAGCCACAGTGGTCGTCCACTTCGGATAGTTTATCTTGTCATGGTGAAGAGGTGTGCGTGCCCCCATGATTCTGAGAGCGATGCCATTGGAGGCAACAGCTTCTGGCAGGGCCACCCATGGTGGTAAGGTCGAGGAGGAGGGTCCAGACTAAGAACGATCCAACTTACAAGACCTCAACGGCAGACAAACTTACCTTGAACTCAACAGCTGTGAAGGTGCATGAAGGCTGCAACAGATCTAACAGCTCCAATCGTCTTGGTTCCCTTGCCATTGAAATTAGTTGATTGAGTTGTGAAGGCTCGTGTGGTTTTGGAACGAAAGATCAAGTACACGTTAAACAAACACACGCACAGGCGTCCTCGTTCAGTGAGCAGCACAAAACGTCTCAAGACTTTTGGCGATTGGGGAAGGGCGACGGGAGCAGGCCTCGTGATGGCTGGAAGCTCCTAGTTAAGAACCGGCACGGAAGCAGTGAATACTTGATTCAATCCCTCAACTTTGGGCAGAAGCAGGAAAGTTGTTCGGTAGCAGTATTCATGTCTGAGCAGCCCTATTTAGGATCCATTCTGCTCAACCTGAACTGTGAAGGGGCTAGAAAAGGTGCCCTAAAAATAGTCTGCTTTGCCTCGTCCTGTCTGGAAAGCCGCGTCCCGAGATATCACCATCATGCGGTCAAAAACTATCAAGAAGCGAAACTATGAAACTTGGAATATACAAACTCTGATGGACAACCCAACTCACACTGACTAGAGAGAAGAACCGCCTTTGTTGCTTGGGAACTCCAAAAATTCAGCTTTGACATCGTTGCTCTGAGTGTGACCCGCAGAGCTGGAGATGGGTAACTAAAGGAAGAACAAGGTCAATACACTTTTCTGAAAAGGTCTTGATCCTGAACAACCAAGGATCAATGGAGTAGGTTTTGCCATCCGAAACAGCCTACTTCAGAACTGACAGTGCAACCACTGGGAATCAACGAACGTCTTATGACTCTACGAATCCAGCTCGTCTAGAACCAATACACCACTATCATCAGTGCCTATGTGCCAACTCAGGACTGCAGACGAAGTAAAGGAGAACTTCTACGCCCAACTTAACGACGTCCTTTCCTCTGTTCCCAACGACAAGATCATTCTCTTAGTAGACTTCAATGCCAGAGTCGGGAAAGATCATAGGCTCTGGACCAGAACAATAGGCAAGGAAGGAGTTGGCAAGGTCAATGCCGATCGAACACTCCTCCTCACCAAATGTGCTGAACACAACCTGGTGATTACAAACACCTTATTAACAACTAGCAGATGGCAACGACACTTGAAGCTTTTTCAATGCACCCAAAGCCAGTTTTCATCCATCCACTCATGGTCAAGCCCCTCTCAAAAGCAAAGGTGGGTCAACCATCCTGAAGAGCAATGCTGACATCAATTCTAGATGGAGGGAGCACTTTGAAGATCTAAATCAAACCGCCTCAATTGACAGGATCATCATCATTCCAAAGCAGCCCGTTGATGACTCCCTAAGCAGAATACCATCACTTGAAGAAGTCAAGGAAGCCATCAAAACCTTGAAAAACAACAAGGCAGCTGGACACAACGGAACACCTGCCTAGGTCTACAAAATTGGAGGTAACCTGCTCTATTACCAACTGCATCAATTTCTCATCAAGATCTGAATAAATGAAGATGTACCAGGATACTTTAGAGACTCAGCAATCGTTACCATCTACAAAAGGAAAGGCGATCGATCTGACTGCGGAAACTATCAATGTATTTCCCTATTAGCAACAGCAGGCAAGGTCCTCGCCTGCATCATGAACAACAGACTCAAACCTTTAGCCGAGAAGATCCTTCCAGAGACACAAGCCGGTTTTAGACCATCACGTGAAACAACTGACATGATCTTTACAATGCGTCAACTTCAAGAAAAATGTTGTGAACAACTTCAACTTTTGGACATGGCATTCATCGACCTCACGAAGGCCTTCGACTCGGTATCAAGGGAACTCTTCAGGGACGTCCTATCCACCTGTGGATGTCCTGAAAAGTACATTCGAATCCTGAGACTACTCCACGATGACATGCGTGCCACAATCATGGCCAGCAACAGCAACTGTGAGTAGGTATGTTGCAAAACGTACCTGAAGCGTCGCTGAAAATCTGTCCCAGACCGTGTGCGCGATTTTGGCGCCGTTTAGAGGGGGGCGGGTTTAAAACGCGATTTTCCCTAGCATGTTCAAAGCGAGGTTTTTCAGCCTAGTTAATTATTAAGGAAAAATCGCTGGAAGATTCCCTCGCTTGAGCTATTCTTAGTTTTAAGGGCTTTACTTAATTGTTATAGTAGATTAAAAATTAACCTCTAAACCCCCGACCGCCGACAATGGGCCAGATCTCATACAGGGGAAAACGGAAGGTAGGCTGTTTATTTTTACGTTAAAAAGGGCTTCTTAAGATCCCTTTATACAAAGTTTAATGTTGCGAGTAGCTAATTTTGGGCCCATTATATCCCGCAGTATTTTTCTGGGCATTTGAGGGCACAAATCTAACGCAATGTGAACGTTCTAAACCAGCGCGTTCACAGGATCCCACTAGAAAGCCGATTTAAATGGACTTTAATTTACAGCAATTAAACACTAAATTCCTTCCATTTGGCCTATAAATTAATGTAAATGAGATTTAAAAATCATGTTTTATTGTGAATTATTTGTGAATATTATTTGGACACTTGGGCTATTTAAAAATGTTAATCATTTATTAAGAAATGGATAGATGTTTAGATCTAGTACAGGTGCACAACCTTTTATCCGAAAGCCTTGGGATCAGACACTTTTCGTAATTCAGAATTTTTCGGCTTTCGGAATGGAAGATTTTTAGCGTAGATTTTAACGGCTGGCTCAGTGGTAGAGTGCTGGGCTCGTATCCGCAAGGTCGCGAGTTTGCGCCTCGATCCCGGCAGTTACTCGATCGCGAGTTTGAGTCTTCAATGTAGTTTTTTCTTGCAGAATAGGAGAGAATAGGGAGGGTTAGGCTGGGATCATTCTCTGCGAGATGATCTTAGTGCGGGAGACAAGTGTAGGAGAGGTGTACTGACTGTGTGGGCAGAACTTTGGAAGTGATTGCCCACCATTCTCAAAAGCCGCTGTGTCTCCCTGTCCCTCCAACTCCAGAGGAATCCGCTCCCCGATGGGCCGCTACGGCGACAAGTGGCAGTTCGCCCACAGCCTGAGCTGCGCCCCCTCATCCGCAACCGGGTTCCTCTGGAGTTGGAGCGGGGCTGGGCTAGAGTTGTTGCTGGCTGTGAGTCTCTGGGATCTCCGTGCTTGCAGTGGGCCTGGGGGTCGGTGTCCCGATGAGGGGGCGCAGCTCGGGCTGTGGGCGAACTGCCACTTGTCGCTGTAGCGGCGCATCGGGGAGCGGCTTCTGGTGGTCCTGACGTCTCTCAGCTCCTGTCCAGGGGGACGGCCGGAGACGTCAGGACCAACAGGAACCCGCTCCCTGATGCGCCGCTACAGCGACAAGTGGCAGTTCGCCCACAGCCCGAGCTGCGCCCCCTCATCCGCAACCCGGGTTCCTCTGGAGTTGGAGCGGGGCTGGGCTAGAGTTGCTGCTGGCTGTGAGTCTATGGGATCTCCGTGCTTGCAGTCGGTGTCCCGTTGGTCCTGACGTCTCCGGTCACCCCCCTGGAATGGAGCTGAGACTGGGAACTGTACCGCCCTTGCCCCCTCCCAACTGCAAACAACCCCACAGTTCCCAGTCTCAGCTCCTGTACAGGGGGGTGGCCGGAGACGTCACAGCCCGAGCCATCAGCTTCTGTCCCTACGGGGACAGCGGAGAGCGTGTTCCTCTGGAATTGGAACGGGGCTGGGCTGCTGCTGGCTGTGGGTCTCTGGGTTCTCCGTGCTTGCAGTGGGCCTGGGGGTCGGTGTCCCGTTGGTCCTGACGTCTCCGGCGACTGGCACTGGCTCCAACGTGAAGACAGTGCAAAGCCCCCGCGCCGGTGCAATGCGCGGGGAGCTGGAGAGGGGCGGGAAGGGGTCACACACATGGCCGGGAAGCAGAGGGGTGTAGGTGGGGTGAAACTGAAGGGAGCGACAATTTGCTGCTGCCTGCCCGCTGAGTTAAAAAGTTCCCACGCAAGACTCACGATACACTGTGTATCGTGAGTCTACCGTGGGAACTTTTTAACTCAGCGGGCAGGCAGCAGCAGATTGTCAATTATTAACCCTCCCGCGCAATATACCCTCACCTTCTCTTTTATGAATGGGGATTTGGTTCCCCTTTCTTCGAGGACCGACCGGAGGTTCCGCTGTCACCTCTGCGGGCCGCCCTCAGTGAACATTTTCAAGGACCTTTCTTCAAGGACTGGAAAAATGGCCGCTATTCAGAGGTTTTCGTTATTTGGATCTTCGGATAAAAGGTTGTGCACCTGTAATTGAAGTTTGAAATTGGCTCCAATTAAGTAACTAACTAATTATTTGCTTTAATTTCAGGTCATCCAAGTAAGATTATTTTATATTTGTTTCAGAATGCTTCAATCTATGATAACTGAAAATTTCATTCAGTTCTCTTAATTTTTAAGAAAGTTATGGGCTTTTGACTGTCCACGATCACAGCTTTTTTGTTATGTCCATAGAAAATCAATAGGGAACAAAATGCTAATTTCCGAGTATGAAAATGGCCATAACTTTTTAAATACTTGAGATATGAAAGTGAATTGGGTGTCAAATTAAACTTATTTTTATGCTTTATCTGATGGGATAAATTGCAGACTTGATTTTTAAAATCTCAAAATTTTGTAACATTGCTACTGTGAGCCGTTTCAAGTCAGATCAGGAGTGAAACAGGGATGCGTGATTGCCCCAACACTATTCACCTTCTTCATTGCGACAACCATCCACATCATCAAGGACGACCTACCCCCAGGAATCGAAATCATCTACAGAACAGATGGCAGACTTTTCAATCTTGCCAGTCTCAAATCCAAAACTAAGACATCTATGAGCTCCCTCATCGAGTTCCAATACGCAGACGACAACTGTGTTGCAGCTCTCAAAAAATCATCTGCAACAGATCCTGAATGCCTTCAACAGTGCATACACAAAACTTTTTTTTATTTTTATGTTTATTATTAGAAGCAATTGTACAAGGAGAAAGTAATCGACATAACAATTATACAATTATCGTACAGCTTCAGTTTTAACATTTTATAAACTGATAAGTGAATCGGAAAAAAGTAAAAAGGAAAGAATGAAAAGAAAGAAGAAAGATATAAAAAAGAAAGGAAAAACCCCATAACTAACAAAGAAGTGAGAAAAAAAAAAAGAAAAAGCGGGAGATATGTCCCACCATCCTTCCCTACACCCGCTCACCCGACCCTAGCATCGGTTTTGAATTTGTGTTCAACCATTCTGTTGTTGAAGAAATTCAATGAAAGGAGACCATATTTTGGAAAATTGGTCTGATTTGTCAGCCAAAACAAGCCTTATGTTTTCTAAATGTAGTGTCTCAGTCATTTCTGTGATCCACATCTTCGCTGTGGGAACTGTTATCGTTTTCCAGAATTTAAGTATGAGTTTTTTCGCAGTTATTAAACCATTGTCAAGGAAACGTCTTTGGAATATCGTTAACTTGGAGCAGCCCTCTGACATTAATTTTGAATCTGACCCCAATTGAATTTTGAGAGTTTTAGAAATGGTATTGAATATTCCCATCCAGAAATTTTGTATTTTTATACAGGATACAAAAGAATGAGTTAGGATAGCTTCTTGGAGGTGACATTTATCACAGAGAGGGGAGACAGCATACACAAAACTTGGACTTACCATCAACTCCAAGAAAAACTTGGACTTACCTTCAACTTCAGATTATCTACCAATTCTCACCAACTGAGACACATCGGAAAGAACCATCAATTCAACTTGGTGAAACATCCCTGGAAAATGTGGATCATTTTCCATACCTTGGAAGTCACCTCTCCTCCAATGTCGACCTTGATGACAAGATCCAACATAGTCTTAAGTGTGCTGGAACAGCTTTTGGAATTTCTTCGAACGAGAGTTTTTCAAAATCGTGACATCCGAACAGCCACCAAAATGTTAGCCCACAAGGCAGTGGTGATGGCAACTCTCCTGCTTGCATTAAAAATCTGTACAACATACCGATGCCATCTGAAAGCACCTGAAAAAAGTTCCATCAATTATGTCTTCAAAGCAGCTGGGAAGACAGAAGAACCAACATCAGCATGCTGAATGAAGCAAAAAATATCTCGTCATCAAGAACCAACTAAGATGGGTCAGTCATGTTGTTCGGATGGAAGACGAGTGTCTACCAAAGCAAGCCGACTACCAACTTAAAGAAGGCAAACGTAAAAGAGGCGGACAAAAGAAGAGATTCAAAGACACCTTAAAAGCCAGCATGAAGAAATGTGAAATCGACAATTGGGAAACCAATACTAAGGTCAGGAAACTCTGGCGAACCATCATCCAAAAAGGGACAGCGACCTTTGAAGCCAACAGTTGCGCAGAATTAGAAGAAAAGAGAAGAAAACGGAAAGAGAGGCAACACCAACTAAAGCCCAATCTGCCATCTGGAATTATCTGTCTTGAATGCGGAATAACTTTCAAAGCCAGGATTGGAATCAAGAGCTACCTGAGAGTCCATAAAAACAACGGAACGTAGACCATCATCCTCGACCTCGAGGGATAGCCACGACGACAGTGGTCATGTCACTAATAACATCCAAGGAGATTGGCTTTTCACATAGAAATTTACCTGTGTGCAGGGAATGAGTTGGAACATACTATAGCGTAATAGGATTGTACTGCATGGTGGAGAAGCTCAAGGAGGACCTACTACTCCTACTAGACGTTTCTTTTTTTAAATCAACAATAAACCCAGGATCTCTGAACAACAAAGGGAATAAAAAGTAACTAAAAATTAAACTTAGACATTCGATAGAAACAGATCATAATATAAACAATCTTCCCTCACACGAGTAATCAAAGAAAAGATTAAAGATATTGAAACATTAACAGAACAGAAAATATTATTAAATTTGCACTTTACTACACTTCTATTTCATAACTGCTGCCTTCAGATTTGGAAGCCAAAAGCCTATCACAAAGCTCCTATTCTTATAGACACAATGGCCAGATTTTCCTGTCCAAATTTCCTTTGCACATTCCCAGAGCAGATGAAAAGAATATATGGAATTACTGTCATATTTTATTTATAAATTACAATCGAAGGAAAACCACTGAATGTAGCTAACGGTACAGAATCCAACTTCATTACACTCCCAATGATAACAAAAATAAACTTCAAAACACCAAAACTCTATTCAGCTATAATACACTGAAAACATCCACAGAGAACCATTTTTATTTTTTTTAATTTAATCATTACGCTTCACAACACCAGGGCAGGTAGCTTTGCTGCACCTAACAAGGCTTTCATCTCTCATTTCCCATTTCCCTAACTGGTCTGAAGAAGGGTCTTGACCTGAAACGTCACCCATTCCTTCTCTCCAGAGATGCTGCTTGTCCCACCGAGTTACTCCAGCTTTTTATGTCTATCTTCAGTTTAAACCAGCATTAGCCAATGGAGAGTCTAACCCAAGACCAATCACTGGAGCTCCATGATGCCACATTTGATCAAATTCCATCCAGATATAACCATCAATTTGTATCAAAATTAATTGCCTAAACCAATCTTGGAACAATGTCATAAAGAGGTTTGGAATTCAGCATTTGGAGAAAACCCAAACAGAGCACTACTGAGCAGTTTGTGTGGGATATTTCTTGATCACATTCTCCATGTCACCATCCACATTACTTACAGATTCATCCAAGGCAAAACGAAGACAGCCATGCTCATACAGCACAAAGAATCTGCGTTGCCATTTCTAAAAATTGGGACAGAAAAATAGAAAACAATTACAGATCGAGCATCTGAACAAATACATTCAACATTCCCATTTAAATTACTCAATATAAAATATTTTGGATATGTGAAATATAGAAGCAATAAATCATTTACAGTTAAATGTCCCTCTCCCCTTCCATCATAATACTTTTCAATTATCTTTCTGCACCTTGTAATGCTCCTCTGCCAACAGTGCAAACCCAAGTACAGAAGAGAAAAATATCATTCATGAGTAATAAAAGCATGAAAGTTCTTGATTTAAAAAAAAAAAATTAGCCTTAACAGGTATATGGATTAACATGTGCATATTTTGGTAATAATTGTGTTAATATGCTAATGAGAATAACTTCAACTTATTTCCGTGAGTTTATCATCCAAAATCCAGGTCACCCACCCCACAATACCCCCAACAAGTTCTTCTTCCTGAAGATTTTCTTCAGAGAATTTTCATCACTATGAATGCTGCAGCAATAAAAGAAGCCGCAACTTAAAAAAGTGTAAGAACTGTTGAATATGGAAGTCAATGAGAAACAAAAGTAGAATGTTGGGGGAATCCAGAACCAGGGGCCACAGTCTAAGAATAAAGGGGCCATTTAAAACTGAGATGAGGAAAAATAACGTTTTCACCCAGAGTTGTGAACCTGTGGCATTCTCTGCCACAGAAGCCAGTGGAGGTCAATTCACTGGATGAATTTAAAAGAGTTAAGGGCCTATCTCACTTGGGTGTCATTTGCGCGTCACGCAGGTGACGTGCAAAGATTTTGTGAATCCCAAAATCCTGGGGCTCCACGCGCAACTACCTACGCCACACGTGCGTCATAACGCGTAAATGTTGTCGCGTAAATGACATGCAAATGACGCCCAAATGCGACAGGCCCTTAAGATAGAGCTCTTGGGGCTAGCGGAATCAAGGGATATGGGGAAAAGGCAGGCATGGGTTACTGATTGTGGATGATCAGCCATGATCACAATGAATGGTGGTGCTGGCTAGAAGGGCCGAATGGACTCCTCCAGCATCTATTTTCTATATTTCCATGTAATGGTTGTGAATCAAGTACAAAGTCACACGGTCCCTCAGAACACCCAGATTTGTCACTATTCCAGACTACTCCGCCTTGCTACTCTTCTACATCAGTTCCATCAGCCACTCCCTTACCTGTTCAATTAGCCTGTCAATAAACCATCACACAACTTCTCACAAGCCACACTTTCACCTAGCTTTGTGCAAGCAGAAAACTAGGACATATTACACTTGTCTTCAACAAATAGTTGATAAAGATTGAACAGCTGGGCCCAAACACTAATCATCACTACAGTACCCCCACTAGGTACTGTTTCGCAATTCAGATTATTCCACTCAATTTTTGGCTGTTAACCAATCTCCAATTCATACTGTTATATTGCCCCCATGTACTGAAATGGTTACCTTAAATACTGTCTTAATGTCTAAATACACCAAATCTTCACATTCCACATTGCCATGCTAGATACAACCTCAACTACATTTTGTCAAATATAATCTCCTTTTCTCAAATCCACATTGTCTCTCCCTAAACAATTTTCCCCTTACTGCCTGGTTACTATTTCCATAATAATATTTCATATCTTCTCAACCACTCACATCAGCCAAACTTCTTTTATTCCTTTTTTCCCCGCTATAATTAGTGAATTATTCTAGAATGTACAGAATTCTGGAAGATGCAAAAATGCAACTAAGTACGTGTTAGCAGTTTCAAAATCTTGGTATACCAGATCATTGGGGCTTGATGATTTTTATGGCTTTTAGCTCCAACAAATGTCACCACAATGCACTCATGCTGGTTACTTTCAGTGCATAATCTTCCCTAGAGAAAGGTTTCCAAACCCTTTAAGGAATGTTTTTCTTCTATGTTTCATTTACCTGCCATTTCCTTATTTCCCAATATAATTTCTCTTGCGTCACTTATACAGGAGTCACGGGAGTTTATATTCATCTTTGCCTTTTTAGCTTTTTTTTTTAGGAGCTTTTACAGTCTTTTGTTGGTTTCGTGCGAGGTGACTATCATATTTCACTTTCCCTTATGCCAAACACTGAAATTTGCCTTATTCTCAGGCTTGCTGTTTCCCTTTTTCCAAACCAAAACTATCTTAATGTTTTTCTATTTTGATATTTAGTGCGTTAAAGAGATAATGCCGCAGTGCCACAGTTAGTATAACTATCGACAGAGCTCCAGTCAGCAGGGTTGAATTCTGACCTATTTGTGCAGAATTTGTTCATTCTCTGTGACCACATGGGTTTCCTCCAAGTACTCTGGTTTTCTCTCATATCCCAAAAACAATCAGTAGGTATATTAATTGGTCACTGCAAATTGCCCCAAGTGTGTAGGTGCTGGCAAAATCTGGGGAGAGTCGTTGGGAATGAAGAGAGAAGTGGAATTAGTTTAAGTGAGTGCTGATGATCAACAGACTTTGTGGGCCACTGTGCCCATGTTACGCAACTACAATTCTACATATTTATGGTCGTCGTGTATTCTTTATACCTGAACTACCGTTTGTCTATTGTCTTGGGTCAATTATAGTTTCTAATCTACCACAGCAAGCGCATGCCTCATTTCATGGTATTAGCTTTGACCCAGTCAAGACAAGACCTAGGTTTATGAATTGAACAAAACATCTTCCAATCTTAATTTAATTGTCTGGGTTAAATGTCGCAAATAATTCCTTTCCATGTGTGCCTCCAATTTTCTGATTTATAGTGCCCTGCTTCACTACCTCAGGCGAGGCTGTTATGGCTGTTCAGGTAACAGAAATTTGCCCTTCCAGAATTGACAAATTACTACCTAAAAATTTAGATACAGAATAAAGTTTGCTCTCAGAAATGAAATGTGCCATTGAAGTACATTTGTGTTTGCTCTGCCACTTCTTGAAAACTGATTATTGTTACCCATTTTAACACCCTGTACATTTCCTACATTCTAACATTTGCCTTCTCCAAATCCTCCCTGTACGGTTTAGCTTTAAATCCTTTACAGCCCGTTATCCGATACATTTGGACACCTTTCCCATCTTTCATTCAAAATATAAGTTCCCACTTTCTTCAGTGATGTAAATGTCCTCATGAATTGCAATTTATTTCTCCCACACCAATCTTTGCACTCTTTATCCACTCACATTGAATCCGCTGTGCCCAGGTTAGATGCGGCATATTATTGAGATTGTTGCCGTTGGTTCTGCACTTTATTTTAGTTGCTATTTAGTCACATTCCTTCTGCAAGGATGTCTTTCCACGTTCAATTTACGATGTTAGATTCCAGATGGATTACAACATCTGTATCTTTCATCTTCCATTCCAAATTCCTCCTTGGCCACAAAGACTCAATCACAAGGAAATAAAGTATTTCCAACTTCGGCTCATAACTGCAGAAGATAATACCCATCCATTTATCAGTGCATAAAGATACTAGTACTGTTCCCATCACTACTCCATTCCTTTTCATCCTCTCATTTTCAATGGATCTTGTAGGACAGTCTGGGGTAAATTTGCTCATCCATCCTAGGCTCACTGCTCCAAAGGCTGCAGCATTTTATACCTGGAGTAACTCAGCGGGTCAGACAGCATCTCGGGAGAAAACAAATAGGTGACATTTCAGGTTTTTCAAGAGATGCTGTCTGACCTGCTGAGTTACCCCAGCTTTTTCTATCTATCTTTGCAGTATAATGTGGATAAATGTGAGGTTATCCATTTTGGTGGCAAAAACAGGAAAGCAAACTATTATGTAAATGGTGACCGATTAGGAAAAGGGGAGATGCAGCGAGACCTGGGTGTCATGGTACACCAGTCATTGAAAGTAGGCATGCAGGTGCAGCAGGCAGTGAAGAAAACGAATGGTATGTTGGCTTTCATAGCAAACGGATTTGAGTATAGGAGCAGGGAGGTTCTACTGCAGTTGTACAGGGTCTTGGTGAGGCCACACCTGGAGTATTGCGTACAGTTTTGGTCTCCAAATCTGAGGAAGGACATTATTGCCATAGAGGGAGTGCAGAGAAGGTTCACCAGACTGATTCCTGGGATGTCAGGACTGTCTTATGAAGAAAGACTGGTTTATACTCTCTAGAATTTAGGAGATTGAGAGGAGATCTTATAGAACCTTACAAAATTCTTAAGCGGTTGGACAGGCTAGATGCAGGAAGATTGTTCCCGATGTTGGGGAAATCCAGGACAAGGGGTCACAGCTTAAGGATAAGGGGGAAATCCTTTAAAACCGAGATGAGAAAAACTTTTTTCACAGAGAGTGGTGAATTTCTGGAACTCTCTGCCACAGAGAGTAGTTGAGGCCAGTTCATTGGCTATATTTAAGAGGGTTAGATGTGGCCCTTGTGGCTAAAGACATCAGAGGGTATGGAGAGAAAGCAGGTACGGGATACTGAGTTGGATGATCAGCCATGATCATGTTGAATGGCGGTGCAGGCTCGAAGGGCCGAATTTCTATAACCATATAACCATAAATTAGATCGCCAAATATGCGCGGTGGTTAAGTCCAGCTTCTTTCACCTAAGGAAGCTGGCGAAGGTGAAGCCCATTCTCGAGCGGCAGCATTTTGAGACAGTAATCCATGCCTTTATTACATCTAGGCTGGATTACTGTAACGCGCTCTATTTTGGTGTTGCTCGTTCTTCACTGGCTCGTCTCCAGTTGGTTCAGAATGCTGCTGCTCGCCTTTTAACAGGGACTCGAAAGAGGGAGCACATATCGCCAATTCTGGCCTCCCTACACTGGCTCCCGGTGCACTTTCGGGTTCATTTTAAGATACTGTTATTTGTTTTTAAATCTCTGAATGGGCTCGCCCCGCCTTACCTCTCTGAGCTGCTCCACCCATACGCTCCTGCCCGGTCCCTCAGGTCAGCTGGTCAGCTGCTCCTGGAGGTACCGAGGTCTAATCGGAGGCTCAGAGGGGATAGAGCCTTCTCTGTTGCTGCTCCGGCACGCTGGAACACCCTGCCGTTGCACATCAGACAGGCCCCCTCACTGTCCATCTTCAAATCCAGTGTTAAATCCAGTACTCCCTGACTTTTGACCATGCCTGAGGCTTTGCTTCTGTTTGTGGTGTTTTTGATGTTTCTTTATTTTACATGTCTTTTCCTACTATTTCTTTTGATTGTTATTTTTGGTGTGTATTAACTTTTTTGTCAATGATTAGTGATGTACAGCACTTTGTTGCAGCTATGTTTGTTTTTAAAGTGCTCTATAAATAAAATTATTATTATTATTATTATATAACAATTACAGCACGGAAACAGGCCATCTCGGCCCTACAAGTCCGTGCCGAACAAATTTTTTTCCCCTTAGTCCCACCTGCCTGCACTCATACCATAACCCTCCATTCCCTTCTCATCCATATGCCTATCCAATTTATTTTTAAATCATACCAATGAACCTGCCGCCACCACTTCCACTGGAAGCTCATTCCACACCGCTACCACTTTCTGAGTAAAGAAATTCCCCCTCATTTTACCCCTAAACTTCTGTCCCTTAATTCTGAAGTCATGTCCTCTTGTTTGAATCTTCCCTATTCTCAAAGGGAAAAGCTTGTCCACATCAACTCTGTCTATCCCTCTCATCATTTTAAAGACCTCTATCAAGTCCCCCCTTAACCTTCTGCGCTCCAGAGAATAAAGACCTAACTTATTCAACCTATCTCTGTAACTTAGTTGTTGAAACCCAGGCAACATGCTAGTAAATCTCCTCTGTACTCTCTCTATTTTGTTGACATCCTTCCTATAATTGGGCGACCAAAATTGTACACCATACTCCAGAATTGGCCTCACCAATGCCTTGTACAATTTTAACATTACATCCCAGCTTCTATACTCAATGCTCTGATTTATAAAGGCTAGCATACCAAAAGCTTTCTTTACCACCCTATCTGTATGAGATTCCACCTTCAAGGAACTATGCACGGTTATTCCCAGATCCCTCTGTTCAACTGTATTCTTCAATTCCCTACCATTTACCATGTACGTCCTATTTTGATTTGTCCTGCCAAGGCGTAGCACCTCACATTTATCAGCATTAAACTCCATCTGCCATCTTTCAGCCCATTTTTCCAAATGGCCTAAATCACTCTGTAGACTTTGGAAATCCTCTTCATTATCCACAACACCCCCTCCCCTATCTTGGTATCATCTGCATACTTACTAATCCAATTTACCACACCTTCATCCAGATCATTGATGTACATGACAAACAACAGTGGACCCAACACAGATCCCTGAGGCACCCCACTAGTCACCTGCCTTCAACCCGATAAACAGCCATCCACCATTACCCTCTGGCTTCTCCCATTCAGCCACTGTTGAATCCATCTTGCTATTCCTGCATTTATACCCAACAGTTGAACCTTCTTAACCAACCTTCCATGAGGAACCTTGTCAAAGGCCTTACTAAAGTCCATATAGACAACATCCACTGCCTTACCCTCGTCAATTTCCCTACTAACCTCTTCAAAAAATTCAAGAGGATTAGTCAAACATGACCTTCCAGGCACAAATCCATGTTGACTGTGCCTAATCAGACCCCATTTATCTAGATGCTTATATATATTATCTCTAAGTATCTTTTCCATTAATTTGCCCACCACTGAAGTCAAACTAACAGGTCTATAATTGCTAGGTTTACTCTTAGAACCCTTTTTAAACAATGGAACAACATGCTATGTTTCTATGTTTGGTTTAAACCATCATCTGAAGTTCCTCCCTAAAGCATTTCATACCTGTTGGATGATGATGGCTGGGGCTGATCCAAAACTGCTGCACAGGTCTTCATAAGTGACCTCTCATAACGCCCGGCTTTAAACTCTAACCATTTCAGCAGCACTTATTTTAAAAAAGGGTATGGTTGTTTCCGAGAGCAAATCTTCCAAGTAATATCCCCTTCCCTAACAAATGGAGTATCCAAATCTCAGATTACAGTTTATCAACTCAGTCAAAATTCCTAAAAACTAAGACGCATACTGCTGATGTTGTCACCATGGAACTCGGTGTTCCATGCAACATGTTTGGCAAACTTAAGTGCACACCATGGTACAAAAGTCCACTGAAGCTCCCAAATGCTGCAGTTACAGCATGCCTATCTTAAATTATATATATTTAATTATATCTATTATTTTAATTATAAAAAACGAATTAAACCCAATCTCAAAATACTTTTACTTAAATGTATGCAATGAATTATAGTTTAAAGCAAATCTTTTTTTTTAAATGACCATGTCAACAGTTCAGTAACACCACCAGAGAAACTCATTGAACCATGAATGTGATTTTTTAATTCTAAAATGTTTTCTTTAAATAGAATGCTGCATCTTTGCCCTTGCCTCAAAATCCTTTGGTACAGAAGTCCACACTGAAGGCTCCACTTTGTAGTTGATAATCAAATACTAGTCACCAATTTACAAAGTTCAAAATAATCAAAATGCAATTCAAACAGAACAGCAAAACCAAGATTTGCATCTGGCTAACTGTAATTTTTGTAGGGAAAGATTCCATATTCAAGTTTACCAAATATTTTGATTTTTTTTCTATATATGGAGCAAAATAGCATTAATCAACTGAGAACAGGAGAAAGCTATAACTTAAAATAGAAACATAGGTGCAGGAGTAGGCCATTCAGCCATTTGAACCAGAACCACCATTCAATATGACCATGGCTGATCACCCCGTTCCTGCTTTTTCACCCATATCCATTGATTCCTTTAGCCCCAAGAGCTAACTCTTGAAAATATCCAGTGAATTGGCCTCCACTGCCTTCTGTGGCAGAGAATTCCACAGATTCACAACTCTCTGGGTGAAAAAGATTTTCCTCAACTCAGTCCTCAATGGCATACCCCTTATTCTTGGTAGATGGAGTGAAGGAAATAGGCAACGTTTCGGGCCGAAACACTTCTTCAGACTGAAGAAGGGTTTTGGCTCGAAACGTTGCCTATTTTCTTCGCTCCATAGATGCTGCTGCACCCGCTGAGTTTCTCCAGCACTTTTGTCTACCTTCAATTTTCCAGCATCTGCAGTTCCTTCTTAAATACCCCTTATTCTTAAACTGTGACCCCGGTTCTGGACTCCCCCCAACATCGGGAACATTTTTCCTGCATCTAGCCTGTCCAATCCTTTAAGAATGTTATGTATTTCTATAAGATCGCTTCTAAATTCCAGTGAATACAAGCCCAGTCGACCCATTATTTCTAGAACAGTACAGAAACAGGCTGTTTGGCCCACAATGTCTGTTCGGAACGTGATGCCAAGCTAAATTAATGACATCTGCCTGTCTGTGATCCATACTTCATCATTCTTGTCTATCCATGGCTATTTCAAAGCCCACTAAATGCTGCCATCGTATATTGAAGGATTGTTGTTCATGGATATTTAGTACACATCTTACATCCGTCTCGTATCGTAAAATAGTTGTGGTCTGATATCTGTAGTGGGGAAATTTTAGGAATCCATTATTAAGAGGTGGTAAATAGGACTCTCAGAAAGTAATAATAGGGACAGGCAGGGCAAGTTTGTTAAAAAAAAAGTGTGTGTGGAAAGCACCTCCCGAGGTTGTGGTGAAGGCAGATACGATAATGGCATTTAAGATGCTTTGGGTAGGAACATGGCTACATAGGAACACTAAAATACTGGACTGCAAAACAAAACATTACTAAAGTTCAACGCCATGCACATGCAGTTCTGTAACTATAGAAAAATAGTTTATTACACTGATTGTGTACAGTGAAAAGCTTTTGCTTGTGTGCTATCCAGTCAAAGACTATACATACATACAATCAAGCCATCCACAGTGCACAGATAAAGGATAAAGGCATTGTTAATGTAAGAAATGCTGCTGTTGAAATAAAGAACTAAGAATTAAATTATTGTATTGGACGATAGCAGATACACTTTGGGGACCGACATGCAAAGAGTCGCCATGCTCTGGCGCCATTTTGGACTTACATTGGCACAGCGGCAATGCATATACAAATAAATATAATTTATTTTAACTTGAAAGGGTTTGAAGTAGATGCTGTGCAGTATTATATGTGTTAGTTAGTGGCAATTTAGGCATTTAGCACAGAAACAAGCTCCTCAGCCTAACTCATCCATTCCAATGTTTCATAACAGACCTAGTTCCATTCACCTGCATTTAGTCCAAATCCCTCTAAACCTTTCAAGCTCCGAGCTTAATTTGCCACAATATGACATCAGACAGATCTGGCCTTCTCCATAGGAAAATGATATGGATGCTAAGATTTTGCCATAGTACTGTAAACTCAAAAGGACCGTTAATAAAGGACCGTTTGGACCTCCGGAGCGTTGGGCCGTTGCTCCAACATCGTGGAGCTTCCAACGCGGGCGGCGCTGAACGGCATCGTGGAGTCTTGGGGCGCCTTGCAGAGGGTCTCCAGCAGCAGTCTCCACTCGGCGCGGCCTACGGACATTGGAAGCCGCCGACTCCAGTAGGAGGGGGCCGACTCTGGTGTCCACGCCGCTGAGGACGTCCCGCAGCCCCGACGTCGGACTGGTATCCTCCCGGCGAGCGGTCCTGGTCATCGGGCAGCCCGTAGCTGCAACTGCGGAGGGCTTGGGGAGACCCTGACCACGGGGGAGACCCTGACCACGGGGAAGAGTGGGAGGAAGAAGACTGACTTTGGTGCCTTCCCACACAGTGGGAAACTTTGATTCTGCTGTGTGGGGATGTTTTGTGTTAAATTCTATAGTGTGTTGAGTCCTGTTTATTTTTATTGTATGGCTGTATGGGAATTCATTTCACAGTGCCATCTGGCACATGTGACAATTAAATCTATCTTGTATCTTGTAACATTATTAAGGTTGTACCATGGATGAATCTCTGGCCTTGAAGCTATCCAGCCAGAGCCTGGAGGGGAAGAGAAAGAGTCTTCCCTTACCCAACAGGAAATGCGTCAAAGTGCATGACCAGCAATCTGTCCACACATGGAACGGATACTGCCCGTCTCTATTCGTCAGTTAGGCTAGTCTCCCTCACCTCATGTCCCAGATCTCAGAGCCAGGTAATGGCACTGCTTGGCATAGCCCATGCAACAGGAGACTCACAAGCAGCCTCTTCACATTGAGCGATTCACTGCAAGGAGAGCACCAGGTTACATTCACAGTCGCAGGAAGAGCAGAGATTTGTGCCAGGTTCTCAAAAATATCACTGTGGGGTACTAGTGTATTCCACTGAGTGGAAAGCAAAGCAAAGTTGCTAAAGCAAATCCTTTATAAATAACGTTAAAAAGATTTTAATTTACTTACAAAAAGTGATAACAGATTGGATTATCAAAACACTGAGCGATAAAATTACTGTGCATAAAAATAGGTAGATTTCCCATGTCAATGTCATAAAGGTTAAAATGTTGAGCTACCGACCTCTAGAAGAGTTCTAGGTAAAGCTCCTAATTAACACAATGCATACTTCTCTCGGCTCAAATGAGAGGGAAAACCCATCAAGATTTTTCTGTTTCTGAACAGGCAGTTTCTGTTTACAATTGTAAATCACACAACCCAACCCCTGTAGTTAGGGCAGGGAAGATATAGGACAAATTAAAAAAATCGAAAATATTCAAATGTATTACAAGGAATTTAATAAATGGCACAGGGTGGCTACTATCCCTAAAGTTAATATACAATCTCACAATCAGTAAATCATGACTGTACAGTTGAGCAATGACACATATTTGTGAACATTTTGCATACTTATGTAACAATGCTCAAAAAGGTCTTTGTGGATTAATTTTCAGCCAACATTTTTCATTGGCGATTTCCAGAATACTGCCAATAGTGGATTAGCAATCTAGAAATAGTACATTCAAATCTAAAAAGGGAACTACAGAACTGCAATCAATATATACAAAACAACCAAATATGCCAATTAGTTTTTAAAATGACAACTAATCAACAGTTTAATCTGATTTATGTGCAACTCTTGATAGTTGATAAAATAATTTAGCACGGAGTTCTCTTACAAAATAATTCCGTAAGAAAATGGACAATTGATGATCACCAGGCATAAAATTAGGTAATAGCAAACTCCCTGGGCAGCGTTCCCTGGTGTAGTTTGAGGCCTGTCTCTCCAAGTTTCAAGAGCTGGCTCACATCTGTATTCACCAAGGACATTACCTCACCTCAGTGGTAGGGACGTGCAGAGGACAGAATTTACTCCCATTGGAGGAGAATGGGTTAATTAGGAACAGTCAGCATGGCTTTGTATGCGGCAGCTCATGTCTTTTTTTGTGGAGGTACGAAGTCTACATGGATTTTAGAGAGGCATCTGATAAAATCCCCCAGGATAGCTTGATGCAAAAGGTTAAGATGCAAGGGATTCATAGTGACTTGGTTGCATGGATTTATAACTGACAGAATAACAGCGCAGTGACGCAGTTATTAGCACTGTTGCCGCAGTGTCAGAAACCCCAGGTTCGATGCTGACCTCATGTGCTGTCTATGTAGTTTGTACGTTCTCCGTGACCACTTGGGATTGCTCCGGATCTTTTGGTTTCCACCCACATCCCAACGACATGCGGGTTTGTAGGTTAATGGCCTCTGTAAATTGTCCCTAATGAATGTAGGATGTGAACGAGAAAGTGGCGGTACCAGACCAGTGTGAACAGATGGGCCGAAGAGTCTTTTTCTATGCTGCATCTCCAAACTAAACAGAGACAGAAATGTTGTGGTGGAAGGACGATATTCAGGCTGGAGGTCTGCAATCAACAGAGTTCCACAGGGATGTATGTTATGACCCACTGTCCGATAGATATAGATATATACAAATGATTTGGACATAAATGTAAATGGGTTGGTAGTAAATTGACAGAGGACTCCAAGATTGCCGGAAGAAGGCTGGCAACATATACAACAGGATATAGATCAGCTAAAGAAATGACAAATATTAGAGTTTAATCTAAGCAAGTGTGATGTGTATTACTTTGGGAGGTGGAATTCAAGGGGAAAATATACAATTACTGGCAATACCCTTACCAACATTGATGCACATAGCAATCAAGGGCTCCAGGTCCAGAACTCCCTGAATATGGCAACACAAATAGATAGAGTGGTAAAGGCTGTAAATGATAATGGTATGCCTGCCTTCATTGATAGAGGCATTGAATACAAGAGTCAGGAAGTGATGATGCTGCTTTAATAGAACATTGGTTGGGCCACATTTGGAGTATTACATTCCTTCTGGTCACCCTAATACAGGAGGATTTGGAAAGGATGCAGAGGAGGTTTATCAGATTGCTGTCTAGAATAGAGGGTATTAGCTACAGGGCAAAGCTGGGCAGACTTGAATTGTTTCTCTGGAACACTAGAGGCCGAGGGGAGATCGAATAGAATATATTTATGAAAGGCATAGATAATGTAGACAGTCAGAATCTTTCTTTTCCCCAGGAAAAATCACATAATAGAGGACAATGCTGTATGGTGAGAGGGGCGAAGTTTAAGCGAGATGTGTAAGTGATTTTTAAATTAAAACAGAGGGTGGTGGATGCTTGGAACATGCTGCCAGAAACCGTGGTGGGAGAATATACGACAGGAGTACTTAAGAGGCTTTTGAATAAGCAGATGGATATGGACTGTGCCGGCAGATAAGAGCCATCTTGTCTTCATGTTAGGCACCGACATTGCGGACTGAAAGGCTTGTTCCTGTGCCGTACTGTTCTATGTTCTAAATGCCTAGGCACACTGCTCTTAATTATAGATTGCGATAAATTCAAAACAACGGAGGATAGAGCAACCATCCTATAATTTCAAAGTTTCTTTTAAATTATGAAAACAGCAACAGCTTCCAAAAGCATCAATTTCTGAATCAGAAACATTCCTACTAATCTTGTGATAATGGGAATATTATGAATGAAACACGGGCGGTTGGTCTCAAACGTTATTTGAAGGAACCACTGCAATGCCAAGCACTAAGATAATTGGTCTCCAACAATCACGAACATCTTCCTGTATAACATTTTCACCCAAGGCACGAGAATATTTCACCTCTTCCTCACCTGCACCCCCCCCCCAAAAAAAATCCCATTGATTTCAGTTTAACCAGTGCTCTGTGTCACTAGTATACATAGGCTGCCGACTTTTTGTCACCAAATTGTTGATACCAGGTTTAAAAAAAAAAATTAAATTGTGTTTCAATGTTTGTGACAATTTTGTATTGACGTTTTGAACAGAGAGGTTCTTGTAGAATTTAAGCAGAACGTCAAGAAATACTTTATGGATCATTAAGTGCTCATTGACATAACGATTGCCAATAAAGCATGTTAAGGCAAATATTGGTCCATTTTGATTAGGTATACCCTTTGCCCACATTGTCAGATTGTGGAGTGCAAGTTTACATCGCCAGAGCTGGGATACTATCATGGCCTATGGAGGATGCCAAGTTAACTTGTACTATTTTGCACAGATATTACTATTACTGTTAGATAAGACTAGAATAGTGTAAAAACAAAACAAGACCAGTACCAATATTTAAGTTGCACACAGATAACATTTCAAAGAGTCAGACCCAAAACATCAATGTTCTATTTCCACCGATTCTATTTTTTCAGCTTTCAGATTTCCAGCATCTGCAGTTTTTTTTTATATTATCTTTTTAATCTGCGTTTTGAAATTTTGTCAAACTTGGAATCTTACCCTTGACCTCTGCATTGGATTTTCAAAATCTGTGCCTTCAGGTGCCAAACAAAGCCAACCCCCATAGATTGGTTTAGCCTATAAACAAAAAATAAAGAATGATTAAACATTTTTCAACCCCAAATTTACATTATGAATGGTTCACATTATCCAACTAACATCAAAGCAAACTCTGATTAATATTACACAGAGATAAAATAACACTACAAGCAAGTAAACACTCAGCATTGAAATTTGACAAACAAGTCAATGCCGTGGTAAAAGTTAGCTTCTTCCAGCTTCGGACGATAGCTAAAACAAAACAATTCCTCCAGTTTGATGACCTCGAAAAGATCATCCACAGATTTATCTTCTCCCGCCTTGATTACTGCAACTCTCTTTACACTGGCATCAGACAATAACCATTTAACCATATAACAATTACAGCACGGAAACAGGCCATCTCGACCCTTCTAGTCCGTATTCTCCCCCAGTCCCATATACCTGCGCTCAGACTATAACCCTCCATTCCTTTCCCGTCCATATAACTATCCAATTTATTTTTAAATGATAAAAACGAACCTCCCTCCACCACCTTCACTGGAAGCTCATTCCACACAGCCACCACTCTCTAAGTAAAGAAGTTCCCCCTCATGTTACCCCTAAACTTCAGTCCCTTAATTCTCAAGTCATGTCCCCTTGTTTGAATCTTCCCTACTCTCAGTGGGAAAAGCTTATCCACGTCAACTCTGTCTATCCCTCTCATCATTTTAAAGACCTCTATCAAGTCCCCCCTTAACCTTCTGCATTCCAAAGAATAAAGCCAACTTGTTCAACCTTTCTCTGTAACTTAGTTGCTGAAACCCAGGCAACATTCTAGTAAATCTCCTCTGTACTCTCTCTATTTTGTTGACATCCTTCCTATAATTAGGCGACCAAAATTGTACACCATACTCCAGAATTGGCCTCACCAATGCCTTGTACAATTTTTACATTCCATCCCAACTTCTATACTCAATGCTCTGATTTATAACGGCCAGCACACCAAAAGCTTTCTTTACCACCCTATCTACATGAGATTCTACTTTCAGGGAACCGTGCACAGTTATTCCCAGATCCCTCTGTTCACCTGCATTCTTCAATTCCCTACCATTTACCATGTACGTCCTATTTTGATTTGTCCTGCCAAGATGTAGCACCTCACACTTATCAGCATTAAACTCCATCTGCCATCTTTCAGCCCACTCTTCCAACTGGCATAAATCTCTCTGTAGACTTTGAAAATCTACTTAATTATCCACAACCCCACCTATCTTAGTATCATCTGCATACTTACTAATCCAATTTACCACACCATCATCCAGATCATTGATGTACATGACAAACAACAGTGGACCCAACACAGATCCCTGTGGCACCCCACTCGTCACTGGCCTCCAACCTGACAAACAACCATGCACCATTACGCTCTGGCATCTCCCATTCAGCCACTGTTGAATCCATCTTGCTACTCCACCATTAATACCCAAACATTGAACCTTCTTAACCAACCTTCCATGAGGAACCTTGTCAAAGGCCTTATTGAAGTCCATATATACACAACATCCACTGCTTTACCCTCATAAATTTCCCGAGTAACCTCTTCAAAAAATTCAAGAAGATTAGTCAAACATGACCTTCCAGGCACAAGTCCATGTTGACTGTTCCTAATCAGACCCTGTTTATCCAGATGCTTATATATATATATATATATCTCTAAGTATCCTTTCCATTAATTTGCCCACCACCGACGTCAAACTAACAGGTCTATAATTGCTAGGTTTACTCTTAGACCCCTTTTTAAACAATGGAACAACATGCGCAGTACGCCAATCCTCCAGTACTATTCCCGTTTCTAATGACATTTGAAATATTTCTGTCATAGCCCCTGCTATTTCTACACTAACTTCCCTCAATGTCCTAGGGAATATCCTGTCCGGACCTGGAGACTTTTATCCACTTTTATACTTCTCAAAAGTGTCAGTACTTCCTCTTCCCCGTCCTGCCTGCAACTGGTCCAAAACGCCGCAGCGAGACTCCTGATGGGCACCCAAAAAAGGGACCACATCACCCTGATTCTGGCCTCTCTCCACTGTGCGGTTCCGAATAAATTTCAAAATTCTTCTTTATGTTTACAAAGCCCTTACCGAGATTGCCCCCACCTACATCAAAAGTCTGCTTGCCCACCACACCACCTCCAGGTCCCTCAGATCAGCCGACTTGGGGTTACTGAACATCCCACGGTCTAGGCATAAGCTCAGGGGCGACCGCGCCTTTGCGGTTGCAGCTCCTAGACTGTGGAACAGCATCCCTCGTCCCATTAGAACTGCCCCCTCCTTCGACTCTTTTAATTCGAGACTTAAAACTCATCTTTACTCTCAAGCCTTTCTTGACGTCCTCTGAGGGAGGGCTATATGTATTAAATTATTTATGTACTTAATCTATGAACCACTGTTGTATAACGTTAGTACCTCAATCAATGTAAAGCACTTTGGTCAACGAGAGTTGTTTTTTAAATGTGCTATAGAAATAAAAGTGACTTGACTTTACATGAACATCACACGACTACAATAAAATAATTTATCTCGTGAGAGCGATCAAATTATAATGTTCATCCAAACAATCAACATTTATAACCATACATCATCTTTGTACTAGTAAAGATACCAAAAAACACTTAACACCAACTGAAACTTCATTTATTATCTGGCTCAAGTATAATCGCAATACATATGAAAGCAACCATTTTGTATCGACTCATCTGCTGGATCCCCTTGTAAATTGTACATTCCAGCTTCCAACAATTCTAGAATTCCATCCCATTAATTCATAATTCCATTCCAAGTAAGACCCTCAGAGGTCAGTCATAAATTTCCCTCGGTCCAGTTTCTACTTCAGTTTGTATTTTCCAACCAATTTATAAGAAGTCAGTTCCTAATTTACTTTCTTAACAATATTTAAATAGTTGAAAAGTAGAGTTCCATTCACCTTCTATCAAAACCATAACCTTTTGCTGGGGAATCAACCTAGCAACTCTTGACTGAACTATGTATTTAAAAACTGAATTCATACAGAGTCATTTCAATATTCTACCATTTCCCTTCCAATTAGTATCCATCATTACAAAGCACTATTTCCTGGGATGTATAATAGGATTAATGTACCAATGAGCTCAAATTAGCATCATGGGACTAATTTCTTCCTTCTCCATTAATTCTTTAATACATGACTTTCAAATGTGAAAACCGATAATAAGCATCAAAAAGGTCAATTGTCTCCAGAAATGTCCTGATGTCTCTCCCCCCCCCCCCCCCCCCCCCCCCCCCCCCCCCCTCTCAAGCCGTGGATTCCAAACTCCAATCATCTTCCGAGTAAATATAGAAATTCTCTTTGCTTGCACTCCTTTGCTTGTAAATTTCAACCATGCTCACTGGTAATAGGCACCTCTATTCTGGTGAAAAGTTTCTTACCAACTCCTCTATGCCCTCAACTTTGTACATCTGTATCAGATTATCCTTCAGCCTTCTCTGCTCCAAGGTAAATAAAGCTCGTCTATCCAGTCTCTCTTCACAACCAAAACATACTATCGCACAATATCTTGTAGTAAGATGTCCAACGTCTGTAGAAAGGAACTGCAGATGATAGTTTACACCGAAGATAGACACAAATGCTGGAGTAATTCAGCAGGACAGGCAGCATCTCTGGAGAGATGAAATGGGTGATGTTTCTGGTCAAGATCCTTCTTCAGACACCGAGTTTCTCCAGCATTTTTAGTCTATCATAGCAAGTCTCCTCTGCATCTTTAACGCAAACGCATCCATTCCAGGGATCTTTGGATTTGTACACCAAAAACGTCTTTGTTCAAACATACTCCCTAGTAACCAGACAAAATATGCTGTAGAAACTCAGAGGGTGAGGCAGCATCTATGGAGAAAAGGAGATGACTTTTCGGGTCGAGACCCTTCCCATTTTCATCTACCATAGACTTGTTTCTTCACACCTTTGTCAACATTTGATATCCTTTGACATCTGACTACCGTGACTTGGCGTCCTTAACCACCATTACAAGAATATCAAGGATCTAAACTGTCAGAAATTAATCTTTAAGACTCCCAAATCTCAAATGCAAATTTATCAATATTTATCAGGGTCCTATCGAAAGATATTGATGTCTGCCTGTCCCCAATTCTGAACCTTAAATTTCTTACCCCATTCCATAACTAGTGCAAAATTATAGAGTTATGTTTGCTATACTCAAAGTACACGAACACTGAAATCTCATTAATTTACCCGTCCTTAATCCCTGGGATTATGATCACTGATTGTGGGCTATGGATCAAATAGAATCTAGTGTAAGAGGGGATGCAGAATCCTAGGACCAGGAGTTTGGAGACGTATTTGGAAGAGATTATGGTGTTGAAGGCAGAGCTATAGTTCATAAACACGAGTCTGATGTGGTTACCCTTGTTATCAAGGTGTTCTAGTGTTGAGTGTAGAGCCAGGGAGATGGCATCTGTAGTGGACCTATTGTGATGGTAGGCAAAATGTAGTCGTTGAAGGCTGTTTAGGAGGCTGAAGTTAATATATGCCATCAGTCTCACAAAGCATTTGATGATGGCAGATGTCCAAGCCACTGTGCAGTAATCATTAAGGTACACTAAATTACTTTTCTTTGGCACCGGCATGACAATCATCTTCTTAAAGCAGGTGCAGACCTCAGAATGGAATAGGGAGGGGTTAAAGATAACTGCGAATACCTATGCCAGCTGATCCATGCAGGTCCTGAGGGCGCAGCCAGGGTCTCACTCCGGACAGGACCAGTTGCAGTTACCAGGTGACGTTCTTCCACTGACCTTCTGTTCAAAACGAGGATTGAGCTCCTTGGGAGAGGACATATTCTTGCCAGTGATACTGCCCAACATCATGTTGCAGCCCATTATAGCAAACAAGTCTTGCCACAATTGACAGGCGTCCATGTCGTTGCCTCAGGACTCTAGCTTATTTTGGAATTCCCTCTTGGCATCCTTAATAGGCAGCAGTAGCACTGCTGCCTCACAGCACCAGAGACCCGGGTACAATCCGGTGCTGTCTGAGTGGAGTTTGAATGTTCTCAGCGACCACACAGGTTTCCTCCGATTTCTCCCATAACTCAAAGATTTGCAGGATTGTAAGCTAATTAGCCTTTGTAAGCTGCCCCTAGCATGTATGCAGTGGATGAGTAAGTGGGATAACAGAGCTAGTATGAACAGGTGATCAATGGTCACCATGGATTTGGTGGGCTGAAGATACCATGCTGTATCTGTAACACATTCTTGAGGTTGGCCTGATAGAAATGGAGAAAACGAAAGGGTGGAAACTGATAACGGGGGGGGGGGGGGACGACAAAATGTAGAAGCAAGGGCAAAGTAGGAAGGGGCGAGTGATAAATGGATGGATGATAAGAAAATAATTAGTTGAATGACCTGTTGATTTGTAGGCTACCCTAGTGGAATACGAGATTGTTCGTCCAGCTTGTGTGTTGCCTCATTCTGGCATTGGAGGAAGCCAAGGATAGACATCTCTGCATGGGATGGCAATAGTCTGTTTATTTAAAATCAAGATTCCAGTATCTGTATACTTGTGTCTCTACTGTAAAAATATATTGTGCTAAGAGCAATAACAACTTGCATTTATTTAGTAACCCATAAAAATAATCTTGATTTTCAAAATAATGCAACAATGCAAGCCAATATTTCATTGCAAGAACCATTGGCTCCTTGGATGAGAAATTTCAGATGCAGGATTAGACAGAGAGCAAAGATTGTTTTTCTCTGAATAATGGAAGTGGAGGTAGATTTAAGCTTTCTTCGTTCTCAGTACAAAATGCTCAAAGAACAGGTTCAAACTAATATCAAAAAGTTATCCTGAGGGATGGAAAGAAGAAATGCATGGATAAAGCATTTTCTCAAATGCAGAAGGCAGACAAAAATGTGGAGAAACTCGGCGAGTGAGGCAGCATCTATGGAGCGAAGAAACAGGTGACATTTCGGGTCGAGACCCTTCAGAGATCAGTTGCGATTTGGTGCTCACAGCTATTCGGGCAAGGTAAGTAAATCACAGGTTTTTCAAACAACCATGTCTATGTCAGCCATCAATTTCTTAATCTAATTTTCCATCATGTAGCACAGAGCCTTAAATGCAATGGTGATTCAGATTCAGATTCAATTTTAATTGTCATTGTCAGTGTACAGTACAGAGACAACAAAATGCATTTAGCATCTCCCTGGAAGAGCGACATAGCAAACGATTTGAATAAATAATAATAAGTGTCCGGGGGGGTGGGGTGGTGATTGGCAGTCACCGAGGTACGTTGTTGAGTAGAGTGACAGCCGCCGGAAAGAAGCTGTTCCTCGACCTGCTGGTTCGGCAACGGAGAGACCTGTAGCGCCTCCCGGATGGTAGGAGGGTAAACAGTCCATGGTTGGGGTGAGTTAATTCCATTAATCATCTAAATACTTAAGTGCTGTGAGAGTACTCACCTCCACAACCTGCTCAGCCTTCCTTTCAACTACTTTTGGGTCAAATTTCCTGATAAATCTCCAACCTAGTCCTATAAATATGCCCTTTGGTTACACACACTGTCAAGAAGAAAACATTCTCACTGAACATTTATGAATCTGCAATCAGATCTGCAATTTGGTGAACCTTTGTTGCATACCTACTACAGGTGCACAACCTTTTATCCGAAGATCCAAATAACGAAAACCTCCGAATAGCGGACATTTTTTCAGTCCTTGAAGAAAGGTCCTTGAAAACGTTCACCGAGGGCGGCCCGCAGAGGTGACAGCGGAACCTCCGGTCGGTCCTCGAAGAAAGGGGAACTAAATCCCCATCCATAAAAGAGAAGGTGAGGGTATATTGCGCGGGAGGGTTAATAATTGACAATATGCTGCCGTCTGCCCGCTGAGTTAAAAAGTTCCCACGGTAGACTCACGATACACAGTGTATCGTGAGTCTTGCGCGGGAACTTTTTAACTCAGCGGGCAGGGAGCAGCAGATTGTCGCTCCTTTCAGTTTCACCCCACCTACACCCCTCTGCTTTCCGGCCATGCGTGTGACCCCTTCCCTCCCCTCTCCAGCTCCCCGCCCATTGCACCGGCGCGGGGGCTTTGCGCTGTCTTCACGTCGGCGATGCCAGCATACAATGCCAGTCACCGGAGACGTCAGGACCAATGGGACACCGACCCCCAGGCCCACTGCAAGCACGGAGATCCCAGAGACCCACAGCCAGCAGCAGCCCAGCCCCGTTCCAACTCCAGAGGAAAACTGCAAACTAGCGGGAGACATCAGGACCACCAGAAGCCGCTCCCCGATGGGCCGCTACGGCGACAAGTTGCAGTTCGCCCACAGCCCGAGCTGTGCCCCCTCATCGGGACACCGACCCCCAGGCCCACTGCAAGCACGGAGATCCCAGATCAGCAACTCCAGCCCAGCCCCGCTCCAACTCCAGAGGAACACGCTCCCCGTAGGCGCAGAAGCTGATGGTGTGCAAGGTGCGTCTTGTTCTTGGGGTCGCGCAGCTCGGGCTGTGGGCGAACTGCCGTGTCGCCGTAGCGGCCCATCGGGGAGCTGATTCCTCTGGAGTTGGAGGGGGGTATTGTGCTGTTTGATGGCCCCCTGCTATCCCAGGGACAGGGAGACAGGACGTTCACCGAGGGCGGCCCGCAGAGGTGACAGTGGAACCTCCGGTCGGTCCTCGACGAAAGGGGAACTAAATCCCCATTCATAAAAGAGGTGAGGGTACATTGCGCGGGAGAGTAGGAATCCCAAGACAAAGTTGAGTGAGCGTTCACCGAGGGTGGCCTGCAGAGGTGACAGCAGAACTTCCGGTCGGTCCTGGAAGAAAGGGGAACTAAATCCCCTTCATAAAAGAGAAGTGGAGGGTATATTGCCCGGGAGGGTATATCGCCAACCTGGAAGAAACCGGACATTTTTTCCAGGATGTCGTCTGCACACCAAAGCTCACGTTTGGCGCCAAACGCACGTCGCCTCTGCAGCACACGGATATAAGAGTGTGAAAATGTCGCCTTAGGCCGCCTAAGGGCATGTAGCCCCGCTAGGGTGACATGAGTGCGAGAGGTGATTCAATGCTGCGGTCACATTTACAAATTCAGGAATTCATTCAACACACTGCATTTCATACAGACATTTATTCTACAAGAAAAAACTACATTGAAGACTCAAACTCGCGACCGAGGAACTGCCGGGATCAAGGCGCAAACTCGCGACCTTGCGGATATGAGCCGAGCACTCTGCCACTGAGCCAGCCATTAAAATCTACGCTAAAAAATTTCCATTCCGAAGGCCGACAAATTCCGAATTACGAAAAGTGTCTGGTCCCAAGGCTGTCGGATAAAAGGTTGTGCACCTGTACTGTAATTCCACCCTTCCTTAGCTAGGGAAACAAGACCTATATACAGTGCCCTCCATAATGTTTGGGACAAAGACCCATCATTAATTCATTTGCCTCTGTACTCCACAATTTGATTTGTAATGAAAAAAAAATCACGTGGTTCAAGTGCACATTGTCAGATTTTAATAAAGGCCATTTTATACATTTTTGTTTCACCAAGTAGAAATTATAGCTGTGTTTATACATAGTCCCTCCCCATATCAGGGCACCATGTTTGGGACACACGGCTTCACAGGTGTTTATAATTGCTCAGGTGCGTAATAATTGTCTCCTTAATGAAGGTATAAGAGAGCTCTCAGCACCTAATCTTTCCTCCAGTCTTTCCATCACCTTTGGAACATTTTATTGCTGTTTATCAACATGAGGACCAAAGTTTTGCCATTGAAAGTCAAAGAAGCCATTATGAAACTGAGAAACAAGAATAAAACTGTTAGAGACATCAGCCAAACCTTAGGCTTACCTACATCAACTGTTTGGAACATCATTAAGAAGAAAGAGAGCACCGATTAGCTTACTAATCGCAAAGGGATTGGCAGGCCAACAAAGACCTCCACAGCTGATGACAGAAGAATTCTCTCTATAATAAAGAAAAATCCCCAAACACTTGTTCTGACAGATCAGAAACACTCTTCAGGAGTCAGATGTGGATTTGTCAATGACCACCTCGCAGAAGACTTAATGAACAAAAATACAAAGGCTACACTGCAAGATGCAAACCACTGGTTAGCCACAAAAATAGGATGTCCAGGTTACAATTTGCCAAGTGAAAAAAGGTCGTGTGGACTGATGAGACGAAGATTAACATATCAGAGTGATGGCAAGAGCAAAGTATGGAGGAGAGAAGGAACTGCCCAAGGTCCAAAGCATACCAACTCATCTGTGAAACATGGTGGTGGGGTGTTATGGCCTGGGCATGTATGGCTGCTGAAGGTACTGGCTCACTTATCTTCATTGATGATACAACTGCTGATGGTGAATTCTGAAGTGTATAGACACATCCTATCTGCTCAAATGCAAACAAATGCCTCAAAACTCATTGGCCGGCGGTTCATTCTACAGCACGACAATGATCCCAAGCATACTACTCAAGCAACAAAGGAGTTTTTCTAAAGCTAAAAATTGTCAATTCTTGAGTGGCCAAGTCAATCACCCAATCTGAACCCAATTGAGCATGTTTTTTATATGCTAAAGAGAAAACTGAAGGGGACTAGCCCCCCAAAACAAACATAAGCTAAAGATGGCTGCAATACAGGCCTTGCAGAGCGTCACCAGAGAAGACACCCAGCAACTAGTGATGTCCATGAATCGCAGACTTCATGCAGTCATTGCATGCAAAGGATATGCAACAAAATACTAAACTTTACTTTCATTTACATGACATTGCTGTGTCCCAAACATTATGGTGCCCTGAAATGGGGGGGGGGGGGGGGACTATGTATGTAATTTCTGAGCTGTAATTTCTACATGGTGCAACCAAAATGTATAAAAATGGCCTTTATTAAAATCTGACAGTGCAATTTAACCACGTGATTTTTTTCTATTACAAATCTAAAATTGTGGAGTACAGAGACAAATAAATGATGGGTATTTGTCCCAAACATTATGGAGGGCACTGTACAACAATCCAAATGCAGTCTTGCCAGGGCTCTATACAATTCCAGTAAAGCAGCCTTTTCTCTGATCCTACTTCAATAAAAGGCAGCATTCTATTTGCCTCCCTTATTGTACCACATATTGGAAAGTAGTGTGTAAGGGCAGCAATGCATTTCATCTCTCATTTAACAAAAACACCACTTTTCAATTTCTGTACTAATGCAGCTGGCACGTTTTCTCATTATTTTCAATCGATCTAATGGGCATAGCTAATTGCTGAGTAACTAATTGCTGCAACAATTCTTTGAAATGTATACCAATAACCCACTTCCCTTACAAACTTTATCCAAAAAATTGTTATTGTTAAAGGGAAACTTTAAGCAAAAGGAGAGGTTAACAATCTGAACTTCAAAGTTTAAAAATATCTGCAGCACAGATGTTGAAAATTAGGACCCTTATTGGGATAAAAATGTAATTGCCTTTATAAGTTTGGGATTGTATATTCCTTACTTTAGTTCCTCAATAGTACAAGAGAAAAGTTTTGGGCAGCTGTTGCTCATCAGGGCTGCACATTAATCAAAAGCCTTCAAAAATGTATTTCAAGCAATTGTAAATAGCGGTTTGATTCCATTTGATAAACAATTATCAATTTCAGAGATGCGTTCATGCTCATTGGTAATATGCTAGAACAAACTTAAAATTCTGACAAATCCAGTGAAAGATATCAATGAACATTATGCCTCAAAATCACTCAAAGTAAAACAAAGCTCCAGCTTTTTAATTGAGCAATACACGCAACTGCTGGTTGTACAGTATTCATATGACACACCTATCAAAAAGTTGTGGAGAAGAACAGATGAAAGAGACTTAATATCATAAACCACAAATCTCAAGTGATTCATCTTGTGATTCACCATGATTCCCAATGTTTTGTTTGAATTACCACCCATGTGTTTAATATTGTTTATACAGAATTCAACACATGAAAAGTTTTTTAAAAATCAGTAAGTTGATGCCCAAGGGAACTGGAAGTGCCTTTTGAATTTAAATATGCCAACAGCAAACGAAGATTGGGTTAATTAACTGGTGTTGCCTCACAAGAACATTTTCTGACGAGTAACTGTTTTGATGGATATGAACTGATGATATAATTCATACCAGGCTTTTATAATGCTTTTGAGAGACAGGAGACTACAACGTTTCCATTATTATTGGTAGCCACACCTCTTCCTCACTGATGCTCAACACAGGGCTGGGTGCACAGTCCTCTCCTGGGTGCACAGTCCTCTCCCTGTTTACGCACGACGGTACTGCTAAGCACAGCTCCAACAGTCTTAAAATTTGCTGACGACACAACCATCCTGGCCTCATCACAGACAATATTGAGACGGCCTATAAAGAAGATGTAAAGGCACTAAACAGCTGGTGCTAGGAAAATAACCTCTCTCTCTCTCTCAATGTCAGCAAAACTAAAGAGATGATCGTGAACTACAGGAGACAGCAGGGGAGTGAACACCTCCCCTTCCACATCGGTGATGCTGAGATTGAAAGGGTCAGCAGCTTCAAGTTCCTCACTGAGGACCTCTCTTGGACATTGCACATGAACACAATAACTAAGAAAGCCCGCCAGTGGCTCTTTTTCCTGAGAAGACTGAGGAAGCTTCAGGAAGGGGGGGGGGGGGGGGGGGGGGGGGGGGGGGGGGGGGGGGGGGGGGGGGGGGGGGGTGGGGGGGGGGGGGGGGTGTGGGTGGGGGGGGGGGGGGGGGGGGGGGGGGGGGGGGGGGGGGGGGGGGGTGGGGGGGGGGGGGGGTTTTAAAAGCCATGAGCAATTTTGAAAGCTTGGGTTAAGAATTAAGAACAAGGAGTTTATTAAGGAGACGAGAGAATGTGGGATCTGGAGCAAAAAATAAAACGACAAAAAGAACCTGGTGGGTCAAGCAGCAGCATCAAGAGGCACTGCATTCGGACTTTGCCAAACCAGGAGACAAATGCAAGAAGAGGGAAGAATGGATTGTTTGAGTTAAGAGGTGGCGAGAAGGGTTTTGAATAAGTGCTTTTGATCTTCCAGATAATTTAAAAGATAGTGGTAGCAGTCGAGGAGTAATAGTAAGGTGTCTTAAGTTGGATATACAAGGAAAGCAGGCAACTGTGTTCTCAAGTAGATGTAGTTAAATAACAGCAGGAAATTGAGAAACTGAAAGGATTGGACACTGATATATTCTTTCGGAGTTACAAGATGCAACAATATGCAAGCAGGAAGTTTATTCTCTGGATATAGCCAGGCATGTACCCTCCTATCTAATTTGAAGGTGGAGAGATTCTCAAAAGCCAGGCTCTCAGAATCCAACCTAAAATAAAAATATCTGCCTGTCAGCATAAAAAGCCAGAAACAGGAAGAGTGTTTAATGTAAAAAAGTCTTCTGTTTAGCCAAAAGTGGCTTAGAGCCCAGAGGCTTCCTTTTAAGGTATTGTAGAGAAACAGAAAAGCAGCAGGAAGCTCTACGTGGAAGAGGCACTCAAGGCATTTTCCCAAGAGTTCAAGTTAATATTACATGAAAACTGGCAACATAATAAATTATTTTCAAATGCATAAGGTTCCTTTTGCCCTATTCCCACCACTCTGTCCACGAAGCAGCTTCCCTTCCTGGACCCCCAGATTGTCAGATATTGTTGATAGTTCCCTTTCTTGTATACTGTTCCACACACTTTAGATCCAAAGTCATAACAACACTCCAAAAACATTTTTGAACCTGCTGCCCTTCAAAATTACCATCTCACCTACAGGTTTCTTTTTTCCTCTCCCAAATCTGACAAATCAGATTGCTAGCTTTAACACAGTAATGAAAAGGTCATGATTAAAAGTCACAAATGGCATCCCAGGCATGATCATGATAAACTAATTCCAATTATTCTTTCCAAACTAGCAATAGGCTTGGATGTGATAGTGGCACATTATCCTGGTCCAATGCTGATCTGCCACTCTCCCATGTGGTAGTTCCCACAATTCCAATTTTAACCACTTTATAATGCTTTATGCCAAATTTTCACATTTTTACACTAGCATCCGCATGTTACCACCCATGTCCCTTTCCTATTTCTCACTTACAAATTGTCCATTGGGAATTTCAAATGAACACACAGGTGTCGTTTGTAAACTGACAAATCCATCCATATTCCTAAAACTGAGACACAATAAATTGCAGGTGCTGGAATCTTCAGCAAAACAAAAAGTGCTGGAGAGTTTAAGTGAGTCAGGCAGCATCTATAGAGGGAATGGACATACAAAAACAAAAAAAAAATCCCCAAATCTTGGATTTGGCAGTTTATGAAAAGGCATAGGTTTAATCACAGAATCATAGAAACTAAACACAGATACAGACCCTCTTGGTACACTTTATCCATGCTAATTATATATGGTAATTACATTTGCCTGCATTAGGTCTTTACCCGTCTAACCCTTTCCTATACTTGAGTAGGAAGCACCTCTCAAACATTGTAATTGTATCTGGCACCAATGCCTGTGCAGGAAGGAACTGCAGATACTGGTTTACACCGAAGATAGATTCAAAATGGTTGGAAAAGAACAAATGGCAAACATAAAACAAATAAAATAAGGTCAAATTGGTAATAGGACATTTGCTTATCTGTAATGGTGTGGAATTGGGCCGCGTTTACTCTGCTGTGTCTTTCGGAGGTGCGCAATGTATATTTGTTATAAGACCATTTGGAAGAATGAAAACCTCTAAAGTGCTTGCTATGGTAAACAGAACATCAAAAAGAAAGTCTATATAAGGAGCAGATGAATCTTTGTTCGTTGAGCAGTCTCCCAAGATTGCTCCCAGGGATCACTGTATTTGATGCTTTTGAATAAAGTCTTGACTGTCTTGCCAGATCTTTGTGTTGTGTTTTAATGTTTTCTTTAACACTTCCTTTACCCTAATGAAATCTTCATTGTAGGGTCCAGGGTGAGCTAACCTATGGAATATAAAATTAGATTGGTGAAAGGAGTCAAACGGTGGTAGTGGAAGGTTGGTACTCAGATTAGAAGACCGTTACCAGTTGTGCATAAACAAAGCTGCTGCATCCACTGTTATTTGCCAGCTATATTCAGGGTTATACATCCTATAGAATGGACAGGCAGGAGGGCAGAGGAGGGGGGGGGGGGGTGAGGGATGGAATTCTGCTGGTGAGGGATGGAATTCTGTCCTTTGCGAAGGAAGACATAGGGACTGACGAGGTAGAGTCACTGTGGATTGAGTTGAGGAATTGTAAAGGCAAGAAGACACTAATTGGTGTTATCTACAGACCCCCAAATAGTAGCCCAGATGTAGGATGTAAGTTGTGGTAGGAGTTAAAACTAACATGTAATAAAGGTAATGCCACTGTGGTGATGGGGGATTTCAATGTGCAGGTAGACTGGGAAAATCAGGTTGGTTCAGGACCCCAAGAAAGAGAGTTTGTAGAGTGCCTCCAAGATGGATTCTTAGAGCAGCTTGTAATGGAGCCGACCAGAGAAAAGGCAATTCAAGATTCAAGAGAGTTTATTGTCATGTGTCCCTGATGGGACAATGAAATTCTTGCTTTGGTTCAGCACAACAGAACATAGTAGGCATTGACTACAAAATAGATCAGTGTGTCCATATACTATTATATAAATATATACACACATGAATAAATAAACTGATTAAGTGCAAATAACAGATAATGGGCTATTAATGTTCAGAGTTTTGTCCGAGCCAAGTTTAATAGCCTGATGGCTGTGGGGAAGTAGCTATTCCTGAACCTGGCCGTTGCAGTCTTCAGGCTCCTGTACCTTCTACCTGAAGGTAGCAGGGAGATGAGTGTGTGGCCACGATGGTGTGTGGGTCCTTGATGATACTGCCAGCCTTTTTGAGGCAGTGACTGCGATAGATCCCCTCGATGGAAGGGAGATCAGAGCCGATGATGGACTGGACAGTGTTTACTACTTTTTGTAGTATTTTCCTCTCCAGGGCACTCAAGTTGCCGAACCAAACCACGATGCAACCGGTCCGCATGCTCTCTACTATGAACCTGTAGAAGTTAGAGAGTCTTCCTTGACAAACCGACTCTCCGTAATCTTCTCAGGAAGTAGAGGCGCTGATGGATGAATTCTGGATTTAGTGTTGTCTAATGAACCAGATTTGATAAGAGAACTCGAGGTAAAGGAACCACTAGGAGGTAGTGATTATAATATGTGTTCAAGAAGGAACTGCAGATGCTGGAAGATCGAAGGTACACAAAATTGCTGGAGAAACTCAGCGGGTGCAGCAGCATCTATGGAGCGAAGAAAATAGGTGACGTTTCGGGCCGAAACCCTTCTTCAGATCATAATATGATTAGTTTTAATCTGCAATTTGAGAAGGAGAAGGTTAAATCGGAAGTGCCAGTGATGCAGTTGAAGAAAGGGGACTACGAAGGCATGAGAGAGGAGCTGGCCAAGGTAGACTTAGATCCTAGCAGGAATGGCGGTGGAACAATAATGACAGGAATGTCTGGGCATAATCCGGAAGACGCAGGATAATTTCATTCCAAAAAGGAAGAAAGATTCTAAGGGGAGTAAGAGGCAACCGTGGCTGACAAGAGAAGTTAGGAAAAGAATAAAACTAAAAAGAAGATGCATAACACAGCAAAGAGTAGTCGGAAGCCAGAGGATTGGGAAACTTTCATAGGACAACAGAAGGAAACAAAACGGGCATTACGGGCTGAAAAGATGAATTATGAGGGGAAGCTGGCCAGGAATATAAAGAAGGACAGTAAAAGCTTCTTTAGATATGTTAAGGGAAAAAGAGTAGCAAAATCAGATGTGGGTCCCTTGAATGCAGACACGGGTGAAATTAATATGGGTAACAAGAAAATGGCAGAAGAGTTGAATAGGTACTTCGGATCTGTCTTCACTACACAAGACACAAACAATCTCCCAGATGTACAGGAGGATAGAGGTTCTAAGGGGGTACAGGAACTGAAAGAAACTTTCATTCGGCGAGAAATAGTATTGGGTAGGCTATTGGGACGGATGGATGATAAATCCACTGGGCCTGATGGTCTGCATCCCAGGGTCCTCAGGGAGGTGGCTCTAGAAATAGTGGACGCATTGGTGATCATTTTCCAATGTTCAATAGATTCAGGATCAGTTCCTGTGGATTGTAGGATAGCTAATGTTATCCCACTTTTCAAGAAAGGAGCGAGAGAGAAAACGGGATTTACAGACCAGTTAGCCTGACTTTGGTGGTGGGAAAGATGCTGGAGTCAATTATTAAAAAAGTAATAATGGGGCATTTGGATAGCAGTAAAAGGACTATTCCAAGTCAACATGGATTTAGGAAAGGGAAATCATGCTTGACCAATCTTCTGGAATTTTTTGAAGATGTGACAAGTAAAATGGATGAAGGGGAGCCAGTGGATGTAGTGTATCCAGACCTTCAGAAAGCCTTTGATAAGCTCCCGCACGGGATACTGGTGACTAAAATTAGAGCACATAGTATTGGGGGTAGGGTGTTGACAAGGATAGAAAATTGGTTGGCAGACAGGAAGAAAAGAGCAGGAGTGAAGGGTCCTTTTCAGAATGGCAGTCAGTAGAGAGTGGAGTGCCGCAAGGCTCGGTGTTGGGGCCTCAACTGTTTACCACATATATTAATAATTTGGAAGAGGGAATTAGGAGCAACACTAGCAAGTTTGCGGATGACACAAAGCTGGGTGGCAGTGTCAACTGTGAAGAGGATGTTAGGAGGTTGCAGGGTGACCTGGACAGGTCGAGTGAGTGGACAAATGCATGGCAGATGCAGTATAATATAGATAAATGTGAGGTTGTCCACTTTGGCAGCACAAACAAGGGTCAGATTATTATCTCAATGGGATTAGGTTAGGTAAGGAGGAGGTGCAGTGAGACCTGGGTGTCCTTGTACACCAGTCACTGAAAGTTGGCATGCTGGTACGACAGGCAGTGTAGAAAACTAATGGAATGTTGGCCTTCATAACAAGAGGATTTCAGTATCGGAGTAAAGAGGTTCTTCTGCAGTTGTATAGGGCTCTGTTAAGACCACATCAGGGCTGTCGCTTAACTTTTTTTCCCTGTTGCCAGCCGGGCAACCTAAGCAGCTTTTTAGGTTGCCAAATGACAGTTTAGGTGGTCATTTAAGACGGCTTGCATGACACGTGCGATAATGTAGGGGGCGCTGTAGTGTAGGGGGCGCTGCTCTGGCAGCAGCCATGTCAGCAGCGCGTCAGTTTTTTTCAACCTTTTTTTATTTTTTAGTATGTTTTAAAGTTTGTATTTAATGTTCCTTCGTTTGTTTTGTGTGAGGGGTGGTGTGGGGGGGTAAGGGGAAAACCGCTTCGGTCGCCTCCTCCATGGAGGCGAGTTTTTTCAGGTCGCCTCCCCCGTGGCCTAACATCAAGGATCAGCGCGACCTTTCCCGGAGACACGCCCGGGGCTTCAGCGGCGGGCCCAGCGTGGACTCTCGTTGTGGAGCGGGTGAGCCCTCGCTGGGGCTCGCTGGAGGGGAGCGCTCCGTTTCGCTAGCCCAGGGCTGCCGGCAGCCTGAAGCCGCGGTCTGCAGAGTTCCAGCTGGCGCGGCGTCTACAGCCCGGGATTCATCGGCTTCTCCAATTTCAGTAGTCCTTGCTTTCTCCCTGCTTCCCCTCCCATTCCCAGCTCTCCCACAGCCTACTTTCTCCGCCTCTTCCTTTCTTTTTCCCCGACGACACCCCCCCTCCCCCCCCCCCCCCAAACATCAGTCTGAAGAAGGATCTCGACCCGAAACGTCGCCTATTCCTTCGCTCCATAGATGCTGCCTCACCCGCTGATTTTCTCCAGCTTTGTCTACCAAAGCGATCCCACCACTGGCCACATCTTCCCATCTCCTCCCCTGTCGACTTTCCGTAGAGACCGCTCCTTCCGTAACTCCCTGGTCATTTCGTCCCTTCCCACCCCCTCTCCTGGCACTTTCCCTTGCAACCGCAGGAAATGCTACACTTGTCGCTTTACCTCCCCTCGACTCCATTCAAGGACCCAAGTCGTCTTTCCAGGTGCGGCAGAGGTTCACGTGCACCTCCTCCAACCTCATCTGTTGCATCCGCTGCTCTAGGTGTCAGCTGTTCTACATCGGTGAGACCAAGCATAGGCTTGGCGATCACTTTGCCCAACACCTCCACTCGGTTCGCAATAACCAACCTGATCTCCCTATGGCTCAGCACTTCAACTGCCCCTCCCATTCCGAATCTGACTTTTCTGTCCTGGGCCTCCACCATGGCCAGAGTGAGGCCCACCGTAAATTTGAGGAGCAGCACCTCATATTTTGCTTGGGCAGTTTACACCCCAGCGGTATGAAAATTGACCTCCAGTTTAAGGTAGTCCCTGCTTTCTCCTCCGCTTCCCAGCTCTCCCTCAGCCCATTGTCTCAGCCTCTTCCTTTCTTCTTCCCACCCCCTGCACCCTCACATATGTTTGAAGAAGAGTCTCGACCCAAAACGTCGCTCCATAGATGCTGCCTCACCCGCTGAGTTTCTCCAGCATTTTTGTCTCCCCGTTCACACAAGTTCTGTTATCCCACTTTTCCTCACCCACTCCCTACACATTAGGGGCAATTTTAGACAAGTTAACCTACAAAGCCAATGCATCTTTGGGATGTGGGAGGAAACCTACATGCTTGCAGGGAGTTTAGTGTCCTTGACGCTTACCAAACCATGTTCACACAAAGGCTTCCCCAGAATCTTGAATCACTTGTTCGTCCTCATTCCCTCCCTAGGAGAAACTCTATGTACTGCGTTATACATCTCAAATTAATTTTACGAATTCCTGCTCATCTAAGCCCCGTACAATGCCAATCTCAATCAATACTGGAAAAGTTAAAATTCCCGACAAAAACTCTGCCTACATTTCCAGTAATTCCCACTGACTACCAAGTGACCTACAACCCAAGATCGATCCGTTTTGACACAATTGCTGGAGTAACTCAGCGAGACAGGCAGCATATCTGGAGAGAAAGAATGGGTGGCAAGACCCAAAACATCACTCATTCCTTCTCTCCAGAGATGGTGCCTGTCCCGCTGAGTTACTCCAGCATTTTGTGTCTATCTTCAATTTAATCCAGCATCTGCAGTTCTTTCCTACACATCTACCCATTTAGCCTCATTAGCCACCAGGATATTCATTCAGACTTCTGAAGCAGTGGTCTCTCTGATCAACAATGTCACAACTACCGTATTTACGGGCAATGAAGACGCACCTGCATAGAAGACGCATCCCCATTTAGAGTTGCTAAATTTTGAAAAATGGCTGGTGGGACATGATCAAGGTTTTGGTTTAGTCAGTAGAAACTCCTTGGGGTGGAAGATTGCAACCTTCACGTGGTCCGCCCTGTAACGACGAATGCAATCAACCTGGCGTGCACAATCAAAGAGAACAAGTTGTCCTACAACATTAGGCTGTGCACGCCATACGCAAGAAGAAATAGAAACTCCTTCAAGAAAGCAATGAAGATGTCTTTTTGTCAATGGACCTGGACTGGGGAGCCTCCATCTTTGCCTGTCCCACAATGTGCTATGCGGTTCAGGTCTGAGGGACAGGGTCTGGCTGTTGCGCCCAGGTCGGCTCGCTTGCCCCAGGTATGGCTGCAGTTCCCAAGTCGCCCGCGTGCCACAGGACTGGCTGTAGCGCCCAGGTCGGCTCTCTTGCACCAGGTCTGGCTGTGACACCCAGGTCAGCTGCGTGCCCCGCGATGGCTGCAGTTCCCAGGTCGGCTTGTTTGCCCCAGGTCTGGCTGCAGTTCCCAGGTCGGCTCATTTGCCCCAGGCCTGGCTGCAGTTCCCAGGTCGGCTCATTTGCCCCAGGTCTGGCTGCAGTTCCCAGGTCGGCTGCATGCCCCAGGAATGGCGGTAGCGCTCAGATCGGCTCACTGGCTGCAGTTCCCAGGTCGGTTCGCTTGCCCCAGGTCTGGCTGTTGCGCCCATGTCGGCTGGCTTGCCCCAGGTCTGGCTGCAGTTCCCAGGTCGCCTGCGTGCCCCGGGACTGGCTAGAGTTCCCAGGTCATGAAAATTAATTTTAAAAAAAACCAAAAAAAACACCTGTGGGCCGGATGAGCTCGAGTCACTGGCCAGATCATTCGTTCGTTCGCATGTGTGCCCCCCCACCCCATGTTTTAAAAGCGATTTGGCCCAAATCAATCTTTCTTGGCTAACAATCTAGCTTTCGGCCTCCAAGACGCAGGTAAATGTTTGGGCCTAATTTTAGGGTACAAAAAGACATCTTCATTGCCAGGAAATATGGTAATCATTTTAACATTTCTGACGGCCTAGAGTAGGGTCAAGGGATGTAAAGGGAAATTGATGAACTTCTGAAATACACTACAAGAATATGGTGAATGTAGGTACTCTCATTATATTTTAAGTATCTAGATGAGCTATTCACAGAAAACTATGAGGCAAGTGCTGATAAATGAGATTAATCCATAAAGGTGTTTGATGGTGAGCATGAACATGATGCACCCAAGGGTCTCGTTTCTAGATTCCACTATCCCCAACCATGAGCCATGACTCAAACCATCATGAAGTCGCCAACATCCACCTTGACCCCTCTATTGCCCATCATCTGTCACACAGTTTATTTAATATCCAGCCGGAATGACTAGAATTTCTCCAAATTAGATACAGGACAGGCACAAGCCAGGTTTTACAACTGCACAAACAACTCGCATCAAAGAAAATAAACGCCTCATCATTCAGCATAGAAAAATCAGTTTATAGAACACTTGTGTAACTCAATTCCAGTCTCCCTTTGGTACCAATTTAGCTTATTTTTAAACATATTTGTGCTAGTAGCCAAACTACACCATCTGGCATAAGTTTTCATATTCTAAGTTGTTCAGCAAGAAGAAATTTATCATAAACTAGACCAGAGAACCGATGGGGGGGGGGAGAGGAGGGGGGGGGGGGAGAGGAGGAGGAGGAGGGGGGGGGAGGAGGGGGGGGGTGGGGGGGGGGGGGGGGGTGGGGGGGGGGGGGGGGGGGGGAGGGGGGGGGGGGGGGAGGATGGGGGGGGGGGGGAGGAGAGGGGGGGGGGGAGGGGAGGAGAGAGGGGGGGGGGGGGGAGGGGGGGGGGGGGGAGAGGATGGGGGGGGGGAGAGGGAGATGGGGGAGGAGAGAGGGATGGGGGATGGAGAGAGGATGGGGGGGAGGGGGGGGGGGGGGGGGGGGGGGGGAGGGGTGGGGGGGTGGGGGGGGGGGAGGGGGGGGGAGGAGGGGGGGGGGGGAGAGAGGGGAGAGGGGGAGGAGAGGGGGGATGGGGAGAGGGGGGGGGAGGAGGGGGGGAGGAGGATGGGGGGGGGAGATGGGGGGGGGATGGGGAGATGGGGAGGAGGGGGGAGGATGGAGGGGGAGGGAGGATGGGGGGGGGGGGGGGATGGGGGGGGGGGAATAAGGGGGGGGAGAGGAAGAGGGGAGAAGGGGAGAGAGGGGAGGGGAGGAGGGGGGGGGGAGATGGGGGGGGGGGGATGGGGGAGGGGGAGGGGAGAGGGATGGGGAGAGGATGGGGGAGGGGAGAGGAGGAGGGGGGGGAGATGGGGAGGGGGAGGGAGGAGAGGAGATGGGAGGGGGATGGGGGGAGGAGGGGGGGGAGGAGAGGGGGATGGGAGAGGGGAGGGGGGGGATGGAGGATGGGGGGGGGGGGGAGGAGAGAGAGGGGGGGGGAGAGGATGGGGGAGTTTGGAAAAGGGGGGAGGGGGGGAGAGGAGGGAGGGGGGGGGGGAGGGGGGGAGGGGAGGGGGGGGGGGGGAGGGGGGGGGGGGGGAGGAGGGGGGAGGAGAGGGGGGGGAGGGGGGGGGGGGGGGGGGGGGGGGGGGATGGGGGGGGGGGGAGGGGGGGGGGGGGGGGGGGGGGAGGGGGAGAGGAGGGAGAGGGGGGGAGGGGGGGGGAGAGGGGGAAGGGGAGGATGGAGGGGGAGGGGGGGGGGGGGAGAGGGAGTGAGAGAGGGAGGGAGAGAGAGACTGTTAGGGGAGGGGTATAGGAGGGGGGAGTGTGTGTATGTGTGTATATATATATATATATATATATGTGTGTGTGTGTGTAGGGAGAGGCAGAGAGAGGGGAGAGAGGGAGGGAGAGGGAGATGGGGGAGATGGGGGATGGAGGGAGGAGGGGGAGATGGGGAGAGAGGGGAGGGAGGGGGAGGGGGGAGGGGAGGGAGATGAGGGAGAGGGGAGATGGGGGGAGGGGGGGGAGGAGGAGGGGGGAGGAGGAGGGGGATGGGGAGGGGGGGGAGGGGGAGATGGGGAGAGAGGGAGGGGGGGGAGGGGGGGGGATGGGGGGGGGGAGATGGGAGATGGGGGAGGGGGGAGATGGGGGGGGGGAGGATGATGGGATGGGGGAGATGGGGGGGAGGGGGGGAGGATGGGGGGATGGGGGGGGAGAGGGGGGGGGGGAGATGGGGAGGGGGGGGATGGGGGGATGAGGATGGGGAGAGGGGAGGGAGGGAGGGGAGGATGGGGAGAGGGGGAGAGGGGGAGATGGGGGAGGATGGGGAGAGGATGGATGGAGGGAGATGGAGGGAGATGGGGGGGGGATGGGGGATGGGAGATGGGGGATGGGGAGGGGAGATGGGGGGAGAGGGGAGGGGGGAGGGGGGGGAGAGAGGGGGGGGGGGGGAGATGGGGAGAGAGGGGGAGGGGGGAGGGGTAGGGGGCGGGTGATGGGGTAAAGGGAGGGAGCGAGCAGGAGGCAGATGGGGGGGGAGAGGGGGGAGAGGGGAGGGGGGGATGGGGGAGAGGGGAGATGGGAGGGGGGGGGGGAGGATGGGGGGGGGGGGAGGGGGGGGAGGGGAGGGGGGGGGAGGGGGGGGGGGGGGGAGGGGGGGGGGGGGGGGGGAGGGGGGGGGGGTGGGGAAGGGGAGGGGGGATGGGGGGGGGAGAGGGGGGAGAGGGGAGGGGGGATGGGGGGGGAGAGAGGGGAGATGGGGGGGAGATGGGGAGATGGGGGGGAGAGGATGGGGGATGGGGGGAGATTGAGGGGGGGAGAGGGGGGAGATGGAGAGATGGGGGGGGGAGATGGGGGGGGATGGGGAGGGGGAGAGGAATGGAGGGGGATGGGGAGATGGGGAGAGGGGGAGGGGAGAGGGGAGATGGAGGGGGATGGAGGGGGGGGGAGGGGGGAGATGAGGAGATGGGGGGGGGGGATGGGGGGGATGGGGGGAGATGGGGGAGGGGGGGGGGAGGGAGGATGGGGGGGAGGAGGGGGGGGAGGGGGGAGGGGGAGGGAGGGTGGGGGGGGGGAGAGGGGGGGAGGATGGGGGGGGGGGGAGGGGGGGGGGGGGATGGGGAGGGGGGGGGGGGGGGGGGGGGGGATGGGGGGGGGGGAGGGGGGGGGGGGGGGGGGGGGGGGGGGGGGGGGGGGGGAGAGGGGGGGGGGGGGGGGGGGGGGGGGGGGGGGGGGGGGGAGGGGGGGGAGGGGAGGGGGGGGGGGGGGGGGGGGGGGGGGGAGGGGGGGGGGGGGGGAGGGGGGGGGAGGGGAGGGGGATGGGGGGGGGGGGAGGGGGGGGAGGGGGGAGAGGGGGGGAGGAAGGGGGAGGGGGGGGGAGGGGGGGGGGGGGGGGGGGGGGGGATGGGGGAAAAAGGGGGGGGAGAACAGAGAGAGAGGGGGGAGAGGGGGGGGGGGGGATGGAGGAGATGGGGGGAGGATGGGGGGAGAGGGGGGGGGAGGGGGGGGATGGAGGGGGGGGGAGGAGGGGGGGGGGGGGATGGGGGGGGGGGATGGAGGGGGGGGGAGGATGGGGGGGGGAGGATGGGGGGGGGAGGGGGGGATGGGGGGAGAAAGGGAGGGGAGGAGGAGGGGAGGGGGGGGGGGAGGGGGGGGGGAAGGGGGGGGGGGGGAGAAAGAGAGAGAGTGCCTTTTTACTTCAACCCAAACAACTATTTGCAGGCAGTGCTTTTTTACCTCTAACCATATTTTCATTTTCAAACCAAATTAAGGGTACTCAGTGCTGTAGACATTTGTCAGTGTCATTCAAAGCTTTGATAGAGGCACACCACTTGCAGAGACTGATTGAGGCACACCACTTGCAGAGACTGATTGAGGCACACCACTTCCTGGTTTTATAATCACTCCCCCTCCCTCCAGCAGGGGCAGCAGAGAGAATGGGGAATGTTGTAAAAACATTAATATCTGTGTCAATTTTAATCGACGGGAAAAATCCTCGGCACACACGCGGCGGAGGGGGGCTCTGAGCGAGGTGGCAAAAAATGACGGCCGTAGGTGGCGGCGTACTCTCGGAAACCGCAGCACAGAAAGCCGAAACCGGTCAAGAACAGAGTTTTAGTAATATAGATACCTAGTTTTGCCCTCGCCACTTTAAAGACATTAATCAGAACAGAAGAGATCCATTCTTTTCCAACTTTCCTGATGGTTATAACATTGAAGTTATAGCATAATTCTTGGTTTATTTTCTCGTCCACTACAATTAAACCCTTTGCTTTATGCAATATGGAGATTAGAATTGAACATAATACTTTTTGGTTTATTTTCAATTGCAGACAAGAAATAGGATAGATTGACAGGGTTAACAGTAATAGCGAGAAGTTTGTTTGGAGCATAAACAGAGCCACTGACTTGTTCATGATTTTCTGTATATGCTATATGATCCCATTCGCAGTCCCCTCAATTGCTTGGCTGCAAAATTGCTTTTCGTCACTATTCAAGATGAAAATATCAATGATTGGGTAATTGTTTTGAGTAAAATTTAAATTTCTCTGAATTTTGCCAAACCATAGCTCATTCTTGAAATTGCAGCATCATCTCCTGAAAGAAGCATGGTGGTGTGCCCAGCAGAATGCTGTAATAGTTGGTGAAATAAGTAAGAAATATTTGCATTAAAATATTCAAAGCACTGTAATGTGGTCTCTAAGTGGGAGTAATTTGCTGTTATGCAATAAATACTGAATATTCTGACACTACCCAGCACAAAATTGCTTGCGGAAAGTTGTGCAATACATACAACCACCAATTCATTGACTGATAAAGCCGTGCCAATACACACTCTACAATTTTGACAATTGTTTTACTTCGGAGTCACGTGAGTGACTATGTGAAGAACCCCGTCAGGACGCACGAGTGTCAATATCGCTACACACATTGCGAAATGTCAGACGCGGTGGAAGGACGTTCCCCCACGGCGGCAGTTTAAAAGCCGCTAATTGCAGTTAAGCGTTTACTCTGCGGTCTTTTTTGGTCCCATTTCCAATTACAGGTAGGAAAACGGAGAAAACAAAGAAGACAAGGGCTGCGACAAAGCTGGTGAGGGAGGACTGCGGAGTAGCGGGAAGCCAGCAACAGTAGCTAACGGCACTTGGATCACCCGTAGTGGGATCAGCTGTGCCCGATGTCGCCTCCGCACCGGCCAAAATCTGGAGCCAAAGCTTACTTATATACTACATGTCTCTAAACCAGTTACAAGAGCAGGCTGTACTGGACACCACAGGAAGACACCTGGCAATTGCATATCTCTGAACGTTCCAATAGTTAACAACTGTATATGGAAACACATTGGAACAGGAGTCAGGAGCATGGATGTAAAATTGCAAAAAGTACTGAAAGTACTGACCGCAGGGATAACAGCATTTGCCCGTACAGTGGACGACAGGGACATGTCCCAGGATCAACAAGATGCAGTGGCACTATTCTGCAACACCCAGCATGAAATAAATAACATCAGGAAAAGTGCCATTCAACCCACACTGAACCCAAAGTTCGCGGGACTGTGCAAACCTGGGACCACGAAACCACCCATACTCTTGTTCGGAGGCAACCTATCGAAGCAGGTAAAAGAGCTCGATGAGGAAGCCAAAACCTTGGGATTAATAAAAGGAACACCAACAAAAACCCACTACAGCCAAAGACAGCATCCCTACGCACCCACCAGCAGAACTGGTGAAAGCTCGAAGGCACGGTATTTCAAACATGAGTATTTTTTAGGCCATGGCCCAGGCCAGCCTTCTTGGAAGATGCGGGGAACCCCAACGCCAACCAAACTGAAAAACCAGGCACCAGCGCAACAACAACAACAGCGGAAAAACTATAAAAAGAAGTAAACCTGCCACTGGTAACAATGGAGGTAGGTGGGTCTGGTTCCCTAAAAAATATGAAGAGCATGGAGGTTGGGGGGAGACTATACTGGTTTTTGAATGCATGGAGCATACCAACAACCGATACTTACATCTTAAGCAGTTTCCAAGGATATACAATAGAGTTTATACACAAGTACAGCCCTCCAGTTCAACATATACCGAACCAAGTGTTTGTGCTCTCTGATAAAGAAAAATCAGAGGCACAAGCTGAACTGGAGCGGCTCTACATAAAAGGTGTAATTGAGATAACACAACACGAACCATTCGAATTCGTGTCCAATATTTTTTACCAAAATCAAAAAAGATAGTGGTTGTCGCATCATCATCGATCTAACAAAATTGAATACATTTGTACAATATATTCACTTTAAAATGGAAATCTTTGTTACTGCTAAACAATTAATTTCCAAAGGTTACTTCATGGCCAGCATCGATTTAAAAGATGCTAACTATACAGTGCCTATACGAGGTGACCACAGATGTTACTTAAAATTCAACTGGACAACTCTGGCAGTATAAAGCACTGCCAAATGGGCTATCATCAGCCCCCAGGCTGTTCACAAAAATTTTAAAACCAGCCCTAGCATTTCTACGTAAACGTAAACACATGGTTATGGCATATTTAGATGACATACTCATTGTGGGCAAAACTTTGGAATTGGCCATACAGACTGTAACAGCCACAAAACAGCTATTTGAAAAACTGGGATTTATCATCCATCCAGTTAAATCTAAACTAACGCCGTCCACCACTATGGACTATTTGGGGTTCACCATTGACTCAGTTCACATGACGGTGACACTACCTAAGAGAAAGGCTAGAGATTTAATAGAGGCTTGCAATAACCTCATTGACATCAGAAAACCATCCATCAGATTGGTAGCAAATTGGTAAAATAGTGGCTGCTTTCCCAGCCACACAATTTGGACCTTTACATTACCAAAACTTACAGAGAGCAAAAATACAAGCGCTCAAAATTAATGCAGGTCACTTTGACAGACCTATGAGACTACCAATCCAAGCCAAAACGGAACTAATATGGTGTATAGAAAACATTTGGCTTTGTTCAAACCCAATCATTGTCAGTAACCCTTCCATGGTACTACAATCGGATGCCAGTGCACTTGGGTGGGGAGCCACCAATACCATCACCAGCTGTGGAGGGAGATGGACTGCACAGGAGGCATCTTTCTTACTCACACTGGGTATAAACTATAAAAGTCATGTTAATGGCATTAGTCACGGCACAGAGGGTACAGTCACTGCATAAACTCAGACTGGACAACATGACTTCCTCACCTGACAATATTACATTCTACATCTACGAGCTAGTAAAGCAGAACAGACAGGGATCAGCAGGCCTCAATATACTATTTAGGTCATACCCTACAGATGACCGTCTCTGTAGTTAGACACCTGTCATTATACATAGAGAAAACTAAAATCCTAAGAGGCAATGAGAAGGGACTTCTGATCAGCCACAAGCAACCTCACAAAAGAGTGACGGTCCAGACCATCTCCAGATGGCTGAAACAGGTGCTTACACAGGCTGGGGTGGATACTAACATTTTTAAATCTCATTCCACCAGGGCTGCAGCTACATCGGCAGCAATACAATTGGATGTGCCCATGGACCAAGTCCTCGAAGCAGCAGGATGGTCAGGGGAACGAACATTCCAATTATTTTACAATAAACCAGTAATGAAACCTGGAACATTTGCAGAAATTTTTTTTAAGTTCTGTAAATTAATTCAAACCCATAAAAGGGTCATAATTTGAGTTAATAAATTTTATGATTTCAATATCGAATTCATGTCCAAATTATGTTAACACTATTCCTCCTACAGTCAAGGCAGACGTGATGCATGGACTCGTTTCCACGGCATGAAATCACAGAGCTTTAAAATCTTCACGTAGTCACTCACGTGACTCCGAAGTAAAATAGTAAGATTAAACGAGAACTTATCAGTTTGAAGTTTGATCTGTATTTTATCTGTATTTTATGAGGGATTACGTGCCCTCGGCTCGCACCCTTGATCATATAGTTAACTGATATCTCTTCTCTAATCTTACTACGTTTAGTCATTACAGTTGTCTGTGATTTCACACCGCTGCTTTGAAGAATGACACTCATGCGTCCTGGCGGGGTTCTTCACGTAATCCCTCATCGTAATTCCTCATAAAATACAGATCAAACTTCAAACTGGTAAGTTCTCGTTTAATCTTACTATCAAACTGGTGTCATTCAGAGTAGCCTGAAGATGAAATAACTAATTAAAAAACAGCAGTAAAGCAGGAACAGAGTTAAAAATTAGTTCAAAACAAATTTCTGAAGACCATGATTCAATTCAATTCAATCCAACTTTAATTTGATCGCACAAATACAAGTATGAGTACAACAAAATGCAGTTTTGCGTCAGTCCGTAGGAGTTGTGCATAAAGAAATACATTAAAAAAAAATAGAAAGAGAGAAGATACAGAATAATCAAAAAATACAGAATAATTAAACAATGGGGACGGAGGGACCGGAGAAATCTATCGGCGGGACTCCGAGTTCAGCAATGTGATTGTATTGTTGTAGAAGCTGTTCCTCATCTACTAGTACGTGACCTGAGGCTCCTGTACCGCCTCCCTGATGGGAGGAGGGCAAAAAGTACATGGTTGGGGTGTGAGGGGTCTTTGATGATCTTCCCAGCCCATCTCAGACACTGTTTTCGGTGGAGGGCATCCATGGCAGGGAGCGGGGCACCGATGATGTGCTGCGCAGTTTTCACCACCCGTTGTAGTGCCTTCCTATCCGCAGCAGTGCAGCTGCTGTACCATACCGTGAAGCAGGTGGTCAGGATACTCTCTATGGTACAGCGGTAAAAGTTGGTCAGGATCCGGGGGGACAGGTGGGCTTTCTTGAGCCTCCTCAGGAAGTAAAGGCGCTGCTGTGCCTTTTTGATCAGCTTGGAGGTGTTGAGGGACCAGGACAAATCCTCCGAGATATGTACTCCGAGGAATTTATAGCTGGAGACGCGCTCCACCTCAGTCCCGTTTATATGGATGGGGGTATGACTGCCTCCTCTGGTCTGCCTGAAGTCAACAATAATCTCCTTCGTCTTCTTGGAGTTGAGGACGAGGTTATTGTTGGCACACCAGGCTGTCAGGTGCTGGATCTCATCCCTGTAGGCTGACTCATCGTTGTCGCTGATCAGTCCTACTACCGTGGTATCGTCAGCAAACTTAATAATGGCGTTGGATCCGTACTTTGGGATGCAGTCGTGGGTGAAGAGGGAGTAGAGGAGAGGGCTGAGCACACAGCCCTGTGGCACTCTGGTGTTCAGTGTTATAGTGGATGAGGTGAGGTTATTGACCCTAACAGAATGTGGTCTGTTAGTGAGGAAGTCCAGTGTCCAGTTGCAGAGGGAGGTGGAGATGCCAAGTCCGCTGAGTTTGTTGATCAAGCTGGCGGGGATGACGGTGTTAAAGGCAGAGCTGAAATCAATGAACAGCAGCCTGATGTAGTTGTTGTAGTCCAGGTGGGTCAGGGCAGAGTGTAGGGCCGCCGATATGGCGTCCTCTGTAGACCTGTTGGTCCGGTAGGCAAACTGATGGGGGTCCAGTGTGGGGGGGGGGGGGAAGGCAGGCTTTGAGGTGAGCCAAGACCAGCCGCGCAAAGCACTTAGCAATGACAGGGGTGAGTGCCACTGGGCGGAAATCATTGAGACTCCCTGTAGCTGACTGTTTGGGCACTGGCACGATGGTTGATGTCTTGAGGCAAGTGAGGACAACACCCTGGGCCAGTGAGAGATTGAAAATGTCGGCGAGGACTGGGGATAGTTGTCCAGCATATGCCCTAACCATCCAGCCAGGGATGCCATCGGGGCCGGCAGCTTTGCGCTCATTCACCTTGCTCAGTGCATCTTGTACAGCAGAGGTGGAGAGGCTGAGAGGTTGTTCATTCAGGGGTAGAGCAACTTTAATGGCTGGGGTTTTGTTGTCCCGGACAAGGCGAGCATAGAAGGGGTTTAGCTCGTCAGGGAGGGTGGCGTTGGGGAGCAGGGATCATGGGCTGGTGCCCAGCACGTACACTTATCTCCAGTTCCTATTCTTGAATGACAATTTGTAATCAAATATACTTGGGTTAGTAAACAATAAGTAGTGATCAACACTACTTCTACATTTGCACACATTTAAGGCATTCAGTTTATATTAATTAGTTGGGATCACACTCTGGCCTAGAATACAATGCGTCACTGGTTTCAGAAGGCAATATCTTTTTGAAGTTGAAATATTTTCTTATATTTCTAATTAAAGTTGGCCTGGCTGTCGGGATAAAAGACTACCACGTGCAATTTTGATAATTATACATTTCAAATGATAGTTGTCTGATGTTATGTTCACTTTGAGGACCAATCCTTTGAATGAATAGAAATGGAGGTCATGTCCTTGCCATTTTATTCTGTTTCCATCAATTTGGCTTTAGGCACGACTGGTCAGGAATATTTTAGAAAACATCTCCAATAACTTGAGAGCACTTCGTATGCAAAGTCAGACACCATCCGAGACAGACAGAGTTAATATTACAACTGGATGACCCTGCATTACAACTAGTCACTACAGAACAAAAGGCTGATTATCTGAAATTGAAGAGTTCAATGCTGACCTCTGAACATGGGGGGCTGTTACTTGAGATCTTAAGCTTCTGTTGGCATTTGCCAAAGGCAGGTCAAATGTGCCAAAGGCAGAAGTGAAAAGTCAAAGGATGAGCAAATATACCATAATGTTTGGGACACATGGCTTCACAGGTGTCTGTAATTGCTCAGATGTGTTTAAATGCCTCCTTAATGCAGGCGTAAGAGAGCTCTCAGAACCCAGTCTTTCCTCCTGACTTTCCATCACCTTTGGAAACTTTTATTGTTGTTTATCAACATGAGGACCAAAGTTGTGCCAATGAAAGTCAAAGAAGCCATTATGAGACTGAGAAACAAGAATAAAACTGTTAGAGACATTAGCCAAACCTTAGGCTTACCAAAATCAAATGTTTGGAACATCATTAAGAAGAAAGAGTGCACTGGGGAACTTACGAATCGCAGAGAGACTGGCAGGCCAAGGAAGACCTCCACAGCTGATGACAGAAGAATTCTCTCTATAATAAAGAAAAATCCCCAAACATCGGTCCGACAGATCAGAAACACTCTTCAGGAGTCAGGTGTGGATTTGTCAATGACCACTGTCCGCAGAAGACTTCATGAACAGAAATACAGAGGCTACACTGCAAGATGCAAACCACTGGTTAGCCGCAAAAATAGGATGGCCAGGTTACAGTTTGCCAACAAGTATTTAAAAGAGCAACCATAGTTCTGGCAAAAGGTCTTATGGACAAGATGAGACGAAGATTAACTTGTGTCAGAGTGATGACAAGAGAAAAGTATGCAGAGCTGCCAAGTTTTGTCAGAGCATGTCAGTATTCTAGTACCTGAAAATCAGTATTTTCCTGAGGAAATCGGTATTTTTACATGGTTCCATTTTGCTGAAAAAAATGGTTTACGTGCATTCATACCCATGTAAGAGTACAAGAATGGATAACTTTGCTACCAATTGACATGTCTTCTACTCGCCTTACTTGACTGCATTTATTGACAGCTGCTTCCTGCTTTTAACCATATAACCATATAACAATTACAGCACGGAAACAGGCCATCTCGACCCTTCTAGTCCGTGCCGAACACATATTCTCCCCTAGTCCCATATACCTGCGCTCAGACCATAACCTTCCATTCCCTTCCCGCCCATATAACTATCCAATTTATTTTTAAATGATAAAAACGAACCTGTCTCCACCACCTTCACTGGAAGCTCATTCCACACAGCCACCACTCTCCGAGTAAAGAAGTTCACCCTCATGTTACCCCTAAACTTCAGTCCCTTAATTCTCAAGTCATGTCCCCTTTTAGCACCAGATGATGATGTAGAAGCCATTTTGGAAGCCTCCCTCTCCCTCCCCCTTCTCTCCCTCCTTCCTCTCTCCCTCCCTCAAGTCTCCATCCCGCTCACCCTCCCTCCCTCTCTCTTTCTCTCCTTCCCTCCCCCTTTCCCTCCCACCCTCCCTCTTTCTCCTCCCTTTTTTTTCTCCTTCCCTCTTATTCTCTTCCTCCCTCCCTCTTCCTCTCTCCCTCCCCTCTCTATCCTCTCCCAATCTCCACCCCTCACTCTCTTCCCCCCCCCTCACTCTCTCTCCCCCTCGAGCCCACCTACCGTTCTGTAAAATCAAGGCCAATCCCACATGTAACTGCAATCCCACTGGTAACCTTTCACCACTAGGCTTATCCAGAATTCTACCACTGCCTGAAAAATAATCAAAGGTTCAACTACCACTGAGAAAGAGAATTCCAAAGACATTGTTATACAGTCTGTGACCCACAGCGTTGTGGCCATACCGCTATGTGTAAAGCCCCTAGCGCTAGGTTTAAAGCCCATAGCGCACCAGCTGGTAGCGCTATTTTTAGATCCCACATAGCTCCAGCCAAGATCTTTGTTTAAATCCCCACGCGTAGAAACTGACAGCGCTCTGTTTAAACCTGGAGCGCGACAGGCAACCTGGAGAGAAGAAATGGGTGACGTTTCTGGTCGCGACCCTTCTTCAGACTGAACTGAACTCCGTATTTAAAATCCGTATTTAACAACACAAAACCATACATCCGTATTCTAATCGCATTTCCGTACAAAATACGGAAAATCCGTATTACTTGGCAGCTCCGAATATGGAGGAGAGAAGGAACTGCCCAAGATCCAAAGCATACCACCTCATCTGTGAAACAGTGGTGGGGGTGTTATGGCCTGGGCATTTATGGCTACTGAGGTACTGGCTCACTTATCTTAATTGATGATACAACTGCTGATTGTAGTAGCATAATGAATTCTGAGGTGCACAGACACAAACTATCTGCTCAAGCTCAAACAAATACCTCAAAATACTAAACATGACTACTTTCACTGCTGTGTCCCAAACATTATGGTGCCCTGAAATGAGGGGTGTATGTACAATATCTGCTGTAATATCTACATGGTGAAACCAAATTGTATAAAAATGGCCTTTGTTACCAATTGTTAATCGCTTGCCAACTATCAATTGAGGCCATTTGTGTCAAAAGGATTTTTTTTATCTGTTTCCTGATACAGGTGCACAACCTTTTATCTGGAGTTCCAGAAACCGAAAAGCTCCGAAAACCGGCCATTTTTTCCAGATGTCGTCTGCGCACCAAAGATCGCGTTTGGCGCCAAACTTGACCCAAAACGACCCACGGTCAACCCAGGTCTGTACTACTGTAGCGGCTGCCTCCTCCCTGGAGACCGGGAGACGCTTAAACATCTGTAAATCATTGCTTAAATGTTAGTCAGTTTGGAGGGCTTTTATGTGAAAGGGGGGTGAAGGGGTAAACTTTAATTCTTAGTCCCCTACCTGGTCGGAGAGGCGGGGAGCGGTCAATGCCTTGCCGGGTCGCCGTGCAGTAAGCTCCGCAGCGCTGTGGCCGGTGGGGCTGCGGGCGGCGCCGGTTGTAGCTCCGACCCGGCAACTCTACCCCTGGCTGCGAGGCGCTCCAAATCCAGCGCGGCCCGCGGCCGGACGCCCCAGCTCCGCGAATGTCGGGAGTCGGCGGCGTCGCAGCGCTGGGATACCAACGGGGAGCGGGCAATGCCTTACCGGGTCGCCGTGCGGCAAGCTCCGGAGCGCTGTGGCCGCCGACACACAACATCGCGGAGCGTCGCTGGATTTGGAGCCGCGCAGCCAGGGGTAGAGTTGCCGGGGTCGGAGCTCCAACCGGCGCCGCCCGCGGCCGGACGGAGCCCCCAGCTCCGCGGCTCCAAATCCAGCGACGCTCCGCGAATGTTGGGAGTCGGCGGCCACAGCGCTCCGGAGCTTGCCGCACGGCGACCCGGTAAGGCATTGCCCGCTCCCCGCTGGTATCCCAGCGCTGCGACGCCGCCGACTCCCGACATTCCCGGAGCTGGGACGTCCGGCCGCGGGCCGCGCTGGATTTGGAGCGCCTCGCAGCCAGGGGTAGAGTTGCCGGGGTCGGAGCTACAACCGGCGCCGCCCGCGGCCGGACGGAGCCCCCAGCTCCGCGAGGTTGGGAGTCGCCGACCAGGTAGGGGACTAAGAATTAAAGTTTCCCCCTTCACCCCTACTCCACCTCCACCACCACCACATAAAATCCCTCCAAACTAACTGACCAACATTTATGCAATGATTCTCCCGGTCTCTGGGGAGGAGGCAGCTGCTCCAGACTTTTCAAGCCGCCCGCGCTACCTACCTAATCTACGCTAAAAATCTTCCATTCTGAAATCCGAAAATGTCCGAAATCCGACAAGTGTCTGGTCCCAAGGCTTTCGGATAAAAGGTTGTGCACCTGTAGCCGGCCAGTCTTCTCTCCTCCAGGTTGTGTTGCCTCTTCCATTGTGAGCTCATTAACAATTAACTTTACTTGTATTGACATGCTTCCACACCCATTTTGTGTTTGTATTAGTTGAATAATCATATATAATTACCTTAATTTCTATAACAGTTTCTTTCTCAGAAATGTGAGCTTTGTTTAATAAAATGTGACTTAAATCCTCTGCAACACTCTTTCTCCTTTAACGTTACCCATACCTTTCCAATGTGTTATTTAGTTTAAAGCCCTGTCTACAGCCCTAGTTATGCGATTTGCCAGGATCTTGCACCCAGCAGGGTTCAGTGGAGTCCGTCCCATCGGAACAGCTCTCCTCTTCCGTGATACTGATGCCAATGTTTCACAAATACAAACCCAATTCTCCCACAATCTTTGAGGCATACATTAAACTTTCTAATCTCATCGACTTTATGCGAATCTGCTCGTGGCTCAGGTAACAATCCAGAGATGATTACCTTTTTGGTTCTGCATTATAATATACAGTGCCCTCCATAATGTTTGGGACAAAGACCCATCATTTATTTATTTGCCTCTGTACTCCACAATTTGAGATTTGTAATAGAAAAAATCACATGTGGTTAAAGTGCACATTTGTTTCAGAATGCTTCAATGTATAATAACTGAAAATTTATTTCAATTATCTTAATTTTTAATAAAGTTATGGCCATTTGACTGTCCTTGATCACAGCTTTTGGGTTAAGTCAATGGAAAAGCAATGGGGAACAAGGTGCTAATTTCCGAGTATGAAAATGGCCATAACCTTTTTAATACTGAAGATATGAAAGTGAATTAGGTGTCAAATTAAACTTCTTTTTATGCTTTATCTGATAGGATAAATTGCAGACTTGATTTTTAAAATCTCAAAATTTTGTAACATTGCTACCAATAGGGTCAGGGCCCTCTTTGAAAGAACAGGGCAGTCCTTCACTATTAGCTAAAACTTGGCGAGCTCTTGTTCCATGAAGTCACACTTGAGCTGCGCATCTTCACGAATTCGGTAAAATTCAACCTTCGCAGCCACGTCAGTATTGCTGATGGCACCGTCTTCAACGGAAATGGGTCGGATGATCCACTCATCACGAGAGCGGTCGGCCAGTTCAATGGAAGTAACGTTCGATGGCTTCACTACTTGCCAGAAGGTGGGTTGAGATCTCCTTGTGGAAGTGGCATTCAACATCTGGCGTAGCATCCAGGAGAGTCGTCATCTCAGGGAAGATAGTTGTGTCACCTGTGGTAAAGGGGAATCTTCCTCCTGAACGCTGCCTCTGTCACGAGCCGTGTGTAGCATTAGGAGGTTTCCTTGAAGGAATAGATTCAAGGAATTCACCTCGGCAAAGAAGTCAGCCAAGTAAGCAACCTTCATCACGAACAGTTCACCCTGCATCTTTTCATGAAGCTGATTCGCCTTCTCAGTACACCCACTCTCCAAGAACAGTGTTATTTCCTTTCAAAGTTGAATCACATGATTGAGAACTTTACCACGCGAAAACCAGCGCACCTCTGTATGGCATATCAGAACAGTGAAATCGGCGGCCATTTCTTCACCCATAGTTTTGAAGCTTCTTGAGTCTTTAGTGCTCCCTCGGATGTGGTTCACAATCTCCACCACATCTGAAAGCATTTCTTGAAGACCAGGAGGGAGAGTCTTCATTGCTAAATCATGCAGTGGGTGAAGGAGACATATGGAGCAACATCCTTCACGAAGGCTTTGAAGCCGGATCTGCACCCGACCATGGAAGGTGCCCCAGCTGTACATACCCCAACAAGTTGTTCACAGCCAAGCTCATGTTTGATGAGGAAGGCTTCCAGCAGTCTGAACTCATCTTCTCTCCGAATGGTAATGGCCAATGGCACCAAGAACAGGTACTCCGCCTTCATGGCTTCTCGGAATGAGGTAACGAACATAGACCAGCAGTTGAGAACACGAGGCAACATCTGTTGACTCGTCCAGTTGTAGTGAATACACTGGACTGCTCTTTACAGCGCTCACTACTTGCAGCAGAATATCATTACTCATATCTGAGATTCGACTTTTGATTGTGTCATTTGAAAGGGAAATCTGGCTGAACTTGTTTGATCGCTGTTCCCCCAGCACCAACTTCGCTGCTTCGAGAAGGCATGGCTTGATAAGCTCTTCACTGATGGTGCGAGGTTACTTAGTCTGTGCGATTCGATAAGCAATCCGGTATGTAGCCTCCAGTGCTGCTTCATTATGACGAGCGCAGTGACCTGTCGAATCGATGCGGGAACCCTTGAGTGTGGCTTCTATTTGTTTGAAATAGTCCACGCCCTTCCCCGCAAGGCCGCTGTGACAAGACTCCAAATGAATCTTCAGTTTGCTGGGCTTCATGCTCTCGTGGCTCAAAACCTTGGCACAGATAACACATTGCGGCTTGACCATGGATTTTTGAACAATGCTTGTGAAGCCAAACTTGAGAAATGCTTCACTATATGTGCGCTTCTTGGCAGACATGGTTCACAACACAGTTTGTGTGCGTATATGTACACACATATGCAAACAAAATACTGTGTGTGGTATGTACCTTTGTTAAACTCCTAAAAATGGGCTCAACAAATTGATATGTTTTTTTTATGGCTGCTTCATGACCCCCGGTAAAACCCCAAACGACCCCCATGTGGGTCACGACTCCCCGGTTAAGAACCGCTTTCTTAGAGGATTACAAGTCTTTTAAAATCTCAAAAGGGCAGTGGAAGCAAAATGTTTGCATATTAAGGCTGGGCTGGACAGATTCTGAAGCAAGGATGTGGAGCTCAGGTAACAACCGGAATACCCCTGACCTTATTGAATGGCAGAGCAGGCTTGTGGCCTAATGACCTACATCAACACCCAATTCTATAATATCTGCAACATATGTGACCCAAAAGTGCTCACTCAGGATCCAAATACAACTTCATAATGGTGAGAAGCCCTATAAAAACATATCAGCTAATAATTTTCCCACACAAACCTAATGGGAGAAACATGGCACTGGAAACATTGCACTGTGTCCGCAAGCAAAGTTTCACCAATATTCAATCATACAAGAATGCACTTTTCTTCCATGGTGAAGGAAGCACATTGAACACATTTGGAATTAATTTAAGAAAAATAACACATTGTAATTTGTAAAGCACTTGCAAAAAAAAGTCACTACTCATAGGAAATTCTAGCATTGGAGTCAGGGCAGAGGAAAGTTATAACAGGGATTCTTGGGCTTATGCTTTGGCCCATGAAGAGTTATTGCAGTTTAAAATAAATGAGTGATCTCATTTAGATATGCATAACATTCTGAGAATGAATAACAGATGCCTCCAAAGGATTACTTCTGCTTGGTTAAGGGTCCAGGACTTGGATACTGCAGCAAGACAAGCTGGCAGCCATTTAGGTCTACAAGGAGAAAACAACCGCTTCACAGAGTTGAAAATCTTTGATATTTTCTAATCTCAAGATACTAAGGGGGCAGATTATTATCTCAATGGGGTTAGGTTAGGGGGAGGTGCAGCGAGACCTGGGTGTCCTTGTACACCGGTCACTGAAAGTTGGCGTGCAGGTACAGCAGGCAGTGAAGAAAGCTAATGGAATGTTGGCCTTCATAACAAGAGTATTTCAGTATAGGTTCTTCTGCAGTTGCATAGGGCTCTGGTAAGACCACATCTGGAGTATTGCGTACAGTTTTGGTCTCCTAATTTGAGGAAGGACATCAAGGCAGTGCAGCGTAGGTTCACAAGATTGATCCCTGGGATGGCGGGACTGTCATATGAGGAAAGATTGAAAAGACTAGGCTTGTATTCCTTGTATTCACTGGAGTTTGGAAGGATGAGGGGGTATCTTATAGAAACATATACAATTATAAAAGGACTGGACAAGCTAGATGCAGGAAAAATGTTCCCAATGTTGGGCGAGTCGAGAACCAGGGGCCATAGTCTTAGAATAAAGGGGAGGCCATTTAAGAATGAGGTGAGAAAAAACGTTTTCACCCAGAGAGTTGTGAATTTGTGGAATTCCCTGCCACAGAGGGCAGTGGAGGCCAGATCACTGGATGGATTTAAGAGAGATAGAGCTCTTGGGTTAGTGGAATCGAGGGATATGGGTAGAAGGCAGGCACAGGTTATTGATTGGGGACGATCAGCCATGATCTCAATGAATGGCAGTGCTGGCTCGAAGGGCCAAATGGCCTCCTCCTACACCTATTTTCTATGTTTTCTAAATGCTCAGTCACTGAATAATCAAAGTAAAGACCGATTTGAATGCAAGGCGATACAAGGGAGAGCAACCGGGAGATCCAGTAGGCTTCGGCGGACCCGAGTGCACTTTTGGTCTATTTATATATTAACCAGCAAATGCAGTTTTTTGTTTCTACATCTTCAGATCTAACCAAAGTCATTCATTTTGGAAAGGACATGCATTATGAGAAATGCAAATTAAGTGTTATAATTAAGGGGTTACATTGCTGGCCAACTTCTTAAAATGTTGTAAACTGCTTGCTTCCCTTCCCCGAGCAGGTAATTTAAAATAACAAATATACAACTCAGTAATTAATGTAGAAAATGTGTCATCTGCTGGTGCTAGAAAGAGAAACAGTTAAACTTTCAGATCGATTACAGCTTTTGATGAAGGTTATTCAATCTGAGAAATTAACTTTCTCTTTCCGCAGATTCTGCCCGACCTGCAAAGTGCTCCATTATTTTCTGTTTTCGTTTGCCTAAAATATCTATCAAAAGCCTTGGGCTATCCTAAAAAGTGCTTTACAAATAATTCAATGCAACAGGCAATTAGTATAATGCAGGATCACAGAATCTAAAATCTAATAACTTTCTTCCCTGGGTTAGCTGCCAAATTTACTACATAACACTGACTAACCTTCAAAAGTACTCCGTTGACTATAAAACACTGTAGAATGTCTTGAGGTCATGAAAAGTTCTTGAAAAAAAAACTTGCATTCCAATTTTAAATTACCGTATTTCCCGGCAATGAAGACGCACCTGCGTTGAAGACGCACCACCATTTTCAGTTGCTAAATTTTGAAAAAAGGCTGGCCGGAACATAGAATTTCTCACGCTCAAAAAAATAAAAATAAAGAACCTAACAATTCAATTTGCCCAAGGCTTCCAGATCTCCTCCATTCTGAATGACTGAATGGGTAGGGGGTGGAGGGTGACGGCAGGTGGAGAGATAGTGGGAAAAACGGGAGCACACTGGGATATGTTGAATCAGTTGTGATCTTATTGAATGACAATACTGTTTCAAGGGACCAATTAGGGGGGGGGGGGGGGGGGGGGAAAGAGTTCCTTTCACAGCGTGTGGGGAGTCTGGCCCGGGTCAGCACAGGCAGGAGCGTTGAGAAGGAGGGGGTCGAGGATTATGCCAGCAACTCACTCACTGATCGCCAAAGATCATAGAGCGGAGCTAGATAGTCCAGTCATCGGAAAATCAGTAGTAGGTCATGGGTAACCCTCAGTGTCATTTCCGTAACCGGCTTCTGTCTCCGCTCCAATCTATTAGCTTTTGTCATGGCGTTTCTTCTGGACCCTTCTCACCAAGGTGTTAGATAAAGTTAATTATTTTTCTCTTGATTACCTATAATTGTGCCGTGCTCTAAAACTGCAGACTCTAGTTTCAGCTCAATATGTATGAAATTATTGCAATGCACAACACAGTTCTGAATTGCTAAAGACCAATGCATTTCATTTGCCCAAGTGTGTGCCGCATGCAGAACTGTCGCGGTTCATAGTGGATCGTATTAGGAATCTAAAATCAAATTATAATCCAATGTTTCTTGATGCAGTTTCTTGATATTGAATTCAGAATTTATGCATTGACATTTTTCCTCGATTTTTGTTTTGGGAAAATATAATTGGTTTCCAATTTCAAATGGTTTACACCGTTAACTAATCACAACTGAAGTAAACTCTTTTAAAAACACGTTGTTCCTGCAATTTTCATTTACGCGGTTAAAAAAAAAAAAATGAATACCAATTAACAGAATATAGGGTAACCAGCTATGACCATGTGTAACTATTTATTTTACAGCAAAGAAATATTCAGAATTTAAAACAGGCATTTTAAGCGTCGGATTACAGTAACGGTGCCTCAGCATTAAGTGTTCCATTTCTCTACAAATCTCCAAAATGCTACCCATAATTTAAAAAAAATTAGAATTCCGTGAAAACGTCTATCACTTTTATTTATTCGATCCAAAATGAAAAGGCGAAAAGTTAATAAAACGCTAATCATTACATGCTTTTTTGGTTGTTTGTGGCAAGAATCTTCATGTTGTATTGTCATTTGCTTTTACGCGCATTGAAACGAGTAAGGAAAATAACTCTACTGGGCTAAGTGCAGCGAGATTCGGAATCGCTGTATTTTTCACCCATTCAAACGAGCCCCAAAGCATTGTGTGCACCGATTTTAGAAACTGTCATACAAGTAATGAAAAGAGGGGAATGAAGTGTTTATTTACTGGTGATTAATGCACCCCGGGATCGGTTTCAACGCGGGATGAAGTTAAGTACATCAACTGGGGCCAGGTGCATTAATCATCCTTGAACATTCGCTGTTGTATTTCAATCGGCAATTGTACCCTCGACTGGACAGACTTATGTGTGTATAGGAAGGAACTGCAGATGCTGGTTTAAACCGAAGATAGACACAAAATGCTGGAGTAACTCAGCAGGACAGGCAGCATCTCTGGAGAGAAGGAATGGGTGACGTTTCGGGTCGAGACCCTTCTTCAGACTAAAAGATTTTTCACCCAGAGAGTTGTGAATTTATGGAATTCCCTGACACAGAGGTCAGTGGAAGCCAAGTCACTGGTTGGATTTAAGAGAGAGTTAGATAGAGCTCTAGGGACTAGTGGAGTCAAGGGATATGGGGAGAAGGCAGGCACGGGGTATTGGCGGTGCTGGCTCGAAGGGCCGAATGGCCTCCTCCTGCACCTATTTTCTGTTTCTATGTAACCCCACTGACATCCCCTGCACTCTCCCCTCACAATTTTACCTATTCCAACCAACACGCACTAATTCCCCTGCCTCAATCTATCCATCCCGCACCTTGCCTTCTCACCCCCTACCGCCATCTATCCACCCCGCACTGATTCACAGCCCCCCGACTCTACTGTGCTGGAAATGTCTTCAGAGCGAAAATTGACTGTTTGATAACGGAATGCAATCAAATGCGTTTTAAATCCCAATGTTATTATTTGTTTTAACCCATAAAGATGTTATTACAGAATTCATTTTAACGGCAAATCAATGCTCTTAATATGGAGTATCAGTACTGTTATTTAATGAGCAACATTCACAACTATACGTTGGATTTATCCAGGTTTTACTTCTAGTCAGTCATATACATCACAAATTTGGTCAGGAGATATTTCAGTTGAAATTTTAACATTAATTCTGAAGTGGGAATGATGGAAACGGCGTTTATCAATAATTTTTTTAAAGTCTGGTGCATACAAACTGGGTATCTTCATTGCTGTTCACAACACATACATTTAATCTGAATGTCCGGCAATGTGGTGTTTTGACACCTTTAAACATATTACCAAAAGAACATTTGCTGCAGTTATGTCCTTTGGCCATCTCTTGTCAGTTCTTCGTCCTCCAAAATATTCCAAATGGAATTTAAACTGGAGGTGGTGAAGGGAGTGGAGTTAGTGTAATGTTTAACCTGTCAGATGGGTATAGTCGGTTTTAACAGCTATTATCATAAAATGCCTTTAGAAGTTTCCTTGCAACCTGTATATTTTGTTGTGGATAAATTATGTGGGAAGCGAGAGTGTTTCTTTACCAATAGCAATAACGACTCATGCTTGGGCCATGTCAAGATAATTTTCGGTCCTTCACACAAAAACATGCTTGCATCAATCTGTAGTGTGCATGGTTAAGCATATATGTTACAATGGTCCAGGATTTATTGACACAGGTTGATCATACGCTGAATAATCCAACCACATTTTTGTTGGGAAGTGGATAGAAATAATAGAAATTGCATTAATTGCAATGTGTAAAAAGAGTTGAGATACTGTATTGTAAATTTGCTGCATGTCATTGAGGTATATATTATGTCTTGATTGGTAAATAATTTAGTTTGTGACTTTATTTGAAGCAGAAATAATATGCGATTGCTTCATTGAGCATAATTCCAACTGGTAACTACGCACTTCGTTCGAGCACATTATCGCACGCGTCATGCAAACCGTCTTAAATTGACCGCCTAAACTGTCATTTGGCAACCTAAAAAGCTGCCTAAGTTGCCCGGCTGGCAACAGGGGAAAAAAGTTAAGTGAGAGCCCTGACTTTCCCTCCCTGGCCACAATGCAGTGGCTCCGCGCCCGGAGAGCCGCGCCAGAGGTGAGTGAGTTGCTGGCGTGATCCCTGACCCCCTCCTTCTCAACGCCCCTGCCCATGCTGACCAGGGCCAGACTTCCCACACGCTGTGAAAGGAACTCTCCCATCCTCCCCCCCAGCAGTGCAGTCCTTTTACAGCCGCTTCCCACTTTACAGCCACTTCCTATCAGCTGCCAGCAGTGAGGGATAGACTTGGCTATCCCTCAGTACAGCAACATCGTTCTTAATGTTGTGTTCTGAGGGATAGCCAAGTCTATCTTTCTTGGCTAACAACCTAACCTTCGGCCTCCAAGAAGCAGGTAAATTCTCGTGCCTTACTTTTGGGTAAAAAAAATAGCGTCTTCATTGCCGGGAAATACGGCGGGTCACATCTGCATGATCAAGAAAATATTTTTTTGAATAACTACAATGCACTGCTAAAGGGGGCTTCTTCTTCTTCTTGCATATGGCGTGCACAACCTAAAGTTGTAGGATAAATAGTTCTATTTGATTGCGCACGCCGGGTTGATTGCATTCTTCGAAACAGGGCGGATCACGTGAAGGTTGCAATCTTCCACCCCCCCCCAAAGGGGGCGGTAGAAGCAGATACAATAGTGATGTTTAAGAGGCTTGTAAATAAGCACATGATTGTGGAAGGAATGGAAGGATATGGGTCATGTGAAAACAAAATGGTTTGTTTAATTTGACACATAGTCAATCGAAAGGCCTGTTCCTGTGCTGTACTCTTCCATATTCCAAGCTGAACCAATGTCATAGACATGCAATTGATAAAGATGGTAAAATCAAGTTACCTGACATTGTCAAATTCCATGTCGAATCCATAAGGGTGCAACATGCCCAGATACAAGGGAAGGCATTGTTCCTCAAACTTGCTTTGGGCCTCAGGGACCTGTTCCACTTACGTGCCCTTGGCATGCAAATTACGCGACCTCACGGTCGCGTTGAGGCGCGACAGGCCCACGCGATTTCATGTGTATGCACAGCCGTCTGGAGCGCGTGACGTCATTTGAAGATTGACACAAAGCTGGAGTAACTCAGCAGGACCGGCAGCATCTCTGGAGAGAAGGAATGGTGACGTTTCGTGTCGAGACTCTTCTTCAGTCTGTAAAGAAGGGTCTTGACCCGAAACGTCACCCATTGCTTCTCTCCACAGATGCTGCCGGTGCCGCTGAATTACAGTGGCTTGCAAAAGTTTTCATACCCCTTGAACTTTTCCACATTTTGTCACATTACAACCACAAACGTAAATGTATTTTATTGGGACTTTATGTGATAGACCAAGACAAAGTGGTGCATAATTGTGAAGTGGAAGAAAAATGATACAGGATTTTCAAATTTTTTTTACAAATAAAAAACTGAAAAATGTGGTGTGCAAAAGTATTCAGCCCCCCTGAGTCAATACTTTGTAGAACCGCCTTTCGCTGCAATCACAGCTGCAAGTCTTTTGGGGTATGTCTCTACCAGCTTTGCACATCTAGAGACTGAAATTTTTGCCCATTCTTCTTTGCAAAATAGCTCAAACTCAGTCAGATTGGATGGAGAGCATCTGTGAACAGCAATTTTCAAGTCTTGCCAGAGATTCTCAATTGGATTTAGGTCTGGACTGACTGGGCCATTCTAACACATGAATATGCTTTGATCTAAACCATTCCATTGTAGCTGGCTGTATGTTTAGGGTCGTTGTCCTGCTGGAAGGTGAACCTCCGCCCCAGTTTCAAGTCTTTTGAAGACTCGAACAGGTTTTCTTCCAAGATTGCCCTGTATTTGGCTCCATCCATCTTCCCATCAACTCTGACCAGCTTCCCTGTCCCTGCTGAAGAAAAGCATCCCCACAGCATGATGCTGCCACCACCATGTGCAGTGTTAGTTTTCCGCCACGCGTTTTGCATTTAGGCCAAAAACTTCAATTTTGGTCTCATCCGACCAGAGCACCTTCCTCCACATGTTTGCTGTGTCCCCACATGGCTTGTGGCAAACTGCAAACGGGACTTCTTTTGGCTTTTTTTCAACAATGGCTTTCTTCTTGCCACTCTTCCATAAAGGCCCGATTTGTTGACCTAATAGTTGTCCTGTGGACAGATTCTCCTACCCGAGCTGTGGATCTCTACAGCTCCTCCAGAGTTACCATGGGCCTCTTGGCTGCTTCTCTGATCAATGCTCTCATTGCCCGGCCTGTCAGTTTAGGTGGACGGCCATGTCTTGGTAGGTTTGCAGTTGTGCCATACTCTTCCCATTTTCAGATGATGGATTGAACAGTGCTCCGTGAGATGTTCAAAGCTTGGGATTTTTTTTTATAACCTAACCCTGCTTTAAACTTCTCCACAACTTTATCCCTGACCTGTCTGGTGTGTTCCTTGGGTTTCATGATGCTGTTTGTTCACTAATGTTCTCTAACAAACCTCTGAGGCCTTCACAGAACAGCTGTATTTATTCTGAGATTAGATTACACACAAGTGGACTCTATTTACTAATTAGGTGACTTCTGAAGGCAATTGGTTGCACTGGATTTTATTTAGAGGTATCAGAGTAAAGCTACTTTTGCACACCACACTTTTCAGTTTTTTATTTGTAAACAAATTTGAAAACCATGTATCATTTTCCTTCCACTTCACAATTATGCGCCACTTTGTGTTGGTCTATCACATAAAATCCCAATAAAATATATTTACGTTTTTGTGGTTGTAACATGACAAAATGTGGAAAAGTTCAAGGGGTATGAATACTTTTGCAAGCCACTGTACTTCTGCATTTTGTGTCCATCTTCAATTTTCTTGGCCCCACTCTGGGAGTAGACGTGGGGACGGATCCGGGCCGCAACGACCGTGAGCCCCAGGCCGAGTTTGGCGATCGTTTGCCTCTGCTGCTGTTGGAGGTGAGACATTGCGTAGTGCTATTATCTTGGGCCGGTCCCACTTTGGCCGTCAGTTACGCGACAGGCCGTTGGCGCGCGAATATTTTGTTTGCAACAAAAATTTCGGAGCCCCGTGCGATGTCGCGCAAAACTACATACCCCTCCACGCTTCTCAGTGGGACCGGCCCAGCGCGGCCATACGATGCCCGTGTGCCTCAACGCGACCACGAGGTCGCGCAATTTGCATGCCAAGGACACGCAAGTGGGACAGGCCCTTTACTGTTACGGTGCAGGAATCCACAGGCTGGCAAGCCAGAATTGAGAGCGGGACGGAGAATTAAAGTAGTACTTTAACTCGCGGTGCCAGGCATGTCATCCGGCTCTACATTTTGCAATGCCCACATTCTTGTCTCTGTTCTTGCTCTCCAACTGCTCCCATTTACTCATTGACCAGATAATCTTGTTTACAGCTATCCGCAGTCTCCCCAATGTTACCCCATCATAGACATCCCCTCCCCCAACATCCCTGTTATTTATCCGACTTATTTTGTCTACTTTCCAGTTCCAAAGTTGGGTTGAACACAGCCCAACGTTGAATACGTCTAGCATTATCCGGCTTATGTCAAAAGGTAGTCATTTAAAATATTCAACAAAATGAAAGCTTGATTATAAAAAACGATTTTTCAGTCTCTATTTTAAGAAATCCTAGACCAAGTGCAGAGTCTGCTCCCCAACACAATATTCCAGCACTCACCCATTCCCCCAACGTAACGCAGGGCATGTGGGGGGGGGGGGGGCATGGGGGTGATGTGGGGAGGGGGGGGGGGGGGGGTTTAAGGGATAACTTTATGGATTTGCAATTTTTTGTCTTTCTCTTGCTCAGAGCAAATTTCAGAACTATGTGCATTGAAGTCTCTATGGTTTCTGAGCTGTTGTCAGGAATGTGAAGTTGGAGTATGACCTTGAATAACTTTAGAAGCTGGTCTGTAAGTGGGATTTAATTCCTTTACCACAGTGTTGATGAGCACGGGCGGGCACGTACCCGAGTGAGGCCACGGGCGGGCATGGACCAGGGCGAGGCCGCGGGCGGGCGTGAGCCCGAGCGAGGCGCGGACGGGCGTTGACCCGAGCAGCCATGGACCCGAGGAATCGAGCGAGGCCGCGGGCCAGCATGGACCCGAAGACACGAGCGAAGCCGCGGACGGGCGTGGACCTGAGCGAAGTCACGGGCGGGCGTGTGAAACGGGCGGCGACACGAGCCATAGTGCCCGCCCACCTCATTGTGACGTCATCAGTTGAATCTGGTTGAAGAATCTGTGTGTGAAAGGCAGTTGAAAAGGCAGTTTTGTCTTTTTTTTTATTTTATTCACCAATAACTTGTGAAATATAGGATCAAATCTTAAGTGAACCTGATCATTGCGTGGATGGGGAAAATGACCTCACCATTGGGAGGTCATGTTGCAGTTGTACAAAACGTTGGTGAGGCCGCATTTAGAGTATTGTGTTCAATTCTGGGCACCATGTTATAGGAAAGGTGTTGTCAAGGGTACATAGATGATTTACGAGAATGTTGTCAGGACGAGAGGGTCTGAGCTATAGGGAGAGCTTGAGCAGGCTGGGACTATTCCTTGGGGTGCAGGAGGATGAGGGGTGATCTTATAGAGGTGTATAAAATCATGGGAGGAATAGATCGGGTAGATGCACACACTTGCCTTTTATTTATTTATCTATCCGTTTATTTATTTTTTTATTTTTATTTTTATCCCCATTATCTAGAGTTTTTATTTTTTTATAGAAAGAGAGAGAAAGAGAGGGTAGAAAGTTACAAATAAAAAAAAACCAGAAAAACGGAAGAGGTGGAATGGGTTACCTGTAATACGTCAATGGAGATAGGTTCGTAGATTATAAAGTATAGCTTTTCATCTGACCCGAGTTCAAGTTTCAGTTGGGTCCTCGTGCTGTGCCAATCTATCCCTTCAGATAGCTAATGAATGGAGCCCAGATTTTATCGAAAAGACCGCGTTTGTCCATTAGGACAAGTCTAATTCTTTCTAAGTATAGGGTCTCCGACATTTCCGTAATCCACATTTTAATTGTGGGGGTAATAGGGCCTAAAATGTTAATATTAATTTTTTTCCGATTATTATACTATAGTCGAGGAAATTTCTTTGGTTTGTTGTGAGTGTTAAACTTTGTTCTGATATTCCAAGTATGATTAATTTTGTGTCTGGGTCCAGTTTTGTATTAATAACTTCTGAAGTTATTTCAAAAATATCAGTCCAGAAATGTTTAAGTTTTATACAGTTTGCAAATGTATGTGTTAAATTAGCCTCTAGATGTAGACATCTATCACAAATAGGAGAGATTTGTGGGAAGATTCTATTTAGTTTTATTTTAGAATAGTGTAGTCTATGTAAGACCTTGAATTGTATTAAAGTATGTCTAGCATTTAATGAACATTGATGTATTTGTTGCAAACTTTCGTCCCACATATCTTTCGTTATAGGGTGACCTATTTCATTTTCCCATTTGTATCTATATGGTTCGGTCGGTGGTACCTCGTTGTTTAGGAGGGTGTTATAAATACAAGCTATTAATTTTTCAGTGTTAGGATGCTTGTTCAGACATTCATCAAGGATTTCTGATTCCCTAGTCCTGTAGACTTGTGTATTAGATTTAACATAATCTCTAATTTGTAGATATCTGAATAAATTATTTGAGTGCAGTCCATAATTCTGTTGTAACTCTTGAAATGAAAGAAAAGTGCCTTTCCCATAAAGATGTCCAATATTTTTGATTCCATAATTTTTTCATTGTGTGAAACCTTTGTCCATAAAGGATGATTTGAATAAAGGATTATTGACAATGTTTCCAAATTCGTATTCCACTATGTATTATGGGGTTTTCTTTATAGGTTTTTTTGTGAAGTTTTGTGGGGGCAAATATGATCGAACCCATTTCAAAAGGTAGACAGTCTTCCTTTACATAGAAGACTATTCTATTTAAATAGAAGACAAGAGTAAATAGGTTTAAGGTGAAGGGGAAAAGATTTAATAGGAATCTGAGAGATAACCTTTTCCACACAAAGGGTGGTGGGTGTATGGAACAAGCTGCCAGAGGAGATAATGAAGGCAGGGAATATCCCAACGTTCAAGAAACAGTAAGACAGGTACATGGATAGGACACAGACAGGTACATGGATAGGACAGGTTGAGGAATATGGACCAAACATAAGCAAGTGGAACTAGTGATGAGAGGGATAATGATGAGAGGGAACTAATGATGAAAGGGATAGACAGAGTTGATGTGGGCAAACTTTTCCCTTTGAGAATAGGGAAGATTCAAACACGAGGACATGACTTCAGAATTAAGGGACAGAAGTTTACGGGTAATATGAGGGGGAACCTTTTTTACTCAGAGAGTGGTAGCGGTGAGCTTCCAGTGGAAGTGGTGGAGGCAGGTTCATTGGTATCATTTAAAAATAAATTGGATAGGCATATGGATGAGAAGGGAATGGAGGGTTATGGTATGAGTGCAGGCAGGTGGGACTAAGGGGAAAAAAAGTTGTTGTTCGGCACAGACTTGTAGGGCCGAGATGGCCTGTTTCAGTGCTGTAATTGTTATATGGTTATATGGTTAGTGTAGCTGTGACATGTTGCCCAGTGTGAGCAAGTTGGGCTGAAGGGCAAGTTTCCACAATGCATCAATCTACGACTAAATCAAACAAATAAAACACCTTAAATAACTCCAATATTGTACAATTTAACATTGTTTTTTTTTGTCCAAAATAAAATTTGTGACTAGTTCTCTTGATTGGATTTGCATTAAAAATTTGATAAATTTGTTATGGATGGAATGGATACACATTGTCAGGAGACATACTGAAGGGAGGCAGGGAGTGGTTATGTGGAATCCAAATACTTTTCTTACTTTCCCAACACTATTCAGAAATATGACTACACTATAATCTCTATGCAGCTGCAAAACTTAAACCAAGTGTCAACAAATACTCAAATCAAAAAGCACCATTCTTACAAAAAAACTGAAAAGGAAACTGAACGGGTTAATGCAACGCAAAAGACTTTCAAATCCACAGATCTTGCAAGCTAAATTCGAAGTAACAATTTTCTCTTTACCTTTTAAAAACGCAATAAAATGGTTGCTGGATATCCTTCTGGGTCAATACATGAACTAAATTTTCTGTTTGTCGTGGCACTATTTTTCAAATTATCTGGTATCAGTATACACCTTCATAAAGTCAACAGTAGCAAAAACATTCACCCAACTGTAATTCTACCTAGCTTGAAGGATTTGCAATAGAGCAATAATGACCATTCCTGCAGGATGCAATCTGCAACACTTCATACTTCCTCACTCTGACAGTAGAGGCAGCCCAGGACAGAAAGGTCAGAATGGGAATGGAAGAGTGTTTAGCAACCAGGAGATCACGTAGGTCCAGGCAGACTGAGCTAAAGTGTTCAGCGAAACGATTGCCCATTCTGCACTTGGCATCGCCGATATATAGGAGTCCACATCCAGAACACAGTAGATTAGTTGACAGAGGTTCACTTGCACCTCTTCCAACCTCATCTACTGTATCTACTATAGGCAGAGGTTCACTTGCACCTCCTCCAACCTCATCTACTGGATCCGCTGTTCTAGGTGTAGACTCCTATATATCAGCCAGACCAAGCGCAGACTGGGCGATTGTTTCGCTGAACACCTTCCCTCAGTCCACCTGGGCCTACGTGATCTCCCAGTTGCAAAGCACTTTAACTCCCCTTCCTGAGCCTCCTCCATTATCAGAGTGAGGTCAAACACAAATTGGAGGATCAATGCCTCATATTTCATTTGCGCAGCTTATGTATGCGAGATGAAAATTGCTTTCCTTTTCGCTGGATCCCTCCCCAACCTAATTCTCCTACTAGCTTCATTGTCCTCCTGGTTAATTTTGCTGTTTGTATGCCTTGTTGTCACCTTCCCCATGGCCAACAATGAACCATTGTACATTTCCATAACAAGGTCTGCTTTGATTGGTCCTTTTCACACCTTGCATGCTCTTTGTACCCTTCCATATCTCTAGTTTCCCTCTCCCCGAATCTCAGCCTGAAGCAGCGTCTCGACCCAAAACGTCACTGATTCCATCTCTCTAGAGCTGCTGCCTGTCCCTCTGAGTTACTCCAGTATTTTGTATCTATCTTTGGTGTAAACCAGCATCTCCACTGCCTTCCTACACATCCCTCCTCATTATGGGACCCAAGACTGCTCACAATACTCCAATTTGGTCTAACCAGTGCCTTAAAGCTGCAGCATTACACCCCAGCTTTCATATTCTAGTGCTCTCAAAATGAATGCTAACATTGCATTTGCCTTCCTTACTACCGATTCAACCTGCAAATTAATCTGCTGGGAATCCTGCACCAGCACTCTCAAGTGTCTTTGCACCTCCGATGTCCGAATCTACTCCCCATTTAGAAAATAATCTCCTGCCAAAGTGCATGTCCACACACTTTTCCAACATTGTATTCCATCTGCCACTACTTTGCCCATTCCTTTCTTCCTCTACACTACCTGCCCCTCCACCTATCTTCACATCATCCACAAACTTGGCCACAAAGCCATCAATTCCATGATCCAAATCATTACTACACAATGAGAAAAATAGCAGACCCAACACCGCCCCCCTGCGGAACACCGCTAGTCACTGGCAGCCAACCAGAAAAAGTCCCCTTTATTCTCACTCTTGTCTTCTGCCATTCAGCCAACCTTCTATCCATGCTAGTATCTTTCCTCTAATACCATGGGCTCTCATCTTGTTCAGCAGCCTCACATCCAGTACTTTATCAAAGGCCTTCTGAAAATCCAAGTAAACAACATCCACTGCTTACCCTTTGTCCATCTGCTATTTAGTTCCTTACAAATTCCAACATAATTTTCAGGCAGAATCTCCCTCTCACAAAACCATGCTGGCTTTGCCTATTTTATCATGTGCTTCCAAGTACCCCGAAACTTCATACTTATTAAATTACTAAACTCTTACCAACTACTGAAGACAGACCAACAGGGCTGTGGTAGAATTGCTGCCTTACAGTGCCAGAAAAGGGTTTGATCCCAGCTATGGGTGCTGTCTGTGCAGAGTTTGTATGTTCTCTCCGTTACCGCAGGGGTTTTTCTCCAAGATCTGCTGTTTTCACCCACACTCCAAAGATGTACAGATTTGTAAGTTAATCGGCTTGGTATAAATGCAAATTGGCGCTAGTGTGTATGCTAGTGTTAAGTGTACGGGGTGATCGCTGGTCTGTAGGATATTGTTCATGCGTGGGGATCGCTGGTCTGTGCAGACTCGGTGGGCTGAAGGGGCTGTTTTGGCACTGTAAAGCTAAAATAAACTAATTGGCCTATAATTTCCCTTCTTTTGCCTTGCTTCCTTCATAGTGCAGTTTTTCCAGTCCTCTGGAACCAATCCTGATTCTGGAGATAATTGAAAGATTACTACCAATGCGTGCACAATCTACAGCTACTGCTTTCGGAACCCTGGGGTGCAGTCCATCTGGTCTAGGTGACTTATCTAACTTCAGATTTTTCAGCTTCCCAAGCACCTTTCCCCTCAGTAATAGCGACTGCACTTATCTCTGCCCCAACACTCTTGAATTTGAGTTGCTGCTGTCTTCCACTGTGAAGACTGATGCAAAAAAACTATTCAATTCATGCACCATTTCTTTATGCCTCATTCCTCCAGTGTCATTTTATAGCAGTCCAATGTCCAATCTTGCCTTTCTTACTCCTTGTATATCTGAAAAACTTTTGGTATCCTGTTTTGGCTAGTTTACCTTCATATTTTCTCCCCATTGCCTTTTTAGTTGCCTTCTGTTGGTTTTTAAAAGGTCCCAAACCTCAAGCTTCCTGCTAATCTTTGCCATATTATATGCTTTGTCAGTCATGGTCACCTCATACTTCCTTAAGAATCTTTCTTCACATTTGGGATGAAAAGATCCTGCGTCTTCCGAATTACTCCCTTTCTAATCATCTTTAGCCAGCTCCTCCCTCATGTCTCTATAGTTACCTTTACTCAACAATAAATCCAATTTCATCTTATCCCTCCCAATCGGCTGGTTGAATTTTTATCATATTATGGTCACTATCTCCGAGTTTCCTTTCACCTTAAGCTCCCTAATCAACTTATTTGTCACTGGTATAAGAGTGACATGGTCGTGACCAGGGAGTAGTTGGTATACAATGGCAACCTTTGTATTTGCAGAAATCACATATCACATATGCCATGAAGGGTACATTCACCCTTCATGGCAGTGTGATCAAGACCGTCAGCAAACTGAAGGACTGCCTAATAATGCACAAACAAGTCCATCTTTTCCTTCACAAACTTTGAAATGGCGTTATTAAACCTGCGCGGTCTCCTCTAGTTATTTAGACCGAACATGTCACTTCACATATCTGACACTTGACTACCCAATCTGCCCACTGTCTTTATGCAACTGTACATTTTTTTTTTTTTTTTTTTTTTTTTTTTTTTTAAACTCTTCGTTTCACTATGTTCATTTTGAAGTTTCATGAGATCTGCAAATTTCACCTGCACACATATAGTGGTTGTAGCAATAACCTCACAAAATCACCACTGTCACTAACGCTCCAGTTTACCAGGACTATTTTCTGACTTGACACCATTTTTGTTTAATTCATGCTATACTTTATTCGAATTGGCCTTAACTTTGCTATGCATTCTTTGAAGTGTTACTCTTCCAAAAGTCCATGAAAAACTGCAGAAACGTCATAAAGCTTTATACTTTTTGCAGTAAAATAGTTTAAAAGGAAGTGAACACAAATACACAGGAATCCAAGTCTGAGAAATCACAAGCAAATAGTGAGCATAAAGTATATCTAATTTATTCATATTCTTCTGCAAAATATCATTCTCAATTGACACGCTAAAGAATAAACACAGAGCAAATAACATTCATACATAAACAAACCTTATTTCTCATTAACAGAAATTGAATTCAATGCTCTGCATTCAGCATCAAGGTGTGGTTGTCAAGGTTAAGTTGAAGGAGGATTTTGTTTACGGCAAGGATGGAGGGGAAAATGTTTGTGAAATGCTCAGAGAACCATAGAGTTTAGCTGGGGCCACATGGACAGGAGAGATACAGCATCAAACTTTCATCCAGGTCCAGTGATCTTTTGGCAACCACAGTAAGTAAAGGCATTGCTATATAAAACACATGATAAAGGGTAGCACAACGACCCAGTTAAGCAATATTATTCTTAGATTATAGCACAATTGATCAAGAAGGTAAAGTTTCCGACCCTTCATTTCAGAAATAATCATCCAATTATTGCTACACTGAAATGAACAAGTTTTAATTAGTTTGCGATTTTTAAAGTACAAGATTCAAAAGGAAAAAAAAGAAAAAAAAGATATAAAAAGTAATGTCTCATGAACAAAGTAGTTTTATACTGAAAAATATTTTGTACACTAGTTTCCTATTAAGCACTCAGTTAGAACGGTGTTAAAATATCACTCCAATACTCCTGCTATTTCATTTCATAATGGAGGTGAAAAGGCAGCATCTCAAACAAAAATCAATTTCAACAAGTTTCCTTGACATCTTGACCAGTTTTCTTAACAATTTCAAATGTATCCTGATCATGGTACATTAGAATTATTACAGTGGAAATTGAGCAACAGTTGAAGTGGGAATTAAAAAAAAGATAAAGTACTAGAGCGAATCGGGCAGCATCTCAAGAGTTCATGGACAGGTGATGTTTCAGGTCAGGCCCCTTCTTTACTCAATGGAAGTGATAAAGTGGAAATAATCGCTTCATTATTTTTTCTGCTTAGAAAAGTTAGTAAGTGAGTTTACTACAGAGTTTATACTTATTTTATCATTTTGACATTATTTGATATTTGAAGATGTCATTGTTTTCTGCGACTACTGAATATTTACAAAGAATAAATATTATTTATAAAAACAAGGTTTGAATATATGCAGTACATATTCAATTGGATCACTTTATAATTTTAATCATAGTAAACCGACCTTAAAAATCATGTAAATTTTATAGAAAACACAAGTGTGTGTGCATATACACACACAAGTTTGCAGGCATGGGGGAGAGAGAACGAGAGGGATGGAAAGGGGTCAGGAATAAGCACAGATCCCAGTGCAGTTCCTTGTAGATATTTAATCTGCATTGATACTACTACCATTGAGATCGCCTCCTCTCTTAGTAATTTGGATAAGAGAAATGAAAGGAAATGATAGTCTAAGCACTCTTATTGACTCTATTGTGAAACATTAATAACCTAATTAGAATTTTAATTTCCTATTTTTAATGTCATGGAGAAAGGGGGAGGGGGTGCGAGGAAAGGTCTGAATACTGTATAAAAGCCATAATTAAGTACTATTAAACATAACGTAGCATATTTCTGGTCCATAATCTCCAATTCATATAATGAAGAAGAAAAACACAAAAGGGATTGGAAAAGGGGAATTTTACTTATTTTCCTTCCACAGTTTAGTCTAGGTGGGGGACAGGAAACTATAACAAATAGTCATAATGTTGGTGCAAATCCAAGAGATACTACTCTGTTAATGTTCAAACACATTCTGTCTTTGCCATTTCTCCCCCGAATAAAAGTCAGGGACAGATTCGGTAAATTGACCAGAGCCAAAATATAAGCTGCAGTATTATTATTCACACTCCAAATCACACAACAAAGACCATGACCACCACTTGCGAAAATCGGGGAAGAATGATAAAGCAAACACCGCTGCTCTTTCCACATGAATTGCTTTGCCCGCTCACCTGGTTCATGTCCTCGTCCGTCAGAAGGTGCACCTCCCGGGGCTTGAAGCAATTCTGACATTTGCTCTTATTGAAAATATTGGCTTGGAATTTGCGGCACGGATTGTCCTTGGCCCCAGCCAACATCTCGGCGAAAGGAAAGACAAATCCCACCGCTGCAGTGAAATTAAAAGGCAATTGTTGGACTTTAAAAGGAAATAAAAAACAATAAATCACAGCGGGGGCCGGTGCTGCAGCTCGCCAAACAGGCCGATCGTCACCCGGTTTGAATCCTCGGCGGTCGCCGGCTCATCGCCGTGTACCCGCGGCCTGGGCCTGGTGTGCGAGCGGTTCCCGGCAGAGCCGCACTCGGCTCCCCTGCTGATGGCGGCAGATCCCACGCCCGCTTCCCCGGGCTTCACTCCATGGCAGCACTGGGCCGCAGCGGCGGCGTTTGCAGACGGGGGGGGGGGGGGGGAGCTGCGCGGGGTGTGAGGGCGAGGGTGCTGCGCGGGAGGGAGGGAGGGGGCGGGAGGATGCAGATTTAAACCAGGTTCAGCTCGTCTCGAGCTCCAGAACCCTCTGCCCGAAACGGACGAACTCTGCGCCGTTGTGCCGATCACTCGCACTGCTCTGCCCGGCTCGCGCGCTGCCCCTCCGCTTTTATCGTTCCCTACAGACAGCGCCGCCACCAGGCAGCGCCACGCAGGGTCTGCACACAGTGGATACACTACTTGAATAAAACCCCCGGCAACACAACAGTGTGCATCAAAGATCATGCACCAAGATGCAACACTCGTCCTGTACACAGTGTACACCGCCAGGATACAACCCCAGGCATGCACACAGTGTACAAAACCTGGGCATAACTCTGGCCGTACGCACAGTGGACACAACACTCACCGCTCACACCGTGTACAACACCTGGAAATAACACCCACCATGCACACGGTGTACATCAAAGATCCTATAGAACTATATATATAGCTCTGCTATAGGATCTTTGGTGTACATCACCTCAATGCAACCCAGTTGTGCATAGGGTGATTTCACTAAAGGTCACTGGAGCGTAGATCCGCACCCACGTGACCAAAATTCTCAAGTGGAGGACACTCGAGGGTTCGGTACATGTTAGTGGATGGGGAAAAAACGCATTTTCCCACCCGTTAAAAACATAGAAAACGGCGAGGTTGTGAGCTGCAATTTACTGTGCCAGTCGGGGTGACCGTGAGGCACAGCTACCTAGATTTACAGGGGAAAAAAAAGATAGCAAGTAAGGTAAATTCAAGAGGGAACTGAAGGTGCGAAACCGGCGGAAATGAACAGCCGACATTTGCCGTGGATATTTACAGGTCCAAAATATCGGGAATTATCGCGTTTGCTCGCTGAATTTCATCAAAAGTAAGGCATTATTAACTTACTTTTGATAAATTCAGTGAGCAAACGCGATAATTCCCGATATTTTGGACCTTTAAATATCCACGGCAAATGTCGGCTGTTCATTTCCGCCGCTTTCACACCTTCAGTTCCCTCTTGAATTTACCTTACTTGCTATCTTTTTTTTTCCTGTAAATCTAGGTAGCTGTGCCTCACGGTCACCCCGACTGGCACAGTAAATTGCAGCTCACAACCTCGCCGTTTTCTATGTTTTTAACGGGTGGGAAAATGCGTTTTTTCCCATCCACTAACATGTACCGAACCCTCGAGTGTCCTCCACTTGAGAATTTTGGTCACGTGGGTGCGGATCTACGCTCCAGTGACCTTTAGTGAAATCACCCTATATGGGTTACAACCATTTAACCACGTTGGGCATGGGTACTGACACCGTGTGCAATGATAGGCACAACGATGGGTACAACACTAAGAAATGTATAGAAGGGTCTTGACCGAAGCAAGCAAGTTTATTTATATAGCACATTTCAGCAACAAGGCAATTCAAAGTGCTTTAATCAAAGCATTAAAAAGCAATCAAAAGCAATTAAGAACAGCCATTAAAAATAATAGAATAAGACAAGTATAAAATACAAGAATATAAATTACAGTGCAGTGTTAGAAATTAATAATTATTTAATTTAATTAAAATTAAAAGTAATTAAACATCACCTATTCTTTTTCTCCGGAAATGCTGTCCGACCGGCTGCGATATCCAGCTTTTTGTGTCTATCTTAGATTTTGATCATGCAGGTTTGGCCTTGCATAGTATACAGCAATTACTGTACATCCACTGCGTGTTGCATCATGCCATGGAGTCATTAGCATGGAAAGATACCTTTAAGCCCATCCACACCAACCAGGTTTTTTTACTTGAGCTAGACCCATTTGCTTGCATTTAGTCCATATGCCTCCAAAACTTTCCTATACATATACCAGTTCAAATGACATGTTAATTATATCCATAATCTACACCTAGTGCTTGCCATATTTACAGCTATCCCATGGACATTAAGCTGGTCACAACTAGGTTTTGTATACCATACAGTACTACTCCACGTCAAGCATTGACCACTGTAGTAATGTGGTACATTAATGCAGTAATGTCTGACAATCGTCCACCTCAGAGGGATATTCACTCATTGAATATATTTAAGGCTGAGCCTGATGAATGCTTGGACCAAGAGAATGAAGGGTAGGGAGTGGAATTTTGGACTAAGGGAATGAAGTTAGCAAAATAAACCAGGCACGATCAACCATATTACTGTATGGTTGAACACACTCAAGGGGCTATATGACTTACTGTCTAGATTATTGCCATGAGAAATTCTGCCATCATTAACTTGAAACAACCAATCACAATCATCTTTGGAGGTACAGTTCCTGACATTGGACCAATTTTCCCCTTGATGCACATTGCCCCGGTTCTACGAGGCATCCTCAATGTCATGCGTGATCTCATGAATACCTTGACGACAGGGGGGTGCTCACTCTCATCTCACGAACCTGGAATTCGTCTCTTTTATATGTTTGGACCATGGCTTCAAAATTCAAACAAAAAGTATTGGAGATCATCAGTAGGTCAAGAAACATCTGTGGAAAGACAAACAGAGTTAATGTTGCTGATGTTGCAAAACTTTCATTAGAACAAGGACCAGTGGAAAGAAAAAGAGGATGTTTAGCAAAGGGTGGTGATCGAAACTTGCTGTTGGAACGCATAGTGAACATCAGTGAGCAGGTTATTGATGAGCAGTGCCACTTAGAAACACTGATAATTCCCATTCATTCTCATAGTTGATGATTAAGAGTACACCAGGCAGTAATTAACCCATTTTGATTTGTCCTGCATTTTACAAGCTACACCACATTGACAGGTAGATGCCAGTATTGTAACTGAATTGGAACAACTTGTCTTGAGTGGTAGTTAGTTATAGAGCAGCTGGGATATCATTGGGTCCCAAAGTTTATTCTGCATCCAGTGCTTATTTTTTTCTTAATATCAGGTGGAATGAATGGAATTCGCTGAACACTACCTTCTCTGATGGTGGAGATCGCAGGAGAAGGTTGAGAAAGTCAATGTAGACCATGTACATGTCCCTGAGCTCCCCACCCCTGGCTTGCTCCAGTTCCCTCACATATCCGAAAGATTGTTAAGTAAATTGACACCTGTAAATTACCCCTACTGGAGATGGGTAGCAGGAGAGTCAATGTGTGAGGGAATAGGTTCCAGCGCTTCATGGGTGCCTAATTTTCAGCTGTCAAATCTTTCTTGAATCTCTCTCATTAAGACAATAGTCTTGCCACAAGGCATGTTGAAAGGTGAAGCAGTGTGATGCAGAAGCATACTCACTGAGAAACTCAATTTTGCTTGAGTTCATAAAGCATTTACAAGCAAAAATTACACTGCCGTAAAATATCCACTGTTGATTTCAAATATAATTCAATGCCATCTCACAACTGCTTTTGAGAATGTCTGCTACTGAACTATGGATAGCTTGAAGGATTTTGTACAATGGAAAATATTGCATCTTATAATGATGTCCGTCTCACATGCTACAGGAAAATTAAAATTTTCACGTACAATTAAATATTTAAATGATGGTAGAATGTTTGTATTTTAAATCTTCTTTATAATCTCTAACATTCTATATAACTGAGGTCATAAAAAGAAAGTTGAAATGAACCTGCGATGCAAAGGCTGGTTGCAATTTCCAATAGGTTGTCTACACTAGATCAGTAATAAGGACAGATCCCTGGTCCAGAAAACACAGAGATAATTTAGGTTATCTCAGTGGATTTAACCAATTCATCTCCAGTTACAGGTGTATGCTAGAAAAAAAAATGTCAGGGTGTTCTGCCATATAAGAAGGTGGAAGAAGAGTACATTTAACATTTGTGTATCCACTCATAATACTTCAATCAATTATTGAACACGGAAATAAAATTGCAATCAAATCTTGACAGAGGTTTTAAGTGGTGATGTATGGATTTGATTGATTCCATTAATTTTGAGAGACCCGAATGACAGCTGTCTTAAAGGTATCTTGATATATGGGGTTAGTGAGAGGAAGTGATGCCTGATCATTGATGATGGAGTAAGCATGAGGGGCTGATTGCCTTGTTTTTGCTTCTATATTTCTTGCATTGTGTTTCCTGTGTTATTTTACCTTCAGTACTGGAAATGCAAACAACACCAAGCCGTATACACAGCACTTGCCTAACATAGAGCTTTACATGTTACATATCACACTCTGCGGTTACATATATATTACATCTTAATGGAAGAGATTCGGGAAAGATTTGAAAGCTGAAAATTTGGTACCCATGAAGTGCTGGAACCTATTCTCCCACACATAATCACACTATGCAGTTACATATAAAATCATAAACATTTATAGCAGAAAATGAATAGTTCACTCCCATATGTTAATGCTAAAGAGCTATTGAGACCAATGATAATTTCCATGTCCAGGTCTATGTCTTTCAAATAATGGCACATTAACTCCTCATTCAGATGATGAGGGATTATGATGAGGGATTCTGCCAGATTTGACTTTTCAGCCAGTAAGTTCCAAGTTCTTAAATGTAAAATAAATTCTTCAATTTCTCTCCAATTCTTCTAATAGTTCCTTAAATATATACACCCTAGTTAATTAGGTCTTTGCTAAGGGTAGCGCAACCTTCTTATTTACCCTATTTAAAATTTAGCCCTAAATTGCTTGACATTACTTACAATGTACAATTCATGACCAATGAAGTCTTATGCAGCAGTAACCATATGTATGCTACAATTCTACACCAATCCTAATACAGACATAACATCAGACATATCAATTCTGATGCAGGACTTCAAACTGAAATACCAACCTTTCCTTTTCCCCCACAGTGTTGTTCGACCCACTGCATCTGCAGTTTCTTATGTCTTCGGAAGCTGATGCGACATGTATATAAGGTTTCAAATAGTAATAATGTGCAAGGCAAAATATAAATAAGGAAAAAAGAGGTGCAAGTCAGAACAATAATACAATAATCTTGGGAGATCTTGAGTTATGGTTACAATCAAGACAGTATAGTCTGAACAGTATTTGTGTGGCAGATGAACTTGTGGAATGAGTACAGGATTGTTTCCCAGCATAAATTATAAGATGTGAGATGTTGATGGGCTATGGTAGATTGGGAACCCACAATAAAAAGTGGGTGAGGGGGAAGAGAAACAGGTATGAATCCAGGGCATAAGAAAGTGGAAAGCAAAGGGGGGAGGGGGAAGAAGTGGGAAGAAGTGGGGTAGGGGGTGTTGTTTCTAGGTCAGTTATCTAAAATTTGAGAATTCAATTAGTTACCATTGGGTTGTAAGCCATTGAAGCAGAATATGAGGTGCTGTTCCTTCAGTTTGCAAGTGCTCGCATTCTGGCAATGGAGAGGGACCAGGATGGAAAGGTCAGTATGGGAATGGGAACAGGAGTGGTTAGCAACTGGGAGATCCTGCAGGCCTCGGAGGACCAAGCACAAGTGTCTGCCAAAATAGTTGCTTACTCTACATTTAGTATTGCTGATGTAAAGGAGGCTACATCGGGACTACTGAGTGCAGTAGATGAGGTTAGAGGTAGTGCTCATGAGCCTTTGTGTCACCCTGAAGGACTGCTGGGGTCCCTGGATGGATGTGAGGGAGGAGGAGTAGGTACAGGCGTTACATCTCCTGCATTACAGATTAGAAACATCCCTTTAAATCTAAAACAACAATAACAGGGAAAGTGATCCTGTGTGGCAAGAAGGAGAAGTTAAAAATGACACAAAATCATAGAAGTCTTGTAATTTGACAATAAGAAGAAACAGGAAGCCTGATGATTGAGAAAATTTAATGATAGTAATGAATTATGGACCGGTTAGTCTGATATTAGCAGCAGGTAAAATGATGAATTCTATTATTGAGGAAATGCCAAATGTCTGCAGAATGCTACCGGGATCGGAACCCCAGGGTGAAAAATAACCCTATGCGCAGAGTCCAGCAGTTCATGCATTTATAAGCCTCAGTCAAGGGCTCGATAGGTGACAAATTTCAGAGGAGGTGACCTTGGTAATGCTGAGCATCTAAAGATTCTGTTCCTCAGGAATGTCAAGATAGGATGATAGTCGTCTATAGTTTTTGAGCAGGATAGGTTTCTCAGTAATGAGCCTTTCTGCACCTCCTCCAACATAATACACGAGCATTCAATTCAATTCAATTCAATTCAATTTTTTTTCAATTCAATTGCCCTTTATTCTCATTCAAACAAGCAAGGTTTGAACAAAATGTTGTTCCTGCAGTCATAACAGCAAAAAAAAAACAAAACCTACAATTAACACAATTCCACATAAACATCCATCACAGTGAATCTCCAAACACTTCCTCACTGTGATGGAAGGCAAAAGTCTTATCTAACCATATAACCATATAACAATTACAGCACGGAAACAGGCCATCTCGGCCCTACAAGTCCATGCCGAACAAATTTTTTTCCCCTTAGTCCCACCTGCCTGCACTCATACCATAACCCTCCATTCCCTTCTCATCCATATGCCTATCCAATTTATTTTTAAATGATACCAATGAACCTGCCTCCACCACTTCCACTGGGAGCTCATTCCACACCGCTACCACTCTCTGCGTAAAGAAGTTCCCCCTCATATTACCCCTAAACTTCTGTCCCTTAATTCTGAAGTCATGTCCTCTTGTTTGAATCTTCCCTATTCTCAAAGGGAAAAGCTTGTCCACATCAACTCTGTCTATCCCTCTCATCATTTTAAAGACCTCTATCAGGTCCCCCCTTAACCTTCTGCGCTCCAGAGAATAAAGACCTAACTTATTCAACCTATCTCTGTAACTTAGTTGTTGAAACCCAGGCAACATTCTAGTAAATCTCCTCTGTACTCTCTCTATTTTGTTGACATCCTTCCTATAATTGGGCAACCAAAATTGTACACCATACTCCAGATTTGGTCTCACCAATGCCTTGTACAATTTTAACATTACATCCCAGCTTCTATACTCAATGCTCTGATTTATAAAGGCTAGCATACCAAAAGCTTTCTTTACCACCCTATCTATATGAGATTCCACCTTCAAGGAACTATGCACGGTTATACCCAGATCCCTCTGTTCAACTGTATTCTTCAATTCCCTACCATTTACCATGTACGTCCTATTTTGATTTGTCCTGCCAAGGTGTAGCACCTCACATTTATCAGCATTAAACTCCATCTGCCATCTTTCAGCCCATTTTTCCAAATGGCCTAAATCACTCTGTAGACTTTGGAAATCCTCTTCATTATCCACAACACCCCCTATCTTGGTATCATCTGCATACTTACTAATCCAATTTACCACACCTTCATCCAGATCATTGATGTACATGACAAACAACAAAGGACCCAACACAGATCCCTGAGGCACCCCACTAGTCATCTGCCTCCAACCCGATAAACAGCCATCCACCATTACCCTCTGGCTTCTCCCATTCAGCCACTGTTGAATCCATCTTGCTATTCCTGCATTTATACCCAACAGTTGAACCTTCTTAACCAACCTTCCATGAGGAACCTTGTCAAAGGCCTTACTAAAGTCCATATAGACAACATCCACTGCTTTACCCTCGTCAATTTCCCTAGTAACCTCTTCAAAAAATTCAAGAAGATTAGTCAAACATGACCTTCCAGGCGCAAATCCATGTTGACTGTTGACTGTTCCTAATCAGACCCTGTTTATCTAGATGCTTATATATATTATCTCTAAGTATCTTTTCCATTAATTTGCCCACCACTGAAGTCAAACTAACAGGTCTATAATTGCTAGGTTTACTCTTAGAACCCTTTTTAAACAATGGAACAACATGCGCAGTACGCCAATCCTCGGGGACTATTCCCGTTTCTAATGACATTTGAAATATTTCTGTCATAGCCCCGGCTATTTCTACACTAAATCTTATCTGTTCCATTTGCAGCAGCAGTAGCTGGAATTCACTCATAGCAAGTCTTCTGCAGTTGAAATCAAGTCCATAAAATCATGGAGCTATAGAGCAAAATATTTGTGTGGTCTATATGATTGGCACATTTTCTTACAGTATGATTCAATTTCCAAAGGAGAGTTTGGAGATTGGCTTTGCACTGCTTAATGATCTCATAGAATGCAGATCATTAAGGGTCTCGACCCGAAAGGTCCCTTATTCCTTCGCTCTGTAGATGCTGCCTCACCCACTCAGTTTCTCCTTTTTTGTGTACCTTAATAGAACGCATAAATCACATCAAAAACAGTTCATGCAAGAAGCACATGTCCATAGAGGAAGTTCTAAGATGAACCTCCAGAAGAGCATAATGTGATTTGGAAATGGGTACAATCATGTTCACTCTATGTGAAAACCATTTTGAAACACGTAGTATTTAATATAATAGCACTAAGTGAATCCAACATTTAGCTTCTTGTATATTCTCTTAATTGACTTATTGAGCTTTGGTTAGCTTTAAAAGGAAGAAGACAGAACTTAATGGTGTTGCATAAATCAGCGGCATTTCCCAGTGGCCATTTAAAGTAGATTTTCTTACCAAAGAATTGTTACTGTTGTAATTATATTGTTACAGTATTGTTTTTATCAGTGATTATTGTTTCCCATATAGATCTGGGTCCTTTGCATGTGATAGGACTTTGAATTACATATCAGCCTGTCCTTCGATTACATAAACGTTCCATTCCTGTGAACTGTCCATAAGGCGATTTCTCCATGTTAGAAATATTTGTTTTCTAAAGTTTTGCACATTGTATTCCTCTACATACACTTTAATTCCTCCATTTTCAAACTTATGGAATATTTACTATGTCCAATCATTAATGAAACCCATAAAGCATTTTAATATTAATATTGCTTGCATGAAAATGCATTAAAATGTGTGGGAGAAGTCAGATTTCTCCAGCTCAGGTATTTCATAATCCGGAAGCCTTTGTATCTTCATAGTTCCCACTTGATTCAGGCAGCTCAGAGATCAATGGCAGTGGAGGAGAAATAAATTGTGTCCACCATTTCTATTTTATCTTTCTGTATCCTGTTTTGCTTGGTGTTGCGAACTGAAAATCTCTTGATACTGTGTTTTTGATTTATTGGTTTGTTGAAACTGAAATCTGTATTTTGCTCATTGTCTGACCCTCACAGTTATCATCCAAGGTTGGTGATTGTTAAAATGTATCACAAAAGATTTACTTACAGAAACAGGCACTCTGCTCATCATGTCCTTGACAGTGTTTATGTATTACACAAGCTTCCTCTTACTTCTCTTTATCTAAACCCAGCGAGAAATCCTTGTATACCTATCTCCCTAGTGCTCTTATCTCGTTTCCTCTTGATTGCATCTACATAACAATTATTGAATTGCCACTGAATTAATGTACAATCGTGCTTAACTCTTCCTTTCGACTTCCGAAAATATTATTCATTGTCCTTCAATTGCTTTGATCGTGACAAACATCAAAAAAATCTGTCCAGCATTGGAATGCGAGAATGGTGCAGCGGTAGAGTTGCTGCCTTACAGCGAATGCAGTGCTGGAGACACGGGTTTGATCCCGATTATGGGTGCTGTCTGTACGAAGTTTGTACGTTCTCCCCGTGACCTGCGTGGGTTTTCTCCGAGATATTCGGTTTCCTCCCACATTCCAAAGACGTACAGGTTTGTGGGTTAATTGGCTTGGTGTAAATGTAAAAATTGTCCCTAGTGGGTTTTGGGGAAAGTGTTAATGTGCGGGGATCGCTGGTTGGCGTGGACCCGGTGGGCCAAAGGGCCTGTTTCTGTGCTGTATCTCTAAACTAAACTATAAACTAAACTAGGATCTTCTGGTAGTTAGAATATTTCATTGGAATAAAACAAATAAAAAACTTTTTGCAGAGCATGCCAATATTCCCAGAATTGATATTCTTGATGCATATTCCAAAAGTTGTGAAATGTGGTAAGACAACTCTGACTTTCATTTGAACAGTTTTCAGAATTCAGCAACCTAAAACATAGAACAATGTAGCACAACATAGGAACAAGCCCGTCAGCTCACATTGTTTGCACCCACTGTGATGCCAATCTGAAATAATGCCATCTGGCTGCACATAGTCTATAACCCTCCATGCTCTGCCTGTTCATGTATCAGTTAACAGTGAAAGAATTTCAGACTTATCCACTGACTTGCTTTGAAGTAGGGAAGCAGATGGATTTTAAACACAATATCAAATTTAAACACAGAGATAAAATATGATTGAGGTATGAAAAAATACACATGGCTCAGTTGTGCCATTCTCTTCAGAAGCAGTTTATCAGGAATAAGGTTTATCTATCTCATAAGCACATAACTCCCTAGAAGAGATGAACAAAAAGACAATTTTAATAGTAACCTCAATAAAATGAAAATTGTTTGTTGTTGTGAGAGAGTGAATTTCATAGATGGCTTTTGAGCTCCCCCAGCAATCACTGCAAAACACAGCCAAATATTTACATTTAGCAATTCCTTTCCATGCAGCGTAGACAAGGTTGCCCTGTTATTATCAACAGTCCCAGACCACCCACCACGTGTTGTATTCTAATTAATGAATGGCAGATTGTGTTGATTTAAAATTGGGAAGCTTGGAATAGTCTTGAGAATCTCCAGAGAGGTTGGTGAAACAATTTACGTTTAAAAAAAACGTAATTAGACTAATTTTGTCAAAGTTAAGGCTACTGTACTGGTATCACTTTTGGTTAACAGAGCTCTTATTTGAAAGAATGTATGGATATATTTTAAATTATTTTTCTTATTCATTCACAGGCAAGGCCAACATTATTTGATAAGTCCTAATTGCCCGTGAGACCTGCTGCATTGAACAGTTGTATTCTTTGTAGTGAAGATATTCCCTAAAGGCTGTTAGGTAGGAAATTCCAAAATTCCCAGCAACAGTGAAAAAAGTATAATGTACTTCCAAGTCAGGATGGCGTATGGTTTGGAATGATCTTGCAAGTGGCAGGGTTCCATGTGTCTGTTCTTGCTTTTCTTGGTGGAAGGCATTATGAATTTAGTTGTTCTTTAAATAAACTTTGGAAGATGGTGTCATGTGGCTTGTAGATATTAGACACATGCAACAAATGTGCTGGTGGTGGATGGTCAGATTGGTGGATGGTGTGCCAATCGAGTGGTTACTTTGCCTAGGACTGCATGAAGCTTCTGAAATATTGTCAGAGTTTAGTTTAATTTAGAAACAGAGTGGAAACAGGCCCTTCGGCCCACCAAGTCAGCACCGACCAGCGTTCTCTGCACATTAACACTATCCTACACACACTAGGGACAATTTACACATACACCAAGCCAATTAACCTACACACCTGTACGTCTTTGCAGTGTGAGAGGAAACCGAAGATCTCGGAGAAAACCCACACGGTCACGGGCAGAAAATATAAACTCCATACAGACAGTATCCGTCGTCGGGATGGTACCCGGTCTCCAGCACTGCAAGCGCTGTAAGACAGCTACTCTTCCGCTGCGCCAACATGCCGCTCAAATTTGTTTTGTTTAGTTTAGTTTATTATTGTCACTTGTACCAAGGTACAGTGAAAAGCCTTTTTTGTGTGCAATCCAATCAGCTGAAAGATTGTACATGATTACAATCAAGATGTTTACAGCATATAGATACAGGATAAAGGGATTAACCTGATAAAGTTCAGTAAAGTCCGATTAAAGATAGTCCGAGGGTCTACAAGGAAGTAAATGGTAGGTCAGGACCATTCATCTGCAACTGAAAGTCATTTATCTTCTCAATGTTTCAGTCCAATGAAGGGTTGTTGATTTAAAATGTTAACTTCCATTTCTCGCTCCACCAATGCTGCTTGATCTACTGAGCATTTCAATAGACAATAGACAATAGGTGCAGGAGTAGGTCATTCGGCCTTTCGAGCCAGCACCGCCATTCAATGTGATCATGGCTGATCATCCCCAATCAGTACCCCGTTCCTGCCTTCTCCCCATATCCCCTGACTCCACTATTTTTAAGAACCCTATCTAACTCTCTCTTGAAAGCATCCAGAGAAACTGCCTCCACCGCCCTCTGAGGCAGAGAATTCCACAGACTCACCACTCTCTGTGAGAAAACGTGTTTCCTCATCTCCGTTTTAAATGGCTTACTCCTTATTCTTAAACTGCACTCCCTCAATAGCAAGAATGTCCTTTCTCAAATTAGGGGACCAAAGCTGCACACAATACTCCAGGTGTGGTCTCACTAGGGCTCTGTACAACTGCAGAAGGACTTCTTTGCTCCTATATTCGATTTCTCTTGTTATAAAAGCCAACATGCCATTCGCTTTCTTCACTGCCTGCTGTACTTGCATGCTTACTTTCATAGACTGATGTACAAGGACCCCCAGATCCCGTTGTACATCCCCTTTTCCCAACTTGACGCCATTTAGATAGTAATCTGCCTTCCTTAAAGGTTTTTGCTACCAAAGTGGACAACCTCACATTTATCCGCATTAAACTTCATCTGCCATGCATCTTCCCACTCCCCCCAACGTGTCCAAGTCACCCTGCATTCTCATAGCATCCTCCTCACAGTTCACACTGCCACCCAGCTTTGTGTCATCAGCAAATTTGCTAATGTTACTTTGAATCCCTTCATCCAAATCATTGATGGATATTGTAAATAGGTGCGGTCCCAGCACCGAGCCTTGCGGTACCCCATTAGTTACTGCCTGCCATTCTGAAAGGGACCCGTTAATCCCTACTCTTTGTTTCCTGTCTGTCAACCACTTCTCTATCCATGTCAGCACTCTACCCCCAATACCATGTGCCCTAATTTTGCCCAGTAATCTCCTATGTGGGACCTTATTAAATGCTTTCTGAAAGTCCAGGAACACTACATTCACTGGCTCTCCCTTGTCCAATTTCCTAGTTACATCTTCAAAAAATTCCAGAAGATTAGTCAAGCATGATTTCCCCTTTGTATATCCATGCTGACTCGGACCGATCCTGTTACTGCCATCCAAATGTTCGGCTATCTCATCTTTTAGAATTGACTCCAGCATCTTCCCCACCACCGATGCCAGGCTAACTGGTCTATAATTCCCTGTTTTCTCTCTCCCGCCTTTCTTAAAAAGTGGGATAACATCAGCTACCCTCCAATCCACAGGAACTGATCCTGAGTCTATAGAACACTGGAAAATTATCACCAATGCATCCACGATTTCTAGAGCCACTTCCTTAAGTACCCTGGGATGCAGACCATCAGGCCCTGGGGGTTTATCAGCTCAGTTCCATCAGTCTATCCAACACTATTTCCTGCCTAATGTGGATTTCCTTCAGTTCCTCTGTCACCCCAGATCCTCTGGCCACTACTATATCAGGAAGATTGTTTGTGTCCTCCTTTGTGAAGATGGATCCAAAATACCTGTTCAACTCATCTGCCATTTCCTTGTTCCCCATAATAAATTCCTGCTCCCCCCCCCCCCCCCAACCTCTCATCAGTCTGAAGGGTCTCGATCCGAAACGTTGCCTATTTCCTTCGCTCCATAGATGCTGCCTCACCCGCTGAGTTTCTCCAGCATTTTTGTCTACCTTCACCAGATATCCAGTTATGTTTAACCGTGGGTGAGGGACAAATGCTGGGCTGGGTAGATGGAAATTATCCTTTAAATGGTTCCTTGGATCGTTTATGTCCACACGAAAGAGCTGATGTTGCCATATTTTCATGTCTCATCCAAAATGGCAGTGCTGACTCGAAGAGCAGAATAGCCTACTGCTGCACCTATTTTCTATGTTTCTGTTTCTAAAATATTACATATGTGACAGTGCAGGAATGACCCTTAGGACTGCACTGAGGTGTCAAACTAGATTTTGTGTTAATGCTTTTGATTTGATGAGTTCGTTTTCAGATTCAGTTTTACAAATGCTACCCCTGAAATGGTGCTGACATTTTTTATCTTATTGTTTATGCTTTACCAATTTTTTAAAATCATTTCTAGAGATGATAATTCATATCATTATATTTTGCAAGTTCCTGACACTGCAGTTTTGAAGTACACAATGTAAAATGCTAAAAGGATAACAAACTGGATTATATTTCAATTAACCTATCACCAGAAATTGGTTAAATTATTTTTCTCCAGAAATGTATAGATTTTCATTGATACTTGCTAATAGCGATATAATTCCAATATCAAGTATCTCATATTAGTGATTGTAATACTCATTTGATCCTTGATGGCTTTTCACATGGGATATCAGTGCTCACTTTCCAACAAGAGTAACTATTGATAATCGAAAGGGTGAAGCCTGGCTAATTTATCTCTGGCTAAAATGCTAATTATGGTGGCCCAGCTGTGATCTACTAAACCCGTTGAGATTGGGTATGGTTTACTATTACATTTGCTCATCCACTTATTTGCTGAGCCATTAATGGGTTCAAGTCATTTTCCACTCAGTGGCTACAATGTCAGATGATGATTAATGCATAGAAGTAAGACAGTGAACAATTTGAATTATTTTTTATTATAATTAGTGTATGTTGATGGTTTAATGGAACTGAAAAATTGAATTATATTGCACTTAATGGACTGTGCTTTTCACTATTAATCAAAATAAGCTAATGGCTAGGATGCTGCACCCCTTTTCCCCAAGGACTTGAGTCCAGGTCGCTCTTGCAGGAGGAAAGTATTGATTGACTGAGGCATTGAAAATGATACCTGATTGCCAACTCTTCAACATGTTTGCTTTTGTCTGCAATGAAAATGTCGACCACTCGATGAAATAGATAGAAAGAAATCTGCTTTTCCATTAACTAAATTTAAACATGGCAAAGCAGAAAGAATCAGCAAAATAATGGACACAAAAAGCTGGAGTAATTCAGCGGGTCAGGCAGCATCTCTGGAGACATTTTGCTTCGCAAAGCTTTTCCAGAAGTAAATTGAGGACTAGATGTGTCTTTTCTTTGAAAAAAAGACACTTTAAAAATCATTTAGCATGGGAACATCTTCTAAAATTCTATCTAATCAGACAAAAATAATCGGGAATCATTTTGGGGCAGCCTTTTGTTGTTTTGTTTTCTAGGAGGTTATAATTTAAATAGTCTACAGCTCATATTCCGTTTCATTAATAAATGAAATAATTGCTTTGCGTCTTGAGAGATGATTCAACTTTACTTGATGTGCCTAGTTTAGTTTAGAGATACAGCGTGAAAACAGGCTCTTTGGCCCCTGTAGACTAGCACTATCCTGGAGAAAACTAGCTCCTGGCGAAAACCCAAGTAGTCACGGGGAGAACATACAAACTCTGTACAGACAGCACCCGTAGTCAGGATCTAACTCATGTCCCTAGCCCTGTAAGGTAGCAACTCTACTGCTGCGCCACTGTGCCGCCCTCGTGGTTGACTCTTAACTGGTACCTATACATTCATCTGCAACTTGGGAAAGAGGTCCACATAGTTTTGGACAATAAATGTTAGTCTTGCCAGCAGAGCCCACTTAATTGGAATATGTTGTTAAAAGTCCATATTGTTGGAGACAACATAGAAAATGTCAGCATTAACCTAAAGAAGGAGAGGAGCTCACATAAAGAGAAGTCTATGGAGCAAAGGAAATAGACGTTTCGGGCCGAAACCCTTCTTCAGAAGCAGGGTTTCGGCCCGAAACATTGCCTATTTCCTTTGCTCCATAGATGCTGCTGCACCCGCTGAGTTTCTCCAGCACTTTTGTCTCCCTTCGATTTTCGAGCATATGCAGTTCCTTCTTAAACATAAAGAGAAGTCTGTCAGTTTTATTGTAATATTGAACAGAAAATTATGATGGCTGATAAGCTCCTAAAATCTAACCTGGATGTATATCTTTGTTTGAAGAAACTGGATTGACATCATATCCACTGTGCTTTAACAATTTTGTATCAGCTGTAAGAAGGTAAAAAATGCACATACATGAATAATTCAAACCTGAATTCTTTCACACCACTCCTTTTACACCCACTTAAAAAAAATACTTGCTTGCTATAACTTGGAACAGTCTCTGGCATTTCAATCAACTGACAATACTTTATGTGTAGATTTATGCATGTCTCTCATTTCACATTGTTTATAGTTGTCTATGTGGATAACCTACAGCATGAAATATAGATTTTATTAAAGTTACTTTAGAAACGATGTATAAAGAAGCAGCAACCGTAGAAATTAATAGATCCCTGATTGACAAATAGGTTCATGTTCAACCGATGGCTTGGCTGGCTTATCACCTTTCCATGAACGATGCATTAAAGTATTTTCTGGTATTGTTCTATCCATCTTTAAAATGTCAGTATTTTTTAAAATACCCAATGACGGCCTTCACAGCCTTCTGTGGAAATGAATTCCACAAATTCACCACTGTCTGCCTAAGGAAGTTCCTCCTCCTCCTCCATTATAAAGATATATCTTTTTATCCCGAGGCTGTGCCCTCTGAGACTTTCCCACTAGTGGCAACATCCTCTCTACATCCACTCTACCTAGACCTTTCATTATTCAGTATGTTTCAATGAGATCCCCCTCCACCTTCTAAACTCCAGCGAGTACAGGCCGACAGCCGTCAAAATCTTCACACACTGTACATTAACCTAATCACCCCCGGTTTCATCCTTCCTCAGAAGTTTCCCCAAAACAGCTCACAATATTCAAAATGTGGTCTGACCATCGTCATATCAAGCCTCAGCATTTCATGTGTGCGAAGGATCTGCAGCTGCCGACTTAAACAGAAGATAGACACAAAATGCTGGAGCAACTCAGCAGGACAGGCAACATCTCTGGAGAGAAGGAATGGGCTCTTATTCAGACCCGAAACGTCACCCATTCCTTCTCTTCAGAGATGACCCTTCTTCAGGCTGAGCGCCGGGGGAAAGGGAAACGAGAGATATAGATGGTGATGTAGAGAGATATAGAACAAATCAATGAAAGATATGCAAAAAGTATCAATGATTATTTTTACTTAACTTTTTTGCAGTTTTCTTTCAGGAATGGGTGACATTTTGGGTTGAGACCCTCGTTCAGACTGCATTACTTTGTATCCAGACACCAATGGTGAGTAGAGTATTTGCATCCCTTTGCTATATTTAGGAGGGAGTTAGATGTGGCCCTTGTGTCTAAAGGGATCAGGGGGAGAGAAGGCAGGCAGAGGATACTGAGTTGGATTATCAGCCATGATCATATTGAATGGCGGTGCAGGCTCGAAGGGCCGAATGGCCTACTCCTGCACCTATTTTCTATGTTTCTATGAATCCAGACAATAATGGTGCGCAGAGCATCTGCATCCCTTTGTACCCAGACACTAATAGTGAGCAGGGTATCAATAACCCATTGTACCTAGATACTAATAGTGAGTAGAGTATCTGCATCCCTTTGTACCCAGACACTAATAGTGAGCAGGGTATCAATATCCCATTGTACCTAGATACTAATAGTGAGTAGAGTATCTGCATCCCTTTGTACCCAGACATTAATAGTGAGCAGGGTATCAGTATCCCATTGTACCCAGACACTAATAGTGAGCAGGGTATCAATATCCCATTGTACCTAGATACTAATAGTGAGCAGGGTATCAGTATCCCATTGTACCCAGACACTAATAGTGAGCAGAGTATCTGCAAGCCATTGTATCAGTTTGGGAAGTTAACACATTGCGACCCTACATTCTGCAAGGGATGCTTATCACCGTCTTTGCTAATCACACGCGTGCGCACGTTGCCCCAAAGGCGGAGCAGCTTCCCATCATGCTCGGCGGGAGTTGCGGACGGCGCGCGTCTGTTGCCAGGCAACGGCGCCAGGGACCGGAGCCCACCCGCTCGCCGCCGCCGGATCCAGGCACAACCAACGATACTGGAGCAAGATCTATGATCTTTGGGCACAACGCTCCGTCTCGGGCAGCAATGGCGAAGAGTCAAGTTGGAGCCGCGTCCTCAGTGGAGTAAGGCAATCGAAATTCGGAACCCGTATATTGGGCAGTGGGGAAGAGCAGTGGAATTCGGTGGGATAGGGTCGAGGGCCAATACTGTGTCTTGATGGATGGTATGGGGTGGAGTGGGCTGGAGGGCAAATGCTGTGTCCAGGATCGTATGATGTGGATTGAGTGTGTTGGGGTGCCAGTACTGTATCTAGATGGATGGTATGATGTGGGTGAAGTGTGTTTCAAAGGTTTCAAAGGTATTTTATTAGCACATGTACCAATTAAGGTACAGTGATATGCGAATTACCATACAAAAAAAAGCACAAGACACACAAATACATAAAAATTAACATAAACATCCACCATAGTGGATTCACCACATTCCTCACTGTGATGGAAGGCAAAGAAGTCCAACCTTCTTCCTCTTTATTCTCCCGCGGTCGGGGCAGTCGAACTATCCGTCGGGACGATCAAAGCTCTCTCAGCCAGCGGTCGAAGCTCCCGCATCGGGCGGTCAAAACTCCTGCGGCTTGGAGTTCCCAATGTCTCTGACCAGAGACCGCGGGCTTCGTGAATTTAAGTCTACAAGCACCCACCCTGGCAAAGGGATCACGGGCTCCACGATGTTAAAGTCCCGCAGTGGAGCTCTCGAAATCGGCCTCTTGCAAAGAGGCCGCCAACTCCTCGATGTTAGGCCACAGTGTGGACGAACATATGAAACGGAAAGAAATTGCATCTCCTTCGAGGTAAGAGATTAGAAAAAGTTTCTCCTGACTACCTCCCCATAAAACAAGCTAAAGAACACTAAAAACATACATTTAACACATACTATTAAAAACACGGCAGACAGACTCTTGGTGAGGTAGCCATTGGAGTGCTTGTACCGTGTTTAGGTGGATGTATGTATGGAGTGGGTTGGGGGGCCAATACCGTATGTAGGTAGATGGTATGGGATGAGGTGGGGTGGAGTGTCAATACCGTGTCTGGATGGATGGCTGGGATGTGTTTAACCTTGTGTCTGGGTAAATGGGGTTGCTTGGAGTGCCCATCTGTGCCTGGGTGGTGGGGTGAGCAGAGGTGGAGTGGCAATACTCTGGACGGGGTGTGCTGGAGTGTCAACATTATGCCTGGGTTGATGGGATAGGTTGGTGCCCAGACTGTGCCTGGTTGGGGGGCTGCCTAATACTCAGATAAAATGGAATTGCCAGAACAGTACATGGCAGGAATGGAGTACCATTAATGTGCAAGTGAGATGGTGTTTGATCTTGTGCCTGGGGAGACATGGGACAATACTTTGCCGGGCTGATTCCAATATTGAGCCCAACTGGAGTGGAGAAAGGATTGTGCTAATGGGAAGTAGGGTGTGCAGCGTCCGTACCACAACCATTTGAGGGAGTGATGGTGAGCCCACAGCATATCTGGATAGGCCCAGTATTGTAGCCAGGTTGGAATGGTAGTTTATTGGTGGATTTATTATTAACAAATTAGGTAAGCCAAATGCCATGCTTGGATGAGACATATTGTACCTGCATAGGAAGTGGGCTTGATAATAAGTGGAAATTTGAATAGGCTAGACCACGACTATACCCGGATTCGCACAGTAGGCCTAATGTTGCGCCTGTTATCTGATAGGACTAACATAACATCTGGTTGAAAGTCAGCTCCATACTGGTTGTTCATGGGCTATACACATGGTTTGGATGAAGTACCGTTATGGGGGGGTATAATTTGGGCCCAGTACAGTATGGGTTTGTGTTAACCCAATACTGTACTTGGTGTTGTGGGATAATGGTTGGATTTAACACTGTAACCAATCACGCTCTGCTCAGTACTGCATTTGGATGGGTAGATGAGCAGGGGCCACAGCATGTCCAGGTCAAAGTGGAGGATGGGGCCAATACTGGGATTGTTAAAAGGAATCTTTAGTTAGCAAGACGGTTCTAGGGTGGGTGCGTAGCTCATTTTATGGACCTGTGTTTGGAGCGTAGTTAAAACATAAAAGAAGCAAGAGTGGGTCATTAGATTCCTTGAGCCTGTGCAATCACGCTGTAAGATCATGGCCCGGTTCATACCTCAGGTTTTGTTGGTTGTCATTTGTTCTTGAGTAAAACCATGACCACTAGTCTATGGTGATGCAGTATGTTCGGAGATGATCCATTGGTAGATAATTAGACCAATATGGGCTTAAAAATTCCTTCCACACTGTTAACAGAGGTGTACAGCTGCTGTACTTTCATTTAATTTAAGTTTAGAGATACAGCGTGGAAACAGACCTTCAGCTCACCGAGTCCACGCCAACCCGTACACTAGTTTTATGTTATCCCACTTACTCATCCTACATACTAGGGGCAATTTACAGAAGTCAATTAACCTACAAACCTGCACCACTTTGGACTGTGGAAGGAAGCCAGAGTACCCGGCGAAAACCCATGTGGTCACAGGCATAACGTGCAGACTCTGCACAAACAGCACCCATATTCAGGATCAAACCGAGGTCTCTGGCGCTGTGAGGCAGCAACTCTATTACTGTGCCACTGTAGCGCCCTGATTTCTTGATTCTAGTTCTTGATTGATAAGATTCTCTTTTCTACTTTATTTCCTCCAGTCTAGTTTCCTCATGTTAGCATGCACCAGTTTATATGTGGGGTTCGCTAAACAGCTTATTACTCTACTCACAGCGGTGTGTGTCAAATGTTGAAACTCTTCAGAGATGTTCTCGGATAATCTCTGAATCTGTTTCTTTCCACCCCATGATCGTTTACCCTCAGTCAGCTCTCCAAAAAGTAGCCGCCTCAGTATTTTGCCATCAGTCATTTTCCAGACTTGTCTTGCCCACCTGATCTGTGATTTTTTCAGTAATGTGTAGATGCAGGGGAGGTTTGGCTGAATCAGAATCTGTGTTTCTGGCATCCTGCCTTGCCACATGCTGTGAAGCATTCTGTACAGACAGGTTGTAAGGAAGTGGTTAACCTGTCTGGTATGTCTGCTGTATATTTGCCATGTCTCGCAATCATGTAGAAAGATGAGTATGACAACAGCACAATATCATCTTGGTCTTTAGGCTGATTCCTCTTTGTTCCCACACTTTACTTCTCGGTCTTCCAAAAGATAGATAGATATAGATAGATATGCCATTTATTGTCACTATACATGTACAATGAGATTAAAAGCAGCTCGTACTCAGTGCATACATATAATTTAGTACAAAAAACAAGAAACAGAAAACAAAACAAAAGGGGGAGGGGGGGGGGAGGATAGGTGCACAATTCTGCGGCGCTATATACATATCTATAAAGGCAAAATGGTGAAGGATGAATAGGTAGTATTCTTAGGCAGATGTTTAAAGACTATATTAAATATTTTTTTTTAAATTAAAAAATATTAAAAATTACAGTTACAATACACATTACAGTTCCAAATTTCAGTACGTGGATAGAATAGATGGAAGTCCGGGTGTTGGGCTGTGAAGTCAGTGCATGTGTGAATTAAGAGTAGTTATGACTTTCGGAAAACAACTATTCCTGAGTCTATTTGTCCTAGATTTGATGCATCTATAGCGCCTTCCAGAAGGCAGCAGGTCGAACAGTCCAAACGCAGGATGGGAGCTGTCCTTGATGATATTCTTTGCCCTGCTAAGGCAGCGGGAGGTGTAAATATCCATCAGGGAGGGGAGAGGGCAACCAATGATCTTCTGTGCTGTCCTAGTTACCCTCTGAAGCCTCTCCCTGTCTGCCATGGTGCAGCTGCCGTACCATGCTGTAATGCAGTATGTCAGCAGGCTCTCGATGGACGAACGGTAGAAGGTCAGCAGCAGGTTAGAGTCCAGGTTGTGTTTCCTCAGGAAGTGCAGCCGCTGCTGAGCCTTCTTGATGACCACTGAGTTTTCAGAGATAGCAGAGTTTTCTATCATTTCTTTGACTTCATCATCCGTGGTGATTGATGTTGTGGGACAAGGTTCATGAACTTGTTCACTACTAAAAAACCTCTGACCATTCACAAAGCTGTTTGGTTCTGTATACAAGATGTCTGGTATTGGTTGGGGTTAGTTTAGTTTCCGAGCAACAGTGATGAGATAGAGTTTACATTGAGGGCACAGTTTTCATAAAGAGGAAGTCCCTTAATGAGGTTTCTCATATTTTGGTTTTGGTTGAGTCTCCTTGGGTTAAAAAGAGCACCGCCAGTCTTGTTTCTAAGGTTCATTACATCTTCTTAATCAGGGTAGGTATCAGACAGCATTGCAGAGAACATCATATTAAACTGTATGTCGGCAAGCACATCACCTTGTTGCGCCTCACTGATGACTAGGAACGGGTCTGCAGACATTCTGTTATCCATTACTCTGGTCATCATACTGTTGAGGAATTGTCAGACAATTGACATGAACTTTTCGGTGCAGCCATCCTTTGCCATGATATTCCATTAGCCCTCATGACAAAGAGTGTTGAAAGCTTCTGTGGGATCGACAAAGATGGTGAACAAGTTGAAGTTTTATTTTTGTTACTTATCTTGGAGTTTTCTTGTTGTGAAGAGCATGTCTACTGTACCAACACTTTATTTAAAGCTTGCAGAGGATCTCCAGAGATGTTGCCTGACCTGCTGAGCCAATTCTGCACTTTGTGTCTTTTTTACGTAAATCAGCATCTGCAGTTCCTTTCCTCTATATAAAACCCACATTTGTTTTGTGGAGTAAGGAACTGCAGATGCTGGAAGTAGGTCTCCCTCAATGTGAGTGATCAGCCTATTTAACAGGATGCTAATAAGAATTTTACTAGTGATAAAAAGTAAAGAATTGTCTCTGATTATCACAGACGTTATGGTTCTTATGCTTGTATAGATGGGTAATTGAAGCATCCATAAAGTCCTGGATTGCTATTAATATGCAACATTGTAAAGGATAATTATGGATATGTTCAAGGATCCAGTGGAGTCAAAGGAACTAAGGTTGAAAGTGAAGCAGTAGAATTATAATGGATGGAGCTGCACAACAATAAAGGGCAGAAAATGTTCAAGGAAGAGATCCATAGGTCTCCAAACATAGTAGTATTGTCGGCCAATGTATAAAACAAGATATTTGGGGTACATGCAATAGGATAAAAGCATAATCATGGAGAATTTTAACCTACATGTTGAATTAGCAGTTGTGGTGTGAGGAATATATGTGTAAAAGATGACTTTCCACATTGGTATGTTGAGAAATATATAAGGAGACCTAATAATGGACACCCATAAAGGGTCGTAATAATCTGATATTTCAACACCTCGAGGAAAGTGTCACCATAATTTCATAGAATATTAAAATCAAAAATGAAAGTGATTTAATTCAATCTGAAACCAGATTTTAAATCTGAACACGTTAAAAGATGTGAAATGGCTTTTGTAAATTTGGAAACTACAATAAAAGACATAGTTATAAACAAGCAATAGTTAACAATTAAAACATGAATCCTTAGTTTACAACATATATCCCTTGAAGACACAGTTCAAAAGGAAAACAGGTCCAGCTGTGGCTAACGAGAAGTTAAGAGCTATTATTAGATCAAAGGGAAAGGCTTAAAAAGTTGCCAAAAGTGAAATAAGCCTGAGGATTAGAAACAATACAATACAATACAATATTTATTGTCATTTGAGCCTCAGTGAGGCTCAAACAAAATTCCGTTTCCACAGCCATACAAACAAAGACAATTTCCTACAGACATACACACAATTTAATTCACACAAACATCCATCACAGTGAACCCACTGTGATGGAAGGCAAAGTCTTTTCTCTCCCCTGTTCTCCATTTCTCTCGTGATGTCCAAGCCCCAGGCGGGCGATGATAAGTCCCACGGCCATTTTAGGCCGTGCCGGGCGATTTACGGCCCCGCTCCCGGTCTAAAAGTCACAATGTTGGAGCCCCCGGCGAGCGCTGTAATGTCCCACGGCCATGAAGCCGCGCCGGGCGATGTATGGCCCCGCTCCGTGTCGTTCCAACTCCGCGACACGGGCTGGAGAAGTCGCGTTGCGGGAACTCCGGAAAGCGGTCTCTCCACCCGGACCCGCGAGCTCCCGATGTCCCAGTCCACCGGACCTGCGGCTGCGTTGCTGGAGCCTCCGAGCCCCAGGAGTCGAGTCGCAGCAGCGAGTCACCGCCGCTCCCTACGCTCTGAGGCCGGCCAGATGGTGAGTAGTCCGCAGCTCCGCAGTCTCCCGAGCCCCCGGGTCGTTCAGGCTGGAGACCGCTCCACGGTGCTAGGCCCCAACGACAACGGAGACCCGGAGACCCGACAGGGAAAAGGTCGGGTCTCCCGGACAGGGAAGAGATTTTAAACAGTTTCCCCCTCCACCCCCGCCCCCCACATATACACATTTAAAACCAGTATTAAAAAAACACCAACACTACATTTAACTAGACAAAAAATTAAAAAAAAAGACAGACAGGCTGTAGGGGCCGCTGCCACGGGTGAGTCGCGCCGCCTATGACTTTTATGAACATTTATGTATTCACCAAAGGATAAGGAAAGGGAAAGTAGAATATGTGAGTAATTTAGCAAGTAACATAAAGTAGACCGCCAAAGCTTATTTTGGAAAGATTAGCTAAGTTTAACGGAGAGGAGAAATTGTATTACGGAAAAGCTAAAAAGCTAAAAGAAGATATGAGGTTGCTTTGGCAAGTAAGGTGAAAGTAAATCCAAAGGGTTTCTACAGCTATATTAATAGCAAAAGGATAACGAGGGATAAAATTGGTCCATTGGAGAGACAGAGTGGACAGTTATCTGCAGAGCCAAAAGAGATGGGGGAGATATTGAACAATTATTTTTCTTCGGTATTCACCAAGGAGAAGGATATTGAATTATGTGAGGTAAGGGAAACTAGTAGAGTAGCTATGGATACTATGAGGTTCAAAGTAAAAGAAGTACTGACACTTTTGAAAAATATAAAAGTGGATAAGTCTCCAGGTCCTGACAGGATATTCCCTAGGACATTGAGGGAAGTTAGTGTAGAAATAGCCGGGGCTATGACAGAAATATTTCAAATGTCATTAGAAACGGGAATAGTCCCCGAGGATTGGCGTACTGCGCATGTTGTTCCATTGTTTAAAAAGGGTTCTAAGAGTAAACCTAGCAATTATAGACCTGATAGTTTGACTTCAGTGGTGGGCAAATTAATGGAAAAGATACTTAGAGATAATATATATAAGCATCTAGATAACCAGGGTCTGATTAGGAACAGTCAACATGGATTTGTGCCTGGAAGGTCATGTTTGACTAATCTTCTTGAATTTTTTGAAGAGGTTACTAGGGAAATTGACGAGGGTAAAGCAGTGGATGTTGTCTATATGGACTTTAGTAAGGCCTTTGACAAGGTTGCTCATGGATGGTTGGTTAAGAAGGTTCAACTGTTGTGTATAAATGCAGGACTAGCAAGATTGATTCAAGAGTGGCAGAATGGGAGAAGCCAGAGGGTAATGGTGGATGGCTGTTTATCGGGTTGGAGGCAGGTGACTAGTGGGGTGCCTCAGGGATCTGTGTTGGGTCCTTTGTTGTTCGTCATGTACATCAATGATCTGGATGAAGGTGTGGTAAATTGGATTAGTAAGTATGCAGATGATACCAAGATAGGGGGTGTTGTGGATAATGAAAAGGATTTCCAAAGTCTACAGAGTGATTTAGGCCATTTGGAAAAATGGGCTGAAAGATGGCAGATGGAGTTTAATGCTGATAAATGTGAGGTGCTACACCTTGGCAGGCCAAATCAAAATAGGACGTACATGGTAAATGGTAGGGAATTGAAGAATACAGTTGAACAGAGGGATCTGGGTATAACCGTGCATAGTTCCTTGAAGGTGGAATCTCATATAGATAGGGTGGTAAAGAAAGCTTTTGGTATGCTAGCCTTTATAAAATCAGAGCATTGAGTATAGAAGCTGGGATGTAATGTTAAAATTGTACAAGGCATTGGTGAGACCAAATCTGGAGTATGGTGTACAATTTTGGTCGCCCAATTATAGGAAGGATGTCAACAAAAATAGAGAGAGTACAGAGGAGATTTACTAGAATGTTGCCTGGGTTTCAACAACTAAGTTACAGAGATAGGTTGAATAAGTTAGGTCTTTATTCTCTGGAGCGCAGAAGGTTAAGGGGGGACTTGATAGAGGTCTTTAAAATGATGAGAGGAATAGACAGAGTTGATGTGGACAAGCTTTTCCCTTTGAGAATAGGGAAGATTCAAACAAGAGGACATGACTTCAGAATTAAGGGACAGAAGTTTAGGGGTAATATGAGGGGGGACTTCTTTACTCAGAGAGTGGTAGCGGTGTGGAATGAGCTTCCAGTGGAAGTGGTGGAGGCAGGTTTCATTGGTATCATTTAAAAATAAATTGGATAGGCATATGGATGATAAGGGAATGGAGGGTTATGGTATGAGTGCAGGCAGGTGGGACTAAGGGGAAAAAAAAGTTGTTCGGCACGGACTTGTAGGGCCGAGATGGCCTGTTTCCGTGCTGTAATTGTTATATGGTTATATGGAAGAGAAGAGCAAGGTATCGGGTGCTGTTTGTGTTCAATTCTTATGTTCTCCTAGTTACCTCGTAGGTTTTCTCCGGTTTCCTCCCATATTCCAAAGACGTGCAAGTTTGTAGGTTTATTGGCCTCTGTAAATTGCCCTTAGTATGTAGGACACAAAAATGGGCCAGCATAGAACTAGTGTATGGGTGATCGATGGTCGATACAGACCCGGTGGGCTGAAGGACATGTTTACACTCTGTATCTCTACAGGGCTCTCACTTAACCTTTTTTCTCTGTTTCCAGCCAGGCAACCAAGGCAGCTTTTCAGGTTGCCAAATGACAGTTTAAGTGGTCATTTAAGACGGCTTGCAAGACGCGTGCGATAATGTGCTTGGACGAAGTGGTAGTTACAAGTCGGAATTATGCGTAATGAAGCATTCACATATTATTTCTGCTTCAAATAAAGTCACAAACCAAACATATTCAACAATCAAGACATGATATATACCACAATGACATGCAGCAAAATTAATACAATATCTCAACTCTATTTACACGTTGCAATTAATGCAATTTCTATTATTTCTTTCCACTTCCAAACAAAAATGTGGTTGGATTATTCAGCGTATCAACAATCTCGGTGAGACCAAGAATGAGGACATCTCCAATGCCCTGGTGTGGAACACCTCATCCTGGGTGCTGATGCGGCGTAAACGGAGGAATTGTGAGTAAGGGATGGAGTCCTTACAGGAAGCAGGGTGGAAAGAAGTGTAGCCACCCAGGATGAGGTGTTGCACACCAGGGCATCATTTTTCGGGGAACGAGGGTGCCCCTCTACTACGATAGAGGCTCTCACCGGGGTCTCTTCTATACCCCGTAACTCTGCTCTCACTCCCCATTCCCCCCCACTCATAACAAGGACTGAGACCCCCTTGTCCTCATCTTCCACCCTACCAGCCCTCACATACAACAAATAATCCACCAACATTTTCGTCACCTCCAACGGGATCCCACCACTGGCTACATCTCCCCATCTCCTCCCCTGTCTGCTTTCCGCAGAGACCACTACCTCCGTAACTCCCTGGTCAATTCGTCCCTTCCCACCCAAACCACCCCCTCTCCTGGCACTTTCCCGTGCAACCGCAGGAAATGCTACACTTGTCAATTTACCTCCCCACTTGACTCCATTCAAGAACCGAAGCAGTCTTTGCAGGTGTGGCAGAGGTTCACCTGCACCTCCTCCAAGCTCATCTATTGCATCCGCTGCTCTAGATGTCAGCTGCTCTACATTGGTGAGACCAATCGCAGGCTTGGCGATCGCTTCGCCCAACACCTCCGCTCGGTTCGCATTAACCTACCGGATCCACCGGTGGCTCAGCACTTCAACTCCCCCAGCCATTCCGAATCTGACCTTTCTGTCCTGGGCCTCCTCCATGGCCAGAGTGAGGACCACCGTAAATTGGAGGAGCAGCACCTCATATTTCGCTTGGGCAGTTTACACCCCAGCGGTATGAACATTGACTTCTCTAATTTCAGGTAGTCCCTGCTTTCTCCTCCCCTTCTCAGCTCTCCCTCAGCCCATTGTCTCAGCCTCTTCCTTTCTTCTTCCCCCCACCCACCCTCACATCAGTCTGAAGAAGGGCCTCGACCCGAAACGTTGCCTATTTCATTCGCTCAATAGATGCTGCCTCACCCGCTGAGTTTCTCCTGCATTTTTGTCTACCAATTCACACAAGTTCTGTTATCCTCACCCACTCACTACACATTAGGGGCAATTTTGCAGAGACAAGGTAACCTACAAAGCCAATGCGTCTTTAGGATGTGGGAGGAAACCCATACGCTTGCAGGGAGAATGTGTAAATTCATCACAGACGGTGCCCGAGGACAGGATCGAACACAGATCTCTGGCATGTGATGCAGCAAGTCCACTAGCTGTGCCACTGTATTTTGTTTTCCAACACACAAAAAATTATACGTTGATAACTTTGGTTACTAAAAAAAAAGAAATTATCCATTTTCAGTCTTAAATCACTAAGTGACACTGTCCCCCTTTACAGCTACTGTATGTTTTAATTCAGTTCAAGACTATGGGGCAGTACATTGGCCATAAAGTTGCTGCCTAAAAGTGCCAGAGACCCATAATTGATCCTGTATATGGGTGCTGTCTGTATGGAGTTTGCTCCTTTTCCCTTTGATGGCATGGGTTTTCTCCGGGTGCTCTTGTTACCTTACACATTCCAAAGGTTTGCAGGAACTTTTTTCAGACCCAACCCAAAACGTAATATTTTCCTTTTGTCCAGAGATTCTGTCTGACCTGTTGAGTTACTCCAGCTTTTTGTGTCTTCAGTTTACACCAGCAACTGCAGTTTCTTCCTACGCACACGAGACTATACGATAGAACTTTATTAATCCCAGGAGGGAAATTGTGTGTGTGTGTGTGGGTATATATATTATACACACACACACACACACACTCACACACACACACATATCTATATTACTAAAAGTAAGATCTTGACCGCTTTTGACTCACTGCGATGTGATTTCCAAGAGAACGGCGCCACATACAGCCGTTATTTTTGGCCACCACGCTCAGAGCCCCCCTCCGCCGGACTGGACCAGAGGATTTTTTCCATTGATGAAAAATCAGTGAGACATTAATGTTTTTAAAAAATGTTGCCATTCTCTCTGCTGCCCCTGCTGGTGGGAGGGGGGAGGGACTATAAAACCCAGAAGTGGTGTGCCTTACTCAGTCTCTGCAAGACGGAGGAAGCGAGAGGGTCATGTCTCTGAGCTCTGAATAACACTGAACACATGTCTACTCAACTGTGAGTGCCCTTAATGTGGTTTGAAAATGAAAATATAGTTGGTTTGAAGTAAAAGGCATTGCAAATGGTTGTTTCGGGAGGTTGGGTTTAAGTAAAAAGGCACTGCAAATGGTTGTTTCGGGGTGGGGGGTTGGGTTGAAGTAAAAAGGCACTTCAAATGGTTGTTAGGGGGGTTTGGGGTGAAGTAAAAAAGGCACTGCAAATGGTTGTTTGGGTTGAAGTAAAAAGGCACTGCAAATGGTTGCTTGGGGATTTTGGGTTGAAGTTAAAAGGCACTGCAAATGGTTGTTTGAGGGTTTTGGGTTGAAATAAAAAGGCACTGCAAATGGTTGTTTGGGGGTTTTTGGGTTGAAGTAAAAGGCACTGCAAATGGTTGTTTGTTTAAACTTGACAACTTCCTGTTTGCACTATATTGATTTTAGATAAAACGCTACCACTTACGGCTATGATTTTTGGCCATCTTAGTCCCCTGCTCATCAGATGCAGAGGATTCTTCCCATCAATAAAAAATAAAAGTGTTATTAGTGTTTAAAAATGTTGAGAATCTCTCTCCCGTCAATCACGCCATTAAGGCCACACCTTCATTAATTTCAAGGGGACTAGAATATAAAAGCAAAGATGTAGGTTCTGTGTGGTTGACTGCTGTGGAAGGTTGCATTGCATGGGGTCCAGTGAGAGCTAGATAGCTGGATAGTGATTTTTTTATTTTAATTGGTTACCTAAAATTTTTTAATCTTTGAATTTGATGTCTGTTAAATAATGGTAATTACAGTAAGTGCATGCTGCAACACTAGTGGAGATGGACATGAATGATTAAGGATGGGGTATAAATAAGTGGGCCATTTTGTTCTGGATGATGTCAAGTCTGCTTGAGGTTCTTTGGAGCTTTCAAGGAAGCAGGAAATATTCCACTGTGCTCCTGACTTCAGCCTTGTAGATGGTAAAAATACTTTATGGTGTCAATCTTGACTCACAGAATGTGGATGTTTAGTGCATGCAGGCATGACTTTTATTTACTGAGGAATTACAAATTGGGTGGAATTGGACATTACGCAATCGCCAGCAAACACTCCGACTTTGAGGACAGGTGAAAATGTTTAAACCTGGAATGCTGTCCTGAAGACCTGTTGCCTGGGCAGGAATGAAAGAATAATAACAATCATCTTCCTTTTGACAACCACAAAACTAGTTCCCCCTTGATGCCCAACGAAATGCAATAACTTCCTCTGGACTGGAATTCTGCTCTTTCATCCATTTTTGGACCTATGTTGTAGTGAAGTCTGAAGTTGATATATTCTGAAAAATCTTAAATTGGACATCAGTAACCAATTATTAAAATAAAAGGGGCCACTCAATAACAGTATCATGTGACAACATGGGCGGCACGGTGGCACAGTGGTAGAGTTGCTGCCTTACAGTGCTTACAGTACTAGAGACCCGGGTTCGATCCCGACTATGGGTGCTCTCTGTACGGAGTTTGTACATTCTCTCCATGAACGCGTGGGATTTCTCAGAGATCTTCAGTTTCCTCCCACAATCCAAAGACGTACAGGTTTGTAGGTTAATTGGCTTGGCATAAATGTAAAATTGCCCCTAGTGTGTGCAGGATGGTGTTAATGTGCAAGGATCGCTGGCCGGTGTGGGCCGAAGGGCCTGTTTCTGTGCTGTATCTTTAAACTAAACTAAACTAATCGGCAACAAATCTTCATCCATAACTATGCTCTCTGTAAAGATTTAGGTGATAGATTCTCTGGGCCCAGATGAATGAAGGTATGTGGGAATTGCAGATGGCAACTCCAGGTGGCTGGATGGGTTCAGCATGATATTAAAATGATTAAAAATAAATTAATCATATAGAAAATTCAAAACAAATAATTTAATTCACCTGAAACTTTATTATTTTCCTTTTACCCATTTCCTCTGCATCAGAATAGGTTGATGAATATGCATAAAGTTAGACCTATAGTAAATTTAGTGAGCTGATTTGTAAGTGTAGCATCTGGGAAATTGCATGACATTGTTGCTCTGCCACTGGACTCCACAGGAAGTCCAACTTCCATATGTATTTGGAGTGACTGCAGATTCAAGACTTCTGCACCTCTGAAAATATCTGCTGGAATTGTTTTTATTAGCCAGCTTGTCTCTCCCTGCAAAATAAAATGATTACCGCAGGTCCAATGTGTATGATTGCAGTAATTGTCTTTTCTCTTCAAGAGGCAAGGAAGGGTGGTAAATGGGAAGGTCAAATAAACAGAATAAGATCTTGGGGCTAACTATATTGTCTGTTAACTCTGATTTCTAATTAGTTTCAAAATTAATGTTGATGTATTTTATGTATTTCCAAAAAGCCAGACCAATGTGAAAAGAAAATATAGCACTCATGTTACACGATCAACCAATTCTGGAAGAAAGTCTTCTGCTTCTGTTAAAGGTGTTATGGCAACCAATAAGGATAATTCAAAATGCCAGGTTAGTGGAATGTTATTACAGCAACATTTGAACATTATTATAATTCATGTGCCTGTAATAATACCTGCATCTACCTGTAGTTGTCCTACACAAATTCACTATACTGCTCAATATGCCTTGCCTATTTCTTCCTGTCATTATACTACATTTCTGGTGGATCTATCTTGTGAGTGGAACAGGGCCAGCACAGAAATTGTGGTAAACAGCGCTTCTCCGCTCTCCGTGGCCCCCATCTTCGCGATGTGTTTGTGTGTGTGTGTGTGTATATGCCGTTGGTGGCAAAGATCCTATAGGATCTTTGGTCGGTAGATGCAGCTCATGCTTCGGTCGATCCAGGTCGAGGCTTTCCAGGCGAGTGACCAATACCTCCGGCGACCTCATGGAAACATTGGGTCGCGGGCAAGGTCACCAGAGTTTCCGTTCAGGTTTCCTAAGTGGGACAGGGGCATCAGAGGGTATGGAGAGAAGGCAGGTACGGGATACTGAGTTGGATGATCAGCCATGATCATATTGAATGGCGGTGCAGGCTCGAAGGGCCGAATGGCCTACTCCTGCACCTATTTTCTATGTTTCTATGTTTCTGTTAGTCTGGGCTTCAGCATAACTGGTCTGGTCTTCTTCTTGCATATGGCGTGCACAGCCTAAAGTTGTAGGTTACACAAAAAAGCTGGAGAAACTCAGCGGGTGCAGCAGCATCTTCACTCCATAGATGCTGCTGCACCCGCTGAGTTTCTCCAGCTTTTTTGTGTAACCTTCGATTCTCCAGCATCTGCAGTTCCCTCTTAAACACTAAAGTTGTAGGTCAACTTGTTTTATTTGATCTATTTGTTTGTGCACGTTGGGTTGATTGCATTAGTTGAAACAGGGTGGACCACGTGAAGGTTGCAATCTCCCACCCCACTGGTCTGGTAACTTATTCACTGTATAACTACAGATACACACCATAAAATATTTGATTACCAGTGCACACATACTTTGAATGGTGGCTGCATTTGGATTTGCTCTCTAAGCCAATTATGGTAGACAGAAAATCCTAGCTTTATAGCTGTCTACTGTAATTCTTTCCCTGCAGCTAATGCGTTCTAACAGCTGTTTTCCCTCCAGGCTCTTATCAGCAATGTGAAGGACATCTGTTTCTAAGTGAGATTGCCAATTAGGACGCTTTCATTCTTTCGGATACCGAAATGTAAATCCCAAACCCATTTCGTTTATAATCCTTGTGGCTTGTATGTTGGTGAAAATGATACAAAAAATGAAAAATGACTGATTGATCTGCTATATCCAGATGCGCTCTCAACTGTAAAGAATAATATTTAATTAACAGGCTGGTTGATTTTTTTCATGTTTTTGACACAGCAATTGGGTGGATGTGAGAGCACCAATATATTATATCTACATGGAAAAGGAATTAAGAAAATACAGAAGTTTGATATTGTAAGCTTTCACAACTTATTTATTATTCATGACTGCTTGTGAATTAAGTGTGAACTTTGGAATTATGGTTACAATTTTAAGTACTAATTTTCCCATAAGGAAAAACGCAAAATGCTGGAGTAATTCAGCAGGTCAGGCAGCATCTCTGAATTGGAGAATTCAATGTTCTGAAGAAGGGTCTCGATGGGAAACGTCACCCATTCCTTCTCTCCAAAGATGCTACCTGTCCCGTTCATTTACTCCAGCTTTTTGTGTCTATCATTGTATACCATTGGGTTGTAAGCGCTCAACCCAATGCTACTTACAATCCAGTGAACACTGAATTCTCCAATTTTAGATAACACCCCCTCTCCCTCCACCCTTCCCCTTCCCTCCACTCCCTTCCATATATTTGCCTTCCTCGTTTCATATTTCACTACTCTTCTCTCTTTATCTTACTCCCTTTTGTCTCCTTTTTATCTCTAGTTTTTGTCCACCCATCTGTCAATAAAACCTCCCTCACTTATATTCACCATTACTTGCCAGGTTTTGTCCCACTACCACCTATTTTCCAGCTGTCTCCCACTACTACAATCAGCCTAAAGAAGGGTCCAAACCCGAAACTCCACCTATTCATGACTTCTAGGGATGCTACCTGAGCCGCTGTGTTACACCAGCACTTTGTGGGGTTTTTTCTAGTTTCCTTTCACAAATTCACAAGGCTATTTGGCCCATCGAGTCTACTCCGCCATTCAATCATGGCTGATCACTGCCTCCTAATCCCATTTTCTTGTCTTCACCCCTTGACACCCTTGATATCCTTGGTAGATTTCTTCCTATTTGGGATGAAAAGATCCCGTGGCTTCTGAATTACTCTCGGGAAGTCCAGCCATTGCTTCTCCACTGTCATTCCTGCTAGGGTCCCCTTCCAATCAATGTAGCCAGCTCCTCCCTCGTGCCTCTGTTACCGTTGCTCAACATAACAGTATTACTGATACATCCGATTTCATCTTCTCCCTCTCAACTGCAGGTTAAATTCTACTATATTAGGATCACTGCCTCCGAGGAGTTCAGCTCCCTCATCAAGTCTGGTTGTTTACACAACACCAAATCCAGAATTGCATTTTTCCCCGAGTGGGCTTGACAACAAGCTGCTCTAAAAAACTATCTCATAGGCATTCTACAAATTCCTTATCTTGGAACCCTGTACCAACCTGATGTTTTCCCAGTCTACTTGCATGTTGGAATCCCCATGACGAATGTACCATTGTCTTTCTTACGTGCCTTTTGTATTTTCTGATGTACTTTGTGCCCTACAGCTTGACTGTTATTTGGCCTATATACAACTTCCATCAGGATATTATTACCCATCAATTTCTTAACTCTACCCAAAAGGATTCTACATATTCTCATCTTATGTTGTTTCTTGCTAAGGATTTAGATTTTGTCCCTTACCAACGGGGCACCCCACCCCCTCTGCCCACCTGCCTGTTTTTTCGATAGGATGTGATTCGTGGATAGTTAGCTCCCAGCCCTCTGATCCTCTTTCAGCCACGCCTCTGTGATGCCCACAATGTCGTACCTGCCAATTTCTAACTACGCTACAAGCTCATCCACCTTGTTTTGTACACTACATGCATTTAGATATAACACCTTTAGCGCACTATTTACCACCACTCTTCTCAAAATGGTTTCCACATTGCCTAACATTAGATTCTTATCCCTTTTTAAATTTCCAATGTACATTTCTTACACTGGAGACATCGGTAATCTCTGCTACGCTCTCCTTTATCCATATCTTTCCAAGGTGTTGAACTCCCGCCCATGCCATTTTGTATAAAGCCCTGCTTCCAGCCCTGTTTATGCAATTCACCAGGATCCTGCTCCCTGCATGGTTCAGGTGGAGTTCGTCCCATCGGAACAGCTTCCTCCTTCCCCAATACTAATGTAAATGTTTCACAAATTCAAACCCACTTCTCCCATACTAATCTTTGAGCCACACGTTTAACTTTCTAGTCTCATCGAATTTATGTCAATTCATTCGTGGCTCAGGTGGCAATGCAGAGATTATTATCGTTTTGGTTCTACTTGTTAATATAGTTTCTAGCTGCTCAAATGCCATCAGCAGAATCTTTTTCCTCGTTTTACCTTTGACATTGGTACTATGCCCCTGCGTCCATTCCCCTGACTCTACTGTCTCCAATTACAACTACGTGTCTCTTCTGCACCCTCCTCCCCCCCCCCCCCCCCCCCCCCCCCCCCCCCCCCCTTGAATGACTCCCTGATCCACAGTGCCATGGTTAAGTTGCTCATTCTTCCTGCAACCCCCACTCTTTTCCGCACAGGGTACAAGACCCTCAGATCTGTTAGACAAGCTCAGAAGAAAACAAAGCTACAGTAATCTTAATTTCATAAATGCATCTTATCATGTTTTATATGCCTGTCGTTTTATTACCAGTATTCCATATATCATAATTGTTTGAAGTTTTTCATGCCCCTGTGCTGCAGCATCTCTGTGATATTCTGAAATTCCTGTTTATTTGTTAATATAGACTGGAAGTAGGCTGATGTGAATAAATTATTAGTCTACGCATGTTGCAAAATTTTGCATCTAATTTTCTTATAACAGGCTCTGATAAATAAATTTAACTGTACTCTATATTCTGAAATCCTGTTGTTTATTTTGATGCAGTTGAAAGGAATAAAGATATTGGACCTTTCCTGTAACTTCATTGAAGAAATTGAGAATTTAGAGAATCCATGTGAAATTACTGAACTCAAACTATATGGTAACTACATCAGACACATCAAGAATCTAGACAGGTTGGTGTCAATGATCATAAGCATTATATGATGTATGGCTTTTTTGCCATCTCTCATTGTTTAAATTGCATTTATAATCTTAAATATTTAATCTGATATGATGTGACAGGTGGTCTTTAGATATTTAAAGGCAGCTTAAACTACACTGTATTTCAATGATGTCTATTCAGAAAACATTTGATGTACAACATGAGAATGTCATTATTTAAGACATAAATGACATTCCAATAAAATGGTCATGTATCTACCTGGATGTGGAAGCTGCTGGCTAGAAACAGAGGGGAATGGTTTGATTGCAAGGTTTTAAATATTTTTGAATATATTCCATCGTAAAGCATGACACTTTTACCAGTGAGGTAGGACATCTGATCATCCAGGAATATATTGCTATTTCTGGCTGAATCTCTGGATGCTTGCTATTTTAATTACAGGGGGAAGGGGATTTGCATCAAACAAAGAGAGATTTGCTCTGGTACATCATTAGCGGAGGGGGATCAAAGTTTATGAGAAGGCTAGAGTATGTGGTTGAGAGGAATGAATAGATCAGCCATGATTGATTGGAGGGTCGATGGGCTGAATGGCCTAATTCTGCTCCTAGTGTCTTATTTTAAACACACAACAGATGTTAAGACAAGCCTATAAATCAGAAAGCATATAAATGTTCTGGCAAGGAACGGGAGCTTGGCACCCACCCAGTGCTGGTGACATGTATTATTCCATAATTTGACCCATCCTTCATATTTTCTATTTACAAAATGTACATCTTATTAATTAATTGGTTGCAGATTTATATCCTACAATTTGATCACGTTAATGAAAAATTCACAGGGATAATAATTTTCAGGAAATGTCTTATTCGGTGTATTGAATGCTAAATATTGAGAGTAAAAAGGGAGATACATCACTATATCCATGATGTTTAGGAAGAAACTGCAGATGCTGGCTTACACCAAAGACAGCCATAAAATGCCAGAATAACTCAGTGCATCAGGCAGCATCTCTGGAGAAAAGGAATAGGTGACGTTTCAGGTCTGAAGAAAGGTCTCAACTCAAAACATCACCTATTCCTTTTCTACAGAGATGCTGCCTGACCAGCTGAGTTACTCCAGCATTTTGTGTCTATAAATGATGTTACATTCATAGTCCTTGTCCATCCCGCCCTATTCATATCTCTGAATGATAACGTTATCTCAATGCTCATATATTTTGAAGAAATGTGCTGAGAGCATTTGCACAAGATTACAAACATTGATAAAATTATTTGTTACATTGGAAACATTTGTTGTAAACACAGTGTACATAACATAATATGAATCATCTTTTCAATTATCCTGAAGACACGAGTTCCACGGTCGCTGACATGACTTAAGTGGTCATTATTCATATATTGAATTAAACAGCTTAACCAAGGATGGCTTTGAACCTGAGCCTGACCAGGTTGTTAAGCCTATGGGGCAAGTAAGAACAGGGTAACGCTTTGCAAAATATGCTTTTTAGAAAATAAATTCACTGGGTACAATTCAGAAACTGGCAAGCAAATTATTATTTTTTGCACTTCAAGAGTTAGTGGCATAATTTAAACATTATGTTACCATGACTGCTGCAATCAGATACAGCCATTCACTGTAAACAAATGTAATGTTTTTGCCGGGTTTTTTAAAGTGCCATATTAGTTGGTGCTTTGGCCTTCTGGGTTATGATAAGCCTCTCAATTGAACAATGTTGGTGTACTAGTGTTAGTGGCGGCGCCTAACGGCAGCGGCTCGACTACAGTCGTCTGCCTTTTTTTATTTTTGTCTTGTTAAATGTATGTCTTGAGTTAGTTTTTATTATTTTTTTTAGCTGTGTATATGTGGGGGGGCTGTGGGGGAAACCGTTTTAAATCTCTTCCCTATGCGGGGACCCGACTATTCCCTGTCGGGTCTCGTATGTCGTTGGGCCTAACATCGTGGAGCCGGCGGCGACCTCCGGCCGGGACTAACCTGGGGGCTCCAGTTGCAGAGCCTGCGGAACTGAGATCGCGGAACTGGCCAACTTCGGAGCGGGAAGAGCTGTGGTGGTGCGCGGCTGTGACCCGACCTTTGGAGTTCGGAGGCACTGGCCGCAGACCCGGTGGACGGGAACATCTGGAGCTCGCAGGTCCCTGGTGGGAGACCGCTTTTCCGAGCTCCGCAACGGCGACTTCTCCCGCTGGAATCGTGGGTTTAAGGTCATGGAGCCGGGGCCTAACATCGCCCCGCGTGGCTTAAACGGCCTCAGGACTTACCATCGCCCGCCGGGGGCTTTAACATCGGAGCCCCAGTTCGCCTCGACACAGCAGTTGGACTGCTGGACCACGGGAGAAGGAACAAAGGGAAGAGATAAAGACTTTGCCTTCCATCACAGTGAGGAGATGTTGGAGACTCACTGTGATGGATGTTTATGTAAAGTGTGTTAAGTGTGGGTCTTGGATTGTTTTGTAATGTAAAAAACTGTAGAAATGATATTTCGTTCAAACCTAGGTTTGAATGACAAAAAATTGCATTCTATTCTATTCTACTTGCTGCTCTGACTTGTCTCTCTGTGCCAGATTCTATAACTTTTGTGGTGCAGTAAAACAAAGTAACTGTATGTCACATAAATGTGGAGGGCTAGAATGTATTTATTTGTATGCAAAGTGCAAAATATTTAATAAAGGCATAATTGAATCCTTATTTTAGGGTTTTGATGTATTTTACATATCTACATATAGTCACAAGATCTTTGTATTTTATGTTTCAGGTAGTTATGCTTAATGGGCCCTAAATCTTGCTGACAGTTTATTATCTAAACAGGTGGCAGATATAAAGCATAAGAACATGGGAAATGAGAGCCGACATAAGAATTCTCTGGGCATATTTTGCCATTCATTTGCATCACGGCTAATCCTCTGCTCAACTCAATTTTTCTACACAATCCACACATCCCATGATTCCTTTCATCCAACAAAAAGAATCAGTCTTGGGTTTGTATATACTCAATAACATATCTGCGATAAACAATCCTCTGCTTGAATAAAGTTATTATTTTTCCCAAAAAAAGGATAGCTTCTAATCCTGTAGCTATTCTCACATCTGGTCAGACAGATGAAATAACCTCTCAGCAAAAGTCTCCCAAGTCCTCTCAAAATCTTGTTTGCTTCAATGGAATTGCTAAAGGTTTCAATGTGTTTTCTTTATGATTGCACGTTTTCTCACAGAGAGTGGTGAGTCTGTGGAATTCTCTGCAGGTTCTCTGGATGCTTTCAAAAGAGAGCTAGATAGAGCTCTTATAAATAGCGGAGTCAGGGGATATGGGGAGAAGGCAGGAATGGGGTACTGATTGGGGATGATCAGCCATGATCACATTGGCTCGAAGGCCAAATGTCCTACTCCTGCACCTATTGTCTATTGTCAATTGTCTATAATGTATATGACTCTGGACAGATCTTCAGTGATCATGACCATGAACATGAACTTATCGATTCTCTTCACCTCCAATCTATCAGTTCCTTGGTCTTGCGGACGTTGAGAGTAAGATTGTTCTGGCATCATTCAATCAGATTTTCAATCTACCTCCTATACGCTGTCTCATCATTACCCGTTATTCATCCAACAAAAGTGGTATTGTTGGCAAATTTTAAAATAGCATTAGAACTGTGTCTGGTTGCACTGTTATGGGTATCGAGTAAGTAGAGCATGGGATTGAATGTACAGCCCTTAGGTGGTGCTGTACTGATGGTTGATTAGGAAGAAGTGTTGGATAAATGGGAATGAACACACTGAAACTTAAGTTTAACAGATTGGAATTCAGAGAGGAAAAATAAGTTTTAAATAACTTTGTGGGATATATAATTTGTGTTATTTTTTAACGGTTTAAGGAGATGAAAATATGATTGTAACCGTTCTTCATTCCCTCATGTTTTTATTTATAGCCTTCAAGAGCTCCGTGTTCTTCAGTTGCAGTATAATCACATAACAAGTATAAGTAAGTAAAGCCAGCAATTTTCAGGGTCAGGAAAGGCAAGGAAAAGGAGGGACTGGTATATGTTTTAAATTAGGTTAGATTTTCAGTCACAAGTGTAGCAAATGTGCACAATGGATTGCATCTTGGGCTCAAATAATTCCATCAATGTAGGTCTTATACCCAATGTTTGTATTTGTGTTTGTGGTTAGTATCTAAATGAAATAACGCAACATAGACCTCCAAGAAAACCTAAGACTAAAGACTAATGCTCCCTACAATTTAGATTTCGGATTTCCCAATGTCATTTGCAATTAGAGTTGTTCTGTGTGACCTCTAATGTCCATAAACAAAAATATTAGCGAGCTAGCTGTAGAGCCAATCAAAACAAACATTTCTCATGGACACAAAATTAAAAAAAATTGAAGTAATTAAGTGTAATCAATCCTCACATATATAATGTTGTAATTTTATGGCAGACGATATTGTTAATCTAAATTAGATTTAGAATTAGATTTTTGGAACTTGCAGCATATGCATCAACGAATGTCGTTTTATAATTTTGGATATTGAGAATACTATGTATATATCTGAAATCCTTGTCCATTCACTAATGTCTTTAGATCATGCGGAGAAAAAGGAAATCCTGGACAGAAATTTCAGATTTCAGTATTAACTGCAAATGAGTACACTGCAGAAGTTGTTGTCAGACTCTCCCCATTATGGCAGCGGGTTCATAACTCCAGTATTGTTTCTTGTCATAAACTATGGGCTAAGGAGATTTTTAAGATGTTAACTCATCATTACTAGGATTCAGATAAATGTATTAATCAATTAAACCTACCTTTAATAAGCCGATAAGGTCATAATTATTTGGAACCAAATGATTGGAAGTGTGAGATCTTGTAAGAAAAATAAAAAAAACAGGTTATTATCCAAATGGAGAGTGACTGCACGTGAGTGCAGTATAGAGGGATCTAAGTGTTCTAGAGCATGGATCACAAAAAGGTGACAAGTAGTTGAGAAAGCAAATGGGATTTTGGCCTTCATTGGAAATGGGTTGGAATTTAAGAATACAAAAGTTTTGTTGCAATTGTACAGAGTGACAACAAGGCCTGGTTGGGAATAGTGTATACAGCTTTGGGCCCTTATCTAAAAATGGATGTAGGAACTTTGGAGGTAGTACAAATAAAATTTACCAGGCTATTCCTGGGATGAGAGGGTTGTCCCACAAAGGGAGACTAAATAGTTTGGATGTTTATTCCTTGGGAGTTTAGAAGAATGATAGTTGACCTTATTCAAACATATAAGATCCTAATTGGGTTTGATGTATGATTCTTTTCACGGACGGGGTGAATCTCGTTTCAGTTTTCAGCCTCAGTGGGTGGGGGATGCTGGATCATTAAAAATATTAAAAGTAGAGGTAAACAAAAATGTGATAGACTGAGAAATAGTATGGAGAAATTACACAGGCGATGAGTTGAGGCCAGCATTGATCAGCCATGATCATATTAAGGGTGGGGCTGCACCTGGTCCTACTTTCTTGTATCATTTCCTAGACTGCACCCATGTATTGTGTATGCAGTATCTACCTTGAAACCGTGCAATTCCAAAATAAGAACATTTGAAAGATTTTTTAAAGGAAACTGTGTATTAAAAAATATCCCTTGATATATTCAGGAATGGTAATTTGCTGACATTTGATTCATACATAGCATTTTAATCCAAATGTCTAACCCACCACATCTCAGTAACCTGATTATAAATTAGACATTTTTTGTTACCTTTGCTAGTTATGCTATAGTTATTAGGCACATTTAAAACAAGTATTCACAGCTAGGTGTCCTAACACCAACAAAAGGCTTACTTTTAAGAACTTCTTAATAGCCTGGAAATGGACAGTGAAAATGGACATAGTGAGAATTGTGATTACATTGATCAGAGGCATCACCAGTTTTGATAATGGAATAAGCTCTTATTGCATGTTTTTTTTTCAAAAGCTGGAAGGATTGTGAAAATTAATTTAATGCTGAATGCAATTTGCACCTCTTTCAATTATTCTTTTTAAGCCAAATACTGATGAATGTTAAACAAAAATATGGGTCTTAACAGAAAGTACGGTTCAACACAGTCGAGACTAATGAAATGTGCATGTTTTCTCAAAGAAGAGATTTTTTGGATTGAGAATGCCATGGAACAATTATTTAGGTGCTATGCAGTTGAAAATAGGCTTAATCCAGAGAAATGCAATATTGCCCTCACTGATGATTAATTGTGACTCCAAGAGTCACCATTGTTGCATTCCAGATATAAAAAGTCTATGGGGGCAACAATTGTTGTAGGCTTGTAGCTGGGGCATCACAAGATGCCCCATGATGTAACAGAGGTCCTGGGAACAGCTCAGGCTCATTGAGCCAAAAGGACTTGTAATTATGGATATTGTATGATGGAGAATAGAGAGTGTGTGAGCAAATGGAGCAGTGAGAGGAAGGCCAGGATATATCTTGGACTATTTTCAGGACAAGCTATGCTCTGTAATGGCTAATGTGTTTTCTCCAATAATTATATACCTTTAAAATTATCTCATTGATTGTAAGATACTTACTTGTTAAGCTCTTGTTGGAGCCCCAATGAGCATTTTTATTTATGCAAACAGTACTGAATACAAGAAATTCATTGCTGACTGCAGTATAGGATCAAGTATAAAATGTCATTTGTTCAACATTCTCTTTCACATTTAGGAAAAGGTTTGCTCAAACTCCGGAAACTGCAGAGATTGAGACTGGATAGTAACCAGCTGATATGTGTGGAGTCACGGGAGTTTTCAGGACTAAGTCAATTGACATCTCTGGATATCAGCCATAACCAGCTAACTGACATCACTGTAAGGATGACCAAAACAATGCAGGAGTCTGGCAAATGGTTTAACTTATTCTTCTCATCTTCTGACTTTTGTTTAGATATCACAAGTACATTTACTGCTTTTCAGAGGCTTAATTGATTTGAAGTTCACCAATCTTCATCAAGAACATTTTAAACCGATAATTGGAATTTAAGAAACATATTTTTGGTGTTTTAAAAACCCTGACCACAATCAATATCTCATCTATTCATTCATTCATTTCCATTTACCTTGCTACATACAGATAGGCCATGTCGCCCATCTAGTCTACACTGGGTCTCAAAGCAATTCCTTTCCCCTACTAATTGTCATGGTAATGTATTCCTCACATTTTTATTCTGCTTCCAAGAAAGGCAATCATCTTTCCAACTTGCTTGTCTTTGGGATGTGGGAAGAAACTGCAGTATCCAGAGGAAACCCATATGGTCGCAGAGAGAATGTGCAAACTCTGCTAGACAGCACAGAAGGTCTATAAAAGTGTCCAGAAAAGGAAACCATGAAGAAAAGGATATCTAATGAACAAATGTGCATTCAGTCGAGAAAGGCAATCCCCTCTTATGGATTCAGTTTTATCTATCCTTGTGCAATCCCTCCACCCTTTTTAAAATATTTATTTCATTTGTATTATTATACTCATCATGTCCCAGGATCTCTCCTTGGTTTCGTACTCAACCTAGATGAGTTTAGACTACTGACAGCAGTTATCTGGATCTGGCCTGAAGGTTTCATCAGCTTTGAGGTTGCATCTTTTGCTAAATCAGGTGGGATGCATACTAGACTTTTTAATTCATCGTGAGCTGAATCTTTAACTCCATACCTGAACAGGCACAAAGATGAACTGAACTAGCAGTCACGTATGAATTCCATGAATTTGTTAGAGACAAATCATGTTGAATATATTTGATAGTTTTTTGGTGTACCTGGAGAATTGATGTGGGAAATGCAGTTACTATTATTAAAGTACTATTATGATTATGAATATAGACTCGCAAAAAAAATTTGATAAAGTGGCATGTAATGGTCATCAATATTAAATCCATGGAACAAAGTGATCTAAAATAGCAAGACAGAACATGGGCTAAATAACAGAAAACAATGAGCTATAAGGAAAAATTGTAAAAGTGCAATGTTACCAGCTGCACCACTTTTCTGCCCACAAATTCAATGGTAGGCTTTAAAGGGAAGTTGTGTATGTATCTAAATTAAATGAATATGGTGAGTGGGCAGCATAATGAGCTTCAATGGATTTGATAGACTCTATAACCTCCTTCCATGCTATACTATTTTGTGATTGCAATAGTTCTCTGAAAACCCCTACAATATCCTTTCATCCTTTTTCTATTTTTATTTCATCTTCCCCTGCTGCAATCTTAGTTCAGGTTTTCATTTTTTTCTGGATTGTGTTCCCCAACTTTTGCCCGCCTGCCTACCAGATACATTCTTTATCTTCATGTCAATGTCCATGAGTTCATGTCATGTCAATATAACATGATCATTAACATGAATAATATTAGCTCCAATTTAAAATGAGATACACCTATTGGGTTTTTGGGTATTTCCAGGTTAATTTAAACCTAGTCTGTGTGGGAACAAAAGTTAGTCAGTGACCTCATTTACGTAACGTGCAAAAATCAAGTTTTGTAGAAATGGCATTTCACTGATAGTCATAAGTAAATTTTCCTTTATTCAGGCTGTGAATGGATTGCCCTGTCTCGAGGAGCTGTTTGCATCCCACAACAAGTTGTATGGGGTTGTTGATCTCAGTAGATGTAATAAGGTCAGTAGTGAAAGTACAAAATGCAAAAAAAAATCTGTTTATTTGTTTTATCTTAACTGTGACAATAACTGCATTGATAAATTGCATTGATCTGTTTGCAGAAGGACATTATGCAATTTTTGACCAGCTCATCGATATAATTTGAAGCCAAAGAGCATTTCAAATCATTTAACTCTGAATTAACCCTTTAATGTTCCAAGAGATTTATAAAGTATTCTGTGATTTTAAGAAGGTAGCCTGTCCAGTCCAAATAATCTCTGTCCTTAAATAGATTATGTAGGCCTTTCTTGGTAGTTAGTTATGGTTATGATTCTAATATATGACTTAAATACAGTAAACCCACAATTTAACAGACCCTTTTACAACGGACTTTGGTTATAGCGGACAGACTTGCCCACGCCATTCACAGTTCACACCACCTCCCCACCCTCTTCCAGCTTTGGCCACCCCCGGCCTGCACGGTCAAGTTGACGCAGCTGTTTTTGTGGCTCACATGTAGCCGCTGGGGACTACGCTTTCTTCAGGCCTTCGCCAATAACAGAACACCTCAGTCAGCGTGGGGCTTCATCCCCTCCCACCTGCTGCTGCTACTTCCTGTCCGTCCAAGGTCACTCCCCACTTCAATTCACCTCATCCTCCACCCATTGCTCTGATGACTCAGTCACTTCCGCCACCCTCCCCTCCACTTCTGCCTCTCCTCCTTCTTCCCCGGAGTTGCCGATATACTTCACTTTGGAAGATGTAGGTGACTGCAGGGGAGAAGGAAGAAAAGACAGCGGTGGAGCAAGGGGAGAGGCTGGATGGACAAAACAACGCACGAAGGAGGCGGTGGGGGGGTAGTGGTGGGTGGGGGGGGGGTCGTAGTGGGGTGGGTGGGCGGGCAGAGTAACAGAAAAAGGGTGCGGAGGGAACATGGAGCGAAGAAATCGTGAGGGAAGGAATTCCATGGTGACTGAGCATGTCCTGTCGGTGGCAGTGGCCAGAAGAAAGCATTGTACCTAGGGGCTACAGAGTGAACCGCAATAACAGCAGCTTAAACGGATGATGCGGTAACTGGTGAAGAAGGGCTTGCTGATATAGGTTATATATCCACTAGGGGCGCTGCCCTGGCAGCAGCCTCTACCTACAGCCTGTATGTCATTTCTATCTTTTTTATTATTTTTAGTTAGTCCAAAGTCTGTTTTAAGGGGAAACTTTTACTTTTCTATGTGGGGGAGGGGGGCAGGGTAAGGGGGAAACTGTCTCCAAGTCTCTTCCTGGCGGGGACGCGACTATTTCTCCGAGTCGCGTCCTCGCCCCCCACCTCGAGGCCTACCAGCTGGATCGGAGCGGCCTTTCCTGCCGGGGACCGGGATCCGGACCAGGGCTGCTACAGCGGCGGCACAGCGCTGGAGTCACCGCGGAGCGGGCGATGCCTACCTGGGTCGCCGTTGGAGCTCCGGAGCGTTGGGCCGCTGCTCAAACATCGTGGAGCTCTGGTGCGGAGAGCTTCCAACGCGGGCGGCGCTGAACGGCATCGTGGAGTCTTGGGGCGCCTTGCAGAGGGTCTCCAGCAGCAGTCTCCACCCGGCGCGGCCTGCGGACTTTGGAAGCCGCCAACTCCGGTAGGAGGGGGCCGACTCTGTGTCCACGCCGCTGAGGACGTCCCGCAGCCCCGAAGTCAGACTGGTATCATCCCGGCGTGCGGTCCTGGTCATCGGGCCGCCCGTAGCTGCAACTGCGGAGGGCTTGGGGAGACCCTGACCACGGGGAACAGTGGAGGAAGAAGACTGACTATGGTGCCTTCCCACACAGTGGGAAACTTTGATTCTGCTGTGTGGGGATGTTTTGTGTTAAATTCTATAGTGTGTTGAGTCCTGTTTATTTTTATTGTATGGCTGTATGGGAATTCATTTCACTGTGCCATCTGGCACATGTGACAATTAAATCTATCTTGTATCTTGTATCTTGCTGGCGCAGTCCAACAGCATTGGCACATAGTTTTAAGGTGAAAAATGCTGGAGTAACTTAGCAGACTGAATCAGTCTGAAGAATGGTCCCAACGTCACCTATCCATGTTTTCCAGAGATGCTGCCTGACCCGCTGAGTTACTCCAGCATTTTGTGTCCTTTTAACCAGCATCTGCAGTTCTTTACTTCAACTACATGCAATTATAATACCTTACTCAGTTATAGCGGACAATCGGCAATAACGGACACCATTCCCCTCTCCATGGTCTGTTACAAGGGTTTACTGTACAGTCAGGCGAAGCAGTTGTGCGTGCTCTAGTTTCCTGCCAGGTGAGAAACTATGCCAATGAACAATTTCAGTTTTGCGTGTCTTAGACTTCTCATGATTGATTCCTTGGCTGCATGAAGTACCTTCAAGAAACATGGAAGCCTGATATAGTTTCTCCTGAGCTAGCCAAGAGTGGAAATATGCACAAGGTGCCACTCAATACTTGAATGGTTCACCCAAACCTGGACCTCTTCTAAATGATGCCAGCAACCACCAGTTATTGTAACATAAAGATTCTTCAAGGCTTAACAATGTGGATTCTGAAAGGATGTTCGATCTAGAATTAAGAACTTTATAAACTCCACCATCAATAGTGTCACCTCCCTCAAACGGGTGACCATATTCCCGAATCAGAAGCCATGGATGAACAGCGAGGTCAGGCTACTGCTGAAAGCATGGGACACCGCTTTCAGGTCAGGTGATGCTCGAGCCTACAGTTCATCCAGGGCTAACCTGAAGAGGGGCATCAAGAAGGCCAAGCACTGCCATAAGCTCAGGATTGAGGACCACTTCAACAACAACTCCGACCCCCGACGCATGTGGCAAGGCATCCAGGCCATCACACATTATAGATCCACCAACGCCACCCCCACATCCAGCGACCCTCCTTCCTTGAGGAGCTTAACCACTTCTATGGCCGCTTCGACAGGGACAATCTAGAGACAGCCATCAAGGCCGTGCTCCCTGCTGATCACCAACCCCTCACTCTCACCCCCTACGACGTGTACGTGGCACTGAGTAGGACTAATGCACGTAAGGCTGCTGGCCCTGACGGCATCCCCAGGCGCGTCCTCAGGGCCTGTGCTGCGCAGCTGACAGACGTCTGGACTGACATCTTCAACCTGTCACTTGCCCCAGCAGTTGTTCTCACGTGCCTTAAAACCACCTCCATCGTGCCGGTGCCAAAACGCTCCACTGCGGCAAGCCTCAACGACTTCCGCCCAGTTGCACTTACCCCCATCATCACCAAGTGCTTCGAGAGGCTGGTCCTGGCACACCTCAAAAGCTGTCTACCCCCCACATTGGATCCCTATCAGTTTGCCTACCGCAAGAATAGGAGTACGGAGGATGCCATCTCAACGGCACTTCACTCCGCCCGCTCCCACCTCGACAACAAAGACACTTACGTAAGAATGTTGTTCATCGATTACAGCTCAGCATTCAACACCATTATACCCTCTAAACTGATCACCAAACTCGGTAACCCGGGCATCGACCCCTCCCTCTGCAACTGGATACTGGACTTTCTAACCAACAGACCCCAATCTGTTAGGTTAGACAAGCACACCTCTTCAACCCTCACCCTGAACACCGGCGTTCCACAGGGCTGTGTGCTGAGCCCCCCCCTCTACTCCCTCTTCACCTACGACTGCACACCTGTACATGGTACTAACACCATCATCAAGTATGCAGATGATACAACGGTGATTGGCCTCATCAGCAACAACGATAAGTCGGCCTATAGGGAGGAGGTCCAGCTCCTAGCAGCATGGTGCGCTGACAACAACCTGGCCCTTAACTCCAAGAAGACCAAGGAGCTCATTGTAGACTTCAGGAAGTCTAGGGGCGGCACGCACATCCCCATCCACATTAACGGGACGGAGGTGGAACGTGTTTCCAGCTTCAGGTTCCTGGGGGTCAACATCTCCGATGACCTCTCTTGGACCCACAATACCTCAACTCTGGTCAAGAAGGCTCACCAGCGTCTCTTCTTCCTGAGGAGACTGAAGAAGGTCCATCTGTCTCCTCAGATCCTGGTGAACTTCTACCGTTGCACTATCGAGAGCATCCTTACCAACTGTATCACAGTATGGTATGGCAACTGCTCTGTCTCCGACCGGAAAGCACTGCAGAGGGTGGTGAAAATTGCCCAACGCATCACCGGTTCCTCGCTCCCCTCCATTGAGTCTGTCCAAAGCAAGCGTTGTCTGCGGAGGGCGCTCAGCATCGCCAAGGACTGCTCTCACCCCAACCATGGACTGTTTACCCTCCTACTATCCGGGAGGCGCTACAGGTTTCTCCGTTGCTGGACCAGCAGGTCCAGGAACAGCTTCTTCCCTGCGGCTGTCACACTACTCAACAATGTACCTCGGTGACTGCCAATGCACACCCCCCCACCTCCCCCCCCGGACTGACAATGACAATTAAAGTTGAATCTGAATCTGAATCTGAAGAGTGCAATTTCAGAATAAGGGTTTGCACATTTTGGAGAGGCAGAGGAATTTCATCCCTCAGATGTTTGTCAATCTTTGGAGCCTTTTGTCCTGGATGCTAAATCTTTGAATATGGTTAACATTTAGATAGATATTTGGACTATAGGGTAACCACCAATTAAGAGAGCAGGCAGGAAATTGGAGCTGTGGCAAAATCAAATAAGCCATGAATTTATTAAATAGCAAAGCAGCTCAAGAGGAGATATGGCCTTCTGCTCACTCATATGTAACAAGCTGCAGGCAGCTACTGGGTGTCGCTAGGGACCTCATTGACGAAGACTATGGTACTCCATAGTTGGCAGTGGCTTACAAATGCTTACAAATGCTTACAAAGGAAATAATTAGGAGGGGCATCCAGGGCGAGTAGGTGTTTGGTAAAAGATTAGTGTTTAAAATCTGAGCCGTGTTTAGAGAAGCAGCTATAATATCACTTATACCAGCTCCACAATCAGGTCTTTATCTTTTAATGTTCCTTGGCAGTGATCCATTTTAGAACAATCAATAAGTGGCATGGCATATGTGATACCCTTGTGAAAAAGGGGAGAAAAACATAGCAGACAACTCCAAACCCGTCAGTTTAACCTTGGGAGTGAACCTTTTAAAAACAATAATAAAGGAAAAAATTGATAAGCGCTTAGAGAAGTTTGTGTTAAATGAGAGCCAATGTAAATTCACAGATCAAAGGCAAATTATGTTTGACTAATCTGATTAAATCTTTTAGGTAACAGAAAAGGTTGAGGCAAAAGTTGTTAAATTTTACAAAGGCAGTTGGCTAAACCCCACACAAAAAACTCCACACAAAAAGACCACGAGGTAAAAAATGAATTGTCAGCTTAGATAAGGAATTAACTCAAGGTCAACATGCAATGTGTCGTTGTAAATCATTGTTTTTCACACAGGAGCATAGTGGAAGTGATTTTCCTCGGAAGTTGGGGCAATGAATACAACTTATCAGATGTGGGCACAAGAGACTGTAGATGCTGGAATCTTGAGTAAAAAAACTGTTGGAGGAACTCAGCGAATCTGGCAGCATCTGTGGAGGGACATTGTCAGACAATGTTTTGTGTCCGGACCCTTCTTCAGATTGATGAAACATCCCAACCCAAAACGTTGTTTGCCCATTTCTCTGCACAGATGCGGCCTGACCCACTGAGTTCCTCCAGCAGTTTGTCTTTTACTTGTCGCATGTACTGTATATTAATAACTTCTATATGGATGTACAGGTTAAAAATTTGGAAGTTGCAGATGGCATTAAGCTGGAAATGTGTAGAAGATTAAAAAGCTTGTCCTCATAGGCCAAAATATTGAGTATAAGAATGAGACATCATGTTGCAGCTGTGCATAGCATTGATTAGACCGCACTCAGAGTAATATGTATAGTGTTGATCACCGCGCTGCGAGAAGGATCTGTTCGCAATAGAGAGTGCAGAAGAGCTTCACGATTATGGTCTTGAATGGAGGGCTGTTGCTTTAAGATACAAACATAGAAACATAGAAAATAGGTGCAGGAGTAGGCCATTCGGCCCTTCGAGCCTGCACCGCCATTCGATATGATCATGGCTGATCATCCAACTCAGTATCCCATCCCTGCCTTCTCTCCATACCCCCTGATCCCTTTAGCCACAAGGGCCACATCTAACTCCCTCTTAAATATAGCCAATGAACGGGCCTCAACTACCTTCTGTGGCAGAGAATTCCACAGATTCACCACTCTCTGTGTAAAAAATGATTTTCTCATCTCTGTCCTAAAAGACTTCCCTCTTATCCTTAAACTGTGACCCCTAGTTCTGGATTTCCCCAACATCGGGAATAATCTTCCTGCATCTAGCCTGTCTAACCCCTTAAGAATTTTGTAAGTTTCTATAAGATCCCCCCTCATTCTTCTAAATTCTAGCGTGTACAAGCCGAGTCTGTCCAGTCTTTCTTTATATGAAAGTCCTGCCATCCCAGGAATTAGTCTGGTGAACCTTCTCTGTACTCCCTCTATGGTAAGAATGTATTTCCTCAGATTAGGAACTGTACGCAATACTCCAGGTGTGGTCTCACCAAGACCCTGTACAACTGCAGTAGAACCTCCCTGCTCTTATATTCAAATCCTTTTGCTATGAATGCTAACATACCATTTGCTTTCTTCACTGCCTGCTGCACCTGCATTCCTACTTTCAATGACTGGTGTATCATGACACCCAGGTCTCGTTGCATATCCCCTTTTCCTAATCGGCCACCATTCAGATAATAGTCTACTTTCCTGTTTTTGCCACCAAAGTGGATAACCTCACATTTATCCACATTATACTGCATCTGCCATGCATTTGCCCACTCACCCAACCTATCCAAGTCACCTTGCAGCCTCCTAGCATCCTCCTCACAGCTAACTTTGCCCCCCAGCTTCGTGTCATCCGCAAACTTGGAGATGTTGCATTCAATTCCCTCATCCAGATCATTAATATATATTGTAAATAGCTGGGGTCCCAGCACTGAGCCTTGCGGTACCCCACTAGTCACTGCCTGCCATTCTGAAAAGGACCCGTTTACTCCTACTCTTTGCTTCCTGTCTGCCAGCCAGTTCTCGATCCACATCAATACTGAACCCCCAATATCGTGTGCTTTAAGTTTGTATACTAATCTCTTATGTGGGACCTTGTCGAAAGCCTGCTGAAAGTCCAGATATAACACATCCACTGGTTCTCCCTTAACCACTCTACTACTGGACGCCCGCAGCAACGGCTGCGGAGGGTTGAGGTCCCGACCAAGGGGGAAAATGGAGGAGGACTGCCAAATTGTGTGCCTTCCACCACAATGATGAATGCTGTGGTGGATGTTTATGTTAAATTTTTATTGTGTTTTTGTGTATGTTCTTTATCATTGTACCGCTGCTGACATATTCATTTCACTTGCACTTTATGTGCAATGTGACAATTAAACCGTATTGTATTGTATTGTAGTTACATCCTCGAAAAATTCTATAAGATTCGTCAGACATGATTTACCTTTCATAAATCCATGCTGACTTTGTCCAATGAATTCACCACTTTCCAAATGTGCTGCTATCCCATCTTTAATAACTGACTCCAGAATTTTCCCCACCACCGATGTTAGACTAACTGGTCTGTAATTCCCCGTTTTCTCTCTCCCTCCCTTTTTAAAAGTGGGGTTACATTACCTACCCTCCAGTCCTCAGGAACTACTCCAGAATCTAAAGAGTTTTGAAAAATTATCACTAATGCATCCACTATTTCTGCGGCTACTTCCTTAAGTACTCTGGGATGCAACTTATCTGGCCCTGGGGATTTATCGGCCTTTAATCCATTCAATTTAGCTAACACCACTTCCCGGCTAACCTGGATTTCACTCAGTTCCTCCATCTCATTTAACCCCCGGTCCCTTGCTATTTAAGGTGAGATTGAATAAGCTAGGTCTATTCTAGAGTGAAGATGGCTGGGAAGAAACTATACAGAGGTTTATAAGATTTTAAATTACATTGACTTCTTTGTTGCAGGTCAGCGGAGTTTAGAACTAGAGGGCACAGGTTTAAGGTGGAAGTGGAGAAAAATAAAGGTGCTCGGAGCAATAAATTTTTCACACAAAGGGTGGTGCTTAACTGGAATGAACTGCCAGGTTTAGTTTAGGTTAGACATAAAGCGTGGAAACCTACCTTTCGGCCCACTAAGTCTGCACCGACAAGCACTCACTGCACACTAGTTCTATCCAACACAATATGGACAAGTTTTTTACAGAAGCCAATTAACCTACAAAACTGCACATCTTTTGAATGCGGGAGGAAACCGGAACAGACTGCAAGAAGCCCATAATGAGAAGGTGGTCATGTGGCATTTAAAATCTAATACTTGAAGTGACACATTATGGCAGACAGATTCAGGAAAGATAAGATAGACTAAGAAGCATTGTTCCAAAGCGTGTGCAGTCACAGAGGGACTAGTGAATGTGAATACTTTTTTTGAAAGTGACAGGCATGATGAGAGAGTAGACAAAAATGCTGGAGAAACTCAGCGGGTGAGGCAGCATCAATGGAGCGAAGGAAATAGGCAACGTTTCAGGTCGAGTCCCTTCTGACTGATGTGAGGGTGGGAGGAGGGGGGCGGGAAGAAGAAAGGAAGATGCGGAGACAGTGGGCTGAGGGAGAGCTGAGAAGGGAAGGAGAAAGCAGGGATTACCTGAAATTAGAGAAGTCAATGTTCATACCGCTGGGGTGTAAACTGCCCAAGCGAAATATGAGGTGCTGCTCCTCCAATTTACTGTGGTCCTCACTCTGGCCATGGAGGAGGCCCAGGACAGAAAGGCCGGATTCGGAATGGGAGGGGGAGTTGAAGTGTTGAGCCACCGGGAGATCAGGTAGGTTAATGCGAACCGAGCGGAGATGTTGGGCGAAGCGATCGCCGAGCCTACGCTTGTCTCACCGATGTAGAGCAGCTGACACCTAGAGCAGGTGAACCTCTGCCGCACCTGGAAAGACTGCTTGGGTCCTTGAATGGAGTCAAGGGGGGAGATAAAGCGACAAGTGTAGCATTTCCTGCGGTTGCAAGGGAAAGGGACAAAATGACCATGGAGTTACAGAGGGAGCGATCTCTGCGGAAAGCAGACAGGGGAGGAGATGGGAAGATGTGGCCAGTGGTGGGATCCCGTTGGAGGTGACGAAAATGTCAGAGGATTATTTGTTGTATGTGATGGCTGGTAGGGTGGAAGGTGAGGATGGAAGGGTAGAAGAAGAGTCCTTAAAGGAAGCAGGGTAGAATCCTTACAGGAAGCAGGGTGGGAAGAAGTGTAGTCACCCAGGATGCTCCATAGATGCTGCCTCACCCGCTGCATTTCTCCAGCATTTTTGTCTACCTTCGATTTTCCAGCATCTGCAGTTCCTTCTTAAACATGATGAGAGAGTGTTTACTGAAGCATATGGAAATCTTGGCTTCATAAACAGAGGGCAGAAAAAGCAGGAAGGTTAAGATGTAGCAGTATAACATGGCAAAAATTCTGGTCTTCTCACGAAGGGAAAATGTGAAGGTCTTGGAGAGATGGAATGGATTCACCAGAATGGTTCCAGGGATGAGTATATATATTAGAGAAGCCGGGCTTGTTGTTTTTGGAGTAAAGAGGATTAGGTGGAGTAAAACAACAAAATGTGGAGAAACTCAGCAGGTCGGTCAGCATCTGTAGTGAGAAATGAACACTTTTCAGGTCAGACATTTCTTCAATTCAATTCAGTTTAATTCAACTGTAATGTCATCGCACAAATACAAGTATGAGTACAACGAAATGCAGTTTTGCGTCAGTCCGTAGTAGTTGTGCATAAAGAAATTTAAAAAATAGAAAGAGAGAAGATACAGAATAATCAAAAAATACAGAATAATTAAACAATGGGGATGGGGGGACCAGAGAAATCTATCGGCGGGACTCCGAGTTCAGCAGTGTAATTGTATTATTGTAGAAGCTGTTCCTCATCCTACTAGTACGTGACCTGAGGCTCCTGTACCGCCTCCCTGATGGGAGGAGGGCAAACAGTCCATGGTTGGGGTGTGAGGGGTCTTTGATGATCTTCCCAGCCCGTCTCAGACACCGTTTTCGGTGGAGGGCATCCATGGCAGGGAGCGGGGCACCGATGATGTGCTGCGCGGTTTTCACCACCCGTTGTAGTGCCTTCCTGTCCGCAGCAGTGCAGCTGCTGTACCATACCGTGAAGCAGGTGGTCAGGATACTCTCTATGGTACAGCGGTAAAAGTTGGTCAGGATCCGGGGGGACAGGTGGGCTTTCTTGAGCCTCCTCAGGAAGTAAAGGCGCTGCTGTGCCTTTTTGATCAGCTTGGAGGTGTTGAGGGACCAGGACAAATCCTCCGAGATATGTACTCCGAGGAATTTATAGCTGGAGACGCGCTCCACCTCAGTCCCGTTTATATGGATGGGGGTATGACTGCCTCCTCTGGTCTGCCTGAAGTCAACAATAATCTCCTTCGTCTTTTTGGAGTTGAGGACGAGGTTATTGTTGGCACACCAGGCTGTCAGGTGCTAGATCTCCTCCCTGTAGGCTGACTCATCGTTGTCGCTGATCAGTCCTACTACCGTGGTATCGTCAGCAAACTTAATAATGGCATTGGATCCGTACTTTGGGATGCAGTCGTAGGTGAAGAGGGAGTAGAGGAGAGGGCTGAGCACACAGCCCTGTGGCACTCCGGTGTTCAGTGTTATAGTGGAGGAGGTGAGGTTATTGACCCTAACAGACTGTGGTCTGTTAGTGAGGAAGTCCAGTGTCCAGTTGCAGAGGGAGGTGGAGATGCCAAGTCCACTGAGCTTGGTGATCAAGCTGGCGGGGATGACGGTGTTAAAGTCAATGAACAGCAGCCTGATGTAGGAGTTGTTGTAGTCCAGGTGGGTCAGGGCAGAGTGTAGGGCCGCCGATATGGCGTCCTCTGTAGACCTGTTGGTCCGGTAGGCAAACTGATGGGGGTCCAGTGTGGGGGGGGAGGCAGGCTTTGAGGTGAGCCAAGATCAGCCGCTCAAAGCACTTAGAAATGACAGGGGTGAGTGCCACTGAGCGGAAATCATTGAGACTCCCTGTAGCTGACTGTTTGGGCACTGGCACGATGGTTGATGTCTTGAGGCAAGTGGGGACAACACCCTGGGCCAGTGAGAGATTGAAAATGTCGGCGAGGACTGGGGATAGTTGTCCAGCACATGCCCTAAGCACCCGGCCAGGGATGCCATCGGGGCCGGCAGCTTTGCGCTCATTCACCTTGCTCAGTGCATCTTGTAAAGCAGAGGCGGAGAGGCTGAGAGGTTGTTCATTCGGGGGTGGGGCAACTTTAATGGCTGGGGTTTTGTTGTCCCGGTCAAGGCGAGCATAGAAGTGGTTTAGCTCATCAGGCAGGGTGGCGTTGTCTGGGGGAGGGGTGTTAACTTTCTGGTAATCGGCAAGGGATTTGATTCCTTGCCACATGCGCCTGGGGTCAGAGTTGTTATGGGAATGCTCCTCAATACGCCGTTTATGATTGAGTTTAGCCATCCTAATTCCCATTTTCAGATTGTCCCTGGATGTGCTGTATCCCTCAGCGTCGCCAGATCTGAAAGCGGCATCGCAAGCCTCCAGTAGGAGTCTGACCTCCCTGCTCATCCACGACTTCTGGTTAGGGAAGGGCTTTATCTCCTTGTGGGTAGTGACATTATCGGTGAACAGAATTTTATATAGTCCAGAACTGTTGAGGTGTACGAGTTGATGGGCTCCTCCTTTGTCACTTGTGAATTGAAGGTGGACTGAAACGTTGTAGCAAGATGAGACTCCAGCCTTTGTCTGATTCTGAAACTGCTCCAGTCTGTCTATAAAGTCAGAGACACAGCCCCTCAGGCCAAACCTTCACTGTCCTCATGGTAGGTTTCACACGTCTGATCAGAGGTGTGTATTTGGGGAGCAGGAACAGGGAGAGGTGGTCAGACTGTCCAAGGTGGGGGAGGGGGAGGGCTTTGTAGGCTTCAGTAATATTAGTGTAAACTAAGTCCAGAACATTGTTTCCTCTGGTTGGGCAGGAAACATGCTGATGGAACCTGGGGAGTACAGTTTTAAGGTCGGAGTGGTTGAAATCACCCGCAACAATAAATGCCCCCTCTGGGTGAGCAGATAGATGTTTGCTGATAGCAGCTTGCAGCTCTTCCATTGCTAGCCTGGCATTAGCGTCCGGGGGAACATAGACTGCAGTGATAACAGTCGATGTGAATTCCCTGGGCAAATAGAAGGGCCTGCACTTTAACATCAGGTATTCCAGGTCAGCAGAGCAGTGACTACCAATCTTAACAACGTCCGTGCACCATGTGTTATTCACATAAATGCATAGTCCGCCGCCCTTGGTCTTACCGGAGTCCTCCACTGATCTGTCGGCACTGAAGACAGTGCGTCCCTCCAGCTCAATGGCGTTGTCTGGGATGTTGTCCTTGAGCCATGTTTCAGTGAATACCATGGCGTTGCAGTCGGCGATCCTTCTGTGTGTGGTGATCCGCAGCCTTAGTTCGTCCATTTTACTCACGAAAGACCGGACATTCGCGAGGAAAATGCTGGGCAGAGCTGGCTGGTGAGGATTTGATTTCAGCCTAGCTCTATGGCCTCCCCGCTTCCCACGCCTTTGTTTGCGGTCCCTGCGCCGCCTCCGGGTACTTCCTGTCGGGGGCGCAGACCCGCTAGATCACGGTGTCCTGGCGATCTCCGGCGGCAGTTGAAAGTCGCTTCTGGGGCTCGTTGTGCAGAGACGGCCGTTCAGATCTTGTGTACCAAGTGATTTGCAATGAGGAATAAAAATGTAGCAGTTACTAAAGTAAAGCATATCACTAACATGATTTCATATCATGGTTTAAATGTCATAAAACTATGCATATCAAGCTGTTTTTCGTTGCATGTAATGAATATGCCTGATAACTTTTGCAAATTTAAATTTTGTTGAAGACATTGAGAGATATGAGGAAAGGAGGAGTATATGACGTTTGGACATAGGTCAGCTTACCTCATTGAATAGTGACAATATATCAGATTCAGATTCAATTTTAATTTTAATTGTCATTGTCAGTGTACAGTACAGAGACAACAAAATGCATTTAGCATCTCCCTGGAAGAGCGACATAGCAAATGATTTGAATAAATAATAATAAGTGTCCGGGGGGGGGGGGGGGGGTGATTGGCAGTCACCGAGGTACGTTGTTGAGTAGAGTGACAGCCGCTGGAAAGAAGCTGTTCCTCGACCTGCTGGTTCGGCAACGGAGAGACCTGTAGCGCCTCCCGGATGGTAGGAGGGTAAACAGTCCATGGTTGGGGTGAGAGCAGTCCTTGGCGATGCTGAGCGCCCTCCGCAGACAGCGCTTGCTTTGGACAGACTCAATGGAGGGGAGCGAGGAACCGGTGATGCGTTGGGCAATTTTCACCACCCTCTGCAATGCCTTCCGGTCGGAGACAGAGCAGTTGCCATACCATACTGTGATGCAGTTGGTAAGGATGCTCTCGATGGTGCAGCGGTAGAAGTTCACCAGGATCTGAGGAGACAGATGGACCTTCTTCAGTCTCCTCAGGAAGAAGAGAAGCTGATGAGCCTTCTTGATCAGAGTAGAGGTATTGTGGGTCCAAGAGAGGTCATCGGAGATGTTGACTCCCAGAAACCTGAAGCTAGAAACACGTTCCACCTCCGTCCCGTTAATGTGGATGGGGGTGTGCGTGCCGCCTCTGGACTTCCTGAAGTCTACAATGAGCTCCTTGGTCTTCTTGGAGTTAAGGGCCAGGTTGTTGTCAGCGCACCATGCTGCTAAGTGCTGGACCTCCTCCCTGTAGGCCAGCTCATCGTTGTTGATGATGAGGCCAATCACCGTTGTATCATCTGCATACTTGATGATGGTGTTAGTACCATGTACAGGTGTGCAGTCATAGGTGAAGAGGGAGTAGAGGAGGGGGCTCAGCACACAGCCCTGTGGAACGCCGGTGTTCAGGGTGAGGGTTGAAGAGGTGTGCTTATCTAACCTCACAGACTGGGGTCTGTTGGTTAGAAAGTCCAGTATCCAGTTGCAGAGGGAGGGGTCGATGCCCAGGTTACCGAGTTTGGTGATCAGATATATATAGCCTACTGTTCCTATGTTTGTTTTTAATTATTTGTGTGTGGATAGAATTTTTAGAACAAAGTGATTTGCAACCAGTGTACCACTATTTTAACCTGTATATCTATATATGGACATTTCATATGCTAATTTTGTTCCAAACAATTGTTCTGTTTTCGATAAATGAGAATAACTTGTAGGCCTGGATTTTGATTAATTCTATCTTTTTGATTGTTGGTGGATGTAGTGTGAATTCTGTATGAGCTGCAAACTACATGTTTTATGCAGTATATCTTCACCCTTTTCTGTGCAACCTAATTTGTATTCTATTTAATCACTGTGGCTACAATCTGTTGTAAACTATTAGTTTAGTTGAGTTTAGAGATACAGCGAGGAAACGGGCCTTTCGACCTAACGAGTCTGAGCCGACCAACAATTACCCCATACACTAGTTCTATCCGACACTTTGGGACAATTTACAGAAGCCAATTAACCTACAAACTCGCACATCTTTGGAATGTGGGAAGAACCCGGAGAAAACCCACGCAGTTATGGGGAGAATGTGTGAACGCCGTACAGACAGCACCCGTAATCAAAATCGAACCCCGGTCTCTGGCGCTGTAAGGCAGCAAATCTACCGCTATTCCACTGTGCCATCCCGATTGGTATAGAGTGTAATACCATTTAACAATCGCCAGTTCCTGTTAACTACTCATGATTATGTTGTGTGATTGTGCTAAAATCTGTAGTCAAGATATTCCACTGCACATTAAAGGATATGTTGGAATAGTGTTAATACCATGGAATAACAACCAGTTTGGTTGTGGTCACGTTGCATGAAAATTCACATGGCCAAAGTCTTTGTCACAAGATACTGGGTCTTGCACATTTCACATGTGAAAACGTGCCAGCCTGTACTCCATTCTTGAGATTGGATGTGGTTGTCTGTGATTGGTGAGTGTTACTTGGGGTGTGTTTACCATCATCAGGCGGTTCTGTTTTTTGGAGGTGAGATAGGGGATGGCAGGTGATGTGAATAGGCCAAACACCTGTGTGATGGGGAGAGGACTAAGTATAATGCAAATGTAAATTTTTATTCTTTACCTCATCTTTTAATGATCTTTTTCACATCAGTTACAGGAACTGGATTTATCCAACAACAAAATTTCAGAGGTCCATGGACTATCTTTGCTGGAAACTTTAACTGTAAGTGTTTGTAAAAAACTGTTATCCCATTGAAACAATTTCCATATATGTTGACAGACCTATCACTGTCGATGTGAATTATGATTTGTTGTCCTTTCCACAGTCCGTAGATCTGTCCAGCAATGTCATGTGCAGTACTGAAAGGCTTGGAATTTTGAGGTTTGTGGATTTATTCTATAAAACTATTGAGAAAACTTGGATCAAGAAAAGGCATCCTTCGTCCACCATCTGTGGTGTTGGCCTTAATCGTAAATTCGATTATCTTTCTCCCACATCTCTCACCTTCACCATGCCCCACCTAACACAAACTCTGAAAATGGTGGATCCAAATCAGTTAGAAAAAATCATATCAGAGAATAAATGCTACCTGTCCCGCTGAGTTACTCCAGTATTTTGTATCTACCTATCGAATATATTTCTAACTAAATGTAGCAAAACTGTAAAAATGTTTGTATATAATGTTGATTATTTGGATGCCCTTGTTGTGCAAGTGAAATATCCACAAGTATCTTAAGTCTCCCATTTTATTTTTTACATACTTATTGATCCAGTCTCTCTTCCCAGTGCAGCTGTTTATGTTTTAATATTATGTCCAGTCTTAGTATTTAATAATATTTACTTGATGGCATAAATTAATAGTATCAACTAAATAAGCTAACAAATCATTATTCCATCTCCATATTGGTAATTAGTCCACAGTAAATACTTGATATTGGACACATTTGTCATACTACTACGAGCCTTATCCAATCCTTATATACATAATAAAGCAATATTAAATTATCAAGAGTCCCATGATTTTATTTCAGGCATTCAGCAAGTATTATTAAAAAAACAATTATTTGAAATGTATTCCCCTTCTTGAGCTTTAATCTCCCCTATTTGATGTGTGCACCAGATGGAGGATTGGTAGATAATTAATCATCCTGTCCTCTGGCAGCCCCAGCTGCTTGCTGATGTACTGTTAGAAAAATTATTCATGCTTCACTTTACATTTCTTTCATGTGTCATAATTCTGGACTGAGGAGGCTGATGAACAAGCCAGAGGATCGCCACAATTGTTCCCGCTGTAAATTGTAAATGATGGCACATTTACAGAGTAAATGATGGCTACATTATACAGAGCATTTTTCATACTGCTTAAAGATAACCTATATTTTTAGGACAGATTTATCATTTGATTTGATGTAGAAATTTAGGATTTGTCTTCTAAATTGAGGTTGGTGAAGTGCAGCAGGGGTGTAAAATAGGGTAGAAGTTGAACATTGAAGCATTTTAAACAATCGGCGATTGGAAAGAGTGCCTGGTCCCCTCCAATGACTCGCTTAAAAGGTAATTGTTGATTGGTATATCCAGATGGTGATTTGATGCAGTATTTAATACAAACAGCCAGATTGAAACCAGATATTCACTCATGACTTCCCATTCCCCGCCCATCCTATGATGACTCAACAATCTCCAATGTTCGCTTTGTCCCATCATATGGATTTGGCTTCCCCCCCACCTCACTCTCTCCTTTCTCCCTTTTTCATTTTCATTGTTCTCCCCACACACTCTCCCACCCATCCCCCTCGCCCACCCACCTCCCCCTCGCTCTCCCACCTGTCCCCCCGCTCTCCCACCCCCCCCCCCCCGCTCCCCCATGCCTCCCCCTCGCTCCACCCCTCCCCGTTCTATCAATCCTCCCCCTCGCTCTCTCACCCCCCTCATTCTTCCACCCCCCGTCCCCCCACTCCCACCCCCTCCCCCCTCTGCCCCCCACTCTCCCCACCCCTCCACCTCGCTCTCCCCCACCCCTCCCCCTCGCACTCCCCACCCCTCCCCCTCGCTCTCCCACCCCCCTCCCGCGCACTCCCACCCCTCTCCCTCACTCTCCTCACCCCTCCCCCCCTCGCTCTCCCACCCCCCCCTCCCTCTCGCTCTCACGCCGCCTCTCCCTCACTCTCCCACCCTTCCCCTTTCATTTCCCCCTCTCACATTTCCCCCTTCGTATATCCCTCCCTGTCCGACACTCATTTCCCTTCCTGTCCTTCCTTTTTTTAGCTTTCCTCCCCCTCATTCTCTTGCTTCACAATCTCTCACCTTTCTCCTCTTCTCCCATTCGCCTTCGTCCCCTCTAACACTCGTCCCCATCTCCCCTCTTGCCTTCCTCCCCTCGCATTTCTCCCCCTCCCCCCCTCATCTTTCTCCCTCTTGCCCCTTCCTCCTTTCAATCCCCCTCTCGTCTTCCTCCCTCCCTGGTCCCTTCCTTTCCCTTCCCCTCTCCCTTCCCCCTCTCCCCCCCCCCTCTCTTCCCCTCTCCCTTTCCATCCTCTCTCTTCCTCTGCCACCATTTCCCTTCCCCCTCTCCCTTCCTCCCGTCCCCTCCCTTTCAACCCTCCCTCTCTCCCTCCCCACCCTTTCTCCCCAACCCACGCTCCCTTGTCTTCCTTTCTCTCCCCACCCCTTCCTTTCTCCCCCACCCCTCCCACCCCTCTCCCTTCCTCCCACTCCCCTTCACTTCCTCTCCCACCCCCTCCCTTCCTCCCCTCCCCTTTTTCACCTGCCTCTGTCCCTCTAGCCTACCTCCTCCCCGTTCACCTTCCTCCTCCCTCGTTCACCTTCCTCCCTTTCCTCCTCGCACACCTTCCACCCCTCTGCCTCGCTCGCTTTGCTTCTCGCTCACCTTCCCACCCCTTCCTAATGCATTTGCTCTTCCTTCCCCTTCACTTGATTTTATACCCGTCCTCTCTTTCCTCACTCACTTTCTGCCCTCTCCTTGCTCTGTTTCTCCTCTCCCTGTTGCTTGCTAGAGCAATCAAATATATTCATTAATAAGAACAGGGACTTGATTCTGTTTCAAGAGCCAAGTACACAAGGTTATATAGAGTTCAGATTCTAATCTCCAAAAACTACACTTTTAACTTTTCTCCCAAGATCCTTTTTGTCTGTTTCAAATGCCAAACGTCAGTGTCGTTGATGTGGAATGGGCAGTGACAATGGGATTATTTGAACTTTGAGAAATGCTTTGAAGTTCATTTTGTTCAGAGTTGTTGCCTTTCTGGTTTCCTTGGTGGGGCAATATTTTTGACTCTCTGTTTGAAATTTTCTGCAGTTTGGAATTGTTAGCTTTAAACTCCAGATATCAATTTGGCTCAAGTTCCAGTTCTACTTGCAGAAACAAAGAACTGTTAATACACAAAAGGACACAAAGTTCTGGAGTAACTCAGCAGGTCAGGCATTGTTTCTGGAGAACTTGGATGTGACGTTTCAATCGAGACCCTTCTCCATATTTAAAGAATGGTCTTGACCCGAAACGTCATCAAACCAGAACTAGGGGCCACAGTTTAAGAATAAGGAGTAAGCCATTTAGAACGGAGACGAGGAAACATTTTTTCTCACAGAGAGTGGTGAGTCTGTGGAATTCTCTGCTCAGAGGGCGGTGGAGGCGGGTTCTCTGGATGTTTTCAAGAGAGAGCTAGGTAGGGCTCTTAAAAATAGTGGAGTCAGGGGATATGGGGAGAAGGCAGGAATGGGATACTGATTGGGGATGATCAGCCATGATCACATTGAATGGTGGCGCTGGCTCGAAGGGCCGAATGGCCTACTCCTGCACCTATTTTCTATTGTCTATTGTCATAATCCATGTTCTCCAAAGATGCTGCCTGAACTGCTGAGTTACTCCAGCACATTGTGTCTATTCCAGTTCTACTTTCTTATTTAATTTTATGATCCATTGAAATCAGTATAACATTTGATGGGGTGCACAGGAAGGATGTAAAGTTCAAACAGAGCATAAGAACGTTTTTGAACAGTTCATTTTTCTCGTTCTATGATGAGCAACGTGGAAACAGTAGTTGTCCAATTTATTTAATATTTCAAATTAATTTCAATGAGAGTCGTCTTCATAATCAAGACATTATCTCACTTTCTTTCCTGTCCAAGATTGTCTTGGACAGAGAAAGGCAGGAAAGCAGTTGCAAATTAAACTGGCAAAGATTCTTAAAAATAAACTGCATTTGTGAAGACTAACCTAAGTCTCTGTGCTGCAGTACCTTGGCACCATTTGTTGATGGTGATGTATTGTTTAAACCTCCATTTATTGTGAAGTCTCTGAAGATTAAAATTTGTTTTTTGTGAATTCAGAGTTGAGAAGTTTAATATGAAATCTGCATACATGTATGAAATGACTGAAGTTTTATCATCTGCAGTCAAATCCCATTGATTTACAGCAACATTTGTTTCCATTAAATAAATATAAGAGCTGATTTCTTGAATATTTATTTGTTAGTTTTCCTCACAAGCTTACAGTTTGTTTTAATCCATTAGTTGATTTACAATTGATAATCTTGCCATTGATATTTCATTTGTTTGAGTTATAGTGGCTCTTTAAGGCATATTGTTCTTTATTATATTATAAAGTTGCTTAAGGGCCTGTCCCACAGGCGATTTTTTTAGGCGACAGACTAGGCTGTCGCCACATGGTCACCGGGGTGTTGCCTGTATGGTTGTGAGTACTCTCCTCAGCCGCCCAAAGAATCAGCGTTTTTCTGGTCACCGCTAGATTTTGAAATGTTCAAAAATTTTCGGCAACAGTTAGCTTGGCACCATTGATGGTAGCTTGACTTCTCCTGATGTAGGTGTAGGTTGTCGCCAGGATGACGTAGGTTGTTGCCAGGTGACGTGGGTTGTCGCCAGTGCTGACTTCGGTGAACTCTATTGGCGACTACCTACGTCAACCCACGTCATCCGGCGACAGGTACCGGCGATTGAATTTCTTAAGTAGTCCTCAGGTGTCGCCGACAAGGTCGAACCTTGTTGTAGCTTGTCGCGGGTTGACGTAGGTTGTTGTAGGTGTGGTCGTAGGTGGACATCCTAATGGGTCGCCGGTTGTCGGTAGTTTGTATAGCAAGCTATAGCTTGACGTCGACTAGGTGGTAGGTTGTTGTAGATATTGTCGTAGTGGGGTCCAGTCGCCGGTTTTTCGGCGACCAGCTACGACTATGACTGGTAGTCGCCGAAAAAATCGCCTAAGTGGGTCAGGCCCATTATGTTGTGTTGCCGGCAATTCAAGTCAAAGTTTATGTTCTGTCTTGACACCAGCCAAAGGATAAGAAATAATTGACAACCTTAGATCACAATGTTTTTAGCCAAGTCTTGGCTCAATCTTTTGCCTTTCTGGTAGATTAAAACCCAACCCCACTTGACAATCTTTGTTCACAATGCACTTCTTTCAGCTCAGTGTCAGTTGCGGTTAATGCTTTTGAGATGTGTGTTGAGTGGTTGTATGATGTTAAAGGTGCTATGAAATACAACTTGTTTTTCTTGTTGTGAGGAAAGTTCTTCTGAAAAGAATTTGTGTTTTCTTTTCCGGTTTTCCTCCTTGTTTGCTTGCAGGGTTTTTCTGGTTCATCATCCCACTCCCCCCAAATATTGCAAAGCAACCATAATACTGCAGAGATTACAAGTTCCGTAAATCAATCAAGATCCAAAAACTGATCCATTATCTCGCAGGATGATGAAAAGCATGATAAAATTATTTTTTTTTATCACTCTCCTGATCCAGGGGAGTTACAAGATGATGAGTTTCTTCATCTTATAAGATCGTCTTTGCATCATCTTTGGGTTCTTTACTTTTGCACACCAAAACCTGGCAGCTTATTACAGCATAATTTCTTTGTGTTATATATTCAGGCAAATCAAGTCTTGGGTGATCAAATTATTTTCAGCTACTACGTATATGTTACTTGTGATATTCATGTGATTAGCATTTTGGGAATAGAAATCTAGGTTAATGATTTTGAAGTATAATCTGCAAACCAAAAACGAAAATCACCCAAATGCCAAATACACAATGTTTTGTTGAATTATCTTTTACTGGCTCAATTTTTAATGCAAATGGCCCACTATGCAGTGCTGCAATGGAAAAATAATGTCTCAATGAATAGTTTTAAATGAATGGTTTTATTTTAAATTTGTAACGGTCACGAGATCATAAGTGATAGGAGCAGAATTAGGCCTTTCGGCCCATCAAGTCGACTCCGCCACTCAATCATGGCTGTTCTATCTCTCCCTCTGAACCCCATTCTCCTGCCTTCTCCCCATAACCCCTGACACCCGTACTAATCAAGAATCTATCTATCTATGCTTTAAAAATATCCATTGACTTGACCTCCACAGCCTTCTGTGACAAAGAATTCCACAGATTTACGACCACCATATTCCTTCTCATCTCCTTCCTAAAGGAACGAGCTTTAATTCTGAGGCTATGACCTCTGGTCCTAGAGTCTCCCACGTGGAAACATCCTTCCTACATCCACTCTATCCAAGCCTTTCACTATTTGCTACGTTTCAATGTGATCCCCCCTTATGCTTCTAAACTCCAGCGAGTACAGGCCTAGTGCCGTCAAACACTCGTTTCAGGGATCATTCTTGTAAACCTTTCTTGTACAACGGTAAATACCATTCAGTTTGGGTTTTGCTTGCATATAGATTTTTCAGCCAAAAACACTTAATTGGTGGAAGGTGGAGAATTGTAGGAATGGTGACCTTGTATCAAATATTGACATATTTGTGTCAGTAAGTGGTTGCTCAAAATGTACTTTGAATACACAAAATTAACCGACATCTATATATAGTTTTTGCTTAAGTGAATCGAGCAGATTCCATGGCACTGCTGGAAGAGCAGGGTCTTCCCTTGTATAACATTCTTTCTTCAATCAATTCCAGAGATTCTGCATTCACATGATGACAGTGAAACTTTGTTGTGTCCAGTTAAGTGATTCATTTCTAGAATAATCATTTTCTTGTAAGTAACCCTGGTAAAATTTAAAGTTGACTAATAAAAATAGATTTTATTTTTAACCATCTATTTGGATTTTTAAAATCAATTTGAACCCTTTTTATTTCCTGATTATGTTATTTTCTTAGAACTGAATACTGCAATTTTGTGGTGCAATTTTAAATTTCTACTTGACATTTCTATCATATCTAAATTACAGAATGGTCCTAAGTGGTGTTTTCATGCAGTGCAATAACCCACAGTAAACATTTTATTGATTTTATTTATCTTTTTTTATGAGGAAGCAGAATATCACAACATTCACTTGTCAATCTATACAATCAGCGTAAAAAAAAACATTATAAAAATCACTTTTCAGATAAATAAAAATATTAAAAGATTAATATTCAATAATGCACCTATAATACATTTGAAAGCTATTAATTTTATGATGTTTGCATATTTATTAAGAATGTACACATCCTTCCTTCCTGTGATTTCTCAGTCTCTTAGCTTTTATTTTTATGACACTCACAGTTGGTGCTTCTCAGTTCCTTGCAGGAGTTGAATCTTGCCAATAATCAGCTGAAGTCTGTTTGTAGCTTTTCCAAACAATTCCCTAATCTTGAAGTCCTTAACATAGCCAATAACTGCATTGACTTGAAGGGCGAACTTGTGAGTATTATTAAATCCTCTTATAGTGTGGGCGTTATAAATAGTTGTTTTATTATTTTAGTTTGCATGTGTGTTTATATTTTCAACCAAATTTGCAGCAAAAATAAATGTATTATGTGCATAGATTTGCATATTATGTAGATTGAAATGCCTGTCTAACGAGAACAGCATTTGACCTTTAAAAAACTCGATAAATTGCAGTTGCTAAGGGAGTGATGAAAGTGAAGTTATTTTTGTCATTCTTCCTTTCCTCAGAGATCGCTGGCACAGTGCTGCCACCTACAGGATCTACATTTAACTGGCAACGCTGGGACTTCCGAAGAAGAACAAAATGAGTGAGAACCATATTATGTACCTGTAGGAACTTTAATTTACTCACAAAGTATTACAGCAAGAATAGCGGCTACTGTATTGTTTTATAATTCTATATTATTTCCTTATAATGGAGCAATACCACAGGAATGATCATGTGTGTATAGCCTTTCATAATTGTTAGCTAGGTTAAAATGTGCAAATGGTTACTATATAATTGAGAATGACTATTATCTATTTCTTGGTTATAAGAGCTGATAGCCCACTACATAAGCTTGTCATAGAATCAGAGAAATGTAGAACCCAGGAGGAAGCCGTTTGTTCCAATGAATCCTTGATGACCAAGGGAATCTTTGTTCCAGAGTTTTGTAGGCTATAACACATTGGGCTCTCACTCAAATAGTGTTTAAATGGTTTCTACCACCTTTTTTCATTTCAGACCTACATCAGTCTTTAGGTGAAAAAATTCTTCAACTCTCCTCTAACCTAATTCTTCAACTATTTACATTAGGGTTATTAAATTCAGGGGCAGGAATCCCGGGGGGGGGGGGGGGGGGGGGGGGGGGGTTTGAGAGGTGGGGGACGATCCCCCCCATTTTATGTAATCCGGATTTTAAAACCCGGTGAAATCTCTTCTTAACCAATTTATCTTCCTGGTCCTAATACATTTGGGGTTTATGGATAGAGATTCTAAGAATCTTTTGCAGTCTTGCCTTGATTGTGTTCCCCAAAAAATCCATCGTGTTTTTCTGGACTGAAGTCCATTTGCCATTTTCATCTTTATTTGACTGGTTAATCAATTTTTTTTCCCCTCCTCACTTTTCAACCATTTCCGTACTATCCATTACATGGCCAGTTTTGATACTGTATGCATCATCTCTGGCATTTAAAAGTGTCATTGATATATACCTCAACAAGCAAGGGCAAATGCATTGAGCTCATTAATCTTCCAGTCAACAAAACACCACTTTTGCTGTGGTCACTATTTCTCTTTGCTTTCGGTCAGTCAATGATGATTTCAAGTTTCCTATTTCTCTTGAATCTGATGGGTTAAATTTTTTATGATCAGTCAGTTACATGGCGCCATACCTAAAGCCATGATAATATCCATGTAGACTACAACTGCGTTATGTTTATTGATTCTCATCATTGCCTCAAAATATTCAATTACTTTAATCAGATATACAAGATACAGATACAAGATACAAAGAATTTATTAGCCAAGTATGTAAGAACATACAAAGAATTTGATTTGCCATACAGTCATACCAAAAAAGCAGCAAGACGCACAACTACGTAAAAATTAACATAAACATCCACCACAGTATTATCTTCTTCCATCCTTTTCTCCCGCGGTCGGGGCAGTCGAACCATCTGCAGCCGGCGATCGAAGCTCCTGCATTGGGGCGATCGAAGCTCCTGTGGCTTGAAGCTCCCGAGGTCGGTCCCTAACCAAGAGACTGCCAGCTCCACGATATTAGGCTGCAGTCGGACTGAGATACGATACAGAAAAAGTTGCATCTCCGTCAAGGAAAGAGATAAAAAAAGTTTCCCCCACCCCCCACATAATACAAAATTAAAGATACACTAAAACATACATTAAACAATAAACTAAAAACAACAAAAGAAGAAAAGGACAAGACAGACTGTTAACGAGGCTGCCATCGTATGGCACCACCCGGTGGATAACCTTTTCATGCTGACTGCTCTTGATATTTGTCTTTCCAAATTATGATTTATATTGTTTCTCAGAATTTTTCAATAAGTTGTCTGACTGATTTATAATGAATCAGTCCATCGTATCTGAATAATACCACGTTTACTGCTTTCCATCCTCTGGCACCAGGCTTTGGCTTTTGGCTGGGGATGACTGAAAAATGATTGTTTTTTTTCCACCCCTGCTTCTTCAGTTAGGGAGATTTTTTATCCTAACCCGGCAATTTATCTAATTTTAAACATGTTAAATGCCTGAATATTTCCTTGCTCTCTATGTTTATCACATCTGGTATTTTTCACTTTTTAATTGCAAAGCCATCTTTTATGTAAATGGAAGTCATTCATTAAGTATCATGTCTATGCCTTCCGCCTACGTACACAGATTACCTTTGGTCCCTAAGAGCCCTTATTATTTCAATTGTTATCCTCCTGCTGTTTATATATTTATAGAACATTATTGGGTTTTTGTTGATTTTATTTGCTTATTTTTCAGATCCTCTCTTTGCCTCTTAATTACCATTTTAGTTTCAACCTTGCATGTTCTATACATCGAGCAACCCTGTAGGTTCAATGATCTCTGGGGTTTAAGAAAAAAGGTGGTAGGGGTGGTCCAGATTTAGGAATATCACCCTTTTTCTCTGAAGGGATGTATTTATTACAAAACTGCTATCTTTTGCTTGCTTGGTTTCTGATACTGATTTACTTCCAGTGCACCTTTGCTGAATTCCTTGCCAGTATATTAAAACTGGGCTTTTTACCAAATGAAAAATGTTACTCCCAGTCTTTCTTTGCTCTTTTCGTATCTACACCAAATCTGCTCTGTGAACATGATCATTGAAATGTGCTCACATTGATATCACTGCCAGCTGCCCAATTCACTAAAACTGTCTCTTTTAGTGTTTAGCCTATGACATGCTGATTAAAACGTGCTGAATGCATTTTAAGATATCTTCAGCTTCTCCAACGTTCTTCCTATTCCAGTTACTGTCAAGGTAGTAGTTGAAATTTCTCACTATTGGTATCTCAGAGATTTTTCAGACATACTTATTCTTCTTTCTTCCACTGATTGTTTGGGGATCTATAGAACATTTCCAGCTGTTAAATGTCTCTTTTAGGTTCCTTTGTTCAACCCATGCAGTCTAATTTGTTGATATTTCTTGCATATCACCCTTCTTAAGAGCCACATTTGCTTCCTTAACCAATATTGTAACCCTTCCTCTCCTTTTATTTTCTTCCCTCTCTCTATCTTGCCTGATAATCATGCATCTGGGAGTGAAAACAAGATGTTGAACAGTTGTAGACATGCTGCCAGCCAGCATCTGTGGAGAGTGAAGCAGTTATCTTTCAGGTTGATTACCTTGTATCAGAGCCTTTACCCTATTCTTTTGACAAGCCATCAACCTGAAAGGTTAATTCCGTTTCACTCTCCACAAATGCTGCCTGACTTGCTGATTATTTCTAACACTTTTTTGTTTAGATTAATTTAGAGATACAGCTTGGAAACACTCCTTTGGACCACGGAAACCATGCCGACCATTGATCACAAACTCACATCATTGGGATGTGGGAGGAAACCGGAGCACCCGGAGGAAACCCATGTGGTCATAGGGAGAATTTGCAAGCTCCACATAGATGGCACCTGAGACCTGGGTTTCTGGCATTGTGAAGTAGTAGCTCTACCAGCTGTACCACTTCTCTGTCCTTTCTCTTTTTTTTTTTGCTTCAGATTGCCAGTAACTCTAGTTTTTGGGGCCTTTAAATGTAACCAGGAGTTTTGAACTACCATTCTCTACTCAAGAGAGCTGTAGATGATCAATCACAGAACATATTTAAGACGTGATGTCTGAACACCATGGGAATTAACGGATAGGGCATAATTCAGATAGACTATAACCTACTTCTTAATCAATGGCAGAGCTGTTACACTGTTACATTTATTTAATCTAATGTAATCTCTTGTTTAATTAATGACTTTTCCTAGGCATCTGATGCAGATCTCCCTTCTCATGCCTCAGCTTAACAGTTTGGATGAGGTATGTTGAAGATTGTCATCATGATTAGATGAAACCTTAAAGTCTCATGAATTTGGATAAAAACTCCTTTTTCAGTTTGCTCTTTCTCATAAAATCATGATGCTGGTTGACCTTGGTTCCAGATGCATATGTAAAACAGAGCTACATCACACATGCATATCAGCACTTTGCACTGATGTACTTTTAATTAACTGATGATTCAATGTGCTGTTCAGTCCCAGTCCCTACAAGCTGTGGTTTCAATCTTTACTCTGTGCCAAAGTTAACCCATTTGATTTATTTAGGCAATTGGACACTGATGCTGACTGCAACTCCATGTGATGGCAGGAAGGGGGATTTGGGACTGCTGCTTATGATCAAGAAATGCTGACAAGGATGGTTGTGTAATGACAGCTGGTTTAGGTTTGACTGCAGTAATTTAGTTAAGTGGACCACATAGAACATACTACAGTACACTACAGGAACAGGCCCTTCAGCCCACAGTACCAAGCACGATGCCAAGACCAACTCTTATCTGCTTGCACATAATCCATATCTCTCCATTCCCTGCATATCCATATATCATTCCTAAAGTCTCTTAAATGCCACTGCATCCATGACAATCACTGGTAGCACATTCCAGGCACTCACCACCTTCTCTGAACAAAGAAACTTTAAACGTTGCCTCTCTCACAAAGCTGTGCCCTCTAAGATTTGATATTTTCATCCTGAGAAAACGTTCCCACTGTCTACCCTATCTATGCTTCCATAATTTTATATACACCCCTCAACCTCCAGTGTTTCAGTGAAAACAATCCAAGACTGTCGAACCTCCCCTTGTAACTATTTCCCCCTAATCCAGGCATCATTCTGGTAAACCACCCTTTCAAAAGCCTCCACATCCTTCCTTTATTAGGGCTAGGGTGCACCAGAACAGCATGCCATACTTCAAATAACCAAAGTCCTATAAAGCTGCATAAGGACTTCCTCATATGCATGCCCTGAACAATGAATGCAAGCACGCCATATGCTATCTTTATCTCTCTATCAACATATCTGGCCATTTGAGAGAGTTATGGACTTGGTTCCCAACATCTTTCTTTTCATCAATGCTGTTAAGGGTGTTAAGGGTCTTGCCGTTCATTCTATACTTTGCCCTTACATTTTACTTCCGCAAGTGCAACACTTCACACTAGCTCAGATTAAACTCCATCTGTCATTTCTTGACCCATTTCTGATTCTATACCCTGCTGTATTCTTTGACAGCCTTCCTCACACTCCGTGACGCCAGCAATCTTGGTGTCATCTGCAAACGTACTAACTGAACGTCTACACTGGTCAAAGTCCTCCAGTCTGAATATTCTCTTCCAACCATAACCATCTATCTTCTATCAGTAAACCAGTTCCAAATCCATACGACTAAGTCACGATTAATCCTGTGCACCTTAATCTTCTGGATCAGCCTACTATGGGGGAACTTATCAAATGCTTTATTAAAATCCATATAGACAACATACACCGTCCTGCCCTCAACAACCTCCCAAAGTTCACCACCTCACACTTGTTCAAATTAAACTCCATCTGCCATTTCTCCACCTATTTCTGTGGCTGATCTATATCCCATTGTATACCTTAGCAACCTTCCTTGCAATCCACAATCCTAGCAATCTTGCTGCGGAATTCCTCTGGTCACAGACCTCCAACCTGAATATTGTTCTTCCACCACAACCTGCTGTCTTCTATCAGTAAGCCCGTTTTGAAATCATACAACCAAGTCACTGTTAATCCCGTGCATTTTAATCTTCTGGATCAGTTTACCATGGGGAACTTGATCATATGTCTTACTGAAATTCCCTCCTTTATCTATTTTCAAATAATAAAAATAGAGGGATTCTCATATTGATAACCTTTAAAGGTTAGTCGCAAAATTGTTTGTACAAAAGTTGACAAGTCAGTATGGGAATGGGAAGAGGAATTAAACTGTCTCACAACCGGAAGCTGCAGTTGGCCCTGGCGGACTGAGTGCAAGTGTTTGGTGAACCAGTTGCCTCGTTTACACTTGGTCTCAGCGTTCATAGAGGAGGCCAAATGCTATAAATGAGGTTAGAGGGGCTGCATGTAAACCTCTGTCTCACCTGGAAGGGCTGTTGGGGTCCCTGAATGGAGGTGAGGGAGGAGATATAGCAACAGTGTTTCACCTCCTATGATTGCAGGGGAAAGTGCTTGGTAAGCGGTGGAGAGGAATGAGCAAATCAAGGAATCATGGAAAGAGTGGTCTCTGCGGAAAGCAGAAATGGGTGAGGGTGAGAAGATGTGACTCGTAGTGGTCATGTACTAGATACCCTAACTGATGAATGCAAATGTGCCAAACACCTGATTCCAATCTTCTCTACATGTTTTACTACTTTCATGGAATTATGTCCCAGCACCTCTTGGTTTCTGTTATACACGTATTTGCAACATTTATTGTGTGTGTTACAGCAGGTGGCAGCTATTGCTATAAGAGAGGGGTGACTAATTGTTGTTCTTTTGTAGGTTATTCTTAACCATTCTAACAAAGAGCAGAATGCTCCAGTTCCAAAAACAGCATTGGCCAATGGTAAGGTACCCTGTAAGAATGACAATGAAGCAAATGCATTTAATACAGTCATAATTTAGATTTAATTACAGTTAACCCCGAAACATTACTGGAGTCTCCATCATCTTTCACAGAACATAACACTTAAATCAGTAAAGCACAAGAACAGGCCCTTCTGTCCACATTAGGTTCAATTGAGTATGATGATAAGACCGTCGCTTGGCTCCCTGCACATAATCCATCTCCCTCCATTTCCTGCATATCCATATGCCGATCCAAAAGTCTCTTAGATGACACCGCATCTTAAGATGATTGCAAGATTATTTGGTGACATTTGAAGTTAACGATTATTTCTTTGGTTTTGTTGATGTTGAGTGAGAGGTTGGTGAGATACCACTCAAACAGGTGCTCTATTTCTGTATGCTGACTCATCACAATCTATGATTCGACCTATAGTTGTGGTGCCTTTGGACCTATGCTTAGTCACACAGTTGTGGGTGTTAAAAGAATAGAGCAGGGAGTGAAGCATGAATCCTTGAGGTGAACTTGTGTTGATAGTCAGTGAGGAGATGTTACCAATTTGCACAAATTGAGGTCTGCCAATAAGAAAGTCGAGGATCGAATTGTAAAGGGAGGTACAGAGTTCCAGGTATCGGATCTTAGTGATGAGTTTGGAGGGGATGATAGCATTGAATGTCGGCCTGTAGTTTAGTTAAGAGATACAACGTGGATACAGGGCCTTTTGGCCCACTGACCCTGCATCGAACAGCGATTCCCACACATTAACACAATCCTACACATAATAGGGACAATTTACATTTATACCAAGCCCATTAACCTACAAACCAGTACGTCTTTGAAGTGTGGGAGGAGACCGAAGATCTCGGAGAAAACCCACGCAGTCACGGGAAGAACATACAAACTCCGTACAGACAGCACCCATAGTCAGGATTGAACCCGGGTCTCCGGCATTGCAAGTGCTATAAGGCAGCAACTCTACCGCTGCGCCACCTTGCCACCCGTTGATGAATAGCAATCAGAGCAGAATGGAGAGCCAGTGAATTAGCATCCACTGTTGACCTTTTGTGGCAATAGGCAAATTGAAGCAGATCCAGGTAATTTCTAAGTCAGGGATTGATTTTGCCATAAACAACCCCTCAAAACACTTCATTATGGTGGATGTAAGTTCTATCAGACAGTGGTCATGGAGATCAGTTGCCATGCTCTTGTTGAGATCCAGCACAATAGATGCCCTTTTGATGCCCTTGCTCAAGTCAGAGGTTGAAAAATGTCCATGAATACTCCAGTCAGTTGGCTACACAGGTCTTTAGCACTCATCCAGATACACGATCTGGACCAGATGTTTTACGTAGATTTACACGCTTGAATCCACCGGGTGGCGTCAGCAAAGGCTGCCTCGCCAACAGTCTGTCCTTTCCTTCTTTGTGTTTTAATTGCATGTGTTAAATGTATGTTTTCGGTGTTCTTTAGCTTGTTTTATGTGGGGGGTGGGTGGTAGAGGGAAACTTTTTCTAATCTCTTACCTTGACGGAGATGGGATTATTTTCCGTATCATATCTCCGTCCGCACTGCGGCCTAACATCGAGGAGTTGGCTGGAGACTGATTTTGAGAGCTCAACCGCGGTCACCTACAGACTTACCATCGCGGATCCCGCGATCCCTTGGCCAGGAATCGACCTCGGAGTCTCCAACCATGGGTGCTTGCGGACTGATCGTAGACCGTCTATGGGAACTCCAAATCGTGGAAGTTTCGACCGCCCCGACGCGTGAGTTTTGATTGCCCCGACACAGGAGCTTCGATAGCCCCGAAGGATGGTTCGACTGGCCCGACTGCGGGAGAATAAAGAGGAAAAAGATTGGACTTTTTTGCCTTCCATCACAGTGAGGAATGTGGGGAATCCGCTGTGGTGGATGATTGTTAACTTCTATGAAGCTGTTGCTTTTTTTTCGTATGGCTGTACGGTAATTCACATATCACTGTATCTTAATTGGTACATGTCACAATAAAAGACCTTTGAAACCTTTCAAGGATGTTCTGACATTGGACGCAGAGACTGAGATCATAGGGTTGTCAAGGACTATCAGGGTTCATGTAAATGTGTAATTGTTGGTTATAAATTGAACCTAATGCAATATTGGTTGTTAACATTGTTTCTGCTATATTTTGTGTTATGTGCTTCTACCATATTTCAGATGAAAGCCATCAACTGTGATCTACTGATTGAAAGTGATGGGTGTGATTTACATAGAAACATAGAAATTAGGTGCAGGAGTAGGCCATTCGGCCCTTCGAGCCTGCACCGCCATTCAATATGATCATGGCTGATCATCCAACTCAGTATCCCGTACCTGCCTTCTCTCCATACCCCCTGATCCCCTTAGCCACAAGGGCCACATCTAACTCCCTCTTAAATAGAGCCAATGAACTGGCCTCAACTACCCTCTGTGGCAGAGAGTTCCAGAGATTCACCACTCTCTGATTTAGGGAAGTATTGATCCTATGTAGCTTATATTTCAATATTGTACCGATACCACAGATAGAAAGCGAGGCTCCTTGCCTATAACGCACACAAAGACTTTCCTGAGTAAAGGCAATTGGAAGTCTAGTTGTGCAGTTGTTGGTTTGATTTGACAGATTTCATCCAGCTCCAAGCCACATAGAGATTTATCTAATACCAACACCCACAGACACACCATCGACTGCCTCTGTACACCGAGCCCCAACCTTGCTGCACTGCACCTTCTGTATGTCTTTCATCCACATGAAGCAGCACCTTTCCATACTGATTGAAAAGCAAACAGACATTTGTCACATTTTGAATGATTCTTGGCTCAGTTATTCAACCTTTTTTTCTGAACTGCAATATGTTTATAATTAATAAATGTAAGCAATTAAAAGATCATTAAAAATCGTTTTTTTAATATTCTGCATTTTTTCTACAATATATTGGTTGAAGCTGTACTCTGGGGGTAAATCTTTAATTCCACCAGAGTCTAAGACAATCCTGGAGATTGTTCAGCTTCATGCCTAAGATAGACACAAAAAGCTGGAGTGACAGCAGGACAGGCAGCATTTCTGGAGAGAAGGAATAGGTGATGTTTCGAGACCCTTCTTCGTCTGTAGCCGCCTGTCCCGCTGAGTTACTCCTGGTTTTTGTGTCTATCTTCAGTTTAAACCAGCATCTGCAGTTCCTTCCTATATATTTTGCCAGCTTCATGCCTGCTGGATTCACACAAAGATTTCATCATTCACACGATCTATCACTTCAGTAATGGCTTTACAATCAGGCTGCCAACACCTTCTGCTCCCTCTGACAAATTCCTTGCCTCATTTCTAACAAGTATATATTTATAATTTATATAGCCATTACACATCAACATCTTTCAAGGTCAGAATCTACTCCATGATTTTTGTAATAAACTTCAGGAAATGTTTGTATGTCTTTGTGCATTGTGGCTTGCTTCCTTAGTTTCCAATTGCTAAAATTAAATATTTTAAAAACACAGTTTCCCTGGAGAGTGTGCAGAAAATCACAAGCTGTTTGATGGATTTTGAGTCTGAAATGGAGGATCTGCAACAATCAATTGTCGGAAGGTAATAAGTCCTCTAAAAGACAGAAATAACTACATTATTCGGTTTTCTTCAAGGAAGGCAACACATTGGCCATACCTGCAGGTTTTGATAAGAGTCCTTCGTAAATAAAGTGACATCGATGAAGAAGATAGGCTGAAGATCACACTCCTGTAATTATCATTGAATGTAAAAAGTTCTATCTGATGGAGGTTGAACAATCAGAATAGGATTTGTTTCCATTGTGAATACTAGAATTGATTGGTTGTAACTTTTTCTTAATTTTACGTTATTATTTACATAACATATCTTGGGATTTGGCATTATCAGACAGCTTCATAAGTGGATCTCAGCAGGCAACATCTCTGGAGAACAACTCTTCAAGGTAGTTTAGTTTATTGTCACATGTACCGAGGTACATTGATAAGCTTTGCAAGGTATGCCTACTTTGAAGATGGGATTTCTGTGAGAGCCTCTCTCACTAGTTCCCCTCTGATTACTGCTGCTCTCTAACCAGGTTCTGACCCAGATGCTGGTTAAGCCTGCTTTACAACCAGGTTCTGACCCAGGCTCGATATCACAGCCACATGTTCCTCAATACTTCCCTACACCGCCATCTATGCCTCGTGGCTTCCAGCTCCAGTTCCAGGACCCAAACCGGATTTCAGGTACCTGCAATCAATCTACTGCTTCTCACAACTGTTCTCCTTCCGTACTATCCATGTTCTCCAGAGATGCTGCCTGATCTGTTGAGTTACTCCAGCACTTTGTGTTCTTTTGCATATTAACCAGCATCTGCAGTTCCTTATTTCATCATTAGTGGACCACTGTTCTCTGCAATCTGGAGTCAATTGCATACTGACCTGAAATGCTAATCCAATTTCTCTCTCAACAAATGCTTCCTGAACCTGCTGCAGCGAGAGTTTCCTACATTTTCTATTTCACATTTTCAGCATCTGCTTAGCAATTATTAACTTTTTATTCATGGTCAATATTTATGCAATAGCATGATGTAGAGCATGCAATGTAAACCCTTGTTCTGTGCACCAGCTTTCACAATCACGGATACCACAAGATGCTGTTGGATAACATGTAATTTGCTGTCCAGATAGTATATAAACAAATAATGCTTAAGATTTGCTAATTTCCCAAATGCCTCCCTTAATGAAAGATTAAAAAAAACTATGCTCCAAGTGGTCTAGTGCAGAGGGGAGAGCCAATACTCATTGGCTCTCCCCTCTGCACCAGACCACTTGGACAATAAAATCACTTACGTCAGCTGTTGTTCATAGACTAAGCTTAGAGTTCAATACTATCATCCCCTCCAAGCTGGTTACCAAGCTCACGGAACTGGGTCTCTGCGTATCCCTCTGCAATTGGATCCTTGACTTCCGCATCCACAGACCACAGTCTGTTCGAATTGGCAGAAATACTTCTTCCTCATTAACAATCAGCACGGGAGCACCTCAAGGCTGCATGCTCAGCGCCCTGCTCTACTCACTCTAGAATCATGACTGTGTAGCTGGACACAGTGCGAACTCAATCTTCAAGTTCGCCAACGACATCACCGTCGTTGGACGAATTACAGATGGTGATGAGTCAGAGTATAGAAGTGAGATCTACAGAGTGATCAAATGGTGCCAGCAAACAACCTGGCTCTCAATATCAGTAAAACCAATGAACTGATCGTGGACTTTGGAAGAGGAAGGATGAGGACCCACAATCCTGTTTATATCAATGGGACAATGGTGGAGAGTGAAAGACTTTAAATTTCTGTGCATGCATATTTCCAAAGATCTTTCCTAGACCCAGCACACTGATGCAATTATAATTAAATCACGCCTCTACTTCCTGAGAAGATTACAGGATTCTGTATTGAGTGAGAACTTCTACAGGTGTACAGTAGAGAGCACATTGACTGGTTGCATCATGGCCTGGTTCGGCAACTTGAACGCCCGGGAGTGGAAAAGACTGCAAAAAGTTGTCACACTGCCCAGTCCATCACCGGCTCTGACCTCCCCACCATCAAAGAGATTTATCGGAGTTGCTGCCTTAAAAATCCAGCCAGCATCATCAGAGACCCACACTGGCCACATACTCATTTTACCCCTGCCATCGTGAAGAAGGTACAGGAGCCTGAAAAATAATGTCCAGGTTCAGGAACAGCTTCTTCCCTACTGTAATCAGGCTATTAAACACTACAACCCCAAATAAGCTCTGAACTACAATAGACATTATTATTATTGCAGTACTATTGTTTGTTTTTAAGTATATAATATATATATATATATATTATATGTGTGTGTGTGTGTGTGTGTGTGTGTACTTGTGAGCATATGTATTACACTGATTTTTTTTTCTCTTTCGTTTATCATATTGTTTACAGTGTGCTATGTTTACATATTCTGTTGTGCTGCAGCAATTGTTCTATCTGGGACATATGACAATAAAACACTCTTGACTTGATTCATTTGCGCACAGGCAGTTTTGCTTCACTTTCCTTTGATGTTTGAATAGGATATGCAAGCTGCTTCCACTCTCATTGTATATGTACCAATGCTCGTCTAAATATACTGTACCATAATAATCATGTCATCTTTTAACTGTTGCTGTGATTGAAATCCATGTTCTTTGAGTAATGCACTGCTGCCAGCGAAAACATTAGAAACATGAAGCACAGAAGGGGGCTATTCAGCTTATTGAGCCTCTACCAGCTTTACAAATGAATTATCCAGTATTTCTAAATTCACTGTTAATTCCCAAACCCGCAATATTTTCCATTTCAAATACAAACCTAATATGATTAAGTATGTGTACTATTGCCTCTGCTTTCACTTTTCTATTTTTTTTCAATCGTAGTGATCTCCAATTTTGATTAATTTATTTAAGGTTTTATTATTTTAAATAGTTATTTCAAGATTATGTGAATTAGATCTTAGTAAATACTGAAGCAAAGTAATTATTATTTCAATTACTCCCATTTGCTGGCTATGATGTTATCTCCAAGTTGTGTAATGAACCCATTCCCATCCTATTTGCATTTCTATGAATGCTGTGTTTATATACAAGCAATGTCTGCAAGCGACATATCAGTTTTATTCAGTAGTTTATCCTGCAGTTATGGAAAATAGTCTTGGTTCCACTGTGATGTAAATTATTATAAAAAAGTTTAAAAATGTATGTAAAATAAAATCACAAATATATATAAAATTAAAGTTAACTTAAAATATTAAACATTTACATGCCTTTAATTCATTAGTGGGTCCTCCAATCCTACATTAAGTTTGTCCTAGTAGAGGATCAGAGCAGTGATTTCCTCAGTATAATACTGGGGAAGTCTGCGCTCTACTGTTGGACAAGGGTAGTAAATCATGAACTTCCAGCAGGTCAGACTAAGTCTTAGATTCACTACAATACGAATGGCTGCATGCTGTTGTACTCCTGTAGAACTACTAATCTCAACCAGCATGATGACACAATTCAGTTCTTTGATCAGCTTCCTCTATGAATTCACACTTTATTTGCTGCATTTTGTCCGTTCTTTATTTGTTATGTTTTATGCTCTCTGAACTCAGGTTTAGTGAGGTGAAGAATTTGCTGGAGACTCTACCAAAGCAGTTGCCATGGAGTTCATGTGAGTAACTGTTTCATTTTTTAAAAACTTCTGGACCTTTATATTAAATGACAAATTCACGAACATGATATATAATGAAAAAAGGGTTTAAATGTCAACTGCAGCCCCAGGTTTATATTCTAATCTTCCTAGCATCATTAATTATTTCATGTACAATTTAACTTTGAAATCTGGCTATGTATAAAAGTAAGGTTTAGGACTTTTTAAAACCTTCAAGAGCAATAACAATAAATGAAAACATCAATTTAGGTAGTCAGAGTTATATATCACCGAAACAGGCTGTTTTGTTCAACTCGATAATGCTAATCAAGTTGTCTAACCAAGCTTGTCCCATTAGTCTGTACCTGGCTTGTATCCCTCCAAACATTTCCTATCTATGTGCCTATCGGAGTTTATTTTCAATGTTATAAATGAACCCCCTTCTACCATTTCTTCTGACAGCTCATTCCAAACTTGCTAATTACAAATTTGGTGGTAAAAGATGCCCTCGCATCCCTTTTAAGTCAAGTCAGGAGTGTTTAATTGCCGATAATGGAACAATGAAATTCTTACGTCGTAACATGGCAGGCCTGTAAACGCAATAAACAGATAATATAATAACCAAAAATTCAATAAATTAATAACCTTCTTTTTGCGAATTAATTAGATAAACAGGGTCTGATTAGGAACAGTCAACATGGATTTGTGCCTGGAAGGTCATGTTTGACTAATCTTCTTGAATTTTTTGAAGAGGTTACTCAGGAAATTGATGAGGGTAAAGCAGTGGATGTTGTCTATATGGACTTCAGTAAGGCCTTTGACAAGGTTCCTCATGGAAGGTTGGTTAAGAAGGTTCAATGGTTGGGTATTAATGGTGGAGTAGCAAGATGGATTCAACAGTGGCTGAATGGGAGAAGCCAGAGGGTAATGGTGGATGGCTGTTTATCGGGTTGGAGGCAGGTGGGTGTGCCTCAGGGATCTGTGTTGGGTCCTTTGTTGTTTGTCATGTACATCAATAATCTGGATGAAGGTGTGGTAAATTGGATTAGTAAGTATGCAGATGATACCAAGATAGTTGTGGATAATGAAGAGGATTTCCAAAGTCTACAGAGTGATTTAGGCCATTTGGAAAAATGGGCTGAAAGATGGCAGATGGAGTTTAATGCTGATAAATGTGAGGTGCTACACCTTGGCAGGACAAATCAAAATAGGACGTACATGGTAAATGGTAGGGAATTGAAGAATACAGTTGAACAGAGGGATCTGGGTATAACCGTGCATAGTTCCTTGAAGGTGGAATCTCATATAGATAGGGTGGTAAAGAAAGCTTTTGGTATGCTCGCCTTTATAAATCAGAGCATTGAGTATAGAAGCTGGGATGTAATGTTAAAATTGTACCAGGCATTAGTGAGACCAAATCTGGAGTATGGTGTACAATTTTGGTCGCCCAATTATAGGAAGGATGTCAACAAAATAGAGAGAGTACAGAGGAGATTTACCAGAATGTTGCCTGGGTTTCAACAACTAAGTTACAGAGATAGGTTGAATAAGTTAGGTCTTTATTCTCTGGAGCACAGAAGGTTAAGGGGGGACTTGATAGAGGTCTTTAAAATGATGAGAGGGATAGACAGAGTTGATGTGGACAAGCTTTTCCCTTTGAGAATAGGGAAGATTCAAACAAGAGGACATGACTTCAGAATTAAGAGACAGAAGTTTAGGGGTAATATGAGGGGGAACTTCTTTACTCAGAGAGTGGTAGCGGTGTGGAATGAGCTTCCAGTGGAAGTGGTGGAGGCAGGTTCATTGGTATCATTTAAAAATAAATTGGATAGGCATATGGATGAGAAGGGAATGGAGGGTTATGGTATGAGTGCAGGCAGATGGGACTAAGGGAAAAAAAGTTGTTCGGCACGGACTTGTAGGGCCGAGATGGCCTGTTTCCGTGCTGTAATTGTTATATATTAAACATAAACCAAAGGATTTTCCAAAAGTATCATGGAATCAGTTACATCCAGCTGAGAAAGCAGGCACTTCCAAAAGAGGGTACTTCCAACTATATGACATATTCTCCCAGGGCTGGAGTGTGAGTTCTGTGATATGGGCTCAACTCTACAGTAATACATTGATCTGCAACTTCCTGATTGAAAAGTGAAAATTCTACGTCAGAACCATGGCTAATGATATCAATGATGTGAATGGTGTTGATCAGGACACTAAAAGTTGTTAGGCTCTTCAAACAGTGGATTAATAGAGATCTAAATTACGAAATAGGTGCACTTGGAAATTGGTTTAAGTGAAAACCTATTGGTTTAGTGTGGAACAATGGCACAGCTAGGAAAGTCGTTGCTGTTCAACCATGACATAGAAACATAGAAAATAGGTGCAGGAGTAGGCCATTCGGCCCTTCGAGCCTGCAGCCATTCAATATGATCATGGCTGATCATCCAACTCAGTATCCTGTACCTGCCTTCTCTCCATACCCCCTGATCCCTTTAGCCACAAGGGCCACATCTAACTCCCTCTTAAATATAGGCAATGAATTGGCCTCGACTACCTTCTGTGGCAGAGAATTCCAGAGATTCACCACTTTCTGTGTGAAAAATGTTTTTCTCATCTCGGTCCTAAAAGATTTCCCCCTTATCCTTAAACTGTGACCCCTTGTTCTGGACTTCCCCAACATTGGGACCAATCTTCCTGCATCTAGCCTGTCCAACCCCTTAAGAATTTTGTAAGTTTCTATAAGATCCCTCCTCAATCTGACATCAGATGCTGTGTGGAATTTGCATGTTCTCACTTGAACACATGCATTACCTTCCACTTCTTGAAGATGTGTAGGTTGGTATGCTAATCAGTGACTGTAAATTGCCCATGGTATAGATGAGTGGTCGAGGATCTAAAATGTTGATGGGATTATGGGGAGAATAAAAATGGGATTGGTGTATGATGGTTCATATGGACTCATGGGTGGAAAGGCCTGCCTCTGTATGATTCTAAGAACAGTCATCATCACTATTGGTTTCAGTCTGGAACATAACTTTAATCAATAATCTTTGACTTGAAAGTGAAAAAAAAACCCAGAGGAACCAAGTCAATCCAATCTGGGTGGCAAAGAAATACATTTTCAGTCATAACTTATTTAATTATCAAGATGAGCTAGTAGAATTGCCACAAAAGTGTCACAGAGTCATAAATCTATAGAGCATGCATACTGGCCCTTCGGCCCAACTTGTCGTAGAGTCATAGTGTGATACAGTGTGGAAACGGGGCATTCGGCCCAACTTGCCCACACTGGCCAACATGTTCCAGCTACACTAGTCCCACCTGCCTGCATTTGGACCATATCCCACCAAACTTGTCCTAAACATGTAAATGTCTAACTGTTTCTTAAACGTTGGAATAGTCCCAACCTCAACTACCTCCTCCGGCAGCTTGTTCCATACACCCACCACCCTTTGTATGAAAGTTACCCCTCAAATTCCTATTCAATTTTTTCTCCTTCACCTCAAACCTGTCCCCTCTGGTCTTCGATTCCCCTACTCTGGGGAAGAGATTCTGTGGATCTACCCGAATTGTTCCTCTCATGATTTTATACATCTCTATAAGATCACCCCTCATCCTGTGCTCCAAGGAATAGACCCAGCCTTGTCAACCTCTCCCTATAGCTCAGACCCACTAGTCCTGGCATCTTCTCTGAACCATTTCAAGTTTGACAACATCTTTCCTATAACATGGTGCCCAAAACTGAACACAATACTCTAAATGCAGTCTCACCAATGTCTTATACAACTGCAACATGACCTCCCAACTTCTAATCATGTTGGCATTCTGCTAGTCCCATTTGCCTTTATTTGGCCCATGTTCTTCTTAACCCTTTTGAAAAAGGAAACGTTTAAGCAAATGAAACACTTCTGAAGGCAAACCCTAGTGCAAAGTAAGATGCAAAGGACTTTAGCTAAAAGAGACTTTCAATTTTAATTCTAGTTCAAAAATCACTCTTTCCATACATACACATAGCACTTTATTCTTTACCATTATTCCTGGAATATTGATTTCCCCAATGTTAAGGATTTTTCAGAACTTTATTCTTTCTGTACTTTTCATATATTTGAGGTCAGCATCCGGTTGCCGGCCTGATTAAAGGTCCGCTCATCCAATTTATTTTGTTTAATAAAGAACCTGGATATATTGTATGTTCCATCGAAAAACACCCGAGAGAATACTACAGCTAATGCTCGTGTTCTTTTTTCATTTAATAACTAGCACTTCCGATCCTTACTGATACAAGCTTTTTCTTGTGTTTACAATTATACTGTATGTGTACAAAAACCTGCAGATACAACAGCACCAGCAAGGTTGACCTCAGTGGAAAACTATGGACCCCGTCCACAGACACGCTGCAGCAGGTAAGGGTCACATTGAGCTGGAAAACACATATTATACTTATACTATATCTTAGGATTTATCTTTTATTATAGTGACTCAACTGGTGTGGTTTACTTACATGTTGTCCATTTGAGAGGCCAGATAGGATCTTGGTTTAATGTCTGTTCCAAAGAAAACAATTCTAATAATGTAGCACTGTGGAAGGCCAAGTATCTGGAGTGGAGCGTTCATAAATTTCTCAAAGTTGAGTTCAAGCTAATCCTTTGTGATGTAATTATAGCCCTGCATAAACCATATATAACCATATAACAATTACAGCACGGAAACAGGCCATCTCGACCCTTCTAGTTCGTGCCGAACACATATTCTCCCCTAGTCCCATATACCTGCGCTCAGACCATAACCTTCCATTCCCTTCCCGTCCATATAACTATCCAATTTATTTTTAAATGATAAAAGAGTCCACTAGCCCAGATTTGATTAGCACTCATTGAATAAATCAACGCTCACTAATCAGAACAGCAATGTAAATGTCTATTACTCATAATTGATATTCTGTCTATTACTTATCACAATCTTTGCTCGAAATAATAAGTTTAATGTTTTCATGGATAGTTCCTTTTTGTGGGATAGTTGTCCTTGCACCCATATTCAGAGACCACTGCACATAGGTTTGTCTCCAAATAAACATGCAATTAGTTCATGTTAAAGTTTTCCTGCTCAGTGGGAGGCAATCTCAGCATTCACTTCAATTGTATAGTCAGTTGGGAGTTACATAAATCATCTCCAGTCACCAGCAGATTCAGGTAGGGCTGTGTATAACCCCTACCTGTTTCAGTCGCTGACATGCTACAGACACGTTCCCCGACTGTGATACCAGGATTCAAACCAGATATTTGGCTGGTAACTAAACAATTGCTTAAATTATACATTTAATGAGGAATCCAGGCTGAGATATGTGCAGAATAAACTGATCATAGTTGATGCCACACTACCATTTGATGCAAGACTTAAAAGAGCAACTAGAAACAGTTCTGCACTCTGATAATGTGGAAAAAAACACATTTGGAGAGAAAGCCACAAGAACAGCATTGGTGACATATCCTACCTTTCCTCTCCACTTTTTTCTATCCCTGGTATGAATTAAAACAGGACCATCTGCCTTGAAACACTTACCTTGCAGTTTAAAACGCAGCTCTAAACGTGAAGCTGAATGGAGAGTGCTCCCAGTATGGAAGCAAAGGACAGGTTTTTGAAAGATCATGGCTAAATTTGCCCAATTGCTCGAGGATCTTTGTTGAGGATCATAACCTTGTTTCCTATACTGTTGTTGTAAACCAAAGTGACATAATTGATAAGCAAAAGCAAAGTGCTGGAATAATTCAGTGGGTCAGGCAACATCTGTGAAAGGAATGGACAATGTTACAGGTTGGGACCCTTCGACCCGAAACTTCATCTGCTTACTCCTCATCAAATACTGCCTGACTTGCTGAGTTTCTCAGACACTTTGCAGATGCTGGAATTGTGAGCAAAAAAGTTTTACATAGTTTAGACTTTTGTGAATCTATGAATTAAGTTACTGTTGTGAGACATCAGATTGAGGAGCTGTGGTGCTTTAGTTGACTGCAGCGCCTCTTGATTAAGACTTGCATTTACATATTGCCTTTGCTTAAAATAAGACAATTCAGCTATTTTGACCTGTGCTGAAATTCAGCAACATTTGGGGTAATTTCCCCCAAAGGCATCATAATTCTCATACCCTGTGCTAGAAATGTACTGAGAATTCTCCTGAATGTACTTCAGAAATTCTCCACCCCTCTGCCTTTCGCTTCAATACAATTCCAGTCAATACTGGTGCAATCAAAATTCCCCGTTAGAGACACTACTGTTATTGAACATCTGCAAATTCACAATTCACTTTGTGCCCTCCATAATGTTTGGGACAAAGAACGATCATTTATTTATTTGCCTACGTACTCCACAATTTGAGATTTGTAATAGAAAGAAAATCACATGTGGTTAAAGTGCACATTGTCATATTTTAATAAAGGCCATTTTTATACATTTTGGTTTCATCATTTAGAAATTACAGCAGTGTTTAAACATAGTCTCCCCATTTCAGGGCACCATAATGTTTTGGACACAGCAATGTCATGTATATGAAAGTGGTCATGTTTAGTATGTTGTTGCATATCCTTTGCTGCTTGAAGTCTGCGATTCATGGACATCACCAGTTGCTGGGTGTCTTCTCTGGTGATGCTCTGCCAGGCCTGTATTGCAGCCAGCTTTAGCTTATGCTTGTGTAGAAGAAATTAATTTAGAGAGAAATGAAAGGAAAAACGAAAAGTTACAGACTATGCAGGTTTGCTTCAAGAGATTTTATTGCATGATATCATGGAGAAATGGCGACAGAAAACTGCTCACCAGTTCTCTGACTTCACAGCAGAATTAGCCGACATTTATACTGTGCAGTAAACAACTTTTGTTTTCGATAAATACAGCTATACGAAAATATACCATCTCTTATCAATTATTTCATTATTCATAGCATACTTTTCACATGTTAATCTTATTCAACAACAGATGGTTAATACAAGTCAAACATTATTCTATCTCACCTTTCAGACGGCCCATGCCACCATCCCCTTTCCCAGCCAAGCCCCCCCCCCCCCCCCCATTTACATTAACATTTCTATGCAACACCTCACAAAGGAAAACAAACTTTCTTATCTCCTCTACTATTTCATGTTTACATTTACCATCCACACATTCCCAGAAGAGGTAATCTTACCTTGCCGATTCCCACAATCTCTTCTGCACCTGGTCAAACGAGAGCTGCCAATTGTCACATCCAAAACACCCTTTTGTTATCCTGTTCAATTCCAATCAAAATTAAGTAAGGAAGGATATTACGTTTCATCCACAGCTTGTTTTGGGCGCTAGTCCCCTTCAGTTTTCTCTTCAGCATATAAAAGACATGCCCAATAAGAGAGTTCAGTATTCCGATAAACGCAAGGAATCATGGGATTTGTCAAAGGTCATTCGGGAAATAAAGCAAACGCAGCGCTGTATAAGCTGTGTATAAATTGTTAACTATTCTACCAATTAATGAATCTAGAATTCTGTCAACTCAATAGCTTCCTTTCTTGTTCTGCTTTTCACACGCTACTTACAGTCCCAGTTCTAGTTCAGTTCATTGATCTGCAATTATGAGATATTCAAAAAGTTAAAGAATTTATTATTCATTTAAACCATAATGTGTTTGTAATGCTAGTGAAATAAGACAATATGACTTGTGTTTGTAACATTTTATGTTTATTCATAATTTATGTGTAAAAATATATTTAATCTGAAGCAGGCAGCAACCATATCAGTGTGATGTGGGCTGATGCTTTACCTACAGGCGGTGTGAATGTACTGTTAAGGCAGGGGTCGGCAACCTACGGCCCAAGGGCCGGATCCAGCCCATAACCCAAAATCATCCAGCCCGCAGGCGTATTTGTTTTAGTGACTAGAATGTTGTTCTTGTCTACAGTGGGACCTTGCCCAGAGTTGTCCCAGTGTTCGGGCAAGGCAGCTCTCTGGGACGGTTTTGACTGGGATGGTTCTACATTGTGAAGTTCACTGTGTCCGAGTTATTGATCAGAGTGAACACCCGCTCCTGTGGACACGTCTCACTGTGGAGTCTGTCATAGACGGATTCCGTCGCCTTTTGATCAATAATTAGATCGATCTCCTGAACTAGTGGCCGTAGAGCTACCGGCGTGTATTCTTTCCAAACTGAACTCACTGTGGAATGAATCCATTAACAGATCCACTCTGCTGCCGTATTCTAAGTTGTTTGTGCCTTCCCTCTGGAACCCTCCTCGTCCCCTCCACTCAGATGCCGAGTTCCCAGAGCCCTGGTTAAACACGGCCGGTCACGGTTAAGTCAGTGAAACCGGCTCCATCAGAGACTGCGGGCAGGATTAATGAAAGAAAGGACCATTCTGCCTATTGTAGCGGGTGGCTGTTCGTGAGGAGTGTGAGAGAGTGGAGTGAGATTTAATTTCCAGCGGCATGTAAATGATGGACCCACAAGGGTTAACACTGCAACAGCAGTAGCGAGAGCGTGTTTCAACAGTTTGTTAATTTTCAGCTGAGTTTTTAAAAAAGCGACCTGAATGATCGCCACATTTACAGCCAATGTCCTACATACTGCCATTGATAGTTACATTACTATACCGCAAAGAGTGAACAAATCCAAATACATCACAGAAAACTGTAAGTTTGTTTGCCAAAGTTCTTACCAGGCACACCAATAACTGCAATGAGCATATAACTGTTATAACAGTGTCTGAAACTAACTGCTATGTTCAGTAGACATAATATTGCTTAAAGCAATAAAACCAACAAAATCATCGTAGTTTTGTACAAATGAACCATAAATATACAGAGTTAATAATTTTGAAAGCAGTATTTTCTTACCTCAAAGAAGCAAAACTGGAAAACATGGATGCAACACATGTAGACAAAATGCATGAATACAGATGAAACGCAAGTAGACAGGTGGATAAACGCAAGTCTATATACACACAGCAACTCAGCTGGCGAGAATGTTTATCGCGAATGACCTAGGCATGCGTAGTTGAAATACCGAACTCGCTTATTCGGTTCAGATCAGTGATTGACTTGGCCACTTAAGAATTGACCATTTTGCTTTGACCTTTGTCGCTTTAGCAGTATGTTTGGGATCATTGTCTTGCTGCAGAATGAACTGCCGACCAATGAGTTTTGAGGCATTTGTTTGAACTTGAGCAGATAGGTTGTGTCTATACACTTCAGAATTCATTAAGCTACTATCATCAGCAGTTGTATCATCAGTGAAGATAAGTGAGCCAGTACCTTCGGCCATTAATACCCCCACCACTGTTTCACAGATGAGGTGGTATTCACCGGAAGTGGCGGCGCTGTTAACAGCTGCGGCTCGCCTGCAGTCCGTCTGTCTTTACTTTTTTCTGTTGTTTTTTTTTGTCTTGTTTTGGTTAAGTTTTAGTTTGTTGGGTTGTGTTAGAGGGGGTGGAACATGTTCTCTGTCTCTTCCTTCGGGGGAATGCGACTTTTTCATGTCGTATCCCCCTTCTCTGCCTCCGTCTGCGCTGAGGCCTAATGGCGGAGCTGGCGGCCTCCAGCCTGTGACCGACCCCGAGGCTCCGGAGGCAGAGCCAGCCAGGACTTACCAACGAGAGGCTGGCCGTCTTCGGGGCTGAGCAGCGGTGGCCCGACTTGCTGGTGCGGCGTTCTGGCTTTCGGCGGCGGCCTGGGGCTGATGCAGCGGGGCCCGGAGCTGGGGCAGTGGCCTGGAGCTGGGGCAGCGGCCCGGAGCGGAGACGGCGGGACCTGGAGCAGCGACTGCGGGACCAGAAGCTGGCGCGGCGGCCTGGAGCTGGGGCAGCGGCCCAGAGCGGAGACTGCAGGACCCGGAGCTGGGGCAGCGACCTGGAGCTGGGGCATCGGCCTGGAGCTGGGGCAGCGGCCCGGTGCGGAGACTGCAGGATCTGGAGCTGGGGCGGCGACCTGGAGCTGGGGCATCGACCTGGAGCTGGGGCGGCGGCCCGGAGCTGATGCTGTGGCGGGCCGTCTCGGAGCGGGGATGGCGTTCCGGCTATCGGCAGCGGCGACATCACCACGGAGGTCCGCTGGACTGGAGAGCGGCATCTCCGGCCTGGATCGACCGCCTCAGCGCAGAGGGAGAACAAGGAGGGAAGAGATGGAAACTAAGACTTTGCCTCCATCACAGTGAGGATGTGCTTGGTGAACTCACTGTGGTGGATGTTTAATTGGTGTTTATTGTATGTTTTGTTATTATTGATTCTGTGTATGACTGCAGGCAACATAGTTTCGTTCAGACCGTAAGGTCTGAATGACAATAAAGGATCTATCTATCTATCTATCTATGCTTAGGATCTTGTGAAGTTTCTTCTCTCCTCCATACTTTGCTCTTGCCATCACTCTGATATAAATTAATCTTCATCTCATCAGTCCACAAGACCCTTTTCCAGAACTGTGGTTGCTCTTTTAAGTACTTCTTGGCAAACTGTAACCTGGTTATCCTATTTTTGTGGCTAACTAGTGGATTGCATCTTGCAGTGTATTTCTCTGTATTTCTGTTCATGAAGTCTTCTGCAGACGATGGTCATTGACAAATCCACACCTGACTCCTGAAGAGTTTTTCTGATCCGTCACAGATGTTTGGGGATTTTTCTTTATTATAGAGAATTCTTCTGTCATCAGCTGCGGAGGTCTTCCTTGGCATGCCAGTCCCTTTGCCATTAGTATAAGCTCACCAGTGCTCTCTTTCTTCTTAATGGTTCCAAACAGTTGGTTTTGGTAAGCCTAAGGTTTGGCTGATGTCTCTAAGTTTTATTTGTGTTTCTCAGTCTCATAATGGCTTTGTTGACTTTCATTGGCACATTTGGTTCTCATGTTGATAAACAGCAACAGGTTTCCAAAGGTGATGAAGACTGGAGGAAAGACTAGGTGCTGAGAGCTCTCTCATACCTACATGAAAGAGGCAATTAAACACACCTGAGCATTTACCAACAACTGTGAAGCCATGCAATGACAAATAAATTGATTCTGATTCTGATGTGTCCCAAACATTATGGTGTCCTGAAATGGGGGACGGGGACTATGTATAAACACTGCTGTAGTTTCTACATGGTGAAACCAAAATGTATAAAAATGGCCTTTATTAAAATCTGACAATGCACTTTATCCACATCTGATTTTTTATATTAAAAATTTCAAAACTGTGGAGTACAAATGATAGGTCTTTGTCCCAAACATTATGGAGGGCATTAATATATTTTGATATTTATTGATACTAGAGGTAATTAATCCCTGTGTAACTAGATCAAAGGTAGACAAAATGCTGGAGTAACTCAGCGGGACAGGCAGCATCTCTGGAAAGAAGGAATGGGTGACGTTTCTGGTCGAGACCCTTCAGACTGATGTCTGTGGAGAGGGAGATACATAGATAAGGAAGTGTAAGGTGTGAAAATAGGGCAAAGAGAATGAAGTTCATGGAAACTAAAATAGATTATTGTTAGCTGGGAGAAGGTAACAGCAAAGCAAGCAGAGATAAAATGTAGTACGAGACAGTAAGACTACATTTAGGTGAGACTTAACAGTAAGGTGAGAGAACTGTAAAGAGGGAGGGATGGAGAGAGAGGAATAGCAAGGGTTGGAGAAGTTAATGTTCATACCGCTGGGGTATAAGCTTCCCAAGCGAAAAATGAGGTGTTGTTCCTCCAATTTGCGCAGGACCTCACTGTCAATGGAGGAGTCCCAGGATAGGGACGTCAGTGTGGGAATGGGAGGGGGAGTTAAAGTATTTAGCAACCAGGAGATCAGGTAGGTTTAAGCGGACTGAGCGGTGTTCAGCAAAACGGTTGCCAAGCCTGTGCCTGGTCACGCCAATATATAGGAGTGCACATCTAGAACAGTAGATGAGGTTGGAGGAGGTACATGTGAATCTTTGCCTCACCTGAAAAGACTGTGGGGGGGGGGGGTCATGGATGGAGTTGAGGGGGAGGTACAGGGACAGGCGTGGCATCCCCTTCGGTTGCAGGGAAATGTACCTGGGGAGGGGGTGGTTTGGGTTCTTTTTGCACAGTCTTTTTTTCTTTGCAGTCTTGCATTTAATTATATATGTATTTCACTGTGCTTGTGCATATGACAATAACCTGCAGATGGGAACCAAGTGTTAAGACTTGAAAATGACTAGGAGGAAAGACTGGAGGAACGTGTAACAAAGATCCTTGCAGTATCCCTTCAGTTACAAAGGCAAAATGTTGTGATTGATTGGAATCTGAAAAATGGTGCAAATGAAAAAGTGCAAAATGATGAGATCAGGCAGTTCTGTGGAACAGAAAAGGGGTAACAATTCAATGATCATTCAACAGGCAGGCTGTAAATTCTGGATAAGCCACTACGCTTTTATTTCAGATTTCTTGCATCCATCATATACTGATGATGTAAAAATATAGTTAGCAATATAATCACAAATTCATTGTCGAAACATAGTTTTTAATTGTAAGTATAAGTTCTTGTTTCATCAAGTTTGTAAAGAGCCCACTGTAATGGTGTCTGCATGTGCTATCAGTGTTAATGACAAAAATAATTCTGATACCTGTACTGTGAATTGGATACAACACAGCTGATGAATTAGGAAACACTATTTGCATTATAAAGACCAAATTGGTTATATTGCAATTTCAATTGGGAACTAGAGAACCACTATGGAAATTGATTAGTAGAAAAAACTTGCAAAGAAAAAATCCAGGAAAAAAAGGTTTCTATGTCATCTCTGGGCAATAATCAGTCACCATTGTCTCAAGAACCGTGTGTCAATTTCACCCAAGTGGCCATTGAAGTTAACAAACAATTCCTTCTATTGATACGTGCAAAGATTAAAAAATGCAATATACACCATTTAGTATTTTTAGCAGTAGCAAATATAAACAGCTAGTAAAAAACCTTTAGTTTTGAAAGTTCTGCAGGGATAAACTTACTGCATGTCTGAAATTCTCTAGCCCCTCGCCCCTTTTATGCAACTGTTTTCTAACGTGATTTTCTCCAACAAAGTGGTTCTATAATCGTGTTATAGCAGAAATACTTGTATTCCACATAAAAGCTGAAACAACTATACTGTACTTTTCTACCATTATATTTTATTTATATTTGTGTCCCAGAATTATAATTAGAAAAATAATCTATAGTTACGTGGTAAAGCAAACTGTGTACTGCTATCAATCAAATCATTTGTAGCTTAGTCCTACACAAGAGTTGTCAAATATGTTAAACTTGGTTTACAGTCGGCTCTTTGCACTCCACTATGTAGATAGCGCGAGGCAAATCTCCACTGTCTCAAATCTGCACTATCTCAAGTGTCATCCCACTCACATCCAACCCACTAGGTCCTTCTGGGAATTTTTCTGTCTTGTGAATGGAGGATATTTCTCTTCCTCAGAAACTGTCAGCTGCTGGCTTTTGAAGCAGGAATTGACGTAGAAGCGATACTACCCAGCACTCACCCCCTGTAAAATGTATTATGCTGTGGAACAAACACATATATCTACATAATCTGTACAAAATTATACCAATAACTAAATGTTTTAAAATTATGGATATTGTGCTCCTTTTTGAAGAATGCTAAACATTAAAAAAACATTTAAAAAAATACACAAAGCGATTGTTTGAAGCAAAGATAGGGTAGATGTTTTGCAGCTACCAGGTGCACTAAGCAACACCTAGAATAGCCTGTAACATTCTGTCATCATCTGTAGTGTCTAAAATACCAATGCCTTGATAAAAAGAGTACACCTTTCTTTTATAAATCATACAAATATATATATCATGATTCTAAAGATTTAAATCTAGGGAACATAAAACAAAACCACAGAAATTCTAGCATAAACACTTAAATAAAAAATGATAGCCAAGTTTGAAAAAATTGTTTATTCCACGGTTGTCAGACACAATGTGGGACTATTCCTCGTTTGGAGGAGGAATACAATTGGACTAATTTTAAATCTGCAAGGTGTTACTTGTTAGTTTGTCCTGTTTAAGAGAGAATTAGATATAGCTCTTAGAGCTAAGAGAATCAAGGGATATGGGGAGAAAGGAGGAACAGGGTCTGATTTTGGATGATCAGCCATGATCATATTGAATGGCGGTGCTGGCTTGAAGGGTCAATTGGCCTACTCCTGCACCTATTCTCTATGTTTCTATGAATTATCCGTTGTAGTGTTCCCACTGCTCGATAGTCTTGGTAGTACAGAACAATTTGATAAGCATTATTTCTGTCCTATTCCAGTAATAATACATGTTTGTTTGCAGTCGCTCCAGAATTGAAGACGCCAGATCGTATGCTGCCCAACACTTTGGGAAGAAATAACACGATCGCTGGAAGGGTTTGTGTCCAGAAGAATAAGAGTCAAAACAAAGATAGGAGAAAAGTTGTTACTGGTCCAGACTACCTTAACAAGCTTTGATGCATAACCAGCACAACGCATTTTCCATTCTAAAAGTTTATTAGTTGAAACCAGCTACAGTGTTCAAATACTGGTTTCACCAGGCTGACTGAATCAGCTATTACAGAATTTGCTGTTCTCCCCCCCCCACCCCACCCCACAAAAGCCAAAAGGCCCAACACTATAAAAAAGATACAATTCCATTTACAAGTTGTTTTGCTATTACAGTTCCTGCAACATGGATCTTCACCCAGAACACTAACGACATCAAGACATTCGTGCTAAAAATAAACGGAATTTGACTACTACAAACTACTCAAACCTCTGCCATTTTATACAAATCCTAGTTGTAACTATAAACAAAGCTTTAGTCAGAAATGTAGACAGCAAGGTGGCTGCATGTTGTTAGAAGTCACGTCTGTGGTACAGCTCTGGGTCATAATACTTAGTTACAACAACTCTGTTGGCAAACTTTCGCCCCGTTAGTGCTTGCATTGCTTTTTGGCAGTCCAGAGGAGAGATAAATTCTACAAATATCTGTTAAAAAAAACGACCAGTGAGCACAATGAACTGGAAATACAATGGTAAATGAACATTATAATAAAAGACGACCCAATCTCAACTATATAAACCCTAGACTTTGACCCGTTTTTTTAAGTTATTGCCCACGATAACGAATAAATTACTGACTGAATTTTCTCCTGTCTCCATTGAATTATTTACTCTATCACTGCTTTTACACAAGGCTCGTTCTCCATTCACCTTTACCCTAAAAACTAAATAATAAAGGCAGCATGCCCTGTTAAAATTAACCTCATCATCTTTAATCCCAAGTCTAAAGCTTGGAGCAGGGTGTGTTGGGGTGGATGGGAAAGATAAACAGTGAAAAGCCATGGATAAGCCTGCATTTAAGATCCAAGACAAAAAAAATCTGACGGAACTAATCAGAACATAAAATTTTTATTTTTATATTTGTATAAACAATATTAGAAAATAAAATGATGACAGAACCTTTTCCCCCAGGATGGAAAAAAAATCAAATACTAGAGGGCAAAGCTTTAGGGTGAGAGGGGCTTTTAAAAAATATATACCCAGAGGGTGGTGAATGCCTGGAACACCCTGTTTGGGGTACAGGTTGAGGCAGATATGACTGGCATCTAAGAGACTTCTGGAGAGGCATGTGGATATGGCAGATATAACCATATAACAATTACAGCACGGAAACAGGCCATCTCGGCCCTACAAGTCCGTGCCGAACATCTTTTTTCCCTTAGTCCCACCTGCCTGCACTCATACCATAACCCTCCATTCCCTTCTCATCCATATGCCTATCCAATTTATTTTTAAATGATACCAACGAACCTGCCTCCACCACTTCCACTGGAAGGTCATTCCACACCGCTACCACTCTCTGAGTAAAGAAGTTCCCCCTCATGTTACCCCTAAACTTCTGTCCCTTAATTCTGAAGTCATGTCCTCTTGTTTGAATCTTCCCTATTCTCAAAGGGAAAAGCTGATCCACATCAACTCTATCTATCCCTCTCATCATTTTAAAGACCTCTATCGTCCCCCCTTAACCTTCTGCCCTCCAGAGAATAAAGACCTAACTTATTCAACCTTTCTCTGTAACCTAGTTGTTGAAACCCAGGCAACATTCTAGTAAATCTCCTCTGTACTCTCTCTATTTTGTTGACATCCTTCTTATAATTGGGCGACCAAAATTGTACACCATACTCCAGATTTGGTCTCACCAATGCCTTGTACAATTTTAACATTACATCCCAGCTTCTATACTCAATGCTCTGATTTATAAAGGCTAGCATACCAAAAGCTTTCTTTACCACCCTATCTATATGAGATTCCACCTTCAAGGAACTATGCACGGTTATTCCCAGATCCCTCTGTTCATCTGTATTCTTCAATTCCCTACCGTTTACCATGTACGTCCTATTTTGATTTGTCCTGCCAAGGTGTAGCACCTCACATTTATCAGCATTAAACTCCATCTGCCATCTTTCAGCCCATTCTTCCAAATGGCCTAAATCACTCTGTAGACTTTGGAAATCCTTTTCATTATCCACAACACCCCCTATCTTGGTATCATCTGCATACTTACTAATCCAATTTACCACACCTTCATCCAGATCATTGATGTACATGACAAACAACAAAGGACCCAACACCGATCCCTGAGGCACCCCACTAGTCACCTGCCTCCAACCCGACAAACAACCATCCACCATTACCCTCTGGCTTCTCCCATTCAGCCACTGTTGAATCCATCTTGCTACTCCTGCATTTATACCCAACAGTTGAACCTTCTTAACCAACCTTCCATGAGCAACCTTGTCAAAGGCCTTACTAAAGTCCATATTGACAACATCCACTGCTTTACCCTCGTCAATTTCCCTAGTAACCTCTTCAAAAAATTCAAGAAGATTAGTCAAACATGACCTTCCAGGCACAAATCCATGCTGACTGTTCCTAATCAGACCCTGTTTATCCAGATGCTTATATATATTATCTCTAAGTATCTTTTCCATTAATTTGCCCACTACTGAAGTCAAACTAACAGGCCTATAATTGCTAGGTTTACTCTTAGAACCCTTTTTAAATAATGGAACAACATGCGCAGTACGCCAATCCTCGGGGACTATTCCCGTTTCTAATGACATTTGAAATATTTCTGTCATAGCCCCGGCTATTTCTACACTAACTTCCCTCAATGTCCTAGGGAATATCCTGTCAGGACCTGGACCAGGATATGAGATGCTCTTGGAAGAGATGGTATACAACTATAAAGTTAGTTGCACCAGAATAAAATCAATAAATAAGTGATCCTGATATTAACAATTTAAATCATCCTGCTGCTTGCCAACTTGATGTATACAGTAAAATGTTGCAATTTGAACATTGAAGCTTCAAATTCTGATTGCCATTCTTTTACCTTGCCACAGCCAGGCACTTCTAGTCCATCCAAAGGTCGAGGGATTTCAATTGATTTCACAGTTCCATATTTGCTGCACTCTTCTCTGATGTCTTCCAAGATTTCCTCATACTCTTCATCATCGATAAGTTCATCTGGTGACACCATGTTTAGCAGGCAGAGCACATCGGTGGGCAGCCCAGTGTTCTGAACTTGCATTGTCGGGAGGCCTGGTACCTGCACTGTCACTGGAGTTTGAATAATGGCATTCTGCAAAAACAACAACAGCAACTCTAAATCTGCAATTGCACATCTGATGGCGATCCCATGACATTGCACTGGGAGGGTGAGATTGGGAAGAAATAGTCTTTATTGCTGCTACTGAATATTCCCAGTAACAATGCTAAAAATAGAAGCGGTTAAAGTTCTGAGATCCATTCAAAGTAAAGCATTCCATTAAGCATCAAGCAAATATGTAACCCTGGTGGGAAATTCCAGTCAACCAAATGATATCTAGCATGTTTTGGGGGAAATTACTTTAATTTACTGTCACATTCAGAAAGTGTTATGTTAAAAATTGACTGGATTGCAAATCAAAACTGTACTTAAAAGGCACATGTTTTACCCGCTAAACTGACAAAGATGAAATGGCTGAAGAAAGATAAATCAAAAAAAACAAAATTGTATTATATTGTGTAACACATTAGCACCAATGGCTACAGTAGTGGGCAAGCTAAAAAATCTGATGAATTTTGATAGTAATCATTTGCCAACTCCTTGAAAGGGCTGTTCAATTTGGTCCTACAATGTTTTGCTCATTACCTGGCTTCTGAAGTTCTCAAGCGATCAGATTCCATGATGGAGGTGGAGTACTGCAGCCCCACCTCTACATGTTTCTCCTTTTTCACCCCCATCTAGTTCTATCAATTTTCAACAATGATCCCTAGGTATCCCCACTTGCCAGAGCAGTTCCCTGCATCCCCCAGCCCAATCAAACTCTTGATGATTTTATCACCATCAGTTTTTTCACAGCCTTCTCTGCAGAGGGAGAAGAGGAGGGAAGAGACTGCAGCCCTAAGATTTTTGCCTCCACCACAGTGAGGTGTTTGGAGGACTCCCTGTGGTGGATGTTAATTTGTGTTTGTTGTTGTTTATTATTGTATTATTGTATGTATGACTGCAGGCACAAAATTTTGTTCAGACCGTAAGGTCTATTCTATTCTATTCTATTCTATTAAAGAATCCAAGCTACTCTGGGCTTGTCACATAATTGGAATACCAATATGGTTTAGAGTACAATACATTGGGTATAAGAGTCAGGAAGTCATGTTGCAGCTTTATAAACATTTGGTCAGGCTGCATTTGGAGTATTGTGTGCAGTTCTGGTTGCCCTATTACAGGGAGGATGTTAAGGCTTGAGAGGGTGTAGTAGATTTATCAGATTGCTGCTTAAATTAGAATGCATTAGCTGCAAGGAGAAATTGAACAAACTTGGATTGGTTTCTCTGGAGCATTGAAAGTTAGGGGGCAACCCAAGTATATAAAATTACAAGAGGCATAAATAGGATACTGTCAGAAACATTTCTCCAAAGTGTAAATTTCAAAGACTAGAAGGTAAAAATATACTGTTGAAGAGGGAAAGTTTAAAGGAGACTTTAAAAAAAACATACAAAGTGGTGAGCACCTGGAACACGCTGCCAGGGATGGTGAAGGTATTAAGATAGTTCCATTTAAGATAGTCACATGGGTATGCAGGGAATGGGAAGGGATATGGATCACCTGCAGGTGGATGAGACTAACAGTATTATGTTAAAGGCCTATTCCTGTGCTGCACTGTTCTGTTTCTCATTCCCGACCCTTGCATCTTATTCAAACTAATTCTCAGGTGAAATGGTAAACAGTACCTCTCACTTCTCGATACAAACTAATTTAAATGGGGTTTTTTCTGCAAAAATTTTTGTTTATAAATATGCTCAGACGAGTTTGACTTTCTTCAAAATAAATATCCTTCAGCAGTACGAGGCCGAAGCTGGTCTTCTGCTGACGGATATTTATTTTGAATAAAGTCAACCTCGGCCGAGCATATTTATAAACGAGAAATATTTCAGAAAATATCAATTTCTTCAGGAGATGCTCTTGGTAGAAGAAGCTGGTCTTCTGCCTTGCTACGTAAAGGTGCCAGATTCCTTACGGACAAATTTTAAAAAACATTTGAGCAGCTGAACGTTATGATACCAAAACTTTCAATTTGGATTGCCACTCTGTGCTGAACTGACAGCAGTCAAAGTACTGCGACATATAACAATTGGCCTTGTTTCTTTCCTTTCCCAGACTTGAGAGTAACAAGTTCCATTACTGATTCCTAACTAGTGGCTTCTTATGAAAGCAGATGTAAACCATGGTCTTCAGGTTACCACATATTGCAGACAAGGAGACAACCTTTTAAAGTGTTTGTAATTAGCCACAAGAAAGTATTAAGACAAATATCTTCTTAGGCCCCCTTCGGTCATGGCTGACCATGGGTGTCTCCAGGGTGCTATTCTCTATATGGAGGATGCCTGTGTGTGACTTTGTTTAACATGGGGAGACTGGTGCACAGACAGCCACCCCACAGTCCTTGACAGATCTGGATCCAGTGCCATGGAGTCCAAGACGACCGGAGACCCTTTTCTGTTGCAGCCTTCATCCACCTTCCCAGCCGTTGGGACGCTCCACTAAGGTCAGCCATCGTCAATGGGCGCAGGAGTAGGCCATTCGGCTCTTCGAGCAGGCACTGCCCATCAATGTAATCGCAGCTAATCATCCACAATCAGTATACAAGCCCAGCCACTCCAATCTATGAACATATGACAGTCCCGCCATCTCGGGAATTAACCTCGTGAACCTATGCTGCACTCTCTTAATAGCAAGAATGTCCTTCCTCAAGTTGAGACCAAAACTGCACACAATACTCCAGGTGTGGTCTCACTAGGGCCCTGTGCAACTGCAGGAGGGCCTCTTTGCTCCTATACTCAACTCCTCTTGTCATGAAGGCCAACATGCCATTTGTTTTCTTCACTGCCTGCTGTACCTGCATGCTTACTTTCAGTGACTGATGAACAAAGGCCCTCAGATCTTGTTATACTTCCCCTTTTCCCAACTTGACACCATTTAGATAATAATCTGCCTTCCTGTTTTTTACCACCAAAGTGGAAAACCTCACATTTATCCACATTAAACTGCATCTGCCATGCATCTGCCCACTCTCCCAACCTGTCCAAGTCACTCTGCATCCTCATTACATCCTCCTCAGTTCACACTGCCACACAGCGTTGTGTCATCTGCAAATTTGCTAATGTCACTTTTAATCCCTTCATCCAAATCATTAATATGTTGTAAATAGATATGGTCCCAGCACGAGCCTTGGGGTACCCTACTAATCACTGCCTGCCATTCTGAAAGGGGCCCTTTTTTTTATGACAATTTTCTATCCATGTCAGCACCCTACCCACAATACCATGTTGTCTAATTTTGCCCACTAATCTCCAATGTGGGACCTTATCAAATGCTTTCTGAAAGTCCAGGTACATTATATCACTGGCTCTCCCTTGTCCATTATCCTGGTTACATCCTCAAAATATTCATCCTCCGCCTGCTCCACCATTGAGGACTTGGTTGGATTGCTCTTTGACAGAGACCTCCTCCCCGACCTTACCGCCATGGGTGGCCCTACCAGGAGCATAGCTCCAGACATCATCGCTCTCAGAATCTCAGGTCCACATAAGCATCTCCACCACGTCAAGGATAAAATGTGGCCACAGAAGTCAATGCAACTCACAAACCAAAACAGCCACGGTTACTAATTTTCTTTAGGTAACTGATTCTACTCAAAAATGTTTACTTCTAATTAATGACTTACATGTATTAATCCCATTTAAATGTGTCAGGTATTCTAGGTTGTATGAAAAAGTAGTATTTTAAGCACCCAACTAAACCAAACAGTGGATTCTAATAAGCACTTGTGTGCCAGTAAAAACGCATGTCAATTGCACGAAACTAGAATTATCAAATGTTGGTCTTGTGTGTACCCAAACACAAGGTTTCTGAGGGTTGCCACCTTGTCATGATGGAGACGTTTGGGCATGCCGAAGATCTGAGAGCTAAACCATCTGGAAATAGCAGGAAGGTTGGAGAGGTTCTTAACTAAAGCGTGGCCCATGCTGAAACAGTGGAAGATGGTGGCTGGCTAGTAGGTGGAACCCCACAACCTCTGAGATGGTGAAAGATGATTGCAGCTGGGAGAGTTTCCCAACTGTCATGGAATCCATGTAGTTGGACTGGATGTGTCTCTATCATGGACTGTGTGGTGGCTGTCCTTGCAGCAGTATCTTCAACATTAAAATATGTCAAGCACAGGGTCCACCTGGAGGGACATATCAAGTCTGTGGCTCCAGAATCGGCCTCTTCAACCTTCAAGACACACAGAAAGGAATCAATAGGAGAACAATCGTTGATGATGGTCGCATGTGTGCCCAGATAAACTTTTATTCAAGTCGACATACATACAAGATGTACAGTGAAATGAAAGTGGCAATGCTTGCGGGATTGTGCAAAAACAGAACAAGTATTTGCATTTAAAAAAAAGAAACAACAGTAATTACTCCCTGGTGAGATCAGTTTACAGTCCTGATGGCTGGTGGGAAGAAACTCTGTCTCGTCCTCTCTGTTTTCGCAGCGTGACAGCGGAGGCGCTTGCCTGGCTGTAGCAGCTGCAACAGTCTGTTGCTGGGGTGGTAGGGGTCCTTCATTATCTTGCTAGCTCTGGATCTGCACCTCCTGGTGTATAGGTCCTGCAGGGGGGTGAGTGTAGTTTCCATGGTGCATTCGGCCAAATGCACTACTCTCTGCAGAGCCTTCCTGTCCTGGGCAGAGCTGTTTCCAAACCAGATCAAGATGTTTCCAGACAGGATGCTTTCTACAGCACCAGAGTAGAAGGATTGAAGGATCCTCAGAGAGACTGAATTTCCTCAGCTGCCTGAGGTGATAAAGGCGCTGCCTTGCTTTTCTCACCAGTGCGGCAGTGTGTGTTGTCCATGTCAAATCCTCTGTGATGTGGACTCCCAGGTATTTAAAGCTGCTCACCCTATCCACAGTAGTCCCATTTATCCCCAGTGGCGTGTATGTCCCCGGTTGTTGTGCCCTTCTAAAGTCCACAATCAGCTCCTTCGTTTTAGTGACATTCAAGAGGAGGCTGTGTTCAGGGTGATGGGGTTGGAGGTATGTTTCCCCATTCTGTCACACAACTTTAATCATTTCTTCATATTTTCTTCAAAATGATTAAAATCAGATCAACCAGTCACAGGGGCAAATGTTTTGCCTTGGCGATGAATTTAAACAAAATAAACATTTTAAAACATAGGAGAAACAAAAGATGTAGATAGCAGGAAGAGCCCAATGGAGAAGACAACCTGTGGCACAACTGCAAGACTGAGAACATTTGGACCACAATTTAGTTACCGGGTTAGCATTCTTTGCACCAACACTGGCCCTCTGTACGATAAGCTTCTTATCCCCAAGCTGCATTCCATTCAATCCTGCAATAGCCTAAACAGAAAATATATTATTTAGGACCAGCAGGGAACAATTTTGTTAAAAAAAAAATATTATCAATTTCATCAGTTTTCTATTTTTAAGAATGAGGCTCAAAGTGTACATAATGGGGAAGATATTTGCGCTACTAATCTGTTTAATAAAAAAAAATCCAGTTTACAATTTCACAAAACATAACAAATCAGCATTCCCAAGATAATCTTCAATTTGATAAAAACCCGATGACTGAAAAATCACAAGCTGCAACAGATATTGCCGACTACAGCACCATGAGCATGAATTATGTTCCATGTCTCAAATTAGTTTTCTACAAACATTAGCAGTTCATTAGATTTTCATCTGCCCATTTTGAATCTAAATTCCCTGCCGATACTCATTGTACCTACCAATAGCAGACAAATGAAACTGTGGCTTCTCTGCAAGGAACAGCTGGTAAGAAGTAGACATACCTGAAGCCCCCGGTGGAGGCCCAGCAGAAAACCGATGAAACTCTTCATGCTCAAGATTGGCAGACTTGAGTGTTGGTCTCCACAGAAGTTTAAGCTTGCAACCAGAGATGCAATGTGATCCCAAGGCTGTAAGAACCAAACGGCTGGCCTCACCAAGCTCTCCTAGAAGCCAATGACTAAGGTATTCCTTAGGATGGTGGTCCTCTTACCTGTGGCCCACAGGAGATATCTGCCACTCCATCTACACAGGCCAGCGCAAAGAAACAAATATGAGCGTGTGCAGGAGTGCGGGAATGACTGGCAAGAGGACATTGCTCAGAGACAATGGCATCAGAAATTAAAACTACTGGCCACAGAATGACAGTAGTTTATGTTAGTAATAGATGACGCAAACAAAATGCATATTAGAGAGCCAGGTGTTCTGAAATGGCCTATACTTATTCCCAAATATTTTTTGTTCGCAAATATCTCTACATAATCCCACAAATTATAAATTATATACATAATGAGAATCCATGGTTATCCTGTGAACCTGCTCATCAACTCATGCATTTTCTCGAAGTATAAATAGCTGGGATTTCAAAAACGGAATTAGGCCCAGCTACACCAGGTTAGCACCATCGGTTTCAAGAGTTATTGTCGCCCATGTTATATGTTGGGATTCATGCAAGGATACCAGTTGCAGTCAGCTTAAATAAAAATGTGTTGGCCAAAAGCAACAAAAGTGAAGCGATACAGAGGGAAAATACCCAACATACAAAATAGTGGGAAGCATCTAGTGCGATCATTTATTACAGAAACCACAAGTAAATGCTGAAATGAAGAGCAGCTATGTAGTTTGGAGAGAAGCAGTGTGCCCAAAGAAAAATAAAAAAAGGTAGGATCAAAAATTCAAAAAGTTAAGAGAAGCACACACAGCATGAAAATTGGCATGCTGCAGCCTTGGAATTATACATTCCTTAATTTGAATAATTTAAATGGAAACATATTTAAAATATTTTCCTTACCTTTTGTATCTGGTACATCCCAGGTTCAATTGTTCATCATTTGGCCTCACTTACATTAGAAAATTACCTCCAAAATGCCACCACCCCTGACCAAAGTCATTTGAATTAGACAAAACTGGTTGTACTATGGGCACAACCACTCAAATTCTCAACATGAAATTACAACCTTTTTCACCGCGCAGGGTCACTGGTCCATGGCCTATACTTTGAATGGTATGCAAAGGGGTTTTCTCTCAAACTTATATTTATCCAATTACTTAAAATTGGATCTTCGATTATATTAATTCAGCTCTGATCTGAATGCCTGTGGCAATTCCAATAATAAATAAATTGTACCTGATCAGTAACATTGACATCCACATATTCACAGAAGGCATAGCCCTTGGACAGAGATGTTGCACTGTCCTTCACTAGGTTAAAAGCTTTCAGTGGGCCAAATGAAGTCAGAAGTTCTTTAACCTGTAAGCCAAAGGCAACAGCAGAACAGTGAATAAGAATCGATTCATAATCTGTTAAAAAACAAAATATGTGAAAAAATCGTAACTCTTAAACATTTGGGTTCATAAAGTCCTTTAAATTTTTCAGAGACGGCATTGAATGTTGGAACAGCCAATTCAAGAAACCATTTCTACCATTGGTATCACTGCAATTGAATTGTTGCTTAGTTAAAATTTCAGTTGTGGGTAGATAATCAGAAGTTTAAGAACAAGCCTTGGGTCAGCTCTTAGCAATTGAAATCAAGGTGAAAAAATTCCCAGCTTACTCAAAGCAACAAGACCCAGCACCAAACAATGTTACACATTTAGATTTGTTAGAACAGCGATCCTGTAATTCCATTTTGAACAAAAATAATCCAAATGCTAAAAATAAAACCAAGAGTTGGCCACCTCTTGCTTGCACATGACAAATCTCTTGGTGCTAAGCAACTTTATTAAAGAAGATTTGCAAGTCAGTTTAAAATAAAAACTATGACCCACTTAAATTATTGAATTTACTAAAAACTAAAATGCTATGTGCTATGCTACTGTGGAAATGCAAAATGAACAGTGCAATTCCACTAGCTAAACCTGACAGAAGTAATTTTCAAAGCGCAGTGAACTACAGTACAGGATTCACAGCAGTAAAGCCCAAAAGATGGACATCTTCAATCCAGCAACAATTATTTTGCCAAATATTTCCTATATGAATATATGTAATTTGATTGCAGACCACTTATTACGATTGATCGAATTAAAAGGAACTTAGGCAATAACCTAATGTGGACTATTTTAAGATATGCATGGACTAGAGGCATAGGAACATCCTGTGACCACAAAAGGGTTTACATGAAACCATATAATCAGACCAGATTTCAATCAGTTCTGACTAGTGAAACACAAACAATCAGAAAATGTTAAGCAACAGTCACCCCCATCAATTCCAACCCCATCCTTATGCTCAAACAGAACTTCAGGCTCCAATATTCTGCACGTCTTCCCCTTTCGCACTCAGCCATTAGCCTACATCAATATTAATTCAGCCAAATTAAATGCCTGACAAAGAGAATCCCACTAAAATTCACAATAGATGAAGAATCTCCATGGAAAACATGATCTGCTAACTAGCTTATACTCTATTTTTTTCTAAACACATGGCCATATCATGTAAAGATCTGCTAACTAGCTTATTCTCATCTTTTTCTAAACACATGGCCATATCATGTAAAGACAGCATAAGACATCAGACAGCATTTTTTCTGAAGGAAAAGCTAGTTTGTTTTAATTCCAGTCGATATCAACTTGGTTAACAATAAAATAGCAACACATTGGCTTCTTTAACAGACATGGCTGCAGTTGCCAGCATTTACAACAGTTATGAGATTCCCCAAAACAGCAGGTTGATTCGAGTTTGCTGCTGCTATTCTTCTCCCAACAGTTCAACCGAATGCATATATTCCATCTGAAGGCCAGCTTAAAAAAAAATTGTTGAAACTTAATTATCTTAATGACAGGGAGGTTGTCTACTGCTCAAGTTACCAGGCTACATACCAATGCAGATTAAAACAATCAAAAATGTAAACTAGCAAGTGTTCCTACAAGTCCTCAGAATCCATTAAAAAATTGAATCTCTTTTCAATATTGTCATTGCCCCAGATGTACTTCATTATTAAGGAAGTATTTCCATAATTATTCTGATCGGATCACAAATTTTGAAATGCAAGGCAAAAGTCATGGACATGAAGAACAAATACATTTTTACTTCACAAACTTATATGATTTCAAAGGGTTTTCATCATGGATCAAATCAAGCCCAGGGTTATCAAAATAAATGGCTTAATAGAAAAGCAAACATCAATCTAGATTTATTTTGTCTTCCTGCACATGCCTTCAACTCCCTCTTCTACACCCAAAATATTAAAAAGATTTTAGGTAAATTCATACTTTTACGGAACTCTGGACTCCAGACACAATTTTGTTTAGTTAAAGAAACTTCATTTCTGGCCTCCAACGATGAACCCATTGAGGACATCAATTTAGTTGAAGAATTTTATATTAATTATGCTATGGGCATTTTATTCTTGCTGTTTTATGCGATGAAACTGGAAAGTCATAACAACGTTCATAAAATCAACCAGCACAAAGTAAACCTGGTTGGCAAAGGGTCAATCATGGCATTTTTAGTTCACTAAGCTCAAAAATATAAAAATGTATGGAGAAAGAACACTGTTGAAGCAATCCTCAAATACAGAAAAATGGTTGGAAAAATCTTACCTCCTATAGGTATATATATATATATATATATATATATACCATAGGTATATGTACTACTTACACCACAACTTTCAGTGGTTTATTCATTTGTACCAAGAACAAATTAATTTGTTTTCTCTTTTTTAGGTGTACCCTCAAAGCCAGCAAATACTCTCAGGTAGGCTGGACAGGTTTTATAGTTGAGGGGAGTGCACAGCAACTGGCTCCGAGGGTATCCGAATGCGGGACATGAGCTCTTACTTGCCTTGTCTTACAGGTTGGCATGGCAGCAGTAGATCAGTACTACTGAACAAACTATGCGCCAAGACTTACGATCTTACAGGCCCCTAGCTGGGGACAAAGTGGGGGAACAAAAATGAAAGAGCCATGAGTATCAACCAGCAGTGACTACAAAGGAGTCAGTATAACACTGGCTCACAAATTTAGAATTAGAAAGCAAAACTCCCTGTTCTCAACAAACCGTGCATTTCAGACTTTCTAATGTCGAATATTAATTACAGATTTCATAAACCCAGTTTCTCCAATTGATTTCTCCGCCCAGTTTAGGTGAGTGTTAAGATAATTGATATAAATAGCTAAAAAAAATAAATAAAGTGCCAGCACGGATCATATCAAGTTTTTGTAATATAATTCAATACCTATTAAAAATTAAAATGAAGATTGGAAAGAGATTGCAGCTTAAAGATGCCACAACTACAAAGAATCCACGATCATTTCAGAATTAAAATAATCAAGGGAAAAAAAAAATGATTGATGCAAGGTACATAGATCAAGGCTTGAAATTAATAATGATGCGGTAAATTTTACATAGTACCAATAGTTTCTTTTTTTTTAAATAAAAAGATATCCTTAGCTTTCCATCAGCCAATCAACAAGTAGTAAACATTAATGTTTTAGGCTGTAGATTCAAGATCTACTTACAACTATCATCCATAATTAATTTACCTATCTATTTGACTGATAATGCTGCAGCTCCACTTTCCGATTTTAATTTATTACAAAAAATATTTTAGGCATGCACGAAGCTATCCTTTGGGAATATCAAATTATTTATGCAATTTACAGTGCCCTCAATAATGTTTGGGACAAAGACCTATCATTTATTTATCTGCCTCTGTACTCTACAATTTGAGATTTGTAATAGAAAAAAAATCACATGTGATTAAAGTGCACATTGTCAGATTTTAACAAATGCCATTTTTATACATTTTGGTTTCACCATGTAGAAATTACAGCAGTGTTTATACATAGTCCCCCCCGTTTCAGGGCACCATAATGTTTGGGACACAGCAATGTCATGTAAATGAAAGTAGTCATATTTAGTATTTTGTTGCATATCCTTTGCATGCAATGGCTGCTTGAAGTCTGTGATTCATGGACATCAACAATTACTGGGTGTCTTCTCTGGTGATGCTCTGCCAGACCTGTATTGCAGCCATCTTTAGCTTATGCTTGTTTTGGGGGCTGGTCCCTTTATAAAAGGCATGCTCAGCTCAGCTTCGGTGATTGATTTGGCCACTTAAGAATTCACCATTTTTTAGCTTTTGAAAAATTCCTTTCTTGCTTTAGCAGTATGTTTGGGATCATTGTCTTGGTGTAGGATGAACCGCCGGCCAATTAATTTTGAGGCATTTGTTTGAACTTGAGCAGATAGTATATGTCTATGCATGTCAGAATTCATTATGCTACTACCATCAATGAAGATAAGTGAGCCAGTACCTTCAGCAGCCTTACATGCCCAGGCCATAACACCCCCAACACCGTGTTTCACAGATAAGGTGGTATGCTTTGGATCTTGGGCAGTTCCTTTTCTCCTCCATGCTTTGCTCTTGCCATCTCTCTGATACAAGTTATTCTTCGTCTCATCTGTCCACGACCTTTCTCTAACTCTTTTAAGTACTTTTTGGCAAACTGTAACTTGGCCATCCTATTTTTGTGGCTAACCAGTGGTTTGCATCTTGCAATGTAGCCTCTATATTTCTGTTCATGAAGTCTTCTGTGGACAGTGGTCATTGACAAATCCACACCTGAGTCCTGAAGAGCGTTTCTGATCTGTCGGACAGGTGTTTGGGGATTTTTCTTTATTATAGAGAGAATTCTTCTGTCATCAGCTGTGGAGGTCTTCCTTGGCCTGCCAGTCCCTTTGCGATTAGTAAGCTCACCAGTGCTCTCTTTCGTCTTAATGATGTTCCAAACAGTTGATTTTGGTCAGCCTAAGGTTTGGCTGATGTCTCTTAACAGTTTTATTCTCGGTTCTCAGTGTCATAATGGCTTATTTGACTTTCATTGACACAACATTGGTCCTTGTGCTGATAAAGAGCAATGAAAGTTTCCAAAGGTGATGGAAAGACTGGAGGAAAGAATAGGTGCTGAGAGCTCTCTTATACCTGCATTAAAGAGGCAATTAAATACACCTGAGCAATTACAAACACCTATGAAGCCATGTGTCCCAAACATTATGGTGCCCTGAAACGGGGGGGGCTATACACAGCTGTAATTTCTACATGGTGAAACCAAAATGTATAAAAATGGCCTTTATTACAATCTGACAATGTGCACTTTAACCACATGTGATTTTTTTCTATTACAAATCGCAAATTGAGGAGTACAGAGGCAAATAAATAAACGATGGGTCTTTGTCCCAAACATTATGAAGAACACTGTTGGTAGCTAAGACTTTAATATTCATTAAAAAAGTCTGAACTTGTCAATGAGATAGTGATTTTAATATCATGGTCAGTGTACACAACTGGATTCAAGTTAATTTTCAGCTTCAGTCGTGTGTCCCCAACGCTGTGTTATTTTTAGTTTAAATTATATAAATAGGACATTATTAATTAGGAAAACAACTTGATATGACCCTTCAAAGGCAATTTTATTGTAAACCAAGCTTGAATACAAATTTATTGAAAAAGTGTTTTAAACACTGCATATCATAAGGTAGTAAAGAAATTGACTGTAATTGCATCTCACCTTTATGTGCCCAACGGTTTGGGGATAAAAAACCTGTAAAAACTGAACTGCTGTGAAAAGAAAAGGGGGGCTAGAACAAAAAGCTTTACCACTGTAAACAAAAAGGCCAACTTGGTGAACTAAATTCAATTAAAAATACCTACTCTATTTTACAACCAAAATCGAAACAATGTAAAAATCGTAAGCCACTTCCAACAGTCCTAAATGAATGAAATAAAGCAAATTCCTACAAAGGGGGAGAAAGGCCCTCATAGGATATAAATTATCTGGTAATGTTGATACAGAATGGATTTCACTTTCTGGTTTCATTTGTGGTGCTGGTTTTGCAGATCTGGATCTTTAAGGCATTTTGTCACCTTTCAGCGGCCCGAGTTGCTTTTTTTCCCCCTTGCTGCAAAAAGGAAGTGGTGAAGTTTGCTTGAACAAATATGACGATTTGTTTAGTTGGGTACAAATTCTCAGCCAGCCATTTTATGTAATCAAGATTTTCACACAAGCAATTTCACCTATTCAAATTTTTCAGGGAGGAAGTGAGGGGATGGGGTTGAGGCGGAGAAAGAACAAAACGAAAACAGGCAATGACAATCTGATTTACCCATCTTCATTGCAAAGTAGACATCCCTTGTTCAGTGTTTTGCCCACAAAAAATGTCTATCTTAGCCTAATTTTAAAGCTTCTCATGAGAAGGACTAGCCCAATTACACTGGTCAATAAGAACTTCAAAGTGGTTTGAGAAAAGCCTTCAAAATTTGCATTGGAAAAAGCGAACTCTCCTTGAACAGTCAACCAACTGCAACATAACCAAGATAACAGCCACGTTTGATCAATGGCTCAAATCAAGGCAGCTTTGGATATATGAAATCGAAGAGGAGAAAATGCAGAACAATATAGTCAGCTTTCTCCAAGTGGGTTATATCCGTAGCTACCTGATCATCATTGAGGTAATTGGGCAAACCGCCAATGAATAGCTTGTGCGGAGAATCTGGAACCACCGTGGAGACAACACCTAAAAGAAAAACAAGAGAAACAAACATGGCAATTTAAACAACTTGAACCAAAAGCTACAAAGAACATAACAAAACTATCTCTTAAAAAATATTTAAAAAAAAAAACAAAAAAAAAAACAGGATCACACAAAGCATCCACTTTGGGTGATAAGTAGGGGATTTGTAATATCTGTATCATCGTGCTACTTGCTGCATAGGAAGACATGCTGCAGGGAGATGAAAAGTAGCTACCATTAAGGAGCAAAACAATCGGTTTCCATGTGGTACACAAGTGCAGCTGAAAATATGATAATAGTCATGCTTGCGGATCGTGTCAGCCAAGACTGGTCCACGAAACCAACTGCAGGGGTACCAGATGTGTATCTTAAGGGGACAAAAGAAGGGTTCAGATAATGGACTTTATTTATGTTTTGCATTGTAGGCAAAAAGGTAAACATGGAACACTTAGGAAGTACATGTTGTCAGTTTTAGTTTGAATGAACTCACCCTTTTTTATGAAAAACAAAATAAAATAAGCAAGCCACATATGGTTCAGAGGCAAGCAGAAGCATAACTGGAAAAACCTTCTAACTTACAGTATTGCGAATGTGGCCCTAGTAACATGTACACGCTCCCAGGCTGGCGTAGAATCTTGCTGCGCCAGCTGCTCCAACCCGGAACATAAAGACTCTGCAGGTTTCCAAAATTCACAAGTGAGTGAACTTTAACAGATGCAGGGATTAAGAACTGGTGAGGATGGAAAGATTAAAATGAAGAAAGTCGAGAAAAATATTTCTAATGGGAAAAAAAATAAAACAAAAAAATGGAGCAAAAGTAAAGGTGAATTCTCAGTGTAGTCTCCCAACCACCCCATCCCCCTCCATACGACTCTAACAGTTTGTTTTTGTTTAATTGCAAACCTTAAATAGAGGCTAATGACTTTTGCATTATAAAAATTAAACATTATCTGAACCCATTTAGTATTATAACTGAATCTGTTCTTATCATTTAAGAGAAAGCATTGGGGCCAAGTCGAATAAATAGTTAAATCTCCTCATGACTTGGCTAAGGGTGCATTGATATACCCAAAGCAGACACTAAGAAATAAGTGCTGCTGGTGTTCTGGGCACTCGAGTTTGGCATTTATAACATTCCTTCTAAAATAGTAGCTGGCAAAATCAATGGCCTCCTGTGATGAGTGCCTCAGTACAAAAGTACAATACAATCTTTAATCAAGTTTTGATCATTGCAAATATAACTACCCCTCCAAAAAAACCCATCAGTTACCTGCTGCAACAAGAACAATGTACATGTTTTCCCGACCCAAAAATATCATTTCTGATGTCAACATAAAATGTTCCTCTTTTCAGGTTGCAACTCAGAATGTCCATGCATTCGAGCAGACAGCGACTGAGATTTTCATCCACAGAATTAAAATTCTGCTGTGCGTGTTCTGACACTGACTTTCCTTGCATATTGTTTGTAACAGTATCTGCATTGTTTAATTTTGTTTTGTAGGATTGAATTTTATCCATTTTAGCCAACAAATAGCTAATACAAATAACATTTTGGTGTCCTGGCACTACATCAGATACATGCAGTATACTTAAACCTGCAAAGGAAGTCCAGCACACAGATGTTGCATTTTTTGACGGACCTGGAACATGGAAAGAAGGTTGCTCAGACATGCCTGGCAGAGGTTGGTAATCATGGGGACGTCGGATCTTCAAAGATTGACCCTGGAAAATGATGCCATCGAATGCCATGGCTTGTGTAGTTTCATCAACCGAACGGAACTAAGAAAACATAATATTAGAAATACCATGAGAAAAATGAAACAGATCGAATGGAATTAAATACAGAGACACAAAATGTTGCATATTTTGATGAAGATGAACTGGACCACAAATCAAGCCAGCTTCCACTTCATGCAGTAACTGGTTCATGACCAGCACTGTCCGAGTTAGGAAACAGTTTGCCTATTTTCTAAAGCCAAATATAGCAATAAACAACCTAAGATGGAAAATGATGGAATTCTTACATTAAAATTGAAAAAGCGATTCTACTAGACACACAGAGAATAAATGCACTTTGCTAACAAATGTATTCATTCATTGCCTATGATATTTTCACCAGCTATCAATGTGTCTGCATAATGTACCATGATACTGCATTTTCAGTATATTTTGTTCTATAATTGGACATACAGATATCCTCAAAGGGTTATTCCAAGCTGTACATCTATATCTCTCTTTGGAAACAAACCATCTTTACCAATCAAACATATTGCTTTATTCAATTAACTATGTCACACCACTCAACGAATTGAACGTTTAACAAAGATGACAACAAATATAGGAATGGAAGACATAAGTTTACCTCAAGAAAAGCGAAATTTTTATCTTGGTTGATCTGCACAGCCAAGACAGGGTTCCCCGGAGCCTGCGACAACCCAGCAAGGCGCATCTGAGCATTAAAGAAGTCTGCCATGGCTTCCTAAAGGAAAAAAAAAAGATTATTCAGTCATTGAAATGCACTAATGTAGTATGAATTTCTACATTCCGACATGTTATCCGCATGATGCCAAAGTTAATGGCAGCTCAGTTTTCTACTAAATTTATACAGTTTTACCCAATGAAGAAACACTTTTGACAACTCCAGGATGTATGATAGTTGTTGTTTAGGACAAGTTAATATCTGCTGATGATGAAAACTTCTCAAATGGTTATCCTGTTCTGAATACCAATTCAATACCAATTTCAATTGCAGTGCATCCAAAAAGGCAAGTGCTAATAAAAGATTCATTCTTATGCCACGGTACTCTTCCACTGATGCCTTACTTAGAGCAAGATAGCATGAAAGCGACACAAGGAAAATGTTCACTTATGCCAAGGTTTGGTTGTTGAGCAATGCAAATAACATGGCTGATTTTTTTTTTTACTGGATCTAAAAACCCTAGTCAATTCTAACAATCACAGTACTAGATGGAGCAGCATAATAATCCATAGAAGAACTTTTTTTTGGAGAAAGTTTAGGACGGTAGCTTTTTTTTTTTAACTGCTTACAATCATGGTGATGTTTTTCAGGCATGAATGTTACCCGTATTATGTTATATCACCACAAACAGCAAAACAGAATTGAGAATGATCACGACAATGACTCACAGGATCAATTTCTTTAAAGTATCAAGTCACATCACTGACCTATACAGGCTCCTTGACCTCAAGGTTATGAATTTGAAATTCTTTACAAATTCTTTACACAAGACAAATCTCTCTTCAAATTTACCCAGCAACTAAGTTGTAAGTTTCCTCAGAGCTAAAAGTCAAAAGTTCAAAGCCCACGACTTAATCAGTACATTAATCAGCAGCGAACTGATATAATGCTGTTAAGAGCCACAGTCCCAACTATGCCGTGTCTGCCTCATGTGCCTAGAAAATATCACATGCCATTATTGAAAAGGACTCAGAAATTCACCGTGTCCAATTTTTATCCCTGAATTAATTTTGACAAGCAAAAATTGATCATCTTCGAATTATAGACAACATCATGGTGAATCTCTTCTGAACTCTCTCCAGAGCCAACAAACCCTTTCTACATCCCAACTGCATGTAGTACTCCAGCCAAGACATGACCGAGGTTCCATAGAGCAGAACCTCCCGATTTCTGTATTCAATGTCCCCACAGAGGTCAGCAGCATGTGTGTTTCCCTAACCACATCGTCTACTTACAATGCCACCTTCAAGGATCTATACTGAGGTTCCAGTGTTCCCCAAATACATCTACCATTGCTGTACATTCTAGCCTCATTAGCACTTCCAAAATACAAATCATATTTGTCTGGATTAAAATCTGCCAATTTTTCAGCCCATTTCATCAAAACTTCAATATCTCTATAATTTAAGGCTCCCTTCCACTACTATTCACAACTCCTTGTGCCAAAGGGCCTGTTTCCACGCTGTCTGACTAGATCCATAAACGCACAGATCTTGCCATCCACATAATTCACTTAAGATTACAAACATCCATTCGAGCACCAATCCTCAAACCAAATGCCTATGACTAGTGAAACAGTAGAATTGATCGGAGGTTTCGAGGAAAGCCAAAATCTTCACAATTTAAAAAGGCATCTTGAGCAAATGAAGAATCACATCTAAAATGCAACAGACAAATAGCTCAAAAATAGGATAACTAAAGCATCTATTTCCTGGCAAGTTAAGATTTTTCCTCTTCCATTATCAAGTTCCTAATGGGGCAGGAATGGCAGCTCGAGGAGCAGTATGCTGGGAGACGAGTCTAATGTCTCTGATTACTTAGTCTGCAGGGAAGTTTGTTCAGCTACAGCTCATCTCAGATCGCATGAATTATTTGCAACAGTGGTTGGACAATGAGGAGCATACAGGAGGCAGTGAGTGTTATAGATAAGAGTTTCAGAGAGGTGACCACATTACAATTTAGACAGCGAGATGGAAGATTGCCAGTGTTATAGGAATCTTTGTGGTTGTTCCCCTCTCAAACAACTGTGTTTTGGAGCCTTTTTTTTGTGTGTGTGGGGGGGAGGGGGAGAGAAAAGAAGAAAAGATGTCCCAGAGAAAGTGACAACAGCAACCAGGTCAGTGGCATCTCAACTGGCTCTGTTGCTCAGTTGGGTGAGTCAAAGACAAAGCTAGCAAGCTTGATAGGGGACTCAATAGTCAAGGCTTCAGACAGGCATATCTGTTGCGACAAACAAGACTTCCAGATGGTGTGTTGCTCTCCGGGTGCCAGGTTCAAGGACGTCTCTGAGTGGGCATAGGACATTCTGAAATGGGAGAGTGAGCAGTCAGAGGTCAAGGAAAAGCTGCCAGGGTAGTTGGTGGAAGCTGACACAAAAGCAATGTTCGAGGCATTTTTAGACTCACACGAGCAGAATGAATGAATGCTTTGTCACATGTGACAAGTCACCGTGAAATTCTTTGCTTGCATACCTTGCCAAGGTATGCAATAGTCACCCAGACAGGCAGTGAATGGAATATAGATTAAGTGCAGGCAGTATTAATTTAAATTGGCATCATGTTTGGCACAGACATGCCTGTTCCTGTAATGTACTGTTTGATGTTCTAGTCACACATACAGAATGGTCACCATGATAAATTTGATTCTCTGATCATCTAATTGCAAGAGCTTATGGTGCACAAATTGGCTACTTAATGCCTTGAGTTACAATAGCCAATACACTTCCGAAGCACTCATTGACTATACAGCACTTTGGAACACCCCAAAGTCGTAATAAATTCCAATAAATAAAATTATTTCTTCCCTAATAGTTTTGTGGTCCTTAGATCCAATTTAAACATAAAATAAGCCACAAATCACCCTTGCCTTTTCCCAATCACTTTTAATTGCAACCTTTAAATTCCGTTGTCCAACTCTAACTCGGTTAAATGAGAATGAAAACAGAGAAGTGTCTTGCAAACACAACGGTAGAATATTTGACAGCTACATCACAAACCAAAAGATATTAGCACATTTCGAAAATTTGCACTTGCCTCCGTGACACCAAAGGGGATGTTGCCAACATAGAGTCGCCTAGCTTGCCTGGTCATCTGACTGCCAATGATTGGAACTTGCGTGGGTGTGATCGTCACACCACCTACTGTAGAGGTTGCCAACAATGCTGTGGCTGGGATCTGTCCTGCAGCTAAAGAAAAACAAAGGTAGAGGCAGATTATTTTCCTTAGTATAATATAGATGCAGTCCGAGTGCATGTCTGGAACTAGTTTTCATTAAACCAGACATAATAAAAACAGGAAGAATTTACCTTGCATTGCCTTGTACTGCATTGGCGTAATGTGCTCAAAACCTGGCGGAGGTACATCCCAGTATCTATAGGGCTTCTTTCTCCGAGAACGACGAGGAGACCGACTATATTGACAAAACAAACACAATTCAGTCTCAGAGAAATGTGTGGTACCAATATCAGAGGCTATACCACACACCAATCATTTATCTGCAATATCATGTATATCCTGTAGACTGCAAATTGGAAAAAAGGTGTATCTTGTTCAAATAACCATACAATTAGGGTAGGAATATCCAAAAACCTCCCCAAGAATTAAAACTCCCAAAATTTAGGCTGACAGAATCAGGTATTTGATACTTTACAATCAAATAATGTAAACTCATCTATATTTGCTATCATACACTCTTTTTCCAAGTATATTTAAGGAATTAATTTAAGTCATAGATACAGCTAAAAACTTAAAATGTTCCAAACTTTCCAGTACCTTGACCAGAGTCCTTCAGATTGGGAAGTTTTGCTGCAATCTGAGAATTGTATCAGTTATCTTAATTTTGTAAAAGATGGTTCTTTTGCATTCATAACCATAATTCCTTGGTTTACCGCTCCTAGCTTCTCCTCAGTCATTCCACAGGCATTAGAAGATTCTACTCTAAAGTGCGTGACAATAAATCCATTGCATATGGACCAATGCATTATATTTTATCAAAGGTTTGCAGTGTTAATTGAAGAGTCAAAACCTGTTGGGAAGGCTCACAGATGTGACAGAAGGCCTCCCAATTTATCAGGATTTGTAACCTACTATGTACATTGAACCATTAAAAGTCAAGAGAGTCAAGAGTGTTTTATTGTCATATGTCCCAGATAGGACAATGAAATTCTTGCTTGCTGCAGCGCAACAGAATATGTAAACATAGTACATAACGGGAGAAGAAAAAAATGACGACGGTTATCAGAGATGTTTATAGTCATAACAACATTGGGGAAGGGGCAGATAATCATCGACCAGACACCTAGTTTCCTGAAAAGATACTCAATTCAGTGTAATTAAAGGTGTCAGTGTAACAGTAGACTACACAAAAACACTCTGTGCTGGCACTGGGTGACAAGCACAGGCAGTTTTGTTTACTGGTTCAGGTAGTGGCGCAGCGGTAGAGTGGCTCCCTTAGATCGCCAGAGACCCGGGTTTGATCCTGACTACGAGTGCTATCTGTACAGGATTTTAGGTTAATTGGGTTTGGTAAAAGTTATAAATCATTTCTAACGTGTAAGATAGTGCTACTATATGGGGCGATTACTGGTCAGCGCGGACAAGGTGGGGCAAAGGGCCTATTTCTACACTGTATCTCTAAAGTCTAAAGGCTCATCTGCAGCATGTTGCACGGAGTTTTATTCACTCGAAAACTACCTCACAGGTAGAAAAGAAAACAAGTATAGTTTATTGGTGAACATAATACTATAATTGCATACTGGTCACTGCAGCCAATTCACTTTCAGCACACTCTGATGCAGCAGTGGGACATCTGTTGGCAATAAGAATATCTCTTGTTGTTTGTGGGAACGCCCATTCTTTGTAAAGATTCTGTATTAACAATCTTGGTATGCAAATGTTTCAGAAATTTATAAAAATTACCTGTGTCGCTTTCGTTCTCGGGAAGTGCTTCGCTTATCTTTGCTTCTACTTCTCCCTCCTCGACTTCTACTTCTTTTGTCTCGACTACGACTGCGTTTGTCTCTGCTTCGACTTCTCCGTTTTTTATCCCGACTTCTACTTCTGGAAACGCTTCGACTCTTCTTCTTGTGACGCTCCCTTTCGCGTTCTAGAAAAAGTATTCGGATATCAGTATTCAATGAAACACTAATTATAATTGGGATATATTACTTTTACAAAATGAGAGTCAACATTAGCTCACGGAATGAAACCAAATTAAGTAATTTTGCTTGTTCCACTGGAAAGTGTTCACAACTCAAAACTTCCAAATGAGGGGTGAAAATTCTCAAAATTCCAATGTGCATGATTATCAGAGTTGTACTGTTGATTGCCAGTGAAGCAGTAAGAATCACAATGAACCTGCACAAGACTTGATAGAGGCTTTCCATGTTGAGGAAACAGACAGACCTCCAACATCCCTTAATTGGCTTTTGTTATTGCCGCAAAAATTCAGTCAGGTCATTCTATTAAATCCATGCCGAATATCTTTGGTTAATCAGTGGCTTTTTAAATGAAGGCATATATTGTTTAACAAAATTAATTTCACTGGTTTTCGTCAACATTGAAGTTGAATTGGCTGTGCTTACCTTTAAAAATTGGAGAGACAAAGGACACGCCATGGTACAACACCGGCAGTCCTCTAAACCTCTGGCATTATTCCTTTGGCCAGGAAAGATTGAAAAGAATACACGTCAGAGACTCTACAATTTCCTCACATATCTTTTAGCAATTTGGGATCATTTTCTTTGAGGCATGCTGATTTATCAAGATTTTCCTTTGTGACCAAAATGTCCAGCTAACGAAGAGATTGGACTCTATTCCCACTGACCTCGGTAAGTTCTTCAGTCACACTTAGTTAAGTGCATTTTAGTTTTGATATACAACGTGGAAACAGGCAATCGGCCCATCGAGTCTGTGCCAACCAATAATCACCTCAACACTAGTTCTATCCTACCCGCTAGGGACAATTTACAGAAACCAATTAACCTACAAACCTGCATGTCTTTGGAATGTGAGAGGAAACCAGAGAAACCCCAAGTGGTCACAGGGAGAACATACACACTCCATACAGACAGCACCCATAGTCAGGAATGAACCTAGGTCTCTGCAGCACTGTAGTATTTCCGGTGCTGCTGGTAGTATTTCCCCGATATTCAAGACAGTGATTTTCTTTTCTGGAATTCAACATTTGGATTAAGGCTGTGATATGCCCTTGGCAGAGTCCGAAATTACATTAGCAAACATGTTATTGATGATTAAGTACCACCCGACAGCAGAGCCGTTGAGATCTTCCAATACTTTGTGGTAAATTAATGGAGGAGCATTTAGTTCAATTGCATTCAATCTATTTTTTGTGGGACAAGGATGCATGCTATTTTTGTATATTATTACATAAAGTCCAAATTATTGGACCCAAACTATCACTTATGATTAACGGATCCAAGCATTAAACCAAGGTAGATCTATTGTAGACACAAAATGCTGGAGTAACTCAGCGGGACAGGCAGCATCTCTGAAGAGAAGGAATGGGTGACGTTTCGGGTCGAGACCCTTCCAAAATGTCACTAACAGTGTCTGGACAATCTTCTGGCGAGAATCACACCTGTCTACTTAGGACTCAAATGTTGTGATGCTATTTGGAAGAGAATCACAGCAATTCTGAGAAGATGATTAATGAAATGGTTAATAGCCAGTTCATTGGCTATATTTAAGTGGGAGTTAGATGTGGCCCGTGTGGCTAAAGAGAACGGAGAGAATGGAGGAACAGCTTCTTCCCTGCAGCCATCAGGCTATTAAACACAATGAATAACCTCTGAACTGAAAAATACTATATTATTATTGCACTATATTTGTTATTTATTGAACTTTTTCTTTTTTTTCCTCTTCCCCCGTTATGTACTATGTTTACATAGTCACATATTCTGTTGTGCTGCAGCAAGGAAGAATTTCATTGTCCCATCTGGGACATATGACAATAAAACACTCTTGACTATGGGTTCAAATGACATTACACCAGATTAGAATTTGTTTGCAGTACGGCTGAGGCCACACGCAAATCTAAGGAACAGCACCTGACATTTTGCTTGGATAAACATACTACCTGACGGTCTGAATTCCCCAATTTTAAACATCTGCTACAAAACCTCCCTCGCCTGTCCCTAACCAACAATGAGCTTATCAGGGAACCTCCTTGCCTGAAGTCATCTGTTGCCGGTCCCGAATTGTCCTGTTGTCTTCATCGTTTCCAGCTAATCTATCTCTCCCTACTAAACCCATTTTGCCCATAACTTCCGACACCTGCACTAATCAAAAATCTATCTATCTCTGCCTTAACAATATTCACTGACTTGGCCTCTTAAGCCTTCTGTGGCAAAGAATTCCAGTAAATGGGACTAACTTAGATGAGGCATCTTGGATGACATGGATGAGTTGGAGCAAAGAGCCTGTTTCGGTACTGATCATTCATTTGTCAAGGCTTTTACAGATCTGTAGCCTATTTGATCTCCACTCACCTGGCAAAGCCATTGTTCCTAGTCTACACTGCCTCTATTGCAAGTACCGTATTTCCCGGCAATGAAGACGCTATTTTTTACCCAAAAAGGCACGAAAATTTACCTGCATCTTGGAAGCCAAAGGTTAGGTTGTTAGCCAAGAAAGATAGACTTGGCTATCCCTCAGCACACCAACATCAAGACCGATGTTGCTGTACTGAGGGATAGCCAAGTCTATCCCTTATTGCTGGCAGCTGATGGGAAGCAGCAGTAAAAGGACAGCTCCGCTGGAGGGTGGGGAGGAGGAGTTCCTTCACAGCGTGTGGGGAGTCTGGCTAGGGGTAAAGTTGTGGGGAGGGCAGGAGCATTGAGAAGGAGGGGGTCGGGGATCATGCCAGCAACTTACTCACTCATCGCTGCCGTGGCACTTCGGGCGTGGAGCCACCCCATTGTGGCCAGGGAGGGAAGTAGCTCGGGTGGCTCGAGCGGCCGCCGGGACCGGACTGCGGAACCGCCCACCCGCCAGCCAGCCACGGTGTCCTTTGTCATATGCGTAACCAGTGGAGGTGGTTGTTGGTGGGAAGCTACTGGGCGTAAGGCTGGCTGTTCCGTCCCGGGCTCTCTCTCTCTCGCTCTACTAGTCCCGGGGCAGACGACCTGGGCGCTACAGCCAGTCCCGGGGCAGGTGATTTGGAAACTGCAGCTAGTCCCGGGGACGCGAGGGATCTGGGAACTGAAGCCAGCCCCGGGGCACGCAGTCGATGTTACCGACCAAACCGATGATCCTGCCCCACCATCCTTTTCTCAAAATTTAACAACTTAAATTGGGGGTGCGTCTTCATTGCCGGGAAATATGGTATATCCTTTTTTAAGTGGAGGCCCCAAAGATGTACTCCAGGTGCATTCTTACCAAAACCCTATACTCATTACAAGAGATTTACTACCAAAGCTTCTCGTAATTAAGGCCATTGAATCTTTTGCTTTCCAAATTCCTTCCGGCTCCTGCCCATTTGGGTTTCAGTGTGGTTTAAAGGACACGCTGGAGCTTTTGAACATCAACGTTACCTAATCTCTCATAATAAAAATAATACCTTTTTCATTTGCTTTGTGCACCAAAATGAATAACTTCACATTTTTTCCACATTATATTTTTGTAGTGTTCTTGCCCTCTAAAATTGACAGCGCTCTGTTGAATCATCATTGCATCCTCCTCCTTACTCAATTCCACTTAGTTATGCATCAGCAACAAACTTGGAGTTACGACATTTTGTTCTCCCAATATAAATTAAGAATGCAAATTATGAATGGCTTGGATTCAAGCACCATAACTATTAACAATGAAACAGAGCATTGGAGTTCAAAACATCAAAGCACAATGTGTGAGATCATGGGAGATTCAAAACAGACTTCCCCATAGGTTGTTGAAGAAACTGAGACCACTCTCTCCCAAATATTATTGAGATTGTGGAGGAACAGCTGAATGTTTTTGACCAAGAATTTAGCTGTAGAAAGCATGTGGCATTTAAACCTGGACATTTCTAAAATACATAAAAAGTGTTAATGTTTACCTATTACCAGGCTTCTGAACAATCCTTTCATAAACTAGGGCATAGCCCGATTCTCCTGTATCTCATTGGACTGTCTCGGAAACAGTTGCGCTACAATGATGCCAACAATATTCTGCGCTCTTATCTTTCTCTTTGCTTTACCTATTGTACGAGTTTGGCTTGGCTATATTTAAGGATTTATGTTTATAAGTTAGGCCACATTTGGTATATTGCATACACTTTATGTCACCCCATTACAGTAAGGATGTGAAAGCTTTGGAAAGGATGCAGAGGTTTACAGAATGATGCTTGGATTAAGGGGTATTAGCTTCAGAGAGAGGTTGGACAGACTTGGATTGTTTTCTCTGGAATAACAGAGGTTGCAGGGAGATCTGACTGAAGTACATAAAATTATGAGAGGCATAGGTAAGGTAGTCAGAATCTTTTTCCATAGATGAAAAAAATCAAATACTAGAGGGCATAGCATTATGGTGAGAGGTGCAAAGTTTAAAGGAGATGTACAAGGCAAGTTTTTAACACCAAGGGTGGTGAGTGCCTGGAACACGCTGGAGGAGGTGGTGGTTTATGCAGATACATTGGTGGCATCTAAAATACTTTTGTATGTGGATATGCAGGTAATGGAGGCATATGGGCTGTGTGAGGGTCTTGACACCATGTTTGGCATATACATTGTGGGCCGAAGGACCTGCTCTTGTGCTGTACCGTTCAATGTTCTATGAAACTTGATTGCCATAGAGGTCTCTGCAGTGACACAAGCAGGACAAATTTCTTTATGAATGCCTAAAACTTAGAAAGTTTGCAAAGCGGTAAATTCCTGGTTCATGTGGACTGATGATACAGTCAGTGAAGTGTTTTTTTCCGCTGGAATTTGCGTGTCTGCCCTAATGTAGCAGTTAGCAGTATTTCGTGAAATGTGGCGGAGAACAGCCATGGCATTCGAGAACTATCCCTCGGTTGTGAACATTAAGTGACGGACTCTGATCAAGGTATAAAGTTGCAGTTGAAGAAGGCATAAATCTCAAGGAGGACAAAGAATGTGTTCATAAGATCACGTGATAGTAAAAGAATTAGGCCATTTGGATATGCAATGGAAGACATTTAAAGACTGCATGGATGAACTACAAAAATTGTTCATCCCAGTTTGGCAAAAGAATAAATCAGGGAAGGTAGTACATCCGTGGATAACAAGGGAAATCAGGGATAGTATCAAAGCGAAGGATGATGCGTACAAATTAGCCAGAAAAAGCAGCATACCGGAGGACTGGGAGAAATTCAGAGACCAGCAGAAGAGGACAAAGGGCTTAATTAGGAAAGGAAAAATAGATTATGAAAGAAAACTGGCAGGGAACATAAAAACTGACTGCAAAACTTTTTATAGATATGTGAAAAGAAAGGGATTAGTTAAAACAAATTTAGGTCCCTTGCAGTCAGAAACAGGTGAGTTGATCATGGAGAACAAGGATATGGCGGACCAATTGAATAACTACTTTGGTTCCGTCTTTACTAAGGAAGACATAAATAATTTGCCGGAAATAGCAGGGGACCGCGGGTCAAAGGAGTTGGAGGAATTGAGTGAAATCCAGGTTAGCCGGGAAGTGGTGTTGGGTAAATTGAATGGATTAAAGGCCGATAAATCCCCAGGGCCAGATAGGCTGCATCCCAGAGTACTTAAGGAAGTAGCTCCAGAAATAGTGGATGCATTAGTAATAATCTTTCAAAACTCTTTAGATTCTGGAGTAGTTCCTGAGGATTGGCGGGTAGCAAACGTAACCCCACTTGTTAAGAAGGGAGGGAGAGAGAAAACGGGAAATTACAGACCAGTTAGTCTAACATCGGTAGTGGGGAAACTGCTAGAGTCAGTTATTAAAGATGGGATAGCAGCACATTTGGAAAGTGGTGAAATCATTGGACAAAGTCAGCATGGATTTACAAAAGGTAAATCATGTCTGACGAATCTTATAGAATTTTTCGAGGATGTAACTAGTAGCGTGGATAGGGGAGAATCAGTGGATGTGGTGCATCTGGACTTCCAGAAGGCTTTCGACAAGGTCCCACATAAGAGATTAGTATACAAACTTAAAGTACACGGCACTGGGGGTTCAGTATTGATGTGGATAGAGAACTGGCTGGCAAACAGGAAGCAAAGAGTAGGAGTAAACGGGTCCTTTTCACAATGGCAGGCAGTGACTAGTGGGGTACCGCAAGGCTCAGTGCTGGGACCCCAGCTATTTACAATATATATTAATGATCTGGATGAGGGAATTGAATGCAATATCTCCAAGTTTGCGGATGACACTAAGCTGGGGGGCAGGGTTAGCTGTGAGGAGGATGCTAGGAGACTGCAAGGTGACTTGGATAGGCTGGGTGAGTGGGCAAATGTTTGGCAGATGCAGTATAATGTGGATAAATGTGAGGTTATCCATTTTGGTGGCAAAAACAGGAAAGCAGACTATTATCTAAATGGTGGCCGACTAGGAAAAGGGGTGATGCAGCGAGACCTGGGTGTCATGGTACACCAGTCATTGAAAGTAGGCATGCAGGTGCAGCAGGCAGTAAAGAAAGCAAATGGTATGTTAGCTTTCATAGCAAAAGGATTTGAGTATAGGAGCAGGGAGGTTCTACTGCAGTTGTACAGGGTCTTGGTGAGACCACACCTGGAGTATTGCGTACAGTTTTGGTCTCCAAATCTGAGGAAGGACATTATTGCCATAGAGGGAGTGCAGAGAAGGTTCACCAGACTGATTCCTGGGATGTCAGGACTGTCTTATGAAGAAAGACTGGATAGACTTGGTTTATACTCTCTAGAATTTAGGAGATTGAGAGGGGATCTTATAGAAACTTACAAAATTCTTAAGGGGTTGGACAGGCTAAATGCAGGAAGATTGTTCCCGATGTTGGGGAAGTCCAGGACAAGGGGTCACAGCTTAAGGATAAGGGGGAAATCCTTTAAAACCGAGATGAGAACTTTTTTCACACAGAGAGTGGTGAATCTCTGGAACTCTCTGCCACAGAGGGTAGTCGAGGCCAGTTCATTGGCTATATTTAAGAGGGAGTTAGATGTGGCTAAGGGGATCAGAGGGTATGGAGAGAAGGCAGGTACGGGATACCGAGTTGGATGATCAGCCATGATCATATTGAATGGCGGTGCAGGCTCGAAGGGCCGAATGGCCTACTCCTGCACCTAATTTCTATGTTTCTATTCAGCCCATTAAGTCTACTCTGCCATTCAATCAGGGCTGATCTATCTCACTCCTAACTCCATTCTCCTGCCCTCTTCCCATACCCCCGTACTAATCAAGAATGTATCTATCTTGGCCAAAAATATCCCTTGACGGCCACCACTGCCTTTTCTGGCAATTAATTCCACAGATTCACCACCCTCTGACTAAATAAATTCCTCCTCATTTCCTTCCTAAAGGAACATCCTTTAATTCTGAGGCTATGACCTCTGGTCCTAGACTGTCCCACGAGTGGAAACATCCTCTCTACATCCACTCTATCCATGCCTTTCACTGTTCATCAGTGGGGAGTGGGTGTAGTCAACAACATGGAAGCGTATGCGTGCAGTTAACAGGAAAGAGAGTGTAGGAAAGATTACGCTTAAACTGATAGGGGAGGGGGGGGGGGGGGGGGGGGAACCAATGGAAGGTGATAGAGGGCCATAAAAGGAGGACAGAAGCAAAAGGTAGACGCAAGATGAGAAAAACAAATCTGAAAGGTTTGTGCCTTAATGCGAGGAGCATTCGTACTAAGGTGGATGAATTGAATGTGCAGTTAGCAGTTAAGGAGTTTGATATAGTTGGAATTACAGAGACATGGCTCCAGGGTGACCAGGGCTAGGAGCTAAACATGCTGGGTTTTCGATATTCAGGATGGATAGATAGAAAGGAAGAGGGGGGTGGCATTGCTGGTTAAAGAGATTCATGCAATAACAAGGAGAGACACTAGGTTGCTTACTGTTGAATCAGTATGGGTAGAATTGCGAAATAGCCAAGGGCAGAAAATGATTGTTGGAGTTGTATACAGACTACCAAACAGCAGTAGGGAGGTTGGGGATAGCACCAAGCAGGAAATTAGGGATGCGTGTCACAAAGATACAACAATTATCATGGGTGAATTTAATCTACATATAGATTGGTCCCACCAAATTGGTAGCAGCGCTGAGGATTTCCTGGAATGTACACAGGATGGTTTTTTAAACCAATATGCAGAGAAACCGACTAGAGGGAAGGCCATCCTTGACTGGGTATTGTGTAATGAGAAGGGATTAGTTAGCGATCTTGTTGTGCAGAGCCCCTTGGGCAACAGTGACCATAATAGGACAGAGAGTGACACGGTTAATTCAGAGACTAGGGTCCTGACCTTGAAGAAAGGAGATTTTGAAGGTACGAGACAGGAATTGGCTAGGACTGGCAAATTATATTTAAAGGGTTGACGGTGGAGATACAATGACAAATATTTAAAGACTGCATTGATGAACTCCAAAAATTATCAAGTCAAGTTTATTCGTCACATACACACACGAGATGTGCAGTGAAATGAAAAGTGGCAATGCTCGCGGACTTTGTGCAAAAAGACAAACAAACAAACAAACAGAATGTAACAGAATCACAGATTCTTTTTCATATTAAATATTGTGGGCGGAAGGAAAAAGGGAAAAAAACAGCGATTTTTAAAAAAAGCAGTAGAGTGGTACAGTAAAGTTAGTCCCTGGTGAGATAGGAGTTTACAGTCCTAATGGCCTCTGGGAAGAAGCTTCTTCTCAACCTCTCCGTTCTCACAGCATGGCAACGGAGGCGTTTGCCTGACGGTAGCAGCTGGAACAATCCGTTGCAAGGGTGGAAGGGGTCTCCCATGATTTTATTGGCTCTGGGGTTGCACCTCCTGATGTATATTTCCTGCAGGGGGGCTCTCTCTCTCTCTCATCTTGACAGCCAGAAGGCTGGCTACGTGAGGATGCTGTTCATAAACTTCAGTTCAGCCTTCAACACGATAATCTCCACCAGGCTGGCCGAGAAGCTACTGGAATTAGGGCTCAACACCTGTGTGCCTGGGCCCTGGACTTTCTCACCGCCAGGCCCCAGGTAGTCAAGATGGGAGGGAATACATCAAAGTCCCTCACCCTGAGCACAGGATCAGGGTGAAACGGGGAATGCGGGTCAACCATGGCTAACGAGGGAAATCAAGGATAGTGTTAAATTCAAGGAAGAGGCATATAAATTGGCCAGAGGAAGCAGAAAACCGGGGGACTGGGAGAAATTTAGAACTCAACAGGACAAAGGGGTTAATTAAGAGGGGGGGGGGTGAAGAGCATGAAAGAAGGCCTGTGGGGAATATAAAAATGGACTCTAAAAGCTTCTTTAGATGTGTAAAAAGGAAAAGATTAGTGACAACTAACTTACGTCCCTTACAATCAGAGACAGGTGACTTTATAATGGGAGACAAGGAAATGGCAGAACAGTTAAATGAGTACTTTGGTTCTGTCTTCACTAAGGAAGACACAAACAATCTCCCAGAAATACTAGGAGACCGAGGATCTAGTGGGAGGGAGGAACTGAAAGGAATCCAGTCAGGAAATGGTGTTAGGTAAAATGTTGGGACTGAAGGACAAATAAATCCTCAGGGCCTGATTATCTGTATCCAAGAGCACTCAAGGAGGTGGCCCTAGAAATCGTGGAGGCATTGGTGATCATTTTCCAATGTTCTCTCGATTCTGGATCAGTTCCTGTGGACTGAAAGGTAGCCACTCATTTTTTTTTTAAAAGACAGGAGGGAGAGAGAAAACAGGGATTTATGGACCAGTAGTGGGGAAGATGCTTGAGTCGATTATTAAAGATATTATAGCAGTGCATTTGAAAAACAGTGATAGGATCAGTCAAAGTCAGCATGGGTTTATGATGGGGAAATCATGCTTGACTAATCTTCTGGAATTTTTTGAGGATGTAACAAGTAGAATGGAATATGGAGAGCCAGTGCATGTTGTGTATCTGGAATTTCAAAAAGCCTTTGACAAGGCCCCACGCAAAAGATGAGTGTGCAAAATCAGAGCACATGGTATTGGGGGTAGGGTATTGACATAGATAGAGAACTGGTTGGCAGACAGGAAGCTAAGAGTAGGAATTAACATGTCCTTTTCAGAATGGCAGGCAGTGACTAGTGGGATGTCACAAATTTGCGGATGACAAAGCTGGGTGGTAGTGTGAGCTGCGAGGAGGATGCTATGAAGTTGGATAAGTGGGCAGATGCAGTATAATGTGGTTAAATGTGAGGTTATCCACTTTGGTGGCAAGAACACGAAGGCAGATTATCATCTGGTGTCAAATTAGGAAAATCTGAATGGTGTCAGATTAGCTGTGAGGCTGCAGGTTGACTTGCATAGGTTAGGTGAGTGGGCAGATGCAGTATAATGTGGATAAATGCGAGGTTATTCACTTTGGTGGCAAGAACAGGAAGGCACCTAATGGCGTCAGATTAGGAAATGGGGAGGTGCAACTAGACCTGGGCATGCTTGTGCTTGTACATCAGTCACTGAAAGTAAGCATGCAGATACAGCAGGCAGTGAAGAAAGCTAATGGCATGTTGGCCTTCATTGCGAAAGGATTTGAGTTTAGGAGCAAGGCGGTCCCACTGCAGTTGTACAGAGTATTGCACGCAATTTTGGTCTCCTAATTTGAGGAAGGACATTATTGCTATTGAGGTAGTGCAACGTAGGTTCATCAGGTTAACTCCCGGGATGGCGGGACTGACATATGACGAAAGAATGGGTCGACTGGGCTTGTATTCACTGGAATTTAGAAGGACGAGAGGGTATCTTATAGAAACATATGAAATTCTTAAAGGATTGGACAGGTTAGATGCAGGAAAAATGTTCCCGATGTTGGGGAGTCCAGAACCAGGGGCACAGTTTAAGAATAAGGGGTAATTTAGGGCTGAGATAAGGAAAAATGTCTTCACCCAGAGTTGTGAATCTGTGGAATTCTCTACCACTGAAACAGGGCTCGAAATTAAGTTGCCCGGGTGCCAATGGGGTCCGAAAGTGCCACGGGGCAACCTAAAACCCTGCCATTTTGCCCGGCTTGACAAGCACCCGGAACACCTATCGTTTAATTCTGAGCGGTCCCCCTCTCTGTCTCTCTCTCTGTAACTCTCCGTCTCCGCCCGCTATCCTTATCCGTGTCCGGGCTGTCGGGTCTCCGTTCTCCGCCCGCTACTCCTCTGCCGGCACGGCCGGCCGCCTTACACATGTGCACTGCCACGGCCTGCACATCCTCCCCTTCACATGCACACAACCACGGCCAGCACATCATTGGCCGCGGTTGTGCGCATGTGCCGCCCTGCACTTGCGCACTGCGACGGCAATTGGTCGGCGTCGGGCACTTTCTCCATCCCTTTGCATTTTGGGAGGTCTGGCTGCCATTGCCTCGCCGCGACCGCTGAAAACAAACGTAGAATCACTCCCTGGAGCTGGAGTAACTCTTGCTTCTTGGTTTCCTGGTCCTCCAAATGGAATTTAAATTGTAATGGACCCACCACCACCAAAATCCAAACTCTGAAAAATAACAGCCTATTGCACTTTATCTGTTTATTTATTGTGTATATACAGTGGCTTGCAAAAGTATTCATACCCCTTGAACTTTTCCACATTTTGTCACGTTACAACCACAAACGTAAATGTATTTTATTGGGGTTTTATGTGATAGACCAACACAAAGTGGTGCATAATTGTGAAGTGGAAGGAAAATGATACATGGTTTTCAAATTTTATTACAAATAAAAAACTGAAAAGTGTGGCGTGCAAAAGTATTCAGCCCCCCGAGTCAATACTTTGTAGAACCACCTTTCGCTGCAATTACAGCTGCAAGTCTTTTGGGGTATGTCTCTACCAGCTTTGCACACCTAGAGACTGAAATTTTTGCCCATTCTTCTTTGCAAAATAGCTCAAGCTCTGTCAGATTGGATGGAGAGCGTCTGTGAACAGCAATTTTCAAGTCTTGCCAGAGATTCTCAATTGGATTTAGGTCTGGACTTTGACTGGGCCATTCTAACACATGAATATGCTTTGATCTAAACCATTCCATTGTAGCTCTGGCTGTATGTTTAGGGTCGTTGTCCTGCTGGAAGGTGAACCTCCGCCCCAGTCTCAAGTCTTTTGCAGACTCTAACAGGTTTTCTTTCAAGATTGCCCTGTATTTGGCTCCATCCATCATCCCAGCTTCCCTGTCCCTGCTGAAGAAAAGCATCCCCACAGCATGATGTTGCCACCACCATGTTTCACAGTGGGGATGGTGTGTTCAAGGTGATGTGCAGTGTTAGTTTTCCGCCACATAGCGTTTTGCATTCAGGCCAAAAACTTAAATTTTGGTCTCATCTGACCAGAGCACCTTCCTCCACATTTGCTGTGTCCCCCACATGGCTTGTGGCAAACTGCAAACGGGACTTCTTATGGCTTTTTTTCAACAATGGCTTTCTTCTTGCCACTCCTGATTTGTGGAGTGCACGACTAATAGTTGTCCTGTGGACAGATTCTCCCGCCTGAGCTGTGGATCTCTGCAGCACCTCCAGAGTTACCATGGGCCTCTTGGCTGCTTCTACGATCAATGCTCTCCTTGCCTGGCCTGTCAGTTTAGGTGGACGGCCATGTCTTGGTAGGTTTGTAGTTGTTCCATACTCTTTCCATTTTCGGATGATGGATTGAACAGTGCTCCGTGAGATGTTCAAAGCTTGGGATATTTTTTTATAACCTAACCCCGCTTTAAACTTCTCCACAACTTTATCCCTAACCTGTCTGGTGTGTTCCTCGGGCTTCATGATGCTGTTTGTTCACTAATGTTCTCTAACAAACCTCTGAGGCCTTCACAGAACAGCTGTATTTAGACTGAGATTAGATTACACACAAGTGGACTCTATTTACTAATTAGGTGACTTCTGAAGGCAATTGGTTGCACTGGATTTTATTTAGGGGGATCAGAGTAAAGGTGGCTGAATACTTTTGCACGCCACACTTTTCAGTTTTTTATTTGTAAAAAAATTTGAAAACCATGTATCATTTCCCTTCCACTTCACAATTATGCGCCACTTTGTGTTGGTCTATCACATAAAATCCCAATAAAATACATTTACTTCTGTGGTTGTAACGTGACATAATGTGGAAACGTTCAAGGGGTATGAATACTTTTGCAAGCCACTGTATATGGTCTATGGTATATAGACACACTGAACTCTTATCTCCTGTTCTGTATTATGTTTAAATGTTCTGTTATGCTGCAGCAAGCAAGAATTTCATTGTCTTATCTGGGACACATGACAATAACTCTCTTGACTTGGACTTAAGCAAAAAAAGGGTTCTTGGGGAAAAAAGAATTTAGTTGCATCTGGTTGGGTAACTATGGTAGGGTGAAGACTATTCCATGCTTTAATTGTGCGGAGGAACTCCATGGAACAGCCAGCATCTCTGGTTAGAAGAAATTGGGTGACGTTTCGGGTAGAGACCCTTCTTTAGATTTCCTCTGGTTTTAGTGTTTTTAGTTTAATTTAAAGATACAGCGTGGAAACAGGGTCTTCAGCCCACCAACCACCCATACACTAGTTCTACCCCACACATTAGCGACGCGTCAAGAGTCTTTTATTCTCACGTCCCAGTTAGAAGAACAATGAAATCCTTACTTGCAGCAGCACAACAGAATATGTAAACATAGTACAGGTACTCTGTAAACAATGTTATAAACAAGAAAACAAAACAATACACGCATATATATATAACACACACACAAACACCCTCCTGGGATTAATAAAGTTATATCATATAGTATTGTGTGTATAGGAGAGAACTGCAGGTGCTGGTTTAAACTGAAGATAGACTCAAAAAGCTGGAGTAACTCAACAGGAAACCATTACGTTTTGGGTTGGGTCTGAAAAAGGTTCCTGCACACCTTTGGAATGCGGAAGGAAACAAGAGCACCCAGAAAAAAACGATCAAATGCAATCAAAGGGAAAAAGAGCAAACTCCATATGGACAGCACCCATATTCAGGATCAATTACAGGTCTGGCAATTTTAGGCAGCAACTTTATGGCCAATGTACTGCCCCATAGGCTTGAACTGAATTAAAACAGACAGTAGCTGTAAAAGGGGACATAGCGTCACTTTGAGATTTAAGACTGAAAATGGATAGGTTATTTTTTTTTTTTAGTAACCAAAGGTATTAACATATAATTTTTTGTGTGTTGGAAAACAAAATATAGTGGCACAGCTGGTGGACTTGCTGCCTCACACGCCAGAGATCTGTGTTTGATCCTGTCTTCTGACACCGTCTGTGTTGAATTTGCACATTCTCCCTGCAAGCGTGTGGGTTTCCTCCCACATTCCAAAGACACATTGGCTTTGTAGGTTAAGTTGTCTCTGTAAAATTGCCCCTAATGTGTAGGGAGTGGGTGAGGAAAGTAGGATAACAGAACTTGTGTGAATGGGTTGACAAAAATGCTGGAGAAACTCAGTGGGTGAGGCCGCATCTATGGAGCGAAGAAAATAGGGATGTTTTGGGACGAGACCCTTCTTCAGACTGATGTGAGGCTTGAGGTGGGGGGGGGGGGGGGGGGGGGGGGGGGGGAAGAAGAAAGGAAGAGGCAGAGGCAGAGGGCTGAGGGAGAGCTGGGAAGCGGAGAAGAAAGCAGGGACAACCTGAAATTGGAGAAGTCAATGTTCATACTGCTGGGATGTAAACTACCCAAGCGAAATATGAGGTGCTGTTCTTCTAATTTGCTGTGGGCCTCACTCGGGCCATGGAGGAGGCCCAGGACAGAAAGGTCGGATTCGGAATGGGAGGGGGAGTTGAAGTGCTGAGCCACCAAGAGATCAGGTTGGTTATTGCGAACTGAGTGGAGTTGTTGTGCGAAGCGATCGCCAAGCCTACACTTGGTCTCACCGAGGTTGATCATGCGCTGAATAATCCAACCAGATTTTTGTTTGGAAGTGGAAAGAGATAATAGAAATTGCATTCATTGCAACGTGTAAAAAGAGATGAGATGCTGTATTGTAATTTTGCTGCATGTCATTGTGGTATATATCAAGTCTTGATTGGTGAAGGTACACAAAAAAGCTGGAGAAACTCAGCAGGTGCAGCAGCATCTATGGAGCGAAAGGAAATAGGCAACGTTTCGGGCCGAAACCCTTCTTCAGACTTGATTGGTGAATACGTTTAGTTTGTGACTTCATTTGAAGCAGAAATAATATGCGAATGCTTAATTGACCATAATTCCGACTGGAAATGGTCCGAGCACATTATCGCACGCGTCATGCAAGCTGTCTTAAATGACCACCTAAACTATCATTTGGCAACCTAAATAGCTGCTGAGGTTGCCCGGCTGGCAACAGGGAAAAAAAGTCAAGTGAGAGCCCTGCTGAATTCACTGGATGTTTTCAAGAGTTAGATTTAGCTCCAAAGGCTAAAGGAATCAAGGGATATGGGGCGAAAAGCAGGAACGGGGTACTGATTTTAGATATATCAGCCATGAACATATTGAATCGTGGTGCTGGCTCGAAGGGCCAAATGTCCTCCTCTTTCACCTATTTCTCCGTCCTAAACTCCAGCAAGTAGAGGCCCAGTGCCATCAAACACTCATCATGTTAACCCACTCATATCTGGGAAAATTATCCTAATCTTCCTCTCGACCCTCTCCAGCACCAGCACCTCAAATAAGGGGCCCAAAATTGCTCACAATACTCGAAATGCAGTCTGGCCAGCACCTTAGAGCCTCAGCATTACATGTTTTAATATTCTAGTCCACTCGAAATAAATGCGAGCATTGCATTTACCATCCTTACTACCTATTCGACTTGCAAATTAACTTTTTGGGAATATAGTATTATCTGATATGATAGCATGCAAAACAAAGCCTATCACGATACCCACTGTACAAGTGAAAATGAGCCTAATTCTAATTCTGCTGCAAACTACAGTAAAACTCCAATAATCCAGCAACCCTCAGGATGAAATGCCAGACTAAAATATTCCAGTCTATAGGATGTCACTCCAATGCTTTGTTGTTACCTTCTCCCAACTAAAAATGATCTATTCTACATTTTCCTTGACCACCATTCTCTTTGTCTTGTTTTCACACCTTTCACTTCCTTATCTATACACTTCCTTATCCATGTTCCCCTGATATCAGTCTGAAGAAAGGTCTTGGACTGAAACATCACCCATTCCTCCTCTCCAGATGCTGCCTGTCCTGCATTTTGTGCCCATCATCACTACAGATCCTGAGCACCAACTGACCCCATTGCATGCATGATTCCAGCACTGGCCACATAACCAGCTCAATGTATTTGGTTGTACACCCTGCTTGTCTTCCCGCTTCCACTTCCACAGTTATTTCTCCCCTCCCCTTGCACCCACACTACTTCCACTCGCTTCACAATTCAATCCTTATCTCACATCTTTTCACCTCTGGTCTTTGTCCTACCATCTGCCTATCACCCCTTCCTTCCTTCCACCTGTATACACTTATCATTTGCCAGGCTTTATCCTGCCTGTTCTCTCTTCCATCATTCCATCTACCCCCCCCCCCCCCCCCATCACTCTGAAGGGTCGCGACCCGAAACGTCACCCATTTCTTCTCTTCAGAGATGCTGTCTGTCCCCCTGAGTTACTCTAAAGGGCCTGTCCCACTTACACGACTTTTCAGTGGACTGTCTGCGACCTTCGAGCTCGGGGGCACTCGCCTGAAAAACCACGAGCAGGAACGACCGTCAGCGCGGAACACACACACACACGGTAAGTCCTTTAAAAGAGCGGGAAGGGGAGGGGAGAAGGGGAGACACTTTTAAGAAGCCAGACAACTTTTAATAAGCCAGAGATACACAGCTGTGAAGTTTAGCAGGCATTTAACATTACCAGTCGGTTTTCCTTGGTTCTGAAAACTCGTGCTTACGTTTTTTTCCCTCCAATGAGCCAATTAAAATGCCCGGTCAGCAAAGGAGATTTCCTACAGCTACCTCGACTACCTACAACGACATGGCGACCCCACTACCACTGCACTTCGTTCTCAAAAGTACCAATGTTCTCCACGGCGCCGCTCTCCACCAATCGCGGAAAACTTTTGAATGGTGAAAAATGTTGCGCACCCATACTGAGGCCGCGAATAGTTACCACCATGCGGGAACTCTTCTCGACCATGAAGGAGACTGGTGAGACTACCTACGAACATGTGGTGACCATATGGCGAGCGCAGTTTCCTGAACTCGCAAATAAGGTCCCCTAAGTGGGACAGGCCCTTCACTTTTTGTGTCTACTCCACAGATGCTGCTGGCCCGTTAAGTTACTCCAGCACTTTGTGTTTTTGTTTGTAAGCCAGCATCTGCAGTTCCTTTTGCTGTACACTGGGCCTCTGTGGCACATATTTTGAAATAACGGGTGAGCCAAATGCCCATCCATCATAATTTGTAGAAAATCTGAGTTTACTTTGAATATTTCTCCCACTATTATGAAACCGATTGCAGATAAGTGAAATAATAAATTTGCAGTCGATTTTTAACTAACTGGTCAAATATCAAGTAACGAGTAGGGTTAGGATTTTGCAAAATGGAATAAGGAGTCTGAGAGGCAGCAAACACTTGTCTCATTGATGGGGCCTGCGCGTCCCGCTCGGCCTCACCCTCCCCCTCTCTCGGACACGAGTTTTAATCAAACATTGAATGGAACCTTTAACGGCCATTTCCCGACAACATCATCTAATTAAAAGGACAACTCCAAGCAAAACGCCTCGTCTCTCGAGCCCACCCGCTCACCTTGCCGGTTCTCCAACAGCTGTTTCTCAAAATCGTCAAAATCTGACATCTGCCTATTCTCACTTGAACGTATCTTAATTGAGAAATAAAACCCGTTATCTTTGTGTCGGATGGTCTCTTCATCCACCGTTAAAAGCGGCGTCCAAAGCCCGTCACCTCCCTCATACAATGGCCGCCTCGCCACCAGCTCCCGGCTTGCGCTCGCCTCAGCCTAACTTTACTTTCTGAGTGACAGCGACGCTGGCCAACCGGTGCCCGCGCAGCTCCTATCGGCGCCGCTCTCCACCAATCGTTGCAGCACGGAGGCGGGACAATGATAGTCACGGTTGGTTGAAGCGCAAGTGAACGCGCAGAGGGACAAACATCACATCTCCCGTCCACCTGCAACAAAGGCGAAATTCACACCAAATTTAAACCCTTATATCCCCTCACATATCCCCCCTCCACGCCAACACTCCACAGAAAATCCCATCGTCCTAGTTACACCTAGAGAGCTGTAAAGATTTTTACCAGGTTTAGAAACATAGAAACATAGAAATTAGGTGCAGGAATAGGCCATTCGGCCCTTCGAGCCTGCACTGCCATTCAATATGATCATGGCTGATCATCCAACTCAGTATCCCGTACCTGCCTTCTCTCCATACCCTCTGATCCCCTTAGCCACAAGGGCCACATCTAACTCCCTTTTAAATATAGCCAATGAACTGGCCTCAACTACCCTCTGTGGCAGAGAGTTCCAGAGATTCACTGTGTGAAAAAAGTTTTTCTCATCTCGGTTTTAAAGGATTTTTCCCCCTTATCCTTGTGAGATTCAAAAATCACAAATGCTCTTGAGCCAAATTCAGACAAAGAAGTGTTTTTATTAATTTCATATTCTGCAGAATAGGTGCCTCTCCTCTGATGTCCCCTAGAGGCACAAAGAAGATGGAGATGCTTTCTATCTTTATACCTTTCTTCACTATGGTCACTACCTCATGTCTCCCCATCGAGTTTCGTCCAATCATAACATAAAGCCCACATTCCCACGAGAAAGTCCAGGAACGTCTCGGACCATCTCCTGACGTCAAAGGCTCCCAAGGCTTCTGCTGAAGTTTTTATCTTTGTTACTTTCTTTATCTAGAATTTCTCTCTGTTCTGTATATTGTTACTTTATTCTACCAGCAGTCTGGCTTCTGCTGACACCTTATTTCTTTCTAAGTTATATTTTTCAGAGTTCTGGTATAAATCAACCATCCTTATTAACCCTTTTCTCACATCCTTAAGCTGTGACCCCTTGTCCTGGACTTCCCCAACATCGGGAACAATCTTCCTGCATCTAGCCTGTCCAACCCATTAAGAATTTTGTAAGTTTCTATAAGATCCCCTCTCAATCTCCTAAATTCTAGAGAGTATAAACCAAGTCTATCCAGTCTTTCTTCATAAGACAGTCCTGACATCCCACGAATCAGTCTGGTGAACCTTCTCTGCACTCCCTCTATGGCAATAATGTCCTTCCTCAGATTTGGAGACCAAAACTGTACGCAATATTCCAGGTGTGGTCTCACCAAGCCCCTGTACAACTGCAGTAGAACCTCCCTGCTCCTATACTCAAATCCTTTTGCTATGAAAGCTAACATACCATTCGCTTTCTTCACTGCCTGCTGCACCTGCATGCCTACTTTCAATGACTGGTGTACCATGACACCCAGGTCTCGCAGCATCAATAATCTATCAGTTCAGTCTTACACTCTTCTATGCCCAATGGAACCTGTCCTCATTCTTAACAACTGTTCATCGGATTCCTCTCACTCTCTTCAAGTCAAAGGTATGCCATGTGCCTTCTCATGGGCCACCAGCAGTTGTAGATAAAGCCTTCACCCGTGTTTCCTCCATTTCCTGCAGTTCTGCTCTTGATCCTCGTCCCTCCAGACAGCATAAGGATGGTGTAACCCTGGTCTTCACATTTCATTGCACCAGCCTCCATGTCCAAAACATCATTCAGCCTGAAGAAGGGTCCTGACCTGAAACTCAATCTGTCCTTTTCCCTCGACAGATGTTGCGTAGTCTTCTGACATCTGCCAGCACTTTGTCTTTTGTTGTGATTTATTGATATTTTATAAGGAGTTACAAAATGATCTACTTCAATAAGCTTTAAATTCAACCTTTTATTAGGAACCAGACTAAGTGTCACACAGGAGGACTGGTCCCCCAACGCAATATTCCACCTCTCCACCAATTCCAATATTGGTGGCCAGTGGGGAGGGGGCTTTCTGAGGTGCTAGTATGGGTGTTGTGGGCTGAAGGGACTGATTTCCAGAGGGCTAGTATGGACATTGTGGGACGAATGGATTCTTGGTCTGGCAGCTCAGTCACTCAAGCCTGTTGTGCTGGCAGCTCACTCACTCACGGCTGGTGGGCTGGCAGTTGACTCACGGCTATTCCTTGAAATTCCACTTCCAGCAGGGTGCAATGCCACCAAATTCAAGTGCAGTTTCATACCATTTCAAGCAAGGTGCAAGGCCATTAAAGACAGCAAGTCGTGACCTCTCCCTCCGCCATCTTGCAGAGACTGAGCCACGCCCACACTTCTGGGTTTTATAGCCCCTCCTACCCTCCCACCAGAAGGGACGTGGTCTTCATGGCGTGATTGACAGGAGAGAGAATCTCAACATTTTTTAAACACTAATAACTCTTTTATTTTACATCGATGGGAAAATTCCTTGACACCTGATGAGCGGAGGGGGACCGAGTAAGATGGCCAAAAATCACAGCCGTACGTGGGAGCATTTTTTCTAAAATCAATATAAAGCACAAACAGGAAGTTGTCAAGATTAGACTTTTAATTATATAGAAGGCAAGGCAACTTTAATTAGACAAGGTAATTTTAAAAAGGCAACACAGCTTTAGCATTTCCAAACCAAAGGCAACCCAGCTTTAGCATTTCCAAACCAAAGGCAAACCAGCTTTAGCATTTCCAAACCAAAGGCAACAACAGACTATTATCTAAATGATGGCCGATTAGGAAAAGGGGAGATGCAGCGAGACTTGGGTGTCATGGTACACCAGTCATTGAAAGTAGGCATGCAGGTGCAGCAGGCAGTGAAGAAAGCGAATGGTATGTTAGCTTTCATAGCAAAAGGATTTGAGTATAGGAGCAGGGAGGTTCTACTGCAGTTGTACAGGGTCTTGGTGAGACCACACCTGGAGTATTGCGTACAGTTTTGGTCTCCTAATCTGAGGAAGGACATTCTTGCCATAGAGGGAGTGCAGAGAAGGTTCACCAGACTGATTCCTGGGATGTCAGGACTGTCTTATGAAGAAAGACTGGATAGACTTGGGTTATACTCTCTAGAATTTAGGAGATTGAGAGGGGATATTATAGAAACTTACAAAACTCTTAAGGGGTTGGACAGGCTAGATGCAGGAAGATTGTTCCCGATGTTGGGGAAGTCCAGGACAAGGGGTCACAGCTTAAGGATAAGGGGAAAATCCTTTAAAACCGAGATGAGAAAAACTTTTTTTCACACAGAGAGTGGTGAATCTCTGGAACTCTCTGCCACAGAGGGTAGTCGAAGCCACAGTTCATTGGCTATATTTAAGAGGGAGTTAGATGTGGCCCTTGTGGCTAAAGGGATCAGAAGGTATGGAGAGAAGACAGGTACGGGATACTGAGTTGGATGATCAGCCATGATCATATTGAATGGCGGTGCAGGCTCGAAGGGCCGAATGGCCTACTCCTGCACCTAATTTCTATGTTTCTATGTTTCTAACACAGCTTCAGCATTTCCAAACCAAAGGCAACACTGCTTTAATATTTCCAAACTATATTTTCTAACCACATTAAGGGCACTGACAGGTCAGTAAAACCACTCACAGTTTTGTAGATATGTGGTCAGTGTTATTCACAGCTCAGAGACCTCTCGCTCCCCCATCTTGCAGAGACTGACTGAGGCACTCAACACTTCCGGGTTTTATAGTCCCTCCGGGAGGGGCGTGGCCAGGAGGGAGAATCTCAACATTTTTAAACGCTAATAACTCTTTTATTTTTCATCGATGGAGAAAATCCTCTTCTACTGCGCAGCGGAGGGGGACTCTGAGTAAGATGGCCAAAAATCACAGTCGTAAGTGGCAACGTTTTTTCTAAAATCAAAATACAGAACAACAGTAAGTGGTTAAGATCAGACTTTTAGTAATATAGATTTCAAAACCAGGAATGTTATATAGTTATATCGTTTACTCCAATCAATATGAGTAAAATAAATAATAATAAAAAGTGTTGGAAATGCGACAACGGGTCAGGCAGCAACTATGAAAAGAAACAGAGGGCATGATTCAGGTGTATCATAACTACAAATATCATGATATTGCTTGGTTCCTGTGATTTAGACTGGTTTCAATTGCCTGATAGGATTAGAGATGGATTTTTCAGTGCATTTTCTGACATTTGCCACACCCTTTTCTCAATTTCTTGATGTTTTTTCCTGAACATATGAATGAGGGCTGTGACCATGTATTGTGGAGGGCCTGGCTGCCTATCCATTTCATATTAAAAAATAAACTCACTCAGGCATCTTTGAAATCTTGTAGATTTAGAGAAACCCTGCAGCATTTCATTTTTGAGTGAAATTTCAAGGCTTTTCGGTATACCATGCAAAGGAATTTGGAATAAACATCCGAATCCTCCTCCTCCCATCAAATATTGAAATTTATTCAGACCATTTTACACCCATTTTTGGATTGTACTTCCTTTATTCCCATTGGCAGTGGAATCATAAAAAAATATGTAAACGGTAGAGGAGGAGTGGATTGGAAGGAGCAGCCAACATTTCTGTTCTAGACTAGTCACAAGGTTTCTGATTTTTCCGAGGATATTTGATGTCAGTTCGATTTGAGTTAGAGACATTTGAGTAGCAGAAAACTGAAAAAGTAAGTTATGTTAAACCTATATAAATCACTGATTAGGCTTCACTTTGAGCATTTTTGTTCGATTCAGTTTGGAGAGTGTAAGAGAAATATACTAGAATGGTTATGATACCATGGATATGATACCATTGTTGTTTGAGAAATATATACAAAATTCCGAATGTCAAGAAAATGTAAAAAGTTTTCAATTGTCGTAGTACCATAACAGAACAATTAAATTATTCCCTGCAGCACTACAACAGGTTTGTAAACACAGTATGTTCAATATCTATATATTACTAAAATTCTCATCTTGATCGTTTGTGAGTGTGTGATATGCCAAAACCCCACCAAAACGGTACACGACTGTGCTACAATTTTTGGCCCACCTTATAACCATATAACAATTACAGCACGGAAACAGGCCATCTCGGCCCTACAAGTCCGTGCCGAACAACTTTTTTCCCTTAGTCCCACCTGCCTGCACTCATACCATAACCCTCCATTCTCTTCTCATCCATATGCCTATCCAATTTATTTTTAAATGATACCAACGAACCTGCCGCCACCACTTCCACTGGAAGCTCATTCCACACCGCTACCACTCTCTGAGTAAAGAAGTTTCCCCTCATGTTACCCCTAAACTTCTGTCCCTTAATTCTGAAGTCATGTCCTCTTGTTTGAATCTTCCCTATTCTCAAAGGGAAAAGCTTGTCCACATCAACTCTATCTATCCCTCTCATCATTTTAAAGACCTCTATCAAGTCCCCCCTTAACCTTCTGTGCTCCAGAGAATAAAGACCTAACTTATTCAACCTATCTCTGTAACTTAGTTGTTGAAACCCAGGCAACATTCTAGTAAATCTCCTCTGTACTCTCTATTTTGTTGACATCCTTCCTATAATTGGGCGACCAAAATTGTACACCATACTCCAGATTTGGTCTCACCAATGCCTTGTACAATTTTAACATTACATCCCAGCTTCTATACTCAATGCTCTGATTTATAAAGGCTAGCATACCAAAAGCTTTCTTTACCACCCTGTCTATATGAGATTCCACCTTCAAGGAACTATGCACGGTTATTCCCAGATCCCTCTGTTCAACTGTATTCTTCAATTCCCTACCATTTACCATGTACGTCCTATTTTGATTTGTCCTGCCAAGGTGTAGCACCTCACATTTATCAGCATTAAACACCATCTGCCATCTTTCAGCCCATTCTTCCAAATGGCCTAAATCACTCTGTAGACTTTGGAAATCCTCTTCATTATCCACAACACCCCCTATCTTGGTATCATCTGCATACTTACTAATCCAATTTACCACCCCTTCATCCAGATCATTGATGTACATGACAAACAACAAAGGACCCAATACAGATCCCTGAGGCACCCCACTAGTCACCTGCCTCCAACCCGACAAACAGCCATCCACCATTACCCTCTGGCTTCTCCCATTCAGCCACTGTTGAATCCATCTTGCTATTCCTGCATTTATACCCAACAGTTTAACCTTCTTAACCAACCTTTCCTGAGGAACCTTGTCAAAGGCCTTACTAAAATCCATATAGACAACATCCACTGCTTTACCCTCGTCAATTTCCCTAGTAACCTCTTCAAAAAATTCAAGAAGATTAGTCAAACATGACCTTCCAGGCACAAATCCATGTTGACTGTTCCTAATCAGACCCTGTTTATCCAGATGCTTATATATATTATCTCTAAGTATCTTTTCCATTAATTTGCCCACCACTGAAGTCAAACTAACAGGTCTATAATTGCTAGGTTTACTCTTAGAACCCTTTTTAAACAATGGAACAACATGCGCAGTACGCCAATCCTCGGGGACTATTCCCGTTTCTAATGACATTTGAAATATTTCTGTCATAGCCCCGGTTATTTCTACACTAACTTCCCTCAATGTCCTAGGGAATATCCTGTCAGGACCTGGAGACTTATCCAGTTATATTTTTCAAAAGTGTCAGTACAGGTGCACAACCTTTTATCCGAAGATCCAAATAACGAAAACCTCCGAATAGCGACATTTTTTCGGTCCTTGAAGAAAGGTCCTTGAAAACGTTCACCGAGGGCGGCCCGCAGAGGTGACAGCGGAACCTCCGGTCGGTCCTCGAAGAAAGGGGAACTAAATCCCCATTCATAAAAGAGAAGGTGAGGGTATATTGCGCGGGAGGGTTAATAATTGACAATATGCTGCTACCTGCCAGCTGAGTTAAAAAAGTTCCCACGGTAGACTCACGATACACAGTGTATCGTGAGTCTTGCGTGGGAACCTTTTAACTCAGGGTGCAGGCAGCAGTAGATTGCCGCTCCCTTCAGTTTCACCCCACCTACACCCCTCTGCTTCCCGGCCATGTGTGTGACCCCTTCCCTCCCCTCTCCAGCTCCCCGCTCATTGCACCGGCGCGGGGGCTTTGTACTGTCTTCACGTCGCGATGCTAGCAGCACAGTGCCAGTCACCAGAGACGTCAGGACCAACGGAACACCGACCCCCAGGCCCACTGCAAGCACGGAGATCCCAGATCAGCAACTCCAGCCCAGCCCCGTTCCAACTCCAGAGGAACACGCTCCCCGTATGGGCAGAAGCTGATGGTGTGCAAGGGGTACGTCTTGTTCTTGGGGTGGCGCAGCTCGGGCTGTGGGCGAACTGCCACTTGTCGCCGTAGCGGCCCATCGGGGAGCGGATTCCTCTGGAGTTGGAGGGGGAGGGGGGTGTTGTGCTGTTTGATCGCCCCCTACTATTCCAGGGACAGGGAGACAGGACGTTCACCGAGGGCGGCCCGCAGAGGTGACAGCGGAACCTCAGGTCGGTCCTCGAAGAAAGGGGAACTAAATCCCCATCCATAAAAGAGAAGGTGAGGGTATATTGCGCGGGAGGGTTAATAATTGACAATATGCTGCTACCTGCCCGCTGAGTTTAAAAGTTCCCACGGTAGACTCACGATACACAGTGTATCGTGAGTCTTGCGTGGGAACTTTCAAACTCAGCGTGCAGGCAGCAGCAGATTGTCGCTCCCCATTCAGTTTATGCTACACCCCTCTGCTTCCCGGCCATGACCGTGACCCCTTCCCTCCCCTCTCCGCTCCCCGTGTCATCGCACCGGCGTGGGGGCTTTGTACCGTCTTCACGTCGGCGATGGCAGCCAGCAGGCTAGTGCAGTCACCGGAGACGTCAGGACCAATTGGACGTCGACCACCAGGCCTCACCGCAAGCATGGAGATCCCTTGGTGAATACCAGCCAACAGCAGCCCAGCAATAGCCCCCCCTCCAACTACAGAGGAACTCTGCAGATATCACGGGGCGCAGCTCTCGGGCGTCTCCCATCGGGGACCGGGTTCCTGTTGGTCCTGACGTCTCCGGCCACCTGCTATCCTCCGGGAACTGTACCGCCCTTGCAGGAGAGTGGGGTTGTTTGCAGTTGCAGAGGGAGGGGGCAAGGGTGGTACAGTTCCCATCTCAGCTCCAGGCCAGGGGGGTGGCCGGAGACGTCAGGACCAACGGGACAGCGACCCCCAGGCCCACGCCATTTAACGGAGATCCCAGAGACCCACAGCCAGCAGCAACTCCAGCCCAGCCCCGCTCCAACTCCAGAGGAACACGTAGGGGCAGAACATGACGCTCTGCCAAGTACGTCTTGTTCTAGGGGTGGCGGATGATGGGGCGCAGCTCGGGCTGTGGCAAACTGCCACTTGTCGCCGTAGCGGCCCATCGGGGAGCGGATTCCTCTGGAGTTGGAGGGGGAGGGGGGTATTGTGCTGTTTGATCGCCCCCTGCTATCCCAGGGACAGGGAGACACAGCGGCGTGTTAGACTGGTGGGCAATCACTTCCAAAGTTCTGCCCACACAGTCAGTACACCTCTCCTACACTGCATTTCATACAAACATTTATGCAAAAAAACAATCTGCATGAAAAAACGACATTGAAGACTCAAACTCGCGACCGAGTAACTGCCGGGATCAAGGCGCAAACTCGCGACCTTGCGGATATGAGCCGAGCACTCTACCACTGAGCCAGCCATTAAAATCTATGCTAAAAAAATTCCATTCCGAAGACCGACAAATTCTGAATTACGAAAAGTGTCTGGTCCCAAGGCTGTCGGATCAAAGGTTGTGCACCTGTACTTCTTTTACTTTGAAACTCATAGTATCCATAGCTACGCTACTCGTTTCCCTTACCTCACATAATTCAATATCCTTCTCCTTGGTGAATACCGAAGAAAAGAAATTGTTCAATATCTCCCCCATCTCTTTTGGCTCTGCAGATAGCTGCCCACTCTGTCTCTCCAATGGACCAATTTTATCCCTCGTTATCCTTTTTATTTAAAAAAACATTGCTATTTTCATTGTGAAGGGGTGGGATAGGTGGGAGTCGAGGAGTGGGTGAGCAGGGGAACAGAGGGAAAGGAGGGGGTAGGGAGGGGAGAGGGGAAGGGAAAGTGGGGGAGATGAGGAGAGAGTGTGGGGGAGGTGGGGGATAGAGGGAGAGGAGGGCAGTGGGGGAGGTGAGATGGGGGAGTGGGATAGGGAAGGTGAGGAATGAGGGAGCTAGGAGATAGAGGGAGAGGAGCGCGGTAAGGAGAGGGGAGGAGGGGAGGGGAAAGAAGAGGGAGGGTGAAGAGGAGGGGGAGGGAATGCTGGGGGATGAGGGGGAATGGAGGAGGATAGGGGTAGGAAGAAGGATGGCGAGGCGCAGTTGGGGGAGGGTTGCTGTGGCTCGCGTCACAAAGGGCATCTCTAGCAACACAACAGGAACCCCTCAGCCGCGCCTGCGCAGTTGGGGGCTATGGGTCAGTGTTGGAATATTGCCTTGGGGGACGGGCTCAACAGGTCCGCACCTGGTCTTGTATAATATAATAACCAACAAAAATGATCAATACATTAAAAAAAACAAAAACAGTATAGTGGGAAACAAAACAAAAGCCTGAAGACCTTTGTGCAACCAGGACAGTTCACAGTTCTAAGTTTACTTAGAGTTTGTAGTGTTCAGTAGCCTGGTGGTTGTTGGGAAGAAGCTGTTCCTGAACCTGGAGGTAACGGTTTTCAGACTCCCATAGCGTCTTCCTGATGGCAGGAGTGAAATGAGAGTGTTATCTGGGTGGTGTGGGTCCTTGATGATGCTGACTGCCCTTTTGAGGCAGGATGTGCTGTAGATTCCTTCAATGGTGGGGAGGTCAGTATTTGTTCTGGATTAGGTACGGTAAATAATTATAGACTAAATAAGGATAATCTCTTTCAAGTGGCAAAAACGTCAGAAATCAAATGCACAGGTTTAATTATTTTGGAACAAAATTAAATGATGGCAGATTTTAACATGATTTTTTACACCAGTAAGGATTTGTGGTTTGCAATGTATTGAAAGAGAGTCGAGAGCAGATTCGGTAGTAACTTTTAAAAAAGGATAATTGAATGGGAAGAATTTACAGGGTATTGGACATAACGTACGATGGAATTAATTGGATACCTCCAACAAAAAAAGAAACAGACGCAATAGGTTTCCCCCCGTGTTCTATTCATTATTGCCAGAACTGACCAATTCAATGCGATGGCAGTTATTTTATACTAGATGTGGCTCTAAATTTAACTGTTCATTTGGAAAAGCAGAGTGATTAAATTAAATAATTCTTGCAGCTGAAAAGCTTTCCAAAGGTTTGCATGTTCATAAGTAGCATGTAGCTGTTTTTGGCTTGTATATTATTAGAACAACATGACACTCAGAAGGGGAGCCAAGGTTGGAATTTGGTGGAGGGTTCATCACAGCTTTGCAGAAATGACTGACTCAGCGTATAGCTATTAAAAAACTTTTAAAGATCTACTTTGGTGCACAGCACACTGGAAGCTGAAAAGAGTGAATGTTTAAATGTGAACAGATAAGCATATCCAACTGACTTTCTTGGGACTATTATTTTTATTCTGCAACAATCCACAAGGGCAATTACTGTATTTTTACCCTTGGATCAGTTACTGCAGTAAGTAAACCTTACAATTATTTTTTAAATGTGCCTGTAGGTTTCCATATCTGCGCAAATAATTCAGTAAAAATACAATATTTCGTTAAATACTGTTTTATGTTGTATTTCGGTTTCTGTGTAAATAGGCTCTTCTCATTTGGGGAAAGATTGTGAATCTATTTTGTAGAGATAAACGGATTATATTAATTAAAAAGTGATTAGTTTGTATTTAATCCCACACTTTTTGCCACTGAAGTAGAATTCTCACTTTTTGGGAGGAGTGGATTATGTCACAAGTTCATAAAGTCCTTGCTAAAGAATACAATAATGCTTTACAAATTAGACATATGAAGTCTGCACATAAAAAATTAGAAAGCAAGAACAGGTGTTTATAAATAGCTTTACATTTCCTTTGCTCTCCTTTCCAGTTCTGACGACCGTCTTTCACCTGAAATGTTAACTCTATTTCTCTTCCCACAGACATGTCTGACCATCATTTTCTGTTTCTATATTAGCTTCTCATGTTCTCAGTATATTCCAAATTGCATTTCAGGCACAAGCATCCCTCTGAAATGCACTGTTTCAATGTGGGAGCATTATCTGGTAAATTATATAAAGCAAGTCCCCAGAGATGCCAACAAGTCCTTTTTCAGCTGTGTTCTTGAGGAATAAATATTAGCCTGAACACTGGTAGATTGCCCCTACTTTTTGAAGATTATTATGAGATCTTTTACTTCCATCTGAGACGTCTTCTGGAAGGGTGGGGTAGGTTTGCTTTTTGTGTAATCGTCAACAAAGTAACTGTTCCAACAGTGCAGCAGACCTTCAGTGCAGCTTGAGTGTCATCCCAGGTTAAATATTCAAACGTATAAAATGATAGATTTAAAAATATATTTGTCTTGTTATTAACATGCATTGATTATACTAACATCAGAGATATTAAGGCAGAGCTGGCAAAAAAAGAAAGCGGAATAATTTAAGGGAGGACTTCAATGGAAATTGTGCACAAAAAAAGGAGAGAGCATTAGAGGTAAGAGCATTAAAGTAAGGTATTTTGACACATTTCAAGGAGTTCACATTTATTTGAAATTCATTTTAGTTCAATTGGTATAATTTTGGCTTTTAATATAAAACTAGACTAAGTGGGACCCGTTGGACCCCATGTTCACACGGGAGGGCTGGTCCCCCGACGCAATATTCCACCTCTCCACCAATTTCAATATTGGTGGCAGTGGGGGGGCTTTCTGGAGTGCTGGTATGGGTTCTTGGGGTGGCAGCTCAGTCCCTCAAACCTGATCTGCTGGCAGCTCACACACGGCTGGTGGGCTGGCAGTTGACTCATGACTATTCCTTGAAATTCCATTTCAAGCAGAGTGCAAGGCCACCAAATTCAAGTGCAGTTTCCAATCACTTCATGCAGGGTGCAAGGCCACCGAATTCAAGTACAGTTTCATACCACTTCAAACAGGATGCAAGGCTGCCAAATTCAAGAGCAGTTTCATTCCACTTCAAGCAGGGGCGAAACCACCATAAAACCACACAAAATACCAAACTCACAGTTCAGTAGACATTAAGAGTAGTTCAGTTGATTCACAGCTCAGACAGTCATGACCTCTCCCTCCCCCACCATGCAGAGATTGAGCCACACCCACACTTCCGGGTATTATAACCCCTCTCCCTCCCACCGGAAAAGGTATGGCTTTCAGAACGTTATTGACAGGAGAGAGATTCTCAACATTTATTAAACACTAACACTTTTATTTTTCATTGATGGGAAGAATTCTCTGCACCTGCTCAGCGGAGGGGGGACTGAGTAAGATGGCCAAAAATCACAGCCGTAAGTGGTAACCTTTTATCTAAAATCAATATACAGTGCAAACAGGAAGTGAGTGCCTTTTAACTTCAAGCCAAAGCACCCAAGCTGCCATTTGCAGTAAGTAGTGCCACCTTTCAACTTCAAGCCAAAGCACCCAAGCCACCATTTGCAGTACGTAGTGCCTTTCAACTTCAAGCCAAAGCACCCAAGCCACCATTTGCAGTACGTAGTGCCTTTCAACTTCATGCCACCATTTGCAGTAAGTAGTACCTTTAAACTTCAAGCCAAAGCACCCAAGCCACCATTTGCAGTAAGTAGTACCTTTCAACTTCAAGCCAAAGCACCCAAGCCACCATTTGCAGTAAGTAGTGACCTTTCAACTTCAAGCCAAAGAACCCAAGCCACCATTTGCAGTAAGTAGTGCCTTTCACTTCATGCCACCATTTGCAGTAAGTAGTGCCTTTCATCTTCATGCCACCATTTGCAGCAAGTGGTGCCTTTCAACTTCAAGCAAAGCACCCAAGCCACCATTTGCAGTAAGTAGCGACTTTCAACTTCAAGCCAAAGAACCCAAGCCAACACTTGCAGTAAATAGTGCCTTTTAACATCAAGCCAAAGCAGCCAAGCTACAATTTGCAGTAAGTATTGCCTTTCAACTTCAAGCCAAAGCACCGAAACAACCATTTGTAGGCAGTGCCTTTTTACTTCAAACAAACCATATTTTCATTTTCAAACCACATTAAGGGTACTCACAGTTGTGTAGACATTTGTTATTCAGAGCTCATAGAGACGTGACCCTTGGCTTCATCCATCTTGCAGAGACTGAGTGAGGCACACCACTTCCTGGTTTTATAGTCCCTCCCCCTCCCTGCAGCAGGTGCAGCAGAGAGAATGGTGATTTTTTATAAACTTCAAGCCAAAGCTCCCAAGCCACCATTTGCAGTAAGTAGTGCCTTTCAACTTCAAAGCACCCAAGCCAAGTAAGTAGTGCAAGCAAAGCACCCAAGCCACCATTTGCAGTAAGTAGTGCTTTTCAACCTCATGCCACCATTTGCAGTAAGTAGTGCCTTTCAACTTGAAGTCAAAGCACCCAAGCCACCATTTGCAGTAAGTAGTGCCTTTTCAACTTCAAGCCAAAGCACTTAAGCCACCATTTGCAGTAAATAGTGCCTTTCAACTTCAAGCCAAAGCACCCAAGCCACCATGTGCAGTAAGTAGTGCCTTTCCACTTCAAGCAAATCACCCGCCACCATTTGCAGTAAGTAGTGCCTTTCAACTTCAAGCCAAAGCTCCCAAGCCACCATTTGCAGTAAGTAGTGCCTTTCAACTTCAAGCCAAAGCACCCAAACAACCATTTGCAGGCAGTGCCTTTTTACTTCAAACAAACCATATATTCATTTTCAAACCACATTAAGGGTACTCACAGTTGTGTAGACATTTGTTCAGTGTTATTCGGAGCTCAGAGAGACGTGACCCTTGGTTTCATCCATCTTGCAGAGACTGATTGAGGCACACCACTTCCTGGTTTTATAGTCCCTCCGCCTCCTTCCAGCAGGTGCAGCAGAGAGAATGGTGATTTTTTTAAACTTCAAGCCAAAGCTCCCAAGCCACCATTTTCAGTAAGAAGTGCCATTCAACTTCAAGCCAAATCACCCAAGTCATCAATTGCAGTAAGTAGTGCCTTTCAACTTCAAGCAAAGCACCCAAGCCATCATTTGCAGTAAGTAGTGCCTTTCAACTTCAAGCCAAAGCACCCAAGCCACCATTTGCAGTAGTAGTGCCTTTCAACTTCAAGCCTTTCAACTTCAAGCAAAGCACCCAAGCCACCATTTGCAGTAAGTAGTGTCCTTTCAACTTCCAGCTAAAGCACCCAAGCCACCATTGTGCAGTAAGTAGTGCCTTTCAACTTCAAGCAAAGCACCCAAGCCACCATTTGCAGTAAGTAGTGCCTTTCAACTTCAAGCCAAATCACCCAAGCCACCATTTGCAGTAAGTAGTGCCTTTCAACCTCATGCCACTATTTGCAGTAAGTAGTGCCTTTCAACATCATATATGTCCCACCCCCTCCGAGTAAGTCCAGCAGGTGCAGCAGAAATGGTGATTTTTTTAAAACTTCAAGCAAAAGCACCCAAGCCGCCATTTGCAGTAAGAAGTGCCTTTCAACTTCAAGGCAAAGCACCCAAGCCACCATTTGCAGTAAGTAGTGCCTTTCTACTTCCAGCCAAAGCACCCAAGCCACCATTTGCAGTAAGTAGTGCCTTTCAACTTCATGCCAAGCCATTTGCAGTAAGTAGCCTTTCAACTTCAAGCCAAAGCACCCAAGCCACCATTTGCAGTAAGTGGTGCCTTTCAACTTCATGCCACCATTTGCAGTAAGTAGTGCCTTTCAACTTCTACCCAAAGCACCCAAGCCACCATTTGCAGTAAGAAGTGCCTTTCAACTTCAAGCCCAAGCACCCAAGCCACCATTTGCAGTAAGTAGTGCCTTTCATCTTCAAGGCAAAGCACCCAAGCCACCAGTTGCAGTAAGTAGTGCCTTTCCACTTCGAGCCAAAGCACCCAAGCCACCATTTGCAGTAAGTAGTGCCTTTCAACTTCATGCCACCATTTGCAGTAAGTAGTGCCTTTCAACTTCATGCCAAAGCACCCAAGCCACCATTTGCAGTAAGTAGTGCCTTTCAACTTCATGCCACCATTTGCAGTAAGTAGTGCCTTTCAACTTCATGCCACCATTTGCAGTAAGTAGTGCCTTTCAACTTCATGCCACCATTTGCAGTAAGTAGTGCCTTTCAACTTCTACCCAAAGCACCCAAGCCACCATTTGCAGTAAGTAGTGCCTTTCATCTTCAAGCCAAAACACCCAAGACACCATGTGCAGTAAGTAGTGCCTTTCAACTTCATGCCACCATTTGCAGTAAGTAGTGCATTTCAACTTCAAGCCAAAGCACCCAAGCCACCATTTGCAGTAAGTAGTGCATTTCAACTTCAAGCCAAAACACCCAAGCCACCATTTGCAGTAAGTAGTGCCTTTCAACTTTAAACCAAAGCTCCCAAGCCACCATTTGCAGTAAGTAGTGCCTTTCAACCAAGTCAAAGCATCCAAGCCACCATTTGCAGTAAGTAGTGCCTTTTAACTTCAAGCCAAAGCACCCAAACAACCATTTGCAGGCAGTGCCTTTTCACTTCAAACAAACCATATTTTCATTTTCAAACCACATTAAGGGTACTCACAGTTGTGTAGACATTTGTTCAGTGTTATTCAGAGCTCAGAGAGATGTGACCCTTGGCTTCATCAATCTTGCAGAGACTGAGTGATGCGCATCACTTCCTGGTTTTATAGTCCCTCCGCCTCCTTCCAGCAGGGGCAGCAGAGAGAATGGTGAATTTAAAAAAAACATTAATATCTCTCTGATTTGTCATCTGCACCCGTAAGGCGGAGGGGGGCTCTGAGCGAGGTGGCCAAAAATGACGGCCGTAGGTGGCGGTGTTCTGTCGGAAATCGCAGCACAGTGGGCCAAAAGCGGTCAAGGTCAGAGATTTAGTAATATAGATATTCCCAAAACTCCAGTGAATAATTTAAGTTGGCAATACGCTTTAGGATTAAAGGTCTCTGCAAAATTAGATGTTCTAAATTAGACGAGGTTAAAATTGGATTCCATTCTGATATATATTAAACATTCTACAGCAGTATTCAAAGAACATCATGGATGTTGTTATAGTATCTTTATCAGTATTCTTACTTTAACTAATACCAATAGGTTAACCAATGGAAATGGTAATTCTGTGTGTTGGGATCACGATGCATGCAAAATGGATGTACTAGGCACGTCTGTATTAAAATTGTGGCAGTGTAAACTAGCTGTATTTAGAATATTTTGAATATTACTAAGATACAAATTATTTTTATTTTCTGACTGAGAACATTTTATAGCACAAAAAACTCTCAAGTCACACTTTGTAGCACAATTCTATAAGCTCTGCACCTATTTTGTTCTATTTGATAAGTGCAGCCCTATTATTTGACTCAACAGCGACTGCTACCACAGATGTCAATCAATCAATCAATCAATCAATCAATCAATCAATCAATCAATCAGTTTTTATTCGTCACATTGCACATAAAGTGCAGGTGTGACGTAGAAACAAGAAATCGAAGCAGTTGTAGCGCATTTGGCCAGGAACCTGCTCGATAAAGCAATGAGATTGCGGCAAATGTACAATTCGGTTCTCTTCCCAATCCCATATCCCTCAATTTCATTGTAGTCCAAAAATCTATTGGATCTCAGCCTTGAATGTTGTAATTGACTGACCACCCACCTTACATAATAGAGTACTGCAAAGATTCATAACTGTTTCTCGCAATAACATTACTGCATTTATAATGTGTATTATAATGTGTATTAATGATACTATTCTCTATGCTTTTGCTAATTGCAGAGAAATGGGTATCCTGGCTTTTTTGATTCTCCCTGTACTGGTGATTGGCATTGCTGGCATTGTTTATATTTACAAGCGAATAATGCGTCTGATGTCCAAATCAGCTGTGAGGAACAAAGTGGTTGTGATAACTGATGCTGTATCAGGCTTTGGGAAAGGTAAGCAATCAAGTGTTCTTTGATAATTGGTCCTAGATTTTAGGTGCTCTTTTCATGCAAAATAAATAAATTATATAACAAACTGCATTCACATACTGCTTTTAATATAATAAATTGTTTTTTGAATTATATTTTACACAATTTACATGTCAACAGATACTAGGATGGATGATCAGAAGTTGGTGTTAAAATCTTCTTAAGGAAATGGGATAGCGTGGTAGAAATGCTGATAGGGGTTACGGGGCATATGGAGGAGAATGTTGTTGAGAGGAAAAGATAGATAAGCCATGATTTAATGGCGGAGTAGAATTACCTAATTCTGCTCCTAGAACTTATGAACTTATGAAATGTCTATAGGTTGTGGGAGAACTTTGAAAGTTTAGAATCCAGAAGTTGAAGGCACGGTTATCAGTGGTGGAATGAGTAAAGTCAGGGATGTACAAGAGGCCAGAATTGCAGGAATACAAAGATCCCAGAGGTTGAAGTGCAGGATGTGTTTGCAACGGTCAAGTTATGGGAAGATTGACACTAATTTTCATAGTCTGGTGTCTCTTCATTTTTTATATCCTCAAATTTTGCATCTTCTTTATGAAATGGTTTCTTCAAACGATTCTCTTAAAAATGTGACCCTTGCCAAGATACTAACCATCTAGTATCAGGTAACCCTAATTATACTAAACCTTTGTTCAGGGAGACAGAAAGGATATGGACGACAGCCCATTCCCACGAAAGGCAAATGCACTGTCGCCGTTTCCTGTAATGGTATGACATAGATGTTGCCGCTGATCGCCATTGGTAAAGAAGGTACATCCCTGTGTGCCATCGACTGGATCCAAGCTTTCAAGCTTGACATGAACGCCTTGATCTACAATGGATCAACTATGGCATTGTCATCTACCACAGATTGTACCACGGAATGTGTGAACAACCTGCGAAAACAGGACGTCGAATGGCACGGGTCCAAAGAGTGTGACCATGCATTCATCAGGTTGCAGGAGATGCTCGCCCAGAACTTGTGTTTGGTCCACTATGACCCATCAAAGCTGATTTTGCTGGTCGCCGATGCATCGCCGTCTGGTCTTGGAGCTGTAATCTCACAAACGGTGCTGAACGGCAAGGAAGAACCAATCGCGTTTGCATCCAAAACGCTGATGACCACCGAGAAAAAACTACAGCCAAGTGGAGAAATAACCATATACAGATAAAGCAAATACTGATATCTCTTCAAAAAAGAACACTGAGGTAAACTCTGTTGATTCTGAGCCTTTAGCAAGAGTTGTGAACACACATAAAAGGCTGGAAAAAAAGAGTGAAGCGAGGTCCAGCCAAATAGAGACGTTCAAACTGGAAAGGGGGAATATGATGTTTGGTGGACTGTGGCGTCAGAGGACCCGTTGCTCCTCCCGTGCAGCAGGTGGCACTGCACAGGACAAAGGGAGATGTTTTGTATATAGTTCTCTCCTGTCCAAAGATACTAGAGGAGCTTTTTTCCTGTCCAAAGATACCAGAGGAGTGCTCCTCTAGGATCTTTGCTCCTGTCTGTCTGTGTGTTTTTTGTGCAGCCTTTTTGACGTCTTGCTGCCAGCATTGAGTAATATATTAAAGACTTCTGTTGTACTTTGAAGACTCTCAGGTTTCATGCAGACTTAGAAAACGAACATGAAAAATATACCCAGGAAATAGATGGGTGCCCACTAGGAAAGGGAGGAGGCAGAAAGTGCAAGAATCCACTGGGGTCATTCCCCTTGACAGCACATGTGCTCCTATGAATACTGTGGTGGGGGTCCAGTCAGGGGAAAGCAGTAGCAGTAGTAGCAGCAGCAGTGCTGAGGCTGGTTTTGAAACACAGTTGGGAAGGGAAATTTCAAACATAGCCATAGTGAAAGGAGTTAGGGGCACACTCAGGAGATTCTGTGGCAGCAAATGAGACTCCAGGTTGGTGTGTGGTCCCGTGGTACCAGGGTCCAGAACATCTCCAAGTGGTTGTAGAACATTCTCAAAGGGGAGGGGGAGCAGCCAGAAATTGTTGTGCCCATAGGCACAATGGACAAAGGTAGGGAAAGGGATAAGGTCCAACGAAGAGGTGACCTGTACAAGAGGGATGGGTTGCATCTGAACTGGAAGGGGACCAACATCCTTGCAGGAAGGTTTGAAAGTGCTAGTCAGGAAGGTATATACTGGAGAGGCAGGGGGGTGGGAACCAGAGCAGTCAGAAATTAGAAGGAGTGTTGGGAAAGTAGAGGTTAGGACTTGTAAGCCTCAAAGGAAAAACAGGTGAAATAATATGGTGACTGAAGGGCTGTAGTGTTTTTCGTTCAATGAAAGGAGAATTGTGGAGAAGGCAGATGAACAGAGCCTGGATTGATGCTTGGGACCATGATGTTGTAGCCATTGTGGGAACATGGTTGTGGGACGGACATGACTGGCAACTCAATGTTCTGAGATTTGATGTTTCAAATGGGATTGAGAGGGAGACAAAAGATGGAGAAGTTGCGCTAATAATCAAGGAGACTGTCATGGCAACACTTGGAGAAGACATACTGCAGGGTTGTTCTGCTGAGGCAGTATGGGTGGAGATTAGAAATGATAGAAATTCAAGCACTCTAAAGAGATTGAACTGTAAATCCCCAATGGCATGCGGGAAATGGAGGAACAGATATGTAGCCAAATTACCGAAAGATGGCAAAGCAACCGGGTTGTTTTAGTGTGTGATTTTAACTTTCCCAATATTGACTGGGATTTGTTTAGTACCAAAAGCTAGGACAGGGCAGATTTTATGCAGTGTATCCAAGAGAGTTTCTTGACAAAGTATGTGAATAGTCCAGCCCGAGAAGGGAACACACTGGACCTTGTGTTGGGAAATGAGGTCTAATAGGTGCTAAATTGGAGTAAGGCAAACTACCATGTTATTGGACATGAACTGTGGGGAGGGGGTACTCTGGGAGCAATTGTTATTGGGTAAGTGCAGAGATGACATGTGGGAGTCGTTTAAAGGCCAGATCCTCAAAACGCAGGATCAGTGTGTACCAGTAAGGAGGAGGGGTAAGGAAGGTCAGGGAATGTTGAATGACCAAAGAGGTTGTAAATTATGGTAAAAGGAAATAGGAAGTGCATGCAAGGTTTAAGAGGTTGGAATCAGTCACAGGTCTTTGAGGAATATAAAGAAGGGAGGAAAGAACAAGTGGGCGATTAGAAGGGGAAACAGGAGAGTTGTATTAAAGAAAAACCCCAAACTCTTTAGTGCTATATTATAAACATGTGAATAACCATGGAGAAGGTAGGACTGCTCAAGGATAAAGGAGGGAATTTGTGCTTGGAATTTGGGGATGTAGGTACGTTAATAAACAAATACTTTACATCTGTTTTCACCAAGGAGAAGGATGTGGAAGCCAGAGAGATCAGTGTGGTGAATATTGGTATACAAGAACAGTTTGAGATTAAGGAGAGCGAGGTGTTAGGATTCTTGATGAGCGTTAAGGTGGATAAATCCCCAGGACCTGATGGGATTATTTACAAATTATTGAGAGAGGCAAGAGAGGCGATTGCGGGAGCCTTAACCATATAACCATATAACAATTACAGCACGGAAACAGGCCATCTCGGCCCTACAAGTCCGTGCCGAACAACTTTTTTTCCCTTAGCCCCACCTGCCTGCACTCATACCATAACCCTCCATTCCCTTCTCATCCATATGTCTATCCAATTTATTTTTAAATTATACCAACGAATCTGCCTCCACCACTTCCACTGGAAGCTCATTCCACACCGCTACCACTCTCTGAGTAAAGAAGTTCCCCCTCATGTTACCCCTAAACTTCTGTCCCTTAATTCTCAAGTCATGTCCTCTTGTTTGAATCTTCCCTATTCTCAAAGGGAAAAGCTTGTCCACATCAACTCTGTCTATCCCTCTCATCATTTTAAAGACATCTATCAAGTCCCCCGTTAACCTTCTGCGCTCCAGAGAATAAAGACCTAACTTATTCAACCTATCTCTGTAACTTAGTTTTATTGAAACCCAGGCAACATTCTAGTAAATCTCCTCTGTACTCTCTCTATTTTGTTGACATCCTTCCTATAATTGGGCGACCAAAATTGTACACCATACTCCAGATTTGGTCTCACCAATGCCTTGTACAATTTTAACATTACATCCCAGCTTCTATACCATATAACCATATAACAATTACAGCACGGAAACAGGCCATCTCGACCCTTCTAGTCCGTGCCGAACACATAATCTCCCCTAGTCCCAAATACCCGCGCTCAGACCATAACCCTCCATTCCCTTCTCATTCATATGCCTATCCAATTTATTTTTAAATGATACCAATGAACCTGCCTCCACCACCTTCACTGGAAGCTCATTCCACACAGCTACCACTCTCTGAGTAAAGAAGTTCCCCCTCATGTTACCCCTAAACTTCAGTCCCTTAATTCTCAAGTCATGTCCCCTTGTTTGAATCTTCCCTACTCTCAGTGGTAAAAGCTTTTCCACGTAAACTCTGTCTATCCCTCTCATCATTTTAAAAACCTCTATCAAGTCCCCCCTTAACCTTCTGCGCTCCAAAGAATAAAGCCCTAACTTGTTCAACCTTTCTCTGTAACTTAGTTGCTGAAACCCAGGAAACATTCTAGTAAATCTCCTCTGTACTCTCTCTATTTTGTTGACATCCTTCCTATAATTAGGCGACCAAAATTGTACACCATACTCCAGAATTGGCCTCACCAATGCCTTGTACAATTTTAACATTACATCCCAACTTCTATACTCAATGCTCTGATTTATAAAGGCCAGCACACCAAAAGCTTTCTTTACCACCCTATCTACATGAGATTCCACTTTCAGGGAACTGTGCACAGTTATTCCCAGATCCCTCTGTTCACTTACATTCTTCAATTCCTACCATTTACCATGTACGTCCTATTTTGATTTGTCCTGCCAAGATGTAGCACCTCACACTTATCAGCATTAAACTCCATCTGCCATCTTTCAGCCCACTCTTCCAACTGGCATAAATCTCTCTGTAGACTTTGAAACTCTACTTCATTACCCGCAACCCCACATATCTTAGTATCATCTGCATACTTACTAATCCAATTTACCACACCATCATCCAGATCATTGATGTACATGACAAACAACAGTGGACCCAACACAGATCCCTGTGGCACCCCACTCGTCACTGGCCTCCAACCTGACTCAATGATCTGATTTATAAAGGCTAGCATACCAAAAGCTTTCTTTACCACCCTATCTATATGAGATTCCACCTTCAAGGAACTATGCACGGTTAAACCCAGATCCCTCTGTTCAACTGTATTCTTCAATTCCCTACTATTTACCATGTACGTCCTATTTTGATGTGTCCTGCCAAGGTGTAGCACCTCACATTTATCAGCATTAAACTCCATCTGCCATCTTTCAGCCCATTTTTCCAAATGGCCTAAATCACTCTGTAGACTTCGGAAATTCTCTTCATTATCCACAACACCCCCTATCTTGGTATCATCTGCATACTTACTAATCCAATTTACCACCCCTTCATCCAGATCATTGATGTACATGACAAACAACAAAGGACCCAACACAGATCCCTGAGGCACCCCACTAGTCACCTGCCTCCAACCCGATAAACAACCATCCACCGTTACTCTGGCTTCTCCCATTCAGCCACTGATGAAAATATTTGTCAAAATATTTGATGAAAGTAGAGAGAATCCAGGGAGTTATAGGCCTGTGAGCTTCGGCAGTGGATACTGTCTATATGTATGTTAGTTAGGCATTTGATAAAGTTCCCCATGGTAGGCTGATCTAGATGATTAAGATACACGGGATTAATAGTGACATTGCTATATGGATTTGGAATTGGCTTACTGATAGAAAATAGAGGATTGGGGCGGAAGGAAGAAATACAGGCTGGAGGTTTGTGACCAGTGGAGTTCAGCAGGAATCTGTGCTGAGATCAATGCTATTTATGATATACTAGACCAAGCCCTCCCTTCACCACCTCCAGTTTAAATTCCATTTGGAATATTTTGGAGGACCAAGAAACCAAGAACCAAGTGGTTTCTTGGTCCCTGTCAGATGCGAGGCCTGGTCCCCCAATGCAACCCGTTCCCCCAACCCAATATTCCACCACTCATCCATATCCCCTAGCACTGGACTTTAAAAAAAAATTCCAATTGCACTTCCTCTACCTCCCGCAGCACTTCCAATCAAGGATTATAGAGGAGCTTTATATATATATTTATAATCTTTGCTTCCACTGCCAATTCCACTTCCCCTGGCCCTTCCCCCCTCAGGTGCTGGCAGGAGCAGGATTAAGTGTTGGCAACTTTGGCAACATTGTTGCAAATGTCAGGGGACTGTGAGATTCCATTCAGGTGAAAACTTGGTGGAAGCACAGAGTGTTCCTGGATCGCAACTTTGTATGGAAGTTTGTTGTAAACTGGGGCTGCAAGGATTTAACAATTAAAATATTTTTAAAGTGACCTTTTTAAACCTTTAAATATCAATAACCCGAAATATAACATCAAATCTGAAGGAAACTTGACAAGGGTGACGACGGGAAAAAGCTGAGTAAGGTTCGTAGATGGGCTGGTTAGTAATTTTGTAGATGCCACCAAGATTGCTGGAGTCGCGGACTATGAGGAAGGCTGTCAAAGTATACAGCAGGATTTAAATCAGCTACAGCAATCGGTGGAGAAATGGCAGATGGAGTTTACTCAAAGCACATGAGAGGTGTTGCATTGTGGAGGGTCAAATCTAAGGGGAAAATCTATATTACTAATAGTCTGATCTTGACCACTTTCTGTTGTCCTGTATATTGATTTTAGAAAAAAACGCTGCCACTTACCGCTGTGAATTTTGGCCATCTAACTCAGAGCCCCCCTCCGCTGTGCAGGACGAGGATTTTTCCCATCAATGAAAAATAAAAGAGTTATTAGTGTTTAAAAAATGTTGAGATTCTCTCTCCTGAAGGCCACGCCCCTTCCGGAGGGACTATAAAACCCGGAAGTGTTGAGTGCCTCAGTCAGTCTCTGCAAGATGGGGGAGCGAGAGGGTCACATCTCTCAGTCTGAGCTGTGAATAACACTGAACACATGTCTACTAAACTGTGAATGCTTTTACTGACCTTAATATGGTTTGAAAATATAATTTGGAAATGCTAAAGCTGTGTTGCCTTTGGTTTGGAAATGCTAAAGCTGTGTTGCCTAATAGTAAGATTAAACGAGTACTTACCAGTACGAAGTTTGATCTGTATTTTATGAGGAGTTACGATGAGGGATTACGTGAAGAACCCACCCAGCGCGCAGGCGCGGCATACTTCCAAGCAGCGGTGTGGAATCACAGATAGACACTAGTTGAAGTAAAGATAGTGAAGACCAACGAGACATTAGTCCGAATTTGATCTATATAATGAGGGTGGGAGCGGAGGGCACGTAATCCCTCATCGTAACTCCTCATAAAATACAGATCAAACTTCGTACTGGTAAGTACTCGTTTAATCTTACTATTTTACTTCGGAGTCACGTGAGTGACTACGTGAAGACTTCAAAGGTCTGTGATTTCAAACCGTGTAACAGTTATATCACTCACTGCCGAAAGATCATCGAGGGAGGAAGTGGTAGCTAGAGACCAACAAGTTTGTTTAGTTATAAAAGAAATATTTATTAACTATAACAAAAAACAAAATAGCTCCCATGGGCTTTAAATCATAACTTTGCGGTTTTTAAAACGGTATCCGCAAAGACGTCCTGTTCCATCAGCGGTTTGTTGTAAAATCGTTGGAATGTCGATTCCCTTGACCATCCCGCTGCTCTGAGGATGTGGTCGAGGGGAACCTGCATCCTATCCGCCGCTGAGGTGGACGCTGCCCTGGTTGAATGGGATTTAAAAACATTTGTGTTAATCCCTGCCATGCTGAGGACCTGTTTCAACCATCTGGATAATGTTTGGCTGGTTACCCGTCCAAAAGGCTTTCTGTGGCTAACCCATAAGGCTTTCTCTCTCCCTCTTAGCGTTTGGGTTGTGTCTAGGTAATGATGAAGGTGGGTCACCACACACAGCCTAGGATCTGGAGGGTAAGCCCGGAAGATCAACGGGGAGTTTGATGTACCTGGTCTACTTTGTTTTACCAACCCCGGCATGGTGAAAGTAATGGTATCTGGGGTGGTCACCATGTAGTTCAGATTAAGCTGATGGAGCGAATGGACCCTTTGAGCTGAGACAAGCGCCATGAGCATGAGGGTTTTGTAAGTGGCCTGTTCCAGGCTCAGGGATCCCACCGGAGGCCAACCTCGAAGGTGTGTAAGAACTACACTCACATCCCACATGTGAGTGTATCTAGGTGTAGGGGGTTTGGTATTAAAGATCCCCTTAAGGAGTCTGATGACTAGAGGGTGGGATCCCACACTATGCTGTTCTATCGGCATGAGGTATGCGGACAGTGCGCTCCGAGCCGTATTGATGGCACTGTAGCTCATCTTGAGGTCATGGTGCAGGTGGGCCAGGAACTCCAGCACATCCGAGATCGAAGTCGTCGTGTAGGATGTCCCTGCGTCCAGACAGTACTGTTCCCATTTCCTGATGAAGGTCAGGTACTGTTTCTTGGTGGAAACTCGCAGGGATGCCGACATGGTGGTGATTGTTCTGTCTGATAACCCCAATCCCCGGTAAGGCCTGTTCAAAATCTGGAAACCAGGAGTTTCAATTTTTGGTGGCATGGATGGCTAATGCCAGTTACCGGGTGAGTCAATAATTGGGGGTGGTGTTGAAGGACCATTGGTGTCTCTACCACCATGTCGTGGAACATTGGGAACCATGGTTGGGTAGGCCAGTCGGGCACGACCAGAATGCCAGAGGCTGAGTCTGCCTGAATTTTCTGGAGTACCCGACTGATGAGGCAGAAGGGAGGGAAAGCATAGAAAAAGAAATTTCCCCAGTCCAGCGTGAAGGCATCTACCGCTGCTGCCTCTGGGTCTGGTTCCCAAGCCACATACATGGGTAGTTGGTGATTTAACCTAGACGCAAACAAATCTATATCTGGCGTACCATATTGCTTGATAATTTTAGCAAATAATTTTGGGTCCAACATCCATTCGATGTTGTCGTTGAATTTTCGTGACCTGGTGTCCGCCACTAAATTTAGTTTGCCTGGTAAATAGGCAGCTGATAGCCAAATATGTCTCTCGACACACCATTGCCAGATTATAGCAGTTAATTTGTCGCATGATACTGATTTAATGCCACCCATGTGCTGGATATAAGATACTGCCGTAGTGTTGTCGATCATAATTCTAACATGCACGTGTCGCATACCAGATGCATATGCTTTTAGCCCATAAAAGGCGGCGAGCATTTCCAAAAAGTTAATGCCCAGTGATTGTAGTAGCGATGCCTCTGAGTTAGTCCATCTGCCACCTGTGCTGTCTTTGGAGTTAGTAGCTCCCCAGCCTAAAGCACTGGCATCCGTCCCAATGGTTATGTTAGGATTGGTTACGGTGGTAGGGACTGTGACTGTGCCAAATATTGTCAACCCACCACTGAAGTTCTAATTTGGCTTCAGCGGGTAAATCCATTTTGCGATCATAATGCCCCCTATGAAGGCGTAATGCATGAGTCCTTGCTCTTTGTAAATTTTGATAATGCAAGGGCCCATGTTGGGCAGCCGGAAATGCTGCTACTATAGAGCCAATAACTCTGGCTACATGCCGTATTCTAGGTTGTGGTGTGGCAATTAAATGGCTACAAGCTTCAATGAGTGAAACTGTTTTGTTTCTGGGCAGAGTGACAGTCATGTGAATCGTGTCAATAGTGAAGCCTAAGTAATCCATGTTAGTAGTAGGCTCCAATATTGATTTATCTGGGTGGAGGATAAAACCCAAAGTTTCAAGGAGTTGTTTAGTGGCTAACACTCCTGCGACAGCTTGTTCCCGTGTTCTTCCTAATATGAGAACATCGTCCAGATAGGCCATTACTAAATGTTTTAGTTCTCTCAATTTCTTCATGGCCACTTTAAGAATTTTCGTAAATAGTCTGGGAGCTGTCGTTAAACCATTGGGCAAAGCTCGGTACTGCCATAGCTGGCCCCTCCAGATAAATTTCAGATATTTAAAGTAATCTTTATGAATGGGTACCAAATAGTAAGCATCTTTGATATCTATGCTTGCCATGTAGTATCCCTTGGAGATCAGTTGTCTGGCAGTGACAAATGTCTCCATTTTGAAATGTTGATACTCAACAGACTGATTGAGTGATGTCAGATCAATAATAATGCGACATCCACCATCTTTTTTGGTTTTGAGAAAAATATTTGATACAAATTCTTGCGGCTCGTGTGTGGTCATTTCTATGATGCCTTTAGCCACGAGCCGATCAAGTTCAGCTTGTCCTTCTACCTTCTCAACTGCCGAGGGAAGGAACACCCTTTGGGGCATGTGCTGAACTGGCGGTTCTACGCCTGGTTTGAATTCAATCTTGTATCCACTAATACTGTTGAGTATAAACTGATTGTTAGTAAGGGAGCACCAAACATGCTTGAAGAACCTCAACCGTCCCCCTGTTAATACTACACCCTTTGTCTGTGTATGTTGACAGGAACCAGACCCACCTACCTCCATGTTCACTTGTGGAGTCGTTTCCGGTGGGTCTGGCCCAAGGTTGTCCGTGTTGGTGCTGCGGTGGGGCGGCGCATCTTCCCACGGCTCCGCCCTGGGCCCCGCTCTAAAAAAGAGCTCTGGGGGTAGTGGGAGGCGGTCACCAGGCTTTCACCAGCTCGGTATCTGCTGGTGGCTGCCGAGGCGTGCGGCCAACTGGGTGTCTTCGCCCTGCTCGGTCCTGGCCCTGCCCTCATGAGGCCTACTGGTTTTGCCGCCTCTTCCAACTCCTTGAGCCTTTTGGCCAGATCCGCACCAAATAGCAGCGCCTGTCGTTCGGGCGCTGGAGCTTTACAGAGGCCGGCATATGTTGGGTTGAGGGCAGGCCTGATGTTGTCCCGCCGTAGGTTGTTTAGCTCATACGTGGTGCTGCACATCAGTGCGAGGGCATCCTGCTGGGGTATGGTCAAGTCTTCATCCCCAACGGACCGAGCAAAGGCGGTGACGGCTGCTGAGTGGAGCTTCAGGACTCGCTGCATTTTGACCTCGTGAGCCCTTATGTGCTGCCCCAGCTGGTTCCAGATCTGCCCATTTACCGTCTTGACCCTCAGCGCCTCGCAATTTTCGGGCGCGATGTAGTTGTCAAGGGCCTGCTGGACAGCCTTGTCCTGCAGCGGGTTGTTGGACAGCCTGTTTATAGTTGCCGCCATTCTGGGTGGCAACACCATCCCAGTTGTTGGTGGTGCCGCATATCGGCCCACTACACCCAGTAGCTCTTCTTCCGGCCCGCCTGGCATGCTGACGATATCCTCCGCCTGCCCTTGGGATAGGCCAGCCCAGTCCTGGCCTCCCTTACTGCCCTCGAATATAGAGGGTACAGAAGGGTGTGGAGAGGAGGAGGCCAAAGCCCGTCCTCCTGGGAGATGCCGCATCTCCTCATTGATCATACGCTCGAGGAGCTGCCTCATGCAGCTTATCCGAGCGTCTCCCCTTTTCGGTGGGGGAGAGTGTTCCCGTTCCTCCGAATCATCGGAGGACACCGGCCGGTCGGTTTTCTGTGTCGCCTTCCTCCCTGTGCGGGGCGTTGAGATCTGCAGCACTGGGGGCGGCTCGGTGTCGGGTGAGCGGGAGCGTTGAAAAAGCTCCTCCGCTGCGAGAGGCTGCCGTCCCGCTATGGACCCGTCCTCGGGTGGAGTAGGGCAGGCAGTCCTCCTGGCTGGTCGCTTGCGAGAGGCCATTATTCTCTCTAGCGCGACTCTGTAACAAAAAAGACACTTACCTGAGGTCTCGTCTTTATGCTGCAGCTGGAGAACCTGGCTCCAGCTGCTGCCGCTGTTGCACTGCTGACGTAATGCCGCGCCTACGCGCTGGGTGGGTTCTTCACGTAGTCACTCACGTGACTCCGAAGTAAAATTAAAGTTGCCTTGCCTAATTAAAGTTGCCTTGCCTAATTAAAGTTGCCTTGCCTAATTAAAGTTGCCTTGCCTAATTAAAGTTGCTTTACCTAATTCAAGTTGCTTTGCCTTCTATATAACTAAAAGTCTAATCTTGACCACTTCCTGTTTGTGCTTTATATTGATTTTAGAATAAACGCTACCACATACGGCTGTGATTTTAGGCCATCTTACTCAGAGTCCCCCTCATCAGGTGCCAAGGATTTTTCCCATCGATGAAAAATAAAAGAGTTATTAGTGTTTAAAAAATGTTGAGATTCTCTCTCCAGTCAATCATGCCATGAAGGCCACACCCCTTCTGGTGGGAGGAAGGGAGGGACTATAAAACCCAGAAGTGTGGGCGTGGGTCAGTCTCTGCAAGATGGAGGAGGGAGAGGTCATGACTTGCTGTCTTTAGTGGCCTTGCACCCTGCTTGAAGTGGTATGAAACTGCACTTGAATTTGCTGGCCTTGCCAGCCCACCAGTCGTGAGTGAGTGAGCTTCCAGCATAACAGGCTTGAGTGATGAGCCGCCAGCCCAAGAATCCATTCGGCCCACAATGTCCATACTAGCCCTCTGGAAACCAGTCCCTTCAGCCCACAACACCAATACTAGCGCTCCAGAAAGCCCACCCCCTCCCTCCCCTCCACTGGCCACCAATATTGGAATTGGTGGAGAGGTGGAACATTGTGTTGGGGGACCAGCCCTCCCATGAGATGCTAGGAGAACCCAACGGGTCCCACTTAGTCTAGTGTACAATTCATGGCCTGACCCTCAGGAGCATTGAAGTACATGATCTTGGGTTCAAGTCCATAATGGTCTGAAAATGGCAACACAATTACACCGAGTGGTAAAGAAAGCCATTTCTTATCACGCTAACTTTCGTATGTCAGGCCATTGAGTAAGGAAGTTATGTTGATTTTTTTTATAGGACTTTTAGGATGTTTGACCACATTTGGAATATTGCATGCACTTCTTGTCGCCCCATTACAGGAAGGATGGGGAATCTTTGGAAAGGATGCAGTTTACAGAATGATGCTTGGATTAGGGGTATTAGCTTCAGCTAGAGGTTAGACAGACTTGAATTGTTTTCTCTGGAATATCAGAGGCTGCGGGGGAATCTGATAGAAGTACATAAAATTATGAGAGGCATAGACACGGTAGAGAGTCAGAATCTTTTTCCCAGGATGAAAAAAATCAAATACTAGAGGGCATAACATTATGGTGAGAGGTGCAAAGTTTAAAGGAGATGTGCAGGGCAAATTTTTAATACAAAGGGTGGTGAGTGCCTTGAACGCGCTGGAGGGGTAGTGGTTTAAACAGATACGTTAGTGGCATCTAAAAGACTTTTGTATGTGGATATGCAGGCAATGGAGGGATGTGGGTTGTGTCACGGTCTTAACATCATGTTTGGCATATACATTGTGGGCTGAAGGGCCTGCTCATGTGCTGTACCGTTCTATGTTCTATGAATCTTGATTGCAAAAAAGGCCTATGTGACACGTGGGACAAATTAACTGGAATTTGAGTGGCTGCCCTAATGTAGCAGTCAATAGTATTTTATGAGATGTGGCGGAGAACGCCATGGTATGCTGGGACTATCCCTAGGTTGTGAACATTAAGTGATGGACTCTGATTTCCAGGGCAGAACAATCAAGGTGTAAAGTTGCATTTGTGGTTGAAGAAGGCACAAATCTCAAGGACAAAGAATGTGTTCATAAGATCATAAGTGATAGGTGTAGAATTAGGCCATTCGGCCCATAAAGTCTACTCCCCAACTCAATCATGATTGATCTGCCTCTCCCTCCTAACCCCATTCTAATGTCTTCTCATAACCTCTGACACCCGTACTAATCAAGAATCTGATGCAACGGCAACAGAATGAGCAAATCCTGTCTTCTCTGCGAGCATATAGGAACAGTTTAGTTTCAGATGTAGGAGTTTGTAAAGCTTACTGCAGATAAACTTTTGGGTTGCTTAAACACTGACTTTAATTTGGGATTTTATGTTTGAATAAAGATATGAAGGCAAATAAAATGTTCAGCAAAAAAATAGGGGATACATTTCTTGATGGATGTAAGATATTCAGAAAGTTAGTCATTAAACCAATTTTGTGTTGGTTGGAAAATTGTTTTGGATTTGTACAAATGAATTTCTATGCCATGTTGTCCTGGAATCATTCTGTTTGAGACCATCCCAGGACTTGATATGTGCAGTTCAGAAAAATTGAATAGAAAAATGGCATTCCATATTTTAATTGTACTGGACAGCTAATTTCCCTTTAAAGTTTTGTCGAGGAGAATCCAAGATAGGATGTTGGTAAACCTATTCATTTGATTAATCCTCCCTGTCCATCTCTCTCTCTCTCTCAGACTTTATTCCTTCATTTGTATGTCAGTCCATGCCACCAATTCAACTGGCTTCCAAAGATGGGCATTTACCTGCTGTTTGGATTTGGTGGTTGTGGACAACCCAGAGAGACCCCTCCTTTCTTCTAATTCCTTTGCTCCACCTTTTCAGTGGTTAGTTTTAAATTTGGAGACGAGGGTTGAACACGTGTTGGCGAATTTGTGCAATGGACAATAAAACACCATGCATGTTATGACCTGCTCTGTTGAGTTCTGCAGCGCAATTAGTGAGTTAAGCCCACCAGTAGTCTATTTTCCCCGACTATATTGGATATCAGGCCATTCGGTAAATGCAGATAGCCCTTGTGAGCACAGATTGCGGCCAAATGCCATGTCATTAATAGATAGTCCCTACTGCCCATTATGGCCATAATGGGCAGTAGGGACTATTAAAGTAGGGACTGTAGTGGCATTAAATATTTCGAAACGGTAGATGAGGGAAATCTGAAATAAAGTCAGAAAACACGGGGGGTGTGCAACAGAACAGGAAATAACTGTGGAGAGAGAAATAGAGTTAAATTTTTGACTAAATCGGCCTGTAGATTAAATTGATTATTCTTTACAATAAGAATATTTCCATAATTTTCTGCTTTTATCATTTTATTTATACAATAATTTTGCAGGACCATTCCAGTTGTTTTAAATTCACTTATTGGTCAGACAAAGTACAGGTATTCTCTGAGCAAATCCATCTCAATTGTCTCTGATTACCTTATGCCTTTAAAAAAATCAAGTTTTTTAAGTGTTCGCTTGAGTGGATTTCAATAATTTGTACTCCATCAAAGTAAAACAAATTGGCCTCTAATTATTTGGTGTGAGCCTGCCTCCCTTTTCATAGGCAGGCTCACACTTTTCATACAATGCCTTTTCATACAATGGTTTTACATTATCAGACCTCTGTACCTATGAAATCACTTCCTATGAAATAGCTAGAGATGATTGAAAAATTGTAGTCAGAGCCTCTTTAATTTTCTTCCTTTGCTTCTCTTAACAGCCTGAGAATTATTTATTCTGGGCCTGGCAAATTATCAATATTCAAAGATTTCAAAGCCCTTAATGCATCCTTTTTTACTAAAGTTACTCTAATGAACATTTCACACTCAATGTCCTTAATTACAATATCAACATCGGCCCCTTATTTTGTGCATCCTATGAGTAAAAATATATTCAAAACCGTACCCGTAATATACCTTCAGGCTTGCCAGTTTATTAAGTTCTTAGTATCTGATATATGCTTGCTAATTTTCCCTTATCTTAAACATTCCAGGGTCTGTAGATTTGGCAGACCAATTTTGTTTTGTGTGGTTTTTACCTTGAACCTCTTCATAAAAACATAGAAACATAGAAAATAAATGCAGGAGTAGGCCATTTGGCCCTTTGAGCTAGCACCGTCATTCAATATGATCATGGTTGATCATCCAAAATCAGTAGCCCGTCCCTGCTTTCTCCCCATATCCCTTGATTCCTTTAGCCTTAAGAGCTACATCTAACTCTCTCTTGAAAACATCCAGCGAATTGGCCTCTGTGGCAGAGAATTCCTCAGAATCACAACTCTCTGGGTGAAAAAGTATTTCCTCATCTCAGTCCTAAATGGCCTCACCCTTATTCTTGAACTGTGACCCTTGGTTCTGGACTCCCCCAACATCGAGAACATTTCTGCTGCATTTAGCCTGTCCAATCCCTTAAGAATTTTATATGTTTCTATAAAATCTTTAATCTTTCATACAGATCATCTTAAATGCCTGATTATAGCTCCAGGATTCACAAGTTTGAATACCAAGATTGAACGCCAAAATTGTTCATTATGATGGTGCCAAGGTTTGAACTAATGCCATACAGTAGTTTAAAAAAAAAACTTGAACTCGTGGGGGGTGAAATTATTTTTGGTCATTGGCACTAAACACTTTGGGAACGTCACATGGTGGTTTTACTCACCTTCTCACTTGCAACCTCATTGAACTCAGTGGAACTGAATATTGAGAATGGATGACAGTATTGCATGTATTTAATCCTTTGGATAAAGACAGAATTCTCTCCCAGATTTGCCAATTTAGTTAATGCCTGTTACTCATACGACTACGTATTAAAAAAGCACGAGAACACCCTTGGAAGTGATATGATCAAAGTCACTGACAGTTGATATCTGTGTCAGCCAGGCAGTTTTTCATCAGCATAAATGGTTTAAAACTATATATAGGGTTGATCAAACAGCCTGTTGGACAGTTGTAAAGCCTATATTTGGATACACAGTCCTCTTTTCCTGCTCATGGCAATCAACGTGTGATGTTTTGTGAATAAAGGATGCCCTAGTCCTACATTATTGTTTGCTTTTATGTATCTAACGTTGGGACCTAAATTGATGAGGTACATCAAAAGGTTGAGTAAACAGTAAGCATGTCTACAAGCAAATAGTGAAGAAACATAATTAGTTTAGTTTAGAGAAACAGGCCCTTTGGCCCACCGGGTCCACGCAGACCAACGATTCCCACACATTAACACTATCCTACACATACTAGTGACAAACAATTTGCAAGTAATTTTAATGATTGAACCAATGGTTCACAAATCGAGGGAGTAGACAGATGTTTGAAGGAAAGTAATAAAAATGTGTAAGTTTCCAGAGTGAGAAATTGTGCTGAAAACTCTTGTAAGTTCACTTGCAGAAAGGCCTTGAAGGATCTCACTCGAAAGATAGCAGGTTCACCAGTCCTTCAATGTAGAGATTGTGTACATAAATATACTAGTTTGGAGTTCTGGACATAGAGACAATGGGAATTGTGAAAAAAAAAAGATTTAGGCGGTGTAAAATAGTCATGAAAGGAATTTCAGCAGGTTTTTTTAACAGGGAGGTTAACAGGGAGGTTCAGGGGTGACCTGATACAAGCATATAAAACCAGTGAAGTGTTCGATAGTGTAGGTATAAATGAAATGTTTCTGCCTTTGAAGAAGGCAAAATAATAAACACACATAAATTAACCATCAATAAATTTGGAGGAAATGTTTTGATTCAAATGTTGATTAAAATAAAAGATTATTAGGTAGAGTAAAAATGAATAATGTTGATGTATTTAAGTGGAAGCTGGGTAGGTGTATGAAAAAGAAAGGAAAAAAAGATATAGTTATGGATAGATGAAGAAGCTTTTGTGGAGCATTAATAGCAGCAAATATCAGAGAAGCCAAATATCAGCCAAATGAGCTATTTTGTCACGTAGACTCTTTACAGCTTCATGGAAATCTCTATCGTGGGACTTGAACCTATAACCTTTGATTTAAAGATGAGTCTGCTAATAATGAGACAAGGCTGATGTCATAGGATTTGACCTACTGTTATCCAGGTACAGAAAAGGTACCAACAAGGATTCAACTAAAACAAACAACACTGAAAATACACAGCAGCTCAGACGGCATCTTTGGAAGAGAAACAATTAATGGAATGGAATGGAATACTTTATTGTCACATGTGACTAGGCACAGTGACATTATCTGCTTGCATACCCAACGTATACAAATGTTTCAGGTTGTCTGAGCCTCCAAAGTTAGAAACCAACATTTACATTGGATTAAAATAAAAATGAACTGTGTTTTAAGTCCATTTTTACTTTGTATCAGTCCTTTGCTTTTTAACACTCAACAGAATGCTCCAGAGTATTTCACAGTGGAGGAGGCCGTGTGGTCTTGTGTGGCAACGACTGGGATAAGTTAGAAGCCCTGCAAGAGGCCCTACTTGATGTTGCAGACCCGAGCCAGGTGAGTATTGTCCACATCTGTCTTCCTGACAATTACAGCATTGATTTCAAACAGCAAAACGCAAAGTGCTGGTGGAACTACAAGAAACTAGGTTATATTTAGATACAAACGTGGCGCGCTGTCATTTCAAATTTATTTAAAAAGAAAAAAACCGAGGTGAAAGGCAAAACTGATTAGCAGGACACTATCACAGATAAAAAGGGAACAAAATAAATACATATCAATATGTTGTGAAGAATGCAGTATATAGAGCCAGATATTTGCAGGGTATAAAATTCAAGGAAACTATGCTGATGTAACAAACTTGTACCACATTTCTGGGTACTATTTATACACAGGTGAGAAACTACTTTAAAGAAATATTTAGAGAATGCCAGCATGCCAGAAATAGCAGGGGCTATGGCAGAAATATTTCAAATGTCATTAGAAACGGGAATAGTGCCGGAGGATTGGCATACTGCGCATGTTGTTCGATTGTTTAAAAAGGGGTCTAAGAGTAAACTTAGCAATTATAGACCTGTTAGTTTGACGTCAGTGGTGGGCAAATTAATGGAAAGAATACTTAAAGATAATATATATAAGCATCTGGATAAACAGGGTCTGATTAGGAACAGTCAACATGGATTTGTGCCTGGAAGGCCATGTTTGACTAATCTTCTTGAATTTTTTGAAGATGTTTCTCGGGAAATTGATGAGGGTAAAGCAGTGGATGTTGTGTATATGGACTTCAGTAAGGCCTTTGACAAGGTTCCTCATGGAAGGTTGGTTAAGAAGGTTCAATGGTTGGGTATTAATGGTGGAGTAGCAAGATGGATTCAACAGTGGCTGAATGGGAGAAGCCAGAGAGTAATGGTGGATGGTTGTTTGTCAGGTTGGAGGCCAGTGACGAGTGGGGTGCCACAGGGATCTGTGTTGGGTCCACTGTTGTTTGTCATGTACATCAATGATCTGGATGATGGTGTGGTAAATTGGATTAGTAAGTATGCAGATGACACTAAGATAGGTGGGGTTGCGGGTAATGAAGTAGAGTTTCAAAGTCTACAGAGAGATTTATGCCAGTTGGAAGAGTGGGCTGAAAGATGGCAGATGGAGTTTAATGCTGATAAGTGTGAGGTGCTACATCTTGGCAGGACAAATCAAAATAGGACGTACATGGTAAATGGTAGGGAATTGAAGAATGTAGGTGAACAGAGGGATCTGGGAATAACTGTGCACAGTTCCCTGAAAGTGGAATCTCATGTAGATAGGGTGGTAAAGAAAGCTTTTGGTGTGCTGTCCTTTATAAATCAGAGCATTGAGTATAGAAGTTGGGATGTAATGTTAAAATTGTACAAGGCATTGGTGAGGCAAATTCTGGAGTATGGTGTACAATTTTGGTCGCCTAATTATAGGAAGGATGTCAACAAAATAGAGAGAGTACAGAGGAGATTTACTAGAATGTTGCCTGGGTTTCAGCAACTAAGTTACAGAGAAAGATTGAACAAGTTAGGGCTTTATTCTTTGGAGCGCAGAAGGTTAAGGGGGGACTTGATAGAGGTTTTTAAAATGATGAGAGGGATAGACAGAGTTGACGTGGATAAGCTTTTCCCACTGAGAGTAGGGAAGATTCAAACAAGGGGACATGACTTGAGAATTAAGGGACTGAAGTTTAGGGGTAACATGAGGGGGAACTTCTTTACTCAGAGAGTGGTAGCTGTGTGGAATGAGCTTTCAGTGAAGGTGGTGGAGGCAGGTTCGTTTTTGTCATTTAAAAATAAATTGGATAGTTATATGGATGGGAAGGGAATGGAGGGTTATGGTCTGAGCGCAGGTATATGGGACTAGGGGAGATTATGTGTTTGGCATGGACTAGAAGGGTCGAGATGGCCTGTTTCCGTGCTGTAATTGTTATATGGTTATATGGTTATATTTACTACTTACTTGAAGTGCATCGACTAAGAGCATTCTTCGTGAATCTGTGCAGTCTGCATGGCAATTGTAATCCTAGTGTACTGTTAGTTAGCAATTTCTTGGATTTTGACCAGCAGTCATGGAAAAAAAAAGATGTCCTCGCTTAGATGTTATGTGCTGAGGGGAATTTCATGGTGATAGAATTTCACGTGCAATTTTAACATGTATTTATTACACTGTATCGCCAATTTGTGGAAAGTGACAGATTCCCTGATCAGCATCTCTGCCTGCCTGCAAATAAAGCCGGAGGAGAAAATAATTATTTAAAATATGTCAGTAAAAATATATTTACCAAATGTAACTGCACTAACATGGGGGTCAGCTGCACTCGTATGCGACAAGATTTTTATATGGAATAAAAGTAAATTTACTTGTTTTGTATTTCGTGATATTTTTTTCATTTAATCAATTTTTATCAAAGTGTAGAAACTCTTTATTGGGATCTTCGATGCTGCTGCAATGCAAAAATAACTAATTGGTGATTTTTTGTTTTGTAGACATTCAGTCCAAAGATAGTGCTTTTGGATCTAAGTGACACAGAGAGCATCCCCGAGAAAGCCAAGGAAATCCTTGAATCATTTGGGTGTGTGGATGTGCTCATTAACAACAGCAGTCTGAAAGTTAAAGGAGGTGCCCTCAATGTCCCTTTGGAATTGGACAAGAAGATAATGGATGCTAATTATTTTGGACCCATTTCTCTAACCAAAGGTATCCTGTTGCATTAACCTTAGTGCCAGTGAGATGATAAAACACCATTTTCTTACATGGTGAAAATAATATTTAATTGTGCTATCAAATCCACAATTTCCTCAAGTATCAAATTGAATTTAAAATAAACATATGGAACCCGGAGACATGCATGGAATATTGGGGCAGATAATTAAATGAACGGGGAAGGTGGAGGGCAGAGATAAAACTGGAAATGAAATAACTCCAACCAGGGAAGCTTTTGGTCAACAAATGGGCTTGTACATAGTAATTAAGTTCCTAGAAACAGGCTGTCTCGGGGCTGGAAGTGAACGTTTAGTTTATTTTAGTTTAGAGATGTAGTTTAGTTTAAAGGTGTATTTACCTGAATGCCAAATGAGTTGGAAATGAAGTTCCCAACTGCTTTTCAGCAGTTAGAAATGTAATCAACTTGGTTTAAACCCTGAAAATAGTAATCAATACAACATTCATGACTACAGGCTGTTGAATAAATACACAGGGTACTGGACAGAACAGATAATGCATATGTGAGATGGTATTGATTACCCAGTAGGTATGTTACAAAACCTACCTGAATCGTCATTGGGAATCTGCCCTCAGCCATGTCGGCGATTTTGGCGCTGTTTGGAGGGGGCTGGTTTAAAACGCGATTTTTACTAGGCTGTACTAATCGCACATGTTCAGCCTAGTAAATCATTAACGAAAAATCGTTGCAAGACCCGGTCGCAAAAGGTATTATTAGTTTTATAGGCCTCGATAATATAGTTCTAATAGTTTTAAAATTACTCTCTGATTTCGCAACCTCTCGCAGCCCCAGGGTTTTATAAAGCAAACAATTAAAGGTATGTACCTTATTTTTACATTAAATGGGGCATATATATAACTCTGAATATCAAGTTATCTATAACGAATAGTTCATTTTGGGCTTTTTATATCCCGCAGTATTTTTCTCGGCATTTGAAGGCACTAATCCAGCGCTATGTCAACGTTCTAAACCAGCGCGTTCCACATGAACCCACTAGAAAGCCGATTTAAATGGGCATTTATTTACAGCAATTGAACACTAAATTCCTTCCATTTGGCTATAAATTAATGTAAATTAGATATAAAAATCATGTTATATTGTGAATTATTTGTGAATAATCTTTGGACACTTAGGCTATTTAAAAATGTTAATCTTTCCTTAAGAAATGGGCGTTTGACTATCCAAGATCACAGCTTTTTTGTAATGTCCATTGAAAATCAATAGGGAACAAGATGCTAATTTCCGAGTATGAAAATGGTCATAACGTTTTTAATACTTGAGATATGAAAGTGAATTTGGTGTCAAATTAAACTTATTGTTATGCTTTATCTGATGGGATAAATTGCAGACTTGATTTTTTAAATCTCAAAATGTTGTAACATTGCTATACCCAGGATGTAGAAAATATGAAATTAATTACTCCGATTGATATCTTGAGTATGAAATGAGAATTATTCACAGTGTAGCGTGGTGATATGCCCAACATGAAGGCGAGGAGTCAGGTATTTCGGGAGGACTTTTATTAGGTGTGGTTCTCTTGTTCAGTAGGGTCTGCAAGAGAAAGATTGCGCCTAAACCCCTGCCCTTTATTCCCATCCCCGGACTAGTCCATTCTCGTGCCGAGGGGTTCGACAGTGGAATGGCCCAAACCTTGGGAGCCGCAACAGAACCCCCCCCCCCCCCCCACCCCCCCAGAACAGGAGGCACGAAACGCACCGACGGGGTACAACCCGGCCGGACCGCTTACGGAAGTCGGCCGACAGAGGGGCCAGCGGAGGCACAGGTGGAGGGAGCCGCGAAGAGGGGTGACCTCATGGCCGAGGCTGGGCAACCAGCACCGGCTGGTCAATGTCCAAATGTGCCGCCTTTAACCGGTCAATCGACACGGCATCCGGCCGGCACCCCCATGTCAAACACAAAGGTGGCCTGTCCGTGCTCCAGCACGCAGAATGGGCCCTCATACGGCCTCTGGAGTGGCGTCCGGTGGGCGTCATGGCACAGGAAAACATAGGACAGTCCCGGAGGGCTGATGGCACATGCGGGCGGAATGTCCCATGGCGGGACGTTGGCACGGGTGCAAGCCTGCCAACACGCTCGTGAAGGCGCTGTAGGGTGGATGAGGGCGTTCCCTGCTGCCCCGGCGCTGACGGTAGGAACTCCCCGGGCACCGTGAGTGGCGACCCATAAACGAGCTCCTCTGGGGATAAGGCCAAGTTCTCCTTATGTGCAGTTCCGATGCCCAGCTCAGAGGTGAACTGTGGCACCCGGTCTGAGGAGATGTCCACCGGACCCATAGCGAGCAATCCAGCGCACGAGCGCACGTAGCTGTCGAAGTATTGGCCAGCGATATGGCCTCCGGCAACCGTGTGAAGTGGTCCACAATTGAGGAGGTGGGCGATGCCCCGGGACGACGGGAGAGGCCCCACAATGTCCACGTGGGGGTGATCGAACCGCCGGTGTGATAGACTGAACTCCTGGAGGGGGGTCCGGACGTGGCGCTGAATTTTTGCCGTCTGGCACAGAATGCAGGTGCGGGCCCATTGGCCAACCTGCTTGCGCAGACCGTGCCACATGGACTGAGCAACCACAAGTGCCGTTGTCGCCCGGATGGATGGGTGAGCCAGCCCGTGGATCACGTCGAAAACCCTCTGGCGCCACGTTCGAAGGGCGGACGATCCCCAAGGACTCCATCGTGCGGACCTCCTACCATGACAGGCGTAGCTTCTCAGGCGGCAGTCAGCGTGCTCGTGCATGGAAGGTTGGGCTGGTAGTCGGTATGAAATGCACCACCCCGTGCTCGGGAGTCGATGACCAGACCTGTGGGGCCAGGATGTCCGGGAACGCGGTCAAGACATGAGCAAAACAGGAATCCACGGACGACAGGGGCGTGCAATCGGTTCACTCAGATGCAGTGTGATTGGTTCCATTGTTGCGGCGTGAACAAGCGCTGCCGCCTGACATCCACCAGGAGGGAGTGAACCCGGAGGAATTCGGCACCGAGCAACGGCTGGGAGACATCGGCGATGATAAACTGCCACGAGAAATGACAGGAGCCAAAAACGATCGGGACCGTGCAAACCCCATTCGTACGGATGGGGCTGCCATTCGCCATGGTGAGGATGGTACCCCGCTTACCGGAATGAATGTCCGCCAGTGAAGGGAGCAGGATGCGCAGTTCTGACCCATCCACGAGGAAGCAACTCCCGGAGTGCCGATCCCAGGCGAAGAGGCGGTGAATCTGGCCGGCAGCGGCGGGGACTATTGGCAGTCGGCACCGGCATTTCCCGGGAACATGCACGGCTGGCAGCATTGTCGTGCTGCAACACCCCAGCATTGGTGGTAATAGCACCAGTGCCTCCTGCCGGTGGCGCTTGGAGCCTGCTGATGTGGGACTGCAGGTGCGGTATCCGCCACGGCCACGGGGGGCGATCACACAGGCCTCCGGAGCGCAGCTGTCACTCCCTCCACGGCTCCCTCGCCAAACTGGAGGGAATCGGGTGCTGCTGTAGTGACAGCCAGCGCGCTGACATCATCCCGGTGCGCCATCCACAGCGCGTCAGTGAACGAGTCGTCAGTGAGCTGCAGGCGGATGTAGGCCGGCAGCAGATGCAGGTACGTGTACTCAAACAGGAGGAACGGCGTGTGCCCATCCAGGAGCGCGACCATATCGTTCAGGAGGCTTGATGGTCATCAGTCATCTAGACCCTCCATGTGCAGGATCTGGCTGAGCCCGTAAACCTGGAGCAGGAGCTCCTTAAGGCCGAGGTATTTCTCGGCCGCCGGGGGGTTCTTTGAAGAACTGAGTGACTGCTCCGGCCGTGTCCTAGTTGAGGGCCCCCACCAGGTAGAAGTAGCGGGTGTCGTCCGCTGTAATGCCCCGCAGCTGGAATTGGGCCTCCGCCTGCTGAAACCAGACGCGAGACCGGGCGATCCAGAACGTAGGTAGTTTAACAGAGACCGCGTCAAGAGACAGGGCCCGGTCGGCCTGTGAGGCGAATGACCAGGCGGCTCTGTCCTTTGACTTCATTATGACACCAATGGAGCATCGAGGTCACCAATGTAGCGCGGTGATAAGCCCGAAATGAAGGCGAGGAGCCAGGTATTTCGGGAGGACTTTTATTAGGTGTTGTTCTCTTGACCAGTCTGGTCTGAAAGAGAAAGATCGCACCTAAACACCTGCCCTTTATCCCTGTAGCTAAGGGCCACCCCCGGACTAGTGCCGAAGGGTTCGATGGTGGAATGGCCCGACTCTTGGGAGCCGCCACAACAGGAATATCACAGAGACCATAAGAAGATAATGGTAGGAGGATCAGACTACACAACCCCGCAATAGAATAAGGATAATTGTGAGATAAGATGAGGTAATTCCATTATGTTATAGTCCTGAAGGAACAGGATTTGAAAGGAGTCAATTCAATCATATTGATGTAATGTTTAACATTTCATTTGTGGACGATGTCACGAGAGACATATAGATTTACAATAAATTCGACACAGATTGTTTTAATCGTTGAACAGCATCTCTTCTTCTTCACAGAGCTTCTTCCACCGATGATCGCTAGACATAATGGTCAAATTGTGCTGGTCAACAGTATCCAAGGAAAATTAGGACTTCCATTCCGTGCAGCCTGTAAGATTTACACAGAATTTGCTCAGTATGTTCATTAATAAAATAAAAAGGAAATATCAGTGCATGCAAATATCATGCATAAGACATCACACTAACTGCATGCAAAACATGGAGCATTCTTCTGACCTGTGGTTCAGTAACACTGAGTTGAAACACATCCATTCTTTACCTTACTGCTCATACAGGAATTTGACGTTAGACACTGTGGAAAATGTAATGACTGAATAACCTGCAGTTTGTTCTTAACTAAGGTTTAACATAACAACCTTGAGTTGTATTTTAGTAGGATAATTCAGTATTACATGCTAACACAATCTTTCACTGCATTTCAACCAAGCTAATATGATCAAAATAATGAATGATCAATTGTGCTTTCTTAAAAATTCTCAAGAGTCAAGAGTGTTTTTTTGTCATGAGTCCCAGATACAACAATGAAACTCTTACTTGCTGCAGCACAACAGAATAAGTAAACATAGTACACTGAAAATAATATGATAAAAGAGAGAGAAAAAAAGTTCAGTGTGTATATATACACATACCCACAAGTACGTGCACACACACGCACACACACACACACACACACACACACACACACACACACACACACACACACACACACACACACACACACACACACACACACACACATATCACACACACACACACGCACACACACACACATACACACACACACACACATATATATATATATATATATATATACAGTACATACACACCCATACTCAAAAAATAAACAATAGTGCAATAATGAGAATAATAATAATAATAATGATTGTCTATTGAAGTTCAGAGCTTATTTGAGGTTGTAGTGTTTAATAGCCTGATGGCTGTGGGGGAGAAGATGTTCCTGAACCTGGACTTTACAGTTTTCAGGCTCCTGTACCTTCTTCCCGATGGCAGGGGTGAAATGAGTGTGTGGCCAGGGTGGTGTGGGTCTGATGATGCTGGCTGCCTTTTTGAAGCAGCGACTCCGATAAATCCCTTAGATGGTGGGGAGGTCAGAGTCTGTGATGGACTGGGCAGTGTTCACAACCTTTTGCAGTCTTTTCTGCTCCCGAGCGTTCAAGTTGCTGAACCAGGCCATGATGTAACCAGTCAATGTGCTCTCTACTGTACACCTGTAGAAGTTCAAGAGAATCCTCTCTGACATACCAAATCTCCGTAATCTTCTCAGGAAGTAGAGGCATTGATGTACTTTATTCATAATTGCATCAGTGTGCTGGGTCCAGGAAAGATCTTCGGAAAGATGCACGCCCAGGAATTTGAAGTTTTTGACTCTCTCCACCATAATAAACAGGATTGTGGGTCCTCATCTTTCCTCTTCCAAAGTCCACAATCAGTTCATTGGTTTTACTGATATTGAGAGCCAGGTTGTTGTGCTGGCACCATTTGGTCAATCGGTCAATCTCACTTCTATACTCTGACTCATCACCATCTGTAATTCGTCCAACAACGGTGATGTCGTCGGCGAAGTTGAAGATGGAGTTCGCACTGTGTCCGGCTACACAGTCATGAGTATAGAGTGAGTAGAGCAGGGGGGGGGCTGAGCACACAGCCTTGAGGTGCTCCCGTACTGATTATTAATGAGGAAGAAGTATTTCTGCCATTTCGAACAGTTATTAAAATCTTGCTGTAGTTTAGAATATTCTGACAATGTTTTATATCTCTTTCAAGATGCTGCTTCAAAGCATGCACTGCAAGCTTTTTTTGATTGCCTCCGGGCTGAATTTGCAGAATATGGCATTACTGTCAACACTGTGAGCCCAACATTCATCCGTTCTTATCATCAAATGCCAGAAGCTGGGAATTGGGAGGCATCCATTTGGAAATGTAAGAACCATCATAATTATTCACTTGTTTTAAAAAGGATCAGGAGATTTAAAAAAAGGGGGAAAATAAATCTATCTGCAAGAAAATTCCTTGCGTTGAAATAGATCCTGCATCCACAGGTGTGACTGAGCCTGAGACTTCAGACAGTTAAGACCAATTTATTTTGCTAATGATTTTACCTTTGCAGAGCAATTGAGTTAATTTCTAAAATAATTTCGCTTTGGTATTTCAAGGAGCAAGAAATTTTACAAATGCAAAATGCCACAAATGCTAGAAAGTGAAATAAAAGAAGAAAATGTGGAAATGTACAAAAAGGTCAGGCAGTATCAGCAGCAAGGCAAATGGAGGTAGCATTTGGATCGATGATCTCTCATTAGAGTCGGGAATAGTGAGAGATTATGTTAATTTTCAGATACAGGGAATGAGGGAGAGATCGAAAGGAAAGGTAATTGACAAGGTTAGGGTTATCAACAGTTCTGCATAATAGTTCTGCTATTAGGAAAATGAGCTGTCTCGTGACTTTGATATGCCACGTCAAATTTATTGTAATAACATAGAGAAGGCTGTAGGGCAGGGATAGGGATCTCCAGGCCAAACCAAACATCTTAAAATGAGTTACTGTGATGTTATTATGCAATTCATTGTGAGCCTTGAAGCCTTCCTCCCTGTCATGAAGCAATACTGTGGCTGTGGAGGTTGGAAAATATTGTGACTCCAGACTGAGCTTTCTTTGTTATTATTAATTCAGCCTTGTCAATATGAGGCACTTCCTTGACTGCAAAATTATATTCTGAATTTATCTCTGCTCATGTTCAACATTTGACTATTGCCAGTGTCCCTTGTTCAAGCTGGGTAACAGGGGCCAGAGATCCAGGGGGCAGGCCTCGTCTGGAGCGTAGGACTGGAGATCAAATGAAACCTGGAACCAGAGATCTGATAAGGCATGTGCCCAAATCCTGAACCATATTCAGCTCTATTCTTAGGGATATAAGATGATGGGCCCAGGTCTATCACTGCCTACATCCAGTTTGTTCCTTTATAACACGGGTACGGTATAGATGGGAATAATACTGTCACTGAATACCACTATGTGACACTATAATAGGGTTCAGATCTTTCACTCTTTAGCAGTACAGTATTGCTATTTACAACACATTCATTGAATAAGGCAGGTACAATATTGCTGGGTATGATCTATCATTCTTTCACACTGGGATAAAATACTTTTCGTATATTGGTGTGTTACTGGGTACAAGTATATTATAGTGTGCAGATAGAGTACAAACCTGTACCCACTAAATCAGGGATACGGTGCTGATGGAAACAGTTACTTCCCCCAGATAATCATGGATTAAGCCAGTGTTACAGATTGGAATGCAATGCCTCCAAGTGCAGGTGTGTCATGGCATAATGCCAGTGTGAGAACAGGACATTCACTTTATAACATTGGGGTAGAATATTGTGTAACACTGGGCTCCAGTATTAGTAGCTACTGGCCTGTCTCTGTACACCATTGGGTTATAGAATTACAATTGATATACATGATATACTTACAGTATCTCATTAATTTTGAAGTTTAGCTGCACTCCCATGGGAACTTTGTTGGAGGTGGATGTAATACTGTGGCATGAAAAATTAAAAACATTGTTGGGGCAATAAAGCAGTCTACTTCAGGACTGCACTCTGCCTAATTAAATGACCATTCAGTTGCCTGTAAACAGCTGGGAAGAAACTGTTCCTGAATCTGGAGGTGTGTGTTTTTGATCTTTGTACCTCTTGCTTGATGGGAGAGAGGAGAAGAGGGAGTGACTGAGGTGAGACTAGTCCTTGATTATGCTGGTGGGCTTTCTAAGACAGTGTGAAGAGTGGATGGAGTCAATGGAAGGAAGGCTAGTTTGTGCAATGGTCTGAGTTACGTCTATAGCTCTCTGCAATTTCTTACGGTCTTGGATGTTCCCAAACCAGGCTGTGATGCATCCCGAAAAGATGCTTTCTAGCGTGCATCTGTAGAAGTTGGTGAGGGTGGTTAGGTAATAGGTACATGCCGAACTTCCTCAACCTTCTAAGGAAATAGAGGCATTGGTGTGCTTTCTTGGCCATAGCTTTGATGTAGCTGGTGATATTTATTCCTAGGAACTTGAAGCTTTCGACCATCTCTGCTTCGGTGCCATCAGTATAGATTGGGGTGTGTGTACTGCTTCGTTTCCTGAAGACATCACAATCTCCTTTATCTTGCTGACATTGAGGGAGAGGCTTGGCACCATGTTACAAGATTCTCAATCTCCTTTTTATACTCGGTCGCGTTATTGTTTGACATCAGCCCACTACAGTGTGTTGTCTGCGAACTTGTAGATTATGTTGGACTGGTATTTGGCTGCACATTCATGGGAGTATCAGGAGCATAGTAGAGGGTTGAGCACGCATCTATGTGGGGCACCAGTGTGAGAATGATTGTAGAGAATGATTTGTCACCTACCCTCAATGATTGTGGTCTGTGGGTTAGGAAGTCGAAGATCCAGTAGCAGAGGGGTGTACAACATTTTATGCGGGGTGCTGACTCTGGCTTCCATAGGTTTGCAGATGTGTTTAGTTGAGATAATGGTTCAGGTCGTATGCAGAACTGCCTTCCCTTCCATCTTAACTAGATGCAAGCTGGATACAATATTTGCACATTTAAACTGTGATTTGCAAAGTCTCAGAGCTAATACTGCAATCAGTCACACCCTGGGATTCAAAGCAATTCTTAATTTGGGAAATGTGGTATTTTTAATAATTACAAACCATTCATAATAATCGCTGTGGATTGCAATACTAAGTGACCAATCTTTCTAACTCAGTAGTAAGACTTGAATTTATTTAGTTGCATGTGATTTGTCAGAGATATATACAGAAATGTTTCAATTTCAAGAAATTGCTTAAAAGTACAATAATGACATGCAAAAATGGGCAAGATTTTAGTTTGTGGAACATTTAACAATGGAATTATCATGAATAACCCCAAGATAGTGTTTTTTTTGAGGAATTAATCCTTTTCCATGCATATGATCAAGGAGATTGAAAATATCCTTTGCTCTTCCATGAATTATACTGCATTATTTAAAATTCAATTTTTAATCAATGAAACAAACATGAAAAATCGCTTTTATGAAGGTTTGAGAATAACTACTGAAATAAAGCACGGGGCTAAGAGGGAAAATTAAATTGGAAGAGATGTTAATTGTTTTTTGATTGATTGTTAATTGAACACCACTCAGTCCGCCTAAACCTACCTGATCTCCCGGTTGCTGAACACTTGAACTCCCCCTCCCATTTCCACACTGACCTTTCTGTCCTGGGCCTCCTCCATTGTCAGAGTGAGGCCCAGCGCAAATTGGAGGAACAGCATCTCATATTTCGCTTGGGCAATTTACACCTCAGTGGTATGAATATTGACTTTTCTAACTTCAAGTAACCCTTGCTTTCCTTCTTTTTCCATGTCTCTCCCATTCCAGTTCTCCGACTGGTCTGACTGTCCCTGATTACACTTTATCTCAGTATGCTTTGTTGTTACTTTCTCCTAGCTAACAATGATCTATTCTACATTTTCATTGATCTTCACCCACTTTGATGTCTCGTTCTCACACCTTACACTTCCTTATTTCTGTATCTCCTCCTCCCCATCCCCTGACTCAGTCTGAAGAAGGGTCTCGACCTGAAACGTCACCCATTCCTTCTCTCCAGAGATGCTGCCTGTCCCGCTGAGTTACACCAGCTTTTTGTGTCTATCTTCGGTTTAAACCAGCATCTGCAGTTCCTTCCTACACATTAATTGTTTCTTTATTTGTTTTATGCTGCTTAGTTTTCTTCAGGAAGTTGGCGTATGGTGTCCACCCAGTGGAAGTAGCTGAGGAAGTGTTGTACACAGTGAACAGAGGCAGCAAGGAAGTGATGATTGGAAATCCTGTTTCAAAGGCATTTGTCTATTTAAGGACATTTTTTCCTGAAATATTTTTTGCAATTGTTGCTGCTGGAATCTCAAGCCAACCCATTACAGAGGAAGAACAATAACTTTCCTTTTTTAAGCCTTATTCTATGAAATTACTTCTCCCTCTCTCCTGCTATCTCTGCCATGTATTATGCTTATTATTTTCTGACTTATTTACCTCTTAACTCGCTTTTAGAATTGCTTTTTACCTAACCATTATCCCATTTCTCCTTTCTTCGTCTGTGTTCTATTCTGACAAATTATGGAGGTTTGGTGGATTAAGTTATGAGGGCAAATTGGATACATTTAGTTTGTATTCCCTTGAGATAAGGAAGTTGAGGGATGATCTTACTGAGGTATTGAAAGTAACATAAGGATTTGGTAGGGGAAAGTACACATTATCTAACTTTTAGTTGGATTATAAAGAAGAAGGGACACAATCTTATAATTAGAACTAAAATAACCAGGAGCAAAATCAGAAAATACTTCCTATATTAAATGTGTCAGGAATCTGGAAGTGTCTTCACCTGACAACATTGTGAATGCTGCAACGTTGGAGCTTTCAGGAGTTAGGCAGATTTATTGTAGTCAAAGATATTAAGGGAAATGGTGCAAAGACAGATAGTGGAATTGAGAAACAAACCAGTATGGTAGATTTGCAATGCTGAAAACCCTACTATGCTCGATCTTTGCATTTTCTATAGTCTCACTTTTATTCTAACATCAGTGAGAGTTAAGCTGCATTCAATCAATCCTATTGGATAATTCACTGTGATATTTAAGTTGACTGATAGACCAGCACTGATAGATCTTTGTAGGTCAGAAGGTCAATCTGGCCTTCCATGTTCAAACCGAACCGTTTGACAATGTAATAAAGGATATACAAGAGTTTTAGGTGCACTGAATGGACTAAAGTGCAAAGACAGAAGTTTTTATTGCTCAGATCTCTAATATATTTTAGTTCTGAAATCTCCAGGAATTTTGCTACTTTTGTCATATGCGAATAAGGTAAAAAGCAAAGTGCTGGAGGAACTCAGCAGGCCAGGCAGCATCTGTGGGAAGAAATGGACACAGTGTCTTGCGTTGTGACCCTCTTCAGATTGATGGAGTAGAGGGGAGAAAGCTGGTAGAGAAGTGAGGGAAGGGGTGGGACAAAAACTGACAATGGTGTGGCAGGTTCAGGTGAAGAGGGGTGATAAGCAGATTGGTGTAGTTGGTAACAAAGGCTGGAGCCGAAATGGAGGCAAAAGAATACAAATATGGAATAAGATAGAGAAGGAGTGAAATGTATATTGGAGGGAGGGATAGTAAGAGAAAGGGAAGAGGGGGAAGAGAAGAGTGGGGGAATGGTGTGGGGGGAGACAAGGTGTGGATAATGTGCTATCACACTTTAGCATTTCCACAAACATGTATCTTAATGCAGTTGGTATTGTTTCATATGGTTTTCATGTAATTGTTGTTCGAGACCAATCATATGAGTCTCAGAACATTGCTGTAGAAGTTTGTTCATCATCAGCTGTATTATCTCTTAAGTTCAGAATGGTGATGTTCACTGTTAGTTGCGTAATGTTCAATTCCATTTGCACCCTCAAATAAAGAAGCAACCCCTTCTAAAGACAAGAGATAATCTGTCCAGAAGAACACCTAACCTCCTATATTTGACAATGAACATCCATACCATCCCTGTCAAATCCCTACCATCAACACATAATGTGAGTCACTGCAGCAGCCACATGCAAGCTGTGGCCCTAAGGTTAAATGCTAGGTATTCCATGGTGAGCAGTTCACCTCCTGGCTTGTCAAAGCTGTTCCATTGTGTCAAGAAAGGAGTGTGACTTCAGTGTTATTACAGCTCCAAAAGCAACCCAATATATCAGCACAATTTAGGATAAAGCAACCTAAAGCAACCTAACCCCATCTGATTAGCACCCATTCACTGCAGGAAACATTCACTTGGTACAGTGCTATGGTCCCATGTACAAAATTCATTCAAGTTACTTGTCAAGGCAACTGGAATTGCAGTCAGCTCTCCTCTGTCACATTCCATCCTGACTTGGAAATATATTGATCAAAGGAAAATGATCAAGACCGGGCAAATGAGAGTAGCATGGTGGGCATCTTGGTTGGCAAGGATGAGTAGGGCCAAAGTATCTGTTCCTGTGCTGCATGGCTAAGACTACAGCTCTAAAGTCTCTATCGAACAACATGTAAATACCTTTACCCGAAGAACAATTGTAGAAGATGGCTGAGGCGTTAGAGAACATTTCTGCTTTGCTGACTATGTACATGAATAATTAAAAAAATCACAGACTTGATAATCACCGTATTAATGCTTGTTGTTTCTCTGTTTCTATCAGATATTTGTTTAAGGCATTATATTTTGGCACCTGTCTTCATATTTGTAAAAATAATCTCAATACAAATGTCATTGTGACATCATATCACAAAATGTGTTATTTAGCAATTAAACTAGGGGTCACAGTTTAAGGATAAGAGGGAAGTATTTTAGGACCGAGATGAGAAAATCATTTTTTACACAGAGAGTGGTGAATCTGTGGAATTCTCTGCCACAGAAGGTAGTTGAGGCCAGTTCATTGGCTATATTTAAGAGGGAGTTAGATGTAGCCCTTGTGGCTAAAGGGATCAGGGGGTATGGAAAGAAGGCAGGGATGGGATACTGAGTTGGATGATCAGCCATGATCATATCGAATGGCGGTACAGGCTCGAAGGGCCGAATGGCTTACTCCTGCACCTATTTTCTATGTTTCTATGTAATTATAAAAAGTATTTTTTTGTACCACCCATGCACCCCTATTTTCTTCATTCCTCCTGATGATGGTGATTCCTACCGATATGTAGTTCTGAAGTGAACCTAGCTGGCTATTCATCTTTTAAAGGTGGCGTGGGTGTATCTGCTGCAATTTTTGACAGTATCCCATGCACATACATTTCCAACTCGCATCATGACTAAATATTTTGCTTCCTTTGGTCCACTGTTAAGTAATTGCATACTTTCACCTTGACTGAGATAAGCCAACACAATATCGTTTGAATATTGAAGCTGAATTTGAGGAGCTTCATTCCACATCATGAAGTAAATCACGTCTCCTATTAGGTCAGAAAACACCTTCCCCATTTTAAAGTCATAAAACATGTCATAAGTGCAGTTAATTATGGATTTTTCAAAATTCCAAGCAGTGATATTAGAGAACAAAACAGGGCATCTTACAGAAATTCCATCTGATAATTTGATGTAAGATTTAAACCACTTAAAATAAATGGGTATTGCGAGCATTTAGAATGGAGCCAGAAAAACAAGAGAAACCGACTTTGCTTTCATGTATTAGTTCTGCCAATTGTGATTTCAATCCACAATGTGTAATTAACTGATTTGCATGCAGTCTAATATAAGACTAAATATATGTAATTTGTGTAGGGAATCTCAATGTCTCAATGTTATTCTGCAAACTTTGGCACTATCACTAATAAAGCAACATACTATCTTAATGACCTTATCTATAAATTATTGTCTTTCTGCTGACTGGTTAGATAATGTATTGTCTTTCTGCTGGCTGGTTAGCACGGAACAAAGGCTTTTAACTCTACCTTGGTACACGTGACAGTAAACTAAACTGAACTGAACTGAAAATGACAGGGAAATAGCCAATTAGTATTTCCTGAAATGTCAACTGGGCTTGTTATACTCCAAGTACAAACAGAAACAATCTGGAAATATGCAATGGATCAAGCAGTATAAGTGGAGAGCTAAACAGTGTGAATGTTTCAGGTTGATTACCCTAATCTGTAGGTACTGTTAATAATGAGTGCTTAGATTGGTGGGAGTTTGCAACAGTTAGTTACATTTTACTGTTATTAAGTCTATAGCACTGGTCTTTAGTTAAGGCAAAGCAGAATGTGACCATGAAACCCTGAGCATATTAGGATTTCTACTGAACTCTGCTCTGCTCACTGACACACAAGCAACAATTCACAACCATAAAGCACAAGGAGAAAGCAACAAATAATGTAGATTGATTGGTCTAACTTCAGGTCTAGTGAAATTACTAATGTTTGCTTTGGCCAATCAGACATGTAATTAGACCAATGTTTACAATACGTTTGCTCAATATTAATGTGTAGGAAAGAACTGCAGATGCTGGTTTAAATCGAAGGTAGACACAAAATGCTGGAGTAACTCAGCGAGGCAGGCAGCATCTCTGGAGAGAAGGAATGGGTGACGTTTCTGGTCGAGACCCTTCTTCAGACTGATGTCAGGGGAGGTGGCGGGACAAAGATAGAATGTAGTCAGAGACAGTAAGACTAATGGGAGAACTGGGAAGGGGGAGGGGATAGAGATGGAAAGCAAGGGCTATCTGAAGTTAGAAAAGTCAATGTTCATACCACTGGGGTGTAAACCCAGGTGCTGTTCCTCCAATTTATGCTGGGCCTCACTCTGACAATAAAGGAGGCCCAGGGCAGAAAGGTCAGATTGGGAATGGGAGGGGGAATTGAAATGCTGAGCCATGTTGATTAAGACGGACTGAGTGAAAGTGTTCAGCGAAACTATTGTCGAGCCTGCGCTTGTCTCGCCGATGCAGAGAAGATGACACCTGGAACAGCGGATACAGTAGACTTCTCTACATTGGCGAGACCAAGAGTCATAGTGATATAGTGTGGAAACAGGCCCTTCAGCACAACATGCCCACACCGACCAACTTGTTCCAGCTACACTAGTCCCACCTGCATGCGTTTGATCCATATCCCTCCAAACTTGTCCTATCCATGTATCTGTCCAACTGTTTCTTAAACGTTGGAATAGTCCCAGCCTCAACTACTTCCTCTGGCAGCTTGTTCCATACGCCCACAACCCTTTGTGTGAAAACGTTACCCCTCAGATTCCTATTAAATATTTTTCCCTTCACCTTGAGCCTATGTCCTCTAGTCCTCGATTTCCCTACTCTGGGCAAGAGATTCTGTGCATCTGATTTATTCCTCTCATGATCTTATACACCTCTATAAGACCACCTTTCAAACTCCTGTGCAGCAAGGAATAAAGACTCGGCCTACTCAACCTCTCCCTATAGATCAGACCCTCTAGTCCTGGCAACATTCTCGTAAATCTTCTCTGAACCCTTTCAAGCTTGACAATATCTTTCCTATAACATGGTGCCCAGAACCGAACACAATATTCTAAATGCACTGACCAATGTCTTATACAAATGCAATATGACCTCCCAACTTCTATACACAATATTCTGACTGATAAAGGCCAATGTGCCAAAAGCCGTTTTGAGCACCTTATCTACCTGCGACTCGACCTTCAAGGAACCATGCACCTGCATTCCTAGATCCCTCTGCTCTGCAACATTCTTCAGAGGCCTATCGTTCACTGTGTAGGTCCTGCCCAAAGATCTTATAGCGAAGCTTCGCTATAAGATCTTTGGTCCTGCCCTTGTTCGGCGTCCCAAGATGCAACACCTCACGTTTTTTCTATATTGCATTTTCTCTGAGATGAAGGCCTTCCACTACTTGATGTAACACTAAAATGCTGCCATGAAGCCTCTGCTGTGTTGCTTGTATTCAGATAGGTCTTTGGCTTGATATCTAGCAATAAGACTCATTACTTCCAAAACTTCAGAAATACCGGATTTGCAGCTGAGAGGAAAAAAGGCTCCAGAACGAAATTCAAAAGAACCGTTTGGTAAGGTCATGCTGAAGGTTGCCATCTACACTTAGTTTTCTGGAAAATTCCTAAACTATTTGACTCAGAGTGTGACATTGAAAAAGGGACTGCTGCAGAATGGCAGAAATGTTGATAGGGTTTGCCACTCTGAAGTATTGCTTCTCAAGTACAGTAATAGCTGCTTACATTATGGCCTAAAGCTGCAATATTATTCATGGAATTAATGATCCTTGAGACACAGGTTAGCTCATGAAAGTGGCTTTCAAAATGATGTTCATGCTATTAAACCTTCTTGCTGATGCTAGAATCCTACAGTAATAGTAAAATAGGGATAAAATGGCAAAATTATATCTGCTTTCTGGGGGGGGGGGGGGGGGGGGGGGGTTATGGTGTGCAAGTATAATCACTACACCCTGAAGAGTTAAATATTCAAAATATTCTGGCTTGAAATTTGCACAGGTATTCTCAATACCAGCAAAGGGAATAGACAGCCCACAAGAGCATAAATGAATGGAAAGTCATCCAATTATAATATGCCTGGATTTCTTAAATCTTTATTGATCATTTTGTGGTCTTTTTACGCAAAGATGTCCGGTGTCCTGAATTTAAGCAGTGTAATGGGTGCACTGCGTGGTCACAGGCGAAGTGGGGTGCAAATGGCTATTTCCATCCATCCACGTTGTAAACGTCAGCACATGAGGCTGTTCACCACAGCCTTTCATAGGCCAGGCTTAGGATGGCTTGCAGCCACAGTCTCAAATGGTTATATACTTTAGTTGAAATTAGTGGAATTGCATGGGATTAAATATCAAAACCCAATCGGCTTATTAGGGGTGACCAACATGACTTTGTACTTGGCAGCTCTTTCAATATGTTTCAAGAATCATTAGAGTCAGGGGTGGTTACAGACGATTGGGAAAATGCAAATAATACTCTGCTGTCCAAGAAGGGAGCGAAGCAGCAGAGTAGAAACTATAGGCCGGTTAGTCTGAATTCAGTGGTTGGTGAGATTTTATTATATCCATTATAGTCCATTATAAAAGATAAGGTTTCTGAGTACTTAGAAGCACACAATAAAATAGGCTGAAGTCAACATGGTTTTGGCCAAGTGAGATCTTGCCTAACGAACCTTTGGAATTCCTGGAATTTCCTGAAAACCTGGATTTTCAGGCGGCCTTTGATAAAGTGCTGCACGTGAGTGCAAAAGAAGATGAGAGCCCATGGTATCAGAGGGAAGATACTGGATGGCAGGTTGGCTGGAGTGCAAAAGGCAAAGAGTAGAAATAAAGGGGGCTTTCTCTGCCAGTGACTAGCAGAGTTCAGCAGAGGTAGGTGCTGGGGCCATTATTCTTCATGGTGTATATAAACGATTTGGCTGAGGGAATTGAAGGCTTTGTGGCCACATTTGCAGATGATATGAAGATAGGTGTAGAGGCAGGTAGTGTAGAGAAACCAGGGACTCTGCAGAAGGACTTGGGCAGTTTGGGAGAGTGGGCTGAGAAGTGGCAGTTGGAATACAGCGTAGCAAAGTGTGGGCATGCATTTTAATGGTAGGAATAAAGACATAGACTATTTTCAAATGGGGAGAGAATTCAGAAATCTGAGGTGCAAAGGGACTTGGGAGTGCTGGTACAGGATTCCCAAAAAGTCGAATCAGTAATAAGTCGAATCAGTAATAAGAAAGGCAAATACAATGCTAGCATTTATGTCGAGAGGGCTACAATACAAAAACAGGAATATAATTCTGAAGTTTTATAATTAATTGCCATATAAATGCAGTGTTATGCATTTGGAGTTTGTGAGCAATTTTGGGCCCAATATCTGAGGAAGGATATGCTGGCATTGGAGAGGGTTGAGAGGAGATTTTACGAGAATGATCACAGGAATGATTGGGTTAACACCTGATGAGCATTTGACGGCTCTGGGCCTGTACTCCCTGTGTTTAGAAGGATGGGGGGGGGAGGGGTGGGGGGGGGGGGGGGGGGAGACCTCAGAGAAACTTACCTACTAAAGAAAGGACTAATTGGAGTGAATGTGGAGAAGATGTTTCCACTAGTGAAAGGCTCTAGTACCAGAGGCCATAGTCTCAGAATAAAAGATCGTACCTTTAGAAAGGAGACAAGGAAGAATTTATTTAGTCAGAGGGTGGTGAATCTGTGGAATTCTTTGCCACGGAATGCTGTGGAGGCCAATTCAGTGCATATATTTATGGCAGAGATAGATAGATTCTTGAGTAGTATGGGTGTCAGGAGTTATGGGGCGTAGGCAGGAGAATGGAGTTGAGAGGGAAAGATAGATCAGCCATGATTGAATGGCGGAGTAGACTTGATGGGCTGAATGGCCTACTTCTGCTTCTAGAACTTATGAACTTATGAGCTCATGTCTCACGAACTTGACTGAGTTTTTTTGAGAGACAAAGATTTGGGCAGCGGATGTTGTATACATGGATTTTAGTAAGGCTTTTGATAAGGTCCTTCATGGTAGGCTGATCCAGAAGTTAAGATGTTTGGAATTCCCAATGGTCCCGCTGAGCCGTAGCTGTGTCCCAACCGCAGGCCTGTCTCACCCGAGGGAAGGCCGCCGAGCCGGGCCCCTGCTCGTCCCTGAAGATGGAGAATCAGAGAGGAGGACAGAGGGAGGCAGCGATGGCAGTGGACTGGATAAAAGGTTCGGTGAGAAGAACCAGGGGTCTTATCTCCACGCCCTCAAGATTGGCTGTGGGAGGTGCCCACTGGGGCACATGGGCCGAAGAGGGCCAGGCCAGGATAGCGACATCGGTTTGTGCGACGACCAAAAGATAGGCAATGGCTGCAATTGGCCTTCGTGGCCGACTGAAGCTCGAAATATAAAATGGCGCCAAAATGACACAGAACCTATTTCCCAGGGTAGAAATGTCTAACATTAGAGGACATAGCTATAGGTGTGAGGGAAAAGTTTAATGGAGATGTGCAGGGCAAGTATTATACACAGAGGGTGATGGGGGGCTTGCACGCATTGTCAGGGGTGGTGTCACTGGATAGTGGCGTTTAAGAAGCTTTTGGATAGGCACATGGAAGTGCAGGGAATAAATGGATAGAGATCATGTGCAGGCAGACGAGATCAGTTCAACAAAGCGTCATATTCGGCACAGACGTTGTGGACCAAAGGGCCCGTTCCTGTGCTGTACTGTTCTATGTTATTTTAGTTTTAGCTTACTTTAGTTTAGGGATACAGCCCTTCGGCCCATCGAGTCCGCACTGACCAGTGATCCCCACCCGCTAACACTATCCTAGATACACTAGCGACAATTTTACATTGTCATCAGGAAGAACATATAGAGGCATACTTAAAAAATAAAATTACTTTAGATAAGCATCAGAATGCTTATTTTTCTTCTAAACAATCCAAATAAATTAGCATTAAATGTGATGTTGATACTGTGCCGATAAGCAGGTAGTTACATTGCACAGACATCTGTGGAATAATTCCAAAGGTGTGTAATTTCCCCAGGTATTTTGTTTAATTTACGCAGAGTTCAGCAGTGGCCATTGCTCAAGCTTTTTCAGTGTTGAACACATTTCAATATTCTATAGTGAACAAATAGGTTAATGAATCATAGCATTTGCCTATTTTATTCATGATGATTTTGGAGTGGGGGAATAGTAACACACATGGTGTAGCACGGAGATTAGTTTAGTTTAAACAGGCCCTTTTGGATTATCCGTTTTTCTGGATCAACTGGGGTCATGCCCTCCGAGAGGAGCCCAACGGGACTGGAACGGTCCGCCTAGGCCAAGATACCGACCCGCAAAGTCAGTCACAGAATTTGGCTATGGGAATGGATCTGCAGGCTCTGGCCAAGCCAGAGTTCCAGAGCTCCAGCCGTAGGGGATAAATCCGACCCACTGATCGATGTGGAACTCCCGATGAGGCCGCACCAGTCTAGATGTCACATATTCGGGGGGGACATCTGAAGAACGAGGACATTTCCGATGCCTTGGTGTGGAACGTCTCATCCTGGGAACAGATGCGGCGTAGGCGGAGGAATTGGGAGTAGGGGATGGAGTCTTTACAGGGGGCAGGGTGGGAAGACGTGTAATCCAGATAGCCATGTGAATCAGTTGGTTTGTAGTGTATGTCGATCAGAAGTCTGTCCCCTGCGATGGAGATTGTGAGGTCAAGGAATGGTAGGGAAGTGTCGGAAATGGTCCAGGTGTATTGGAGTGCCGGATGGAAGTTGGTGGTGAAGTGGATGAAGTCAGTCAGTTGTGTGTAGGTGCAGGAGGTGGCCCCAAAGCAGTCGTCAATGTAACGGAGGTAGAGGTCGGGGATGGGGCCCTGGTACGTATTGAGCAAGGATTGTTCAACGTACCCGACAAAGAGGCAGGCGTAGCTGGGGCCCATGCGTGTGCCCATAGCTACGCCTTGTGTTTGGAGGAAATGGGAGGAGTCAAATGTAAAGTTGTTGAGGGTGAGGACCAACTCCGCTAGGCAGAGGAGAGTGTCAGTGGCTGGGTATAGGTTGCTCCTCTGGTCGAGGAAGAACCGGAGGGCTTTGAGGCCATCCTGGTGGGGGATGGAGGTGTAGAGTGACTGGACATCCATGGTGAAGATGAGGAGGTGGGGGCCTAGAGAGTGGAATGCGTGGAGGCGGCGGAGGGTGTCTGAGGTGTCTAGAACATAGGTGGGAAGGGATTCCACTCCGCCACCATAGATGAGGCTCGCACCAGGGTCTCTTCCACACTCTGTCATCTTTTAGAAACAAGTGCCGTTAGATTGAGATGCTCTTTAATGCTCTCCGAAAGGTTTATAAATAGTTGTTTTCCACCATGTCCCCAAATTCCTCTGATGGCCACACCCCTATAAATGCATCCTTTCACCTTATGTGTATGGTGTTTTTTCTGAAATTGCAAATTATTATGCACATCTGCTAAAGTATAAACCTTGAGTGCCAATAACACTTGGGATCGAGGTGGATCTTAGGGAAATTAAAGCTATAATCCTATATGTTGAAGAAAAATTACCCACAATGTTTCCAAGTGGCCATAGTTTTGATTCAGGTCTGGAAATGGCTAACTGAGGCAATCCATGCACATGCAAAGGCAACATAGCCCACCTAGTGGCAGAATATTGGTACCACGCAAAAACTGCACATAGCAACCTGTAGATTTTTGGGATCTGAGAGGAAACAGGTATACCTGGACGAAATCTAAGTGCTAACAGAGAGAAAAAAAATCTCAGACACTGAGCACTAGAGGTCAGGCTTGAACCTGGGTCCCTGGAGCATGAGTATTGCACTGCAGTCACTGTTGTAATACTAGAATGCCCAAATTTCACTATGACCTAACATGGAATGTCACACTCATATTTATAAATGTGCTGGATTTGAATATAAAGCTGGTGTCCAAGTCATTATTTTCTTTAGAAACAAGGAGAACCGTGGGCGGGTCTTACCGTCTGCACTATCAAGGTCGGCTATGGGAAGTACCCCCCCGCGGGGAACAAGGGCTGAAAAGAGCCAGGCGTGGAGAGAGGCATTGGTTCGCAGGACGATCGGAATGGAGGCGATGGCTACAACGGGTCTTTGTGGCCAGCTGCAGCTGAAACTGTAAAATGGTGTCAAAATGACACCTCTTGCATATGGACCCAGTGGGCTGTTCTGTGCATACTGGACACATCTGAGTGATTGTGCTTATGTATGGTACTAGTTTTGCTGAGCCATTTGCAAAAATTGTATTTCACTGTACCCGGTAGATGTGACAATAAAGAAACCATTGAACCATGGGACCATTGAACTGCAGATGTTGCTGGACCAGAAGGACACTAACTAGTAAGGGGGGGGGGGGGGAAAACAACGGGGGGGGGGGGGGGGGAGGGAGGGGGGGGGGAGGGTGGGGGGGGGGAGGGGGGGGGGGGAGGGGGGGGGGGGAGGGGGGGGGGGGGGGGGGGAGGGGGGGGGGGGGGGGGGGGGGGGGGAGGAGGGGGGGGGGGGGGGGGGGGGGGGGGGGGGGAGGGGGGGGGGGGGGGGGAAAGGGCAGTAGGTGGAAAGCATAAAGAGAGGGAAAGGGGAGACATGGATAGAGGGGGAAGCCGGAATGGGGAGGGAAGATGGAGGGGGATTTGGGAGGAGGGATCAGAGCAGGGCAGGAGGAGGGGGGGGGGGGGAAAAGGGGTGGGGCGAGGAGAGGAGGGCGGAGGTGAAGAGGGGAAAGGAGGATATAGGTGAGGAGGAATTAGGGGGGGGGGGGGGGGGGGGAGTAGGACAGGGAAGGGAGGGGAGGGGGGGTGAGGGAAGGAGGGGAAGGGGGGGAAGAGGGGGAGAAAAGGAGGGGAGGGGGGCGAGATGGCATTCAGAAAAGAAGACAGGGTGGAGGCATGTGGGGAGGGGGCAAGGAGGAGGACATGGGACGGGGAGGAGTGACAGATGAGGAAGAGAGGGAGGGGGAGAAGGGGGACAGGAAGAGAGGGACTTGACAACAGAGGGGGGGATGGGATATTGGCCAGGTGGGAAGGAGATTAGGAAAGGCCAGGAAGAGAAAAGGGAGGGGAAAGAGAGGGAAGAGTAGAGGTGGGTCAAAAGTGGGAGAGGGCTAGGGGAGGGGAAGCGAAAAAAGGGAGAGGAGAAGAGAGGAGGGAGGGAAGAGAGAAGGGTAGCTAGGAGGGGGAGGGGAAGGGAAAGAGGGGAGGGGACCAGGGAGCGGATAGAGGAGAGGAGGAAGAAAGGGGGAAGGAAGGGGAGAAGAAAGGGAAGGGGGGCAGATAGTTGGAGGAGAGGGAAGGGAGAAGGGAGAAGAAAGAAAGGCCAGGAGAAGGGAGGGGGGTAGGGGAGAGGGGGGGGAGGAAGAGGGAGGGGAAGGAACGGGGGGAAAGGTGAGAGGAAAGGATGGGAGGAGAAGGGGGGGAAGGGACGGACAAGAGAAAAGGGGGGGAGAAGAGAAGGGGGGAGGGGAAAGAGAGGGAGAGGGAAGGGGGAGGAAGGGGCGGGGGAAGAAGAGGGAGGGGGAGTGAAGGGAGAGAGAAAGGGGAGAGGGGTGGGAGAATAAAGAGGGGAATAAGGGAGGAGGGGGAATAGGGGATGGATGGGAAGAGGGGAGAAGGCACGGAGGAGGAAAGTCGAAGAGAGAAGGAAGAGAAAGAAGGGAAGGCGAAAAACGCCAGGGAGGGGAAGGGGGTCTAGAAGGGAGGGGAAGAGGGGGGGGGAGGGCGGGAGGGAAGGGGGGGGGAGGGAGAAGGGGAAGGAAGGGAGAGAGAGGGGGAAGAATGGGGGAAGAAAAAGGGAAGAAGTGGGGAAAGGGGAGGGAAGGGAGGGAGAGAAGTAAGAGGGAAGGAGAAGGGACAGGGAAAGGGAAAGGGGGGAGGGGGGGGGGGAGAGAGTAGGAGAGGGAGAAGAACGAGAAGGGACAGAGGGAAAAAAAGGGAGGAGAGAGAAGGAAGGGGGAGAAAGGAAGGAGTGGGATGGGAGAGGAAAGGAGAGAGGGAGGAAAAGGGGGGGGGGGGAGGACAGGAAGGGGGGAAGGGGAAGAAAGGAGAGAAAAGGGGGGAAAGGGGAGGGGGGCGGGGGGAAGGGGAGGAAGAGAGAAGGGAGAAGGAGGGAGAGGGGAAGGGGGGGGAGGAGAAGAGAGGGCGAAAGGGAGGGGAGAGGGGGAGAGGAAGAGAACAGAAAGGAGAAAAAAGAGAGGGGAAGGAGGGAGGGAGGAAGGGGAAGGAGAAGGGGTGGGGAAAGGGAAGGAGGGGGAAGGAAGAAGAGAAGGAGAGAGGAAGAAGAGAGAGGGGGTGAAGGAAGGCCTTCCGGGGGCGAGAGATTTCCCTGTCAAAAAAAAGAGACTTGTGAAACAGGGAGAGAGTTCTCAAAAAAACTAGAGAGAGGGATAGACAGGAAAGGGAGGATTCCAAAGGTGTCTACCCAGAGGGGGGGAAGGGAAACTAAGGGGCTGTTTCTGAATGGGAGGGGGAAAAAAAGGAGGAGAGTTCTCAGAGAGGGGGGGGGGGGAAGAAAGAGAAAGGAGGGAGGAGAAAAAGGGGGAGGGGGGAGAAAAGGGGGGGGGGGGGGGGAGGGGGAGGTGGGGGGGAGGAGAGGGGGGGGATGTGGAAGGGGGAGGGAGGGAAGAGAGGAGAAGGTAAGGAAGGGGGAGGTAGGGGTGGAAAGGAAGTAGAGGGGAGAGGAGGGAAGGGACACCCGTGTTGGTCGGAATGGAAAGAGTGGAGGAGAGGGGGGGGGGGAGGGGGGGAAGGAAAGAAAGGTCGGTTCATGAGGAGATGGTTGGACAAAGAATGCCCCTTATGGACCCAAGGTGGCGTAAGCGTCGATTCCTAGCATTTTAGTTGGGGAGAGGAGGGTTTATAGAAAATCTTAGCTGGGGCTTGGTAGAGGGGATACAGGAGGGGGGGGAATCATGGTTGACCTAGTCATGGTCTAGTACAGTTGGACACTGCTGAGTAGGATTCATAGACACCGGGGGGAGAGGTAATTCCTTAGTGGAGGAGGTAGCATCCCCCTCTGTATCAAAATGGATGGAGCGAAGACAGAGTGGGTCGCTAATGGTCTATAGTGGGGGATTAAACAGGTTAGTGGCCATAGGGGGGGAACAAGGGAGCATCTAGACCGCTGGGACAAAGCATGGCAGCTAATAGGTGAATGAAGGCGATAGGGGATTTTGATATGCAGATGGTTGGAACAAAGGCCAGTTTTTAAAGGCAGAAGGTGTGTGCCAAGGTTGAAGAGTTCTGAAGCTAGGAAAAAAAGTAGCAGAGAGGAAAATAGGTGGGAGTCTGGGTGGGGCATAGGGGAGGAGAGAGGAGAAAAGAGTTGAGGGGAGGGTGTGGCTTGCTAGAAGGTTACCTAAAACTGGAAAATTCAGTCTGAAGAAGGGTCTCGACCCGAAATGTCGCCCATTCCTTCTCTCCAGAGATGCTGCCTGTCCTGCTGAGTTTCTCCAGCATTTTGTGTCTACCTTCGATTTAAACCAGCATCTGGAGTTCTTTCCTTCACAATTCAACATTCATACCATTTGGTTGTAAGCTACCCAAGAATATAAGGTGCTGTTCCTCCAGGTTGCGTGTGGCCTCAATCTAGCAATGGAGGAAGCCCAAGACAGAAAGGTCGGTCCGGGAATGAGAATGGGGAATTAAACAGGTTAGAAAATGGGAAATCCAGTAGGCCTAGGTGGACCGCGCGTAAGTGTTTAGCAAAATGGTTGACGAATCTGTGCTTGATCTCGTCAATGTACAGGTGGCCACTATTCTAGGCCTCTTCCTTCTGTAAATGTAGTTTCTCCCTTCTGTTATAGATGGATCCCTTACCCGTGCTCCTCTGTGTCCTATAGTTATGCTCTTGCTCCCCCTCCCCCCAGATGGAAGAAGGATAGAGTTCCCCTGGTCTCACCTTTCACCGCATCAATCTATGATCCTCCAACATTTCCGTTACCTCCAATGTGATCCCAACACCAGTCACGTCTTCCCAGCTCCACACATTTCCATCATCTGCAGAGACTGCTCCCTCCACAACTCCATCGGGAGCAATCTTCCTGCATCTAGCCTGTCCAACCCCTTAAGAATTTTGTAAGTTTCTATAAGATCCCCTCCCAATCTCCTAAATTCTAGAGAGTATAAACCAAGTCTATCCAGTCTTTCTTCATAAGACAGTCCTGACATCCCAGGAATCAGTCTAGTGAACCTTCTCTGCACTCCCTCTATGGCAATAATGTCCTTCCTCAGATTTGGAGACCAAAACTGTACGCAATACTCCAGGTGTGGTCTCACCAAGACCCTGTACAACTGTAGTAGAACCTCCCTGCTCCTATACTCAAATCCTTTTGCTATGAAAGCTAACATACCATTCGCTTTCTTCACTGCCTGCTACACCTGCATGCCTACTTTCAATGACTGGTGTACCATGACACCCAGGTCTCGCTGCATCTCCCCTTTTCCTAGTCGGCCACCATTTCGAAAATAGTCTACTTTCCTGTTTTTGCCACCAAAATGGATAACCTCACATTTATCCACATTATACTGCATCTGCCAAACATTTGCCCACTCACCCAGCCTATCCAAGTCACCTTGCAGTCTCCTAGCATCCTCCTCACAGCTAACACTGCCCCCCAGCTTAGTGTCATCTGCAAACTTGGAGATATTGCCTTCAATTCCCTCATCCAGATCATTAATATATATTGTAAATAGCTGGGGTCCCAGCACTGAGCCTTGCGGTACCCCACTAGTCACTGCCTGCCATTGTGAAAAGGACCCGTTTACTCCTACTCTTTGCTTCCTGTTTGCCAGCCAGTTCTCTATCCACATCAATACTGAACCCCCAATGCCGTGTACTTTAAGTTTGTATACTAATCTCTTATGTGGGAACTTGTCGAAAGCCTTCTGGAAGTCCAGATACACCATATCCACTGGTTCTCCCCTATCCACGCTACTAGTTACATCCTCGAAAAATTCTATAAGATTCGTCAGACATGATTTACCTTTCGTAACTCCATGCTGACTTTGTCCAATGATTTCACCACTTTCCAAATGTGCTGCTATCCCTTCTTTAATAACTGACTCTAGCAGTTTCCCCACTACCGATGTTAGACTAACTGGTCTGTAATTCCCCGTTTCTCTCTCCCTCCCTTCTTAAAAAGTGGGGTTACGTTTGCTACCCGTCAATCCTCAGGAACTACTCCAGAATCTAAAGAGTTTTGAAAGATTATTACTAATGCATCCACTATTTCTGGAGCTACTTCCTTAAGTACTCTGGGATGCAGCCTATCTGGCCCTGGGGATTTATCGGCCTTTAATCCATTCAATTTACCCAACACCACTTCCCGGCTAACCTGGATTTCACTCAATTCCTCCAATTCCTTTGACCCGCGGTCCCCTGCTATTTCCGGCAAATTATTTATGTCTTCCTTAGTGAAGACGGAACCAAAGTAGTTATTCAATTGGTCTGCCATATCCTTGTTCCCCATGATCAACTCACCTGTTTCTGACTGCAAGGGACCTACATTTGTTTTAACTAATCTCTTTCTTTTCACATATCTATAAAAACTTTTGCAGTCAGTTTTTATGTTCCCTGCCTGTTTTCTTTCATAATCTATTTTTCCTTTCCTAATTAAGCCCTTTGTCCTCCTCTGCTGGTCTCTGAATTTCTCCCAGTCCTCCAGTATGCTGCTTTTTCTGGCTAATTTGTACGCATCATCCTTCGCTTTGATACTATCCCTGATTTCCCTTGTTATCCACGGATGTACTACCTTCCCTGATTTATTCTTTTGCCAAACTGGGATGAACAATTTTTGTAGTTCATCCATGCAGTCTTTAAATGTCTTCCATTGCATATCCACCGTCAACCCTTTTAGAATTAATTGCCAGTCAATCTTGGCCAATTCACGTCTCATACCCTCAAAGTTACCTTTCTTTAAGTTCAGAACCATTGTTTCTGAATTACCAATGTCACTCTCCATCCTAATGAAGAACTCAACCATATTATGGTCACTCTTGCCCAAGGGGGCACGTACAACAAGATTGCTAACTAACCCTTCCTCATTACTCAATACCCAGTCTAAAATAGCCTGCTCTCTCGTTGGTTCCTCTACATGTTGATTTAGATAACTATCCCGCATACATTCCAAGAAATCCTCTTCCTCAGCACCCCTGCCAATTTGATTCACCCAATCTATATGTAGATTGAAGTCACCCATTATAACTGTTTTGCCTTTGTCGCACACATTTCTAATTTCCTGTTTGATACCATCTCCAACTTCACTACTACTGTTAGGTGGCCTGTACACAACACCCACCAGCGTTTTCTGCCCCTTAGTGTTTCGCAGCTCTACCCATACCGATTCCACATCCTCCAAACTAATGTCCTTCCTTTCCATTGCATTTATCTCCTCTCTAATCAGTAACGCTACCCCACCTCCTTTTCCTTTCTCTCTATCCCTCCTGAATATTGAATATCCCTGGATGTTCAGCTCCCAGCCTTGGTCACCCTGGAGCCATGTCTCCGTGATCCCAACTATATCATAGTCATTAATAGCTATCGCCAGACACCGGTAGGCGGCGCGGCTCTGGCCAGCAGCGGCCTCTGCAGCCTGTCCGCGTTTTTGTTATTTTTTGTCTGTGTTTCTGTGTAGTTTTTGTTATTTTATGTTGGGGGGTGTGTGCGGGGGGGGGGGGTGGGGTGGGAGGGGGGGGGGGGAAACCTTTTGAATCTCTCCCTGCACTGAGACCCGACCTTTTCTCGTCGGGTCTCAGTCATCGTTGAGGCCGTAACGAGGAGCGGCCTCCAACAGGAAGAGACCGGGGACTCAGGTGTCGACTCACCTCACCGTCGCGGAGCTGGCCGGGTCCGGAGCGGTGGAGGAGCGCTGCTGCTGCTGATGCTGTTGCTGCTGCTGCTGCTGCTGCTGCTGCCGGAGAGTCGGAGGCTCTCTACAGGTCTGTGGACGGCGGCACCGGGAGCCCACGGCTCCCTGGGGGGGAGACCGCTTTTCGGGGCTTCTGCGGCGGCGACTTCTCCCGCCCGAGTTGTGGGGTCGAAGAGCTCCTGGAGCGGGGCCTAGCACCGCTGCCCCGCGTGGCTGGAATGGCCGCGGACTCTGCGAGCGCACACCGGGGGCTTCAACACCAAGACCCGGTGTGCGACCTCGCACCACCTGGCGTGGCTTCAATGGCCGCGGGACAATCGCCATCGCCAGCCGGGGGCTATGACTTTGACTCTGACATCGGGGGGGGGGGAGAGTGCAGTGGAGAGATAAGTTTTTTTGGCCTCCATCACAGTTATGTGATGGATGTTTATGTTAAATGTAATTATGTTGTGTCTGGGGTCTATTTGTGTGTTATGTATGGCTGCAGAAACGGCATTTCGTTTGGACCTCCAGGGGTCCAAATGACAATTAAATTGATTCTGATTCTGATTCTGATTCTGATTCTATCTGCACATTCAACTCATCCACCTTATTACGAATGCTCCTTGCATTGAGACACAAAGCCTTCAGGCTTGTTTTTAGAGGTGTATGTGCACCTCCTCTAATCTCATCCACTGCAACCGGTGGTGCTGATGTGTCCTCCAGTACATTGTCGAGGCCAAGCGTAGACATGACATCCAATTAGCTGAACACATGTGCTCGGTCCACCAAGGCCTACTGAATCACCTGGTTGATAACCATTTTAATTCCCTTCCTATTCTCATTCTGACCTTTCTGTCCTAGGCCTCCTCCATTGTCAGAGTGAGGCCACATGCAATCTAGAGGAACAGTGCCTCATCTATATTACTAAAAGTGTGTTCTTGACTGGTTTTGGTCATCTCTGCTGCGATTTCCGAGAGAACGCCGCCACCTACGGCCGTCATTTTTGGCCACCTTGCTCAGAGCCCCCCCCTCCCGCCGTATGTGTGCTGAGGGTTTTTCCCGTCGATGAAAAATGACAGCGATATTAATGATAAGGGACTGTGGTAACGGTGAAATCGACAGAAGGATGGAGGGTTGGGTGTGTATGCGTGCTTTGTCTGTGATTTTTATTTATTTGCTTATCTTTATTATTTTACCGTGGATGTTTCGTTAGCTTTAGAAATGTTTGAATGCTGCACTGACTGGCTGACATTTTAAATTTCGTTGTACATGGCCCATGTTACAATGACAATAAAGAAACTATTCTATTCTATTCTATTCTATTTTACAAAATTCCCCATTCTCTCTGCTGCCCCTGCTGGCGGCAGGGGGGAGGGACTATAAAACCAGGACGTGGTGTGCCCCAATCAGTCTCTTCATGATGGAGGAAGGCAGAGGGTCACGTTTCTCTGAGCTGTGAATAACACTGAACACATGTCTACTCAAATGTAAGTGCCCTTAGTGGTCCTAAAACGTTTGCAGAATGTGTCTATTGGTTCTAAAACGTTTGCAAAAAGTGTTTATTGGTTCTAAAATGTTTGCAAAAAGTGTCTCTTTTGGTTCTACAATGCTTGCAAAATGTGTCTTTTTTGGTTCTAAAATGTTTTTTAAGTTCTCCCCCCCTTTCCTCCCCCCTCTCCTCCCCCCCCCCCCCCTATTCTCCCCCCCCTCTCCACTCCCTCCCCCCTCTCCACTCCCTCCCCCCCCTGCCCTCCTCTCCCCCCCTCTCCTCTACCTCCGTCCCACCCCTTCTCTAGATGTGACTGCAAGTTGGGGGCTATGCATCAGTAGATAGGGTGTGCATGGGGTAAAAGGAGAAAATTAATAATATTAATATAATATCAAGGGGGGTAATTAGCGTGAGTGCGGGGGGTTAGTTAGTGTGTGTGACGCTGCATGCCGCCTCCCCCCCCACAACCGCATGTTGGGGGAACAGACCCAACGGGTCTGCACTTGGTCTAATATTCTATATAGGTTGTTTGCAACCCAACGGTATGAACATTAAATTCACCAATTTAAAGTAACCTCCTCCCAACACCTCCCCACCTTCTCTCCCACACATCTCCCTTTTTCACCCCCCCTCCACCTCTATGTCCCACCGAGACTTTCACCTATTTCTCTCGTCTCCTGCTTCTTTCTTCCCTCTAGCTTCGCAATTTGCAACTAACCCTGCCTCACACCTTTTGCTTTTATCTCTCGCCTTTGTTCCAACCACCAGCTAATCAAACCTGCTCATACCCATTGCCTACACCTGCCTGCCATTCTTTGTCCTGCCTCTTCCCTCTTCTAGTTTTCTTCTCCCCCCCTACTATCAGTCTGAAGAAGGGTCTCAACCCAAGATGCCACCTATCCATGTACTCCAGAGATGCAGCAACTTGTGACGTTACAGACTGAGGAGGTGTACATTTGTGTTACTGCTCTTGGTCCGCCACACTATATGGATGGTTCACTTTAAAATGCCAGGTCTATTCTCAGTTTATCCAATTGAGCAGGATTGTAGTACCACACAACATCAGGAAACTAGGTTATAGAAGCATTCAGTTTGTGAGAGAGAAGAATGGGTCCAAGACTAGATTTAAACTTCATACTATCCCCCTTGGTCAAATCCCTTCCCACCTATGTTCTAGACACCTCAGACACTCTCCGCCGCCTCCACGCATTCCACTCTCTAGGCCCCCACCCCCTCATCTTCACCATGGATGTCCAGTCACTCTACACCTCCATCCCCCACCAGGATGGCCTCAAAGCCCTCCGGTTCTTCCTCGACCAGAGGAGCAACCTATACCCAGCCACTGACACCCTCCTCCGCCTAGCGGAGTTGGTCCTCACCCTCAACAACTTTACATTTGACTCCTCCCATTTCCTCCAAACACAAGGCATAGCTATGGGCACACGCATGGGCCCCAGCTACGCCTGCCTCTTTGTCAGGTACGTTGAACAATCCTTGTTCAATACGTACCAGGGCCCCATCCCCGACCTCTACCTCCGTTACATTGACGACTGCTTTGGGGCCACCTCCTGCACCTACACACAACTCACTGACTTCATCCACTTCACCACCAACTTCCATCCGGCACTCCAATACACCTGGACCATTTCCGACACTTCCCTACCATTCCTTGACCTCACCATCTCCATCGCAGGGGACAGACTTCTGACCGACATACACTACAAACCAACTGACTCACATGGCTATCTGGACTACACGTCTTCCCACCCTGCCCCCTGTAAAGACTCCATCCCCTACTGCCAATTCCTCCGCCTACGCCGCATCTGTTCCCAGGATGAGATATTCCATACCAGGGCATCGGAAATGTCCTCGTTCTTCAGGGAACGGGGATTCCCCTCCGCCACCATAGATGAGGCTCGCACCAGGGTCTCATCCATACCCCGCAACACTGCTCTCTCTCCCCATCCCCGCACTCGCAACAAGGGCAGAGTCCCCCTGGTCCTCACCTTTCACCCCACCAGCCGGCAAATACAACACATAATCCTCCGCCATTTCCGCCACCTCCAACGTGACCCCACCACTCGCCACATCTTCCCATCTCCCCCCATGCCTGCCTTCCGCAAAGATCGCTCCCTCCGCAACTCCCTTGTCAATTCTTCCCTTCCCTCCCGTACCACCCCCTCCCCGGGCACTTTCCGTTGCAACCGCAAGAAATGCAACACCTGTCCCTTCACCTCCCCCCTCGACTCCATTCAAGGTCCCAAGCAGTCGTTCCAGGTGCGACAAAGATTCACCTGTATCTCCTCCAACCTCATCTACTGCATCCGCTGCTCAAGATGTCAGCTGATTTACATCGGGGAGACTAAGCGGCGGTTAGTTTTCCATTAGTTTTCTTATTGCATTGGAGACATTGATGATGAAGATATTATATAGAGCAGGAAAGTGTGCCCTTGAATTGTGTTGTGTGATTGATTTGTTTGTTTAAGGGGAGAAGGCACACTGAGCTCGTTCTCCAAGCTCACTATTAATTCTTATTTAACGTGAGTGACTGAGGTTATTGCCTCAGTGCAAATACACAGGGTTGCATTTCCTGAGTGTCTGGCGCAAGTTGAAACCAGCAATTGCCGTAATTTTGCAGCTTTTGGCTAGAAGGTGAAAATAGGATGCCTGGTTCTTTTGTTCATCTGTGGCTCGAGATGCCTTGGAGATGACCTGATAGATGTGTATTAAATTTTGAGGGCTGTAAATAGAGTAGACAATGAGAACCTTTTTCCCAGGGTGGAAATAGAGAGTAGAGGGCATAGCTTTAAACTCAGAGGGGAAAAGTTTAAAGGAGATGTATGGGGCAAATGTTTCACACAGAGAATGGTGTGACAATGCACAGCCGGGGGTGGCAGTGGAAGCAGGTATGATAGTGACGTTTAAGAGACTCTTTTTAAGAGGCATTTTGATGTGCAGGAAATGGAGGGATATGGATCATGTGCAGGCAGAGGAGATTGGTGTAACTTTGCATCGTGTTTGGCACAGACACTGTGGGTCGAAGAGCCTACTCCTATGTTGTACTGTTCTCTGTACCATGAGGTAGAGCAATGGAAGTAGGTCCTCTACCTGCAGAGATACAGGAAGCCCCTCAGGTTCATTGAAAAGTGGCAGATGAATGGGTTTGAATTCAAACAATGGCATGAGTGATTCATCAGAGGCAATTCTCCAGAAATGTTATGTTCTAACAGATGTTCAAAGTTGGTGAATATATCAACTGTTTTTAATAAGTGCACCGCCAGCTCACACTCTGCCCCAATTACTGCCGTCGCCTACGTAATATTTCACTCAAACCACTGAATCCTCACTTACCATGATTCTAAACCTCACTGACACACTTCACTGTTTACAAACAGGGTCAATTGTTCAACCGCATCCAGCACATCAACCTGTCACGTGGCAAGACATTCACTAACACAGTTCCACTTCTTGCACGATTGAGGTTGTGTGTAACGGGTACCAGCAATAGCAGACAGGCTGAACCAACAGGCGCCAAATTGGCTCACTGCCCTGTATGACAGTCGTTGATTGCAAGGGCTTGAACTGTATGGTTAGTGGTAACTGATAGACCATTGAAGATGACATTATGCTCAGACCAGTTCTTTCCCTTACACTCCCCATCCCTCTAACCCCGCTACGTCATCTCATCTGATCCGTAAAATGTGGATTATTTAACTATCCATTTCTTCTTACCTTCGCTGACCAAGGCCCCCTCTCCTGCTCCATTTTTCCTTTGGTTGGCTGATAAAAGCTGGAGGTGTTGACAAACATGTGTCGCCTGGACAAGTCAGAGAACCACATAATTGAAGCCTTAGTCAGCCCTCTGAAAAGCTGCTATAGATTCACTTCTAGGCTAAGATGGCATTGGTGCAATAGCTTATATATATTTTAGGCTAATATGCAATTTCTTAATGTATCTTTGTAATTCTTTGTACTGTTTGATGTGTATATGGACCTGTGTCTGAAATAAAGCTTTAATAATTAATAATAATAATAATAATAAAAACCACCACAAATCAAGACAACCACCCAAAAATCTAAAAGGCCACTAATTTGCCCAACCTTGTGGCCAAATTGCTTCTACAACTGTTTTTGCTCTGCTTTCTCCTCTCCATTAAGGTATTTAGATCTGAATATTCCTAATATATGTTTGTTAAGTAGCTTTGAAATTTGCCATAAATATGCTCATTTGACACCTCACTTAAAAAGCTCTAGCAACTCACTAGTTCCCCTTCTGTTCCTCAATTCAAGCCATCAAATTGATTCAGTCCTAAAACTGTCTACTATATCCTTTCCATGTAGAAGTGAATACTTAATAACTAGGAATATTACATTTACTCCTGGCCTTGTATTTTTGAGCCATGTCCTTGTTAATGAACCACGTCATAATCGTAAGTAACAATTTGTGGTTTTAGCTCTCGGATCTTATTAGATACAGAAATGCATACAGTTTAATTTTTCCTTTGTCACTAGTTTGATCCATGTTTCAGTTAATGAATTACATTATAATTCCTTGTTAGACAAAAATGCTGGAGAAACTCAGCGGGTGAGGCAGCATCTATGGAGCGAAGGAAATAGGTAACGTTTCAGGTCGGGACCCTTCTTCAGACACTTCGCTCCATAGATGCTGCCTCACCCATTGAGTTTCTCCAGCATTTTTGTCTTCCTTCGATTTTCCAGCATCTGCAGTTCCTTCTTAAACATTATAATTCCTTGTGGTAATTTTTGCCTACAGCAATTGCCTGCTGCTTGCCAATTTTATTTGTTCCACGGTAGATATTGGTAGTATATACCAATTCACACCTCCTTTGCCAATTCTGATATTTTCCTCAATCTGGTCCCTGTGATAATTGGGATATTTCTGATGTTTTTCCCATTTATATTCCTGCCCTAATTTCTCCTGCTTTCTGGCTCCCAGCCCCAGCCAAATTGATTTAAACCTCCCACGGCCACCTGTCCTCATGTTCTTATATCATTTTATCTTTCATATAAATTCCAACTCCCAGGATAATGGAGGGCATCTTAGATTCTCAAATAAAAACAGAAAATAAATAAGTACAAAAAAAAATCCACTAGGCCAGGCAGCATCTATGGAAAGAGAAACAATTAATGTTGCAGGTCAAAGGCTGCAACCTGAAACTTTAACTGTTTTGTGTAGGGAGGAACTGTTGAATCTGGTTTAAATCAAAGATGGACACAAAAAGCTGGAGTAACTCAGCATGTCAGACAGCATCTCTGCAGAAAAGGAATAGGTGATGTTCGGGATGATACCCTTCTTCCGAAAATTGTTTCTCTTTTTGCAGATGTTACCTGATTAGTTTTACCAGAATTTTCTGTATTTATTTCCATTTAAAAAAAAAATTTTTAATCTAAAATCATCCTATTTGGGCAACTTTTAATAATCTGATGTAATATCAGTAACAAATAAGAAATAAAACACTTTAAATACCAGAAAAAAAGCTGGAAATATTCCACAAATCAGCAAGCACCTGTCGGAAGAGAAACAGAGTTTATTTTTCATTTCAATTACATTTCTTTAGATCTGTGACATCTTAGAAATCAGGCATGTTTAAACTTGCAGAACAGGAGGAGGCTTGGGGAGGGGGAAGAACAAAGGGAATATTTGCACTCGGGTGGAGATCAGGAGAACACGGATAGTGCAGGTTGGTGTCTTCCTTGAGTGGGCAATGAAGGCTTGTTAATGTCGGCAACTCTATCTGTATGAGTGTAAATCCAGGAGGATGTGGGGGAGAGAAACGTCTGTCGGAGCTATCAGGTGAAGGACCCGGGAAGCTGCAGGAAGCCTGAAATAAATGAGAAATGCCCAGCAAGTCAGGCAGCATCCATGGAGAGAGAAAAAGACTTAAGTTACAACAGAAGTGGCTGCGGATTGAAAACTAAATGCTGAAAACCTGAAACCAAATCTGGAATTGATAGAAACATTCAGCAGGCCAGTCAGCATCTGCAGGTACAGAAGCAGGATGAACCATACACATTTGCAGCTCCCTCCACCATCAGCAGTCACAAACCACCAACATGCTCGCCATTCAAAGATGTTACCTGACTTACCAGAAACCTAGCGTTTCCTGCTCCTACACCAAATTTGGTCATCTTTGACACAAACTGACAGTTAAAGGGATGTCGTACTTTGAATTGACATTGGACATCATTAGAACAGTGTGAGATGTTAGAGAAAGAGAAGTCGGAGAAAGAGAAGTCAGAGTGGGAGTGGGATGGAGAAAAAAAGTGCTAGCTAAGTAAGGACGTCTTCTTTGAAAATGGCACATAAATGTTCTGCTAAACGGTGACCCAAATGGAGGATAATTTGTCCATCGCAGATGAAACCACATTGTGAGAACCCACAGGATTTCCCGAGTTTCCAATTCTAAGATCTTTGATTTAAAACATTAAAACAGTTTATTTTTCCATGACCTGACCTGACCTGCTGAGTATTTCCAGCACTCCTAGTCCTCAATGATTAATAACTTTTTAACCCACTGGTATATTATTATTCGATCTTTCTTGCATTTGATAACCGAATATAGTTTCACCTTCTCAGATTTTAATTTAAAGACACCAGGAACTTAGAGACATAGAGTCATAGTCATACGGTGAGGAAACAAGCCCTTTGGCCCCACTTGCCCACACCAGCCAACATGTCCCATCTACACTAGTCCCACCTGCCTGCATTTGGCCCATATCCTTCTAAACCTCTCCTATCTGTCTAAATGTTGCAATAGCACCTGCCTCCACTATATCCTCTGGCAGCATGTTCCAGACACCTACTACCTTTTGTGTGAAAAAGTTACCCCTCAGATACCTATTAAATCTTTCCCCCTTCACCTTAAACCTATGTCCGCTGGTTCTTGTTTCCCCTACTCTGGGCAAGAGGCTCGCTGCATCTACCCAATCCATTCCTCTCATGATTTTATAGATCCCTATAAGATCATCCCTCATCCTCCTGCGTTCCAAAGAATAAAGTCCTAGCCTCCCCAACCTCTCCCTATAGCTCAGGCTCCCTTGACCTGGCAACATCCTAATAAATCTTCTCTGCACCTTTTCTAGCTTGATGACATCTTTCCTATAACATACCCAAAACTGAACTGAAATGCTGCCTCACCAACATCTTATATAACTGCAACATGACCTCCCAACTTCTTTACTCAATGCTCTGACTCTATTCAGCTATCTCTCCTTGAACCTTGTCAAATGTCAAATCCATGTATACAATGTCTACAGCTCTGCCATCATTGACCTATTTGGTCACATATTCAAAAAACTCGATCAGATTTGTGAGACACGACCTCCCGCATACAAATCCATGTTGACTATCCCTAATCAGTCCTTGTCCATCTAAGTGCATGTGTATCCTATCCTTCAGAATACTTTCTCGTAACTTTCTGACCACAGATGCGAAGTTCACTGACCTGTAGTTCCCAGCCATTCCCCATGCAGTCTTCTGGCACCTCGCCTGTATTTAACGACGACTCATAAATCTCAGCAAGGGCTCCTGCAATTTCTTCTCTAGCTTCCTCCAGTCTCCAGCCCTCGGATATATCTGATCAGGCCCGGAAGATTTGTCTATCTTCATACGTGTCAGGACCTTCAGCACATCTACAATCGTCATCTTCCAAGATTCTTTCTGAATGACGCACTGTGCTCAAGTAGAGATATATTGGCATTCCTGCATTATCGGCAAGTTAAAATCTTATTAGCATCATAGAGAACCCTTCACCACCCAGACTTCCACAAGCTTTTCTCTTTTTCAAGAGTTATAAATTGATTTTTTTCATCTCCAAAGAATCTCCCAATGAACTGCACACCATCATTTCCCACAAGATAACAAGCGCGAGGCAATAAATGTCAGTGAGAACTACAAACCAGGAATTATTATTTTCTGGACACATTAGCTTAATGAAGATTAACAATTAATACCAGCAAAGCAAAAATAAGAAACTGAAGATGTGGGAAGTCTGAAATAATATAAGTTTAGAAACACACAAAAGGTTGGAGAACATCCATGGAGAGAGACACGGAATTATTTTTTTCAGATTGATAATTTTACATCAGAACAGTCATATATTAATAAAAGACCATCTAATACCTTGTGTGGATGAAAAATTAAGCTATTACATTTCTAAGCTAATCCTATGCACAACTTTCAACTATCCTATTTCTGCTGTCTCTTTGAACTCTTTATTGTTATCAGACCCATCACTAAAGTAAAGTTTATGAAAAAAACTCATAGGTTTTTCTCTTTATCAAGAATTTTAAACTGACTCATCCCATCTTGAAATAATCTCTCAGTGTACTGTCTTTTTTAAGAAAACAGTCAATTTCTTACAATTTAGAAATAACATGGTACTTTGAGATTCAGTATATCTGACTATTATATTATAGCAAAATCTGTCATGACATACAAACTAAACCAAGTACAGGGTAATGTTTATGTATGATTGATTGATCCAATCTTTCAAAGAGAAAGCTTGCATGATTTGGAAAAGCTTGGTACAGGAATCTGAACCGTGAGCAACATTAATCTTCTGTAATTGACTACGCTTGAAAGAACACGACAACATCAAAATTAAATAAAAATATTTCACATTCAGCAAATTATCTAAATACTCTGCTTCCACTTTCAACGCTATTTTCTTTTGCTAGTATTAGTTAAACCATCTGAACATAATTGCTTTTATCATCATTTTCATTTAATTATTAAATCAATTTACATTTAACCAGTTAATGCTTATAATGCTTACAGCTCCAATGGAATTCTATAGAGCAAGAATGATCAGAACTGAACAAGGAGGAGGACACATATGCAGGCTCAGACACAGGGCAGATCAGTCTTCAGAGTTTAATCGGTCCAAGTCGGTACACAGGTAAGCAAAACAGAGGCAACAGTACAATCTAGGAGCAGGCAAAAAACAGAGGTCGAAGAACAGGCAATGGTCACAAGATTTCTAGAGCTGGAACGAAGTGATACCAAGTAGCATACACAACGAACTGGCAATGAGAACTAAAACACAAAGGGCTTAAATACAGACTAGCAGGGGATAACGAGACACAGGTGAAACACATCAGGGCGGGGCCAATAATCACATGAGGGTAAACGACCTGACAGGAAATGGGACCTGAAACAAGAGGAGATGCGAGACACCAAAATAAAACAAGAATGCACACTCTAATACTAAAAAACAATAAGAAACAGAAACTAGATCAAACCCGAGACCTGACAAGAACAGAAGATTGACGAGCATGGGTAGACTCTTATTCTCCTGAAGCCTGCTCTGCCATTCATCAAGATTGTAGTTCACTGTTTAACTCAACACCATTTTCCAGCACTATCCTCTTATTCCATGCTATCCTTAAAAGTCCAGAATTCTATTGATCTCTCTTTTAAATGAACTCAATGATTGAAAACCCATCGCCCTCAGGAGTAGAGAATTCCAAAGTTATAATTAACCGTCCTCTGTTTTCTATCTAATATCTATGAATTCTTAAACCAAGCCAATGTCAAGCTCTTAATTCCATTGCTATAATCTCAATACCTTATCTAGGTCTTATTGAAAGTCTTCTGATAATCCCAATATATGATATCAACTGGCTCTGCTTTATCTATTCTACTAGCCACACCCTCAAAGAACTCCTAGTTGCCAAGCATGAATTCCCTTTTATCAACCCATGCTGACTCTGCACAATCCTATTATTCCTTTCCAAATTCTGTTATTCCATCCTTCATAATACACCCCAACACTTTCCCTTCTACCACATAGGACGTGAGTCAGTCACTCTGGAAGATCGCGAGGGGAGGCCACAACTGTGATTCTAAGCTGTGAATCAACTGATCTGTGAGTCTGCAATGTAGCCATTAATGACAATACCATGAGTTGTTTGGCCTGTCTTGCCTGTGCTTGAAACTGCAATGCAAAATAGTAAGATTAAACGAGAACTTACCAGTTTGAAGTTTGATCTTTATTTTATGAGGAGGAACGTTGAGGGAATACGTGAAGAACTCCGCTTCCAACGCATGCGTGTCATTCTTCAAAGCAGCGGTGTGAGGTCACAGAAACTATAATGACCTAACATAGTAAGATTATCAAAGAGATACCAGTTTTTGATATGATCATAGGAGGGTGGGAGCGGAGGGCACGTATTCCCTCAACGTTCCTCCTCATAAAATACAGATCAAACTTCAAACTGGTAAGTTCTAGTTTAATCTTACTATTTTACTTCGGAGTCACGTGAGTGACTACGTGAAGATTTCAAAGCTCTGTGACCTCATGCCGTGGAACGAGTCCATGCTTCACAACTGCCTTGGGTATTGGGAGAGAGTATCATTAGCAATTTTAAACACACTCATACAAAGATTGTGTGATATAATGAAAAATAAATTTATTAATTGAAATCATAGCCCTGTAACCTTTCGGGCAAATTATAATAATGAACGTAAAATGCTTTCCGAAAATGACGATGGCTCCACAACTGGTTTGTTATAAAACCTTTGGAAAGTCCTTTCGGATGACCATCCTGCCATTCTGAGGATTTGGTCTGTGGGCACATCCAGAATTTTTGCTGCGGATGTTGCTGCAGCCCTGGTGGAATGAGATTTAAAAACATTAGTGTCTATTCCTGCCATCTTTAGGACACATTTGAGCCACCTTGAGATAGTTTGGGTCGTGACCCTTTTGTGCGGTTTCTTGTAAGAAATTAACAAAGTCATTTCATGACCTCGAATGCTCTTAGTATATTCCATGTATAATTGGATACGTCTTGCTATACACAGGCGTTCGTCATATGGATATGCCATAAATTCAATCACTTGACCCGATGAACCCGGTCTGTTTTGTTTTATTAACTCATTTATGACAAACACCAGTTCTCGGGTGAGATAATCAAGGAGTCCAGGCTCAGTTTGCTTAATGACTGGACTCGTCGTGCGGTAACTAACGCCATGAGCATAACCATCTTCATGGTCAGTTTCCGAAGTGATAATGCTGTTATGGGCGACCAGCTCCTCAGCATGTTCAAAACGACACCCACATCCCAGATTTTTGAGTACCTGGTTTTAGGGGGATTTGCATTGAATATGCCCCTCATAAGTTTTGTTACCAGGGGGTGCGTTCCCACTGTGTGCTGCTCCATTCCTTGTGATAGGTAATTGGAGAGTGCACTTCTGGCACTATTGATGGCACTGTAGCCCAATCGTTTATCACAATGGAGGCTTGTTAAAAATTCCAATACGGCCGGAATGTTCTTGGCCCTTTGGTCGAGGTTGTTGTCAAAGCAGTATATGCCCCATTTCTTGATGTGTCCGAGGTACTGCTTCCGTGTTGACAGTCTTTGTGCGGATGTGATGAGATTCATCGTCCTGTCTGACAGCCCCATGCCGTGTAGTGGGTCTTTCAGACTCTACAAATCAACAAATCCATAGTCTTATGGCATGGGTGACTTCCCCCACAGTTCATCCCCACTGGATGAATTAATAAATTCGGGCTATGTCCAATAAGGGAACATGGTTCTAACACCATCCCCTGTATGACCAAATACCACGGTTGAGTAGGCCAATCGGGTACTATGAGAATCCCAGATGCCGAATCTTGTTGAATTTTCCTTAGTACCCGATTGATGAGGCAGAACGGGGGAAATGCATAAAAAAGCCATTTCCCCCAATGCAGTGAGGAAGCATCTGTAGCTTCTGCCCCAGGGTCTGGTTCCCAGGACACATACCTTGGTAATTGGTGATTCAACCCGGATGCAAAAAGATCAATATCTGGTCTACCATATTTTGCTGTACTTTCAGCAAATACATTTTTATTTAACATCCATTCCGTGTTTTCGTTAAATTTGCGTGACCTGGTGTCTGCCACTGAATTTAGCTTACCTGGTAGGTATGTTGCCGATATCCAAATGTTTCTTTGGATACACCATTGCCAAATTAAATTTGCAATTGATCACAAGATGTCGATATATTTCCACCCATGTGATTAATATATGCCACCGCGGTGGTATTATCAATTTGTAATCGTACATGCTGGTGCTTAATTGCTGAGCAATATGACTTAAGGCTATAAAATGCCCCTAGCATCTCTAGGTAATTAATACCATGTGTGTTAAGTAATACTGCCTCTTCTTTCTTCCACCTCCCTCCACAACTGGAAACAGAATTAGTGGCTCCCCAACCAATGGCGCTGGCATCTGTTTGTAATACCATAGACGGGTTGTCAATAATGATGGGGTTGGAGCAATACCTAATGTTATGTTCCCACCACTGTAGTTCAATTATAGCTTCCGTAGGCAGCTCCATAGGTCTATCAAAATGACCCTTGTTAAATTTGAGTGCTCTAATTTTTGCTCTTTGTAAATTTTGATAATGTAATGGCCCAAATTGTGTGGCCGGGAATGTAGCCACAATCTTCCCAATTATCCGGGCTACTCGTCTAATGGAGGGTCTGTTGGTGTTAAGAAGCTCGCTGCAATCCTCCTGTAGGGCTGCGGCTTTATCTATTGGTAAAGTTACTAACATATTGACCGTGTTAATGGTGAATCCTAAATAATCCATATTAGTTGCTGGTATCAATTTACACTTAACTGGATGGATGATAAACTCTAGTTGTTCAAAGAATTGTTTTGTGGCAAGTACTGTTTGATGTGCCAATTCATAAGTTGTGCCAACAATAAAAATGTCGTCTAAATATGCCATCACCCTATGGCTTTGTTTACGTAACAATGCCAAAGCTGGTTTCAGAATTTTAGTAAATAATCTGGGGGCTGATGTTAGCCCATTTGATAAGGCTCTATATTGCCAAAGTTCCCCCATCCAGTTAAATTTCAAATACCGTCTGTGTTCCCCTCTGATGGGTACTGTATAGTATGCATCTTTTAAGTCAATGCTTGCCATATAGAACCCAGCTGACACTAATTCTTTAGCAGTGATAAAGGTATCCATCTTAAAATGAACATATTGAACAAATGTGTTTAGGGTTGAAAGGTCAATGATAATCCTGCAACCCCCATCTTTTTTATTTTTAATAAATATGTTTGATACAAATTCTAATTGTTCATGAATAGTATGCTCAATCACACCTTTTGTATACAATCGTTGTAGCTCCATTTGGGCTTTAGATTGTTCGGTTTTTGTAAGGACGAAATGCCTTTCTGGTGTATGTTGTACTGGGGGGTTATTGGAATTAGTAAATTCTATCAGATAACCCTGAATACTGCTGAGAATATACGAGTCTGTAGTGATTTTACACCATTCGCAACTGTAGTATTGCAACCTCCCCCCCACCGTCGTGGGTCCCTTTTTTACAAAAGAACCACACCCACCTACCTCCATGGTTACTGGTGGTTGTATTATTTTCTTGGTTTTTTGAAAAAGGGGGGTTCTGTTTTTATTGATCGTGTTCGAGGTTGTACTGGAGGTTGAGGCTTCCGCATCTTCCAGGGTGGGCGTCCCTGGCCATACCCTAAAAAAGGCTGCTGCGGGTTGTATTGGTTTCTGGCACTGCCACTGGTATGAGCCACACTTTTCAGTCTTCCATGTGGCTGGTACCGTGATCCAAAATAAGCCTTTGCACTGGCTTTGATGAGCCCCAGTGTCTTGGCTTCTTCGTCCAGTTTCTTGACCTGTTTGCACAAGTCTTGCCCAAACAAAAGGGTTGGGGTTTTAATGGCTCTTTGTTTGCAAATTGTTGCATATTTGGGATCCAGTGCTGGCTGAATAGCAGCCTTCCGCATGCTATTCAGCTCATATTGTACATTACAAAACTAGTGGGTCTTGGTGGTCTTTAGTTAGCTCTGTTTTGTCCAGGGTGCGGGTGTATGCTGTGATCCCTGCCGTAAGCCCCTTTAAGGTTTTCTGGATTTTGAGGTCATGGTTCCTGATGTCCCTCCCCATATGCTTCCAAATGCATTGGTTGACACTGGGGACTTGTAATGCATCACAGTTACCAGGTGAATATTTGTTGTTGGAGTTGATGGCCAGACATATAATTAATACTGGCTGCCATCCTGGAATCCAAGTCTGTCCCTGTTTGACTTGGTTTGAAGTAATCTGCCACCATGTCCAGCAGTGTATCTTTTTCTGCAGATTCAGGATCATGGGAAGCTGTGTGATCAGGGTCTGGCCCATCAGGGTCCTGCCCACTCTCCTCCGAAGAGTTTGAGATTTCAGGGGGTCCCTCACGGGGTACCCATATGGGGCTTGCCTGCCCACTGTGGCTAGTCTCCACATTCATGGGACTGCCACTGTGAAGGAGCTCCTCCAGCAGCTCCTTTAGACGGTCTTTATGTTGAGCTGCACTTGCCATTTTTGGCTGCTCTCATTCCTGCAGCCTTTCAGCAGTGTGCTGCTCTTTCCTGCATCCCCGCTGTTCCCGTCCCCCGGTACTCACGGGTGCTGGTTTGCGGGCTTCCCTCATCCCGCCGCTGGCCATACCGGTCCTGACAGTAGGTCCACGTCTGTTCCCGTTCAGCTGTTTCTCCTGGCTGCTCCGTATGCAGCCACTCATAGCGGGTTTGTTCCGTCTCCCGCACCCGCTCAGCCCTGGTCCGATATTGATACGGGCTGGTCGCCCGCTGCTGCTCCAAGTCGGGCTCTTCTAGATGGTGAGTTTTGTGTTGAACTTTACCTCCCGGCCGGGAAGTAAATTTCGTCGGTGCCAGAACGATTTCTGGCACAGCTGATTCCTCTACCGAGGTATCTAGTGCCGACGGCTGCTGTCTCTGCCCTTCATCCACGTTTTCAACGCTTTTCTCGGGCAGCTTTTTAGCAGACCGCTTCCTTTTTACTCTGTCCATTTTGCTGTAAATAAAAATGCAGAGTGCCTTACCTGCCTTTTGCTGGCCCTTTTGTCTTCTTCCGTTACTGGGGGACGTCCTCCCCCTCCCGTTGACTCGTGCAATGCGTGTAGCGATATGACATGCATGCGTTGGAAGCGGGGTTCTTCACGTAGTCACTCACGTGACTCCGAAGTAAAATTGGAAATGAAATGGCAATGCCATGAGTTGTTTGGCCTGCCCTGCCTGTGCTTGAAACAGCAATGCAAAATTGAAAATGAAATGACAATGCCATGAGTGGTTTGGCCTGCCCTGCCCGTGCTTGAAACTGCAATGCAAAATTGAAAATGAAATGACAATGCCATGAGTTGTTTGGCCTGCCCTTGAAATGGATTTACTTGACTTGACTTGACTTGAAATGGGTTGACTCACCTGAAATGGATTGACTTGACTTGAAGTGGATTGACTTGACTTGAAATGGATTGACTTGACTTGAAGTGGATTGTTGGCCCTGAACTCACTGTGCTTGACCCCCCCCCCCCACCACTATGCTCAACTGAAGCTTTGGATATGGTCTATAGGACATTATTGGTGTATCTATCTTGAAGGATTTAAGGGATGGAGAAGGTTACGTTAATGAGAAAAGGTAAGACCAAGGGCCAGTGGATTTAAAAAATGGGTATGAGAGAAACCTGGGGCATTGTTTGATTGAGTATTGATGGAGACTAAGAAACATGGGCTTGAGAGGTGAATAGTTGGTGTGAGCTAGGACAGGCCAGTTTCACTCTACAGAAGGTGGGTAAGGAAGTTAAGTGTGGAGTGCATTGGCATTATTGTGACAAGATGATAACAATTACAGTATGTTAATAAGTAATAGCAGGCTTGGAAGAGGAATTGGGATAAAAAAGGGGAAAAAAGGCTAATAAAAATCAATTGGACCATCGAGTCGACAGCATTTTTCACAGTAACCCAGTTTCGTTCACTCTCAGTCCCAATGGCCCTGGACATTTTTCTGGTTTATTTTTACCTTGTTCCCATTGTAATCTACTTCCAACATCCTATATCAAACTTTAACCATTCATGGCATAGATGTTATCCTTTACATTGTGTATTTCTCTCTCCCAATTACTGTGATTAAGTGTCCTTTGGAAGACAACCCTTCAATAACGGAAAAAACTTTACTTTATTTAACCTAGCTAACTCCTTCTGGAGTTTTAACACTGCTGTCGAGTCTCCTCTTCGACTTCTCAGCTCTATGAACCACAGCTTCTCTCGTCAGGCAGTGTAACTGTATTCCCTCTTTGCTGGAACCATTTCAATAAATCTCATCTGTACTTGCTTCAAAGTCTTCTCATCTTTCGTGAAGTGAAGTGCCCAGATTTAACACGGTACTCCAGCTGGAAATGAACTAGTATTTTATGTGTGCTTAGAATTACATTCTGGCTTTTATGCTCTGAGACTCTAATCTTTAAGGCCCAGGCTCTCGTATTTGTTATTAAATGCTCTAGCAGCCTATCCTTTCATTGTTCTGCATTAACACACCTAGATATTTATTCTTACACCCTTTTGAAAATTGTACCAATTATCTTCAATTGCCTTTTCCCATACTTTTGACTAAAGGGTATCACCTGCCCATGTCCATTTTAAGTCCATCACTACCTTCCTTACTAGTAACACCAGTTTCAAGTTTAGTGCCAGCTACAGACTGATATATTGTGCCCTCAAGCCCATCTTATATGTGTCCAGTAATTGCCTCAATATTAAATTCTGGGGAACACCATGTACAGCTCTCCAGAGTCCGATAAACTGCAAGTTCCCTAAGCTTCCATTTTCTATTGCTCTGCTATTTTCATTTCCATTCTACTACTTTCCCATTTATTCCATCGGCTTTAATTCTAATAACAAACCTATCACACACTGTTTACCAATACCTGTACCTCTAAACTTAATAAATTTCACATACACCACAACAGTTATACTTCCTCATGCACTCAGAATCTAATCTCTTCAAAGTGGCTAAAACATGATTTATCATGAGCAACTTTGGTTCAACTTTGATTGGCCATGTGGCAGATACTTATTGTTTTTGAAAGACCCCACCACAGTTATGAAACTAAATAGTCAAGTAATTTCAAGTTTTATTCCTCCAATCCTTCAGCACCATCCATATGTCTAAGGAGGATATGAAAATGTTAGCTACCATCCCCAAAATTCATAAGCTTCTCTCAGAAACGCTGAAATGGATTCCATCTGGACCAGGTGATGCATCTACTTTAGGAACTGACACATTTAGAAATGGATAAATGAGATATTCCGCAATCTTATCCAGAAGCCTGGTGACTTCCTTAGAGATTATCCTGCAACTTCAGAACTCTTGTGGTGCCAGACTGGCAGTTTTTTTTGCATTACTGGATTTTACTTGTATTGATACCTGCAACACACATTAAATTCCTTTTCTATTAAATGTATACACAGAACTATAGTGAAATTTCCACTGAATCCAATACGTTCAAAGGGAGCAGTGGAATGGAGGCCTAGTGAGTTTAAAGTGAACAAGGGAATAAGACCCCGATACAGTTATAGTTAATGTAGGAAGCGTGGTTCTGGTGAGTTTAAAGGGAATGCGGGAAACTGAGGAGCTGGTGAGTTTAAAGGGAATGAGCAAAAGGGGTCATTGGTGAGTTTAAAGGAGGCATGGCCATGATAAGTTTAAAGGCAGATATGAATGTCCTATGAGTTTAAAGTAACTGTAGGAAAGGGAAACAGGTGAGCCAGATACCAGATCATTGGATTTACTATCTAACTGGATAGTGGATTATCAGAAGTTTAGCTTAAACAATAATGTTGATAAATTCCCCTTTATTGTTAAATGGACTACAAATTATTCATTTAATATATTATCCAGGGCTTCTGCAATTTTACCGAAAAAAATCTCCATGAATAGCCCACCAACTATAGTAACACTTTCTTTTTATTTCAAATAGTAATTTATACACTACCTCTTAAAAATACCCTTAATTACTTGTAGATGTGTTGGGAATTGTCTTGATGGAAAGATTGAACCATATAGGACTTCACCTTCTCAGGTCAGGGGTTGCAGACTATTTTTCCATTGAGTTGCTCTTCATAAGCCACTGCAGTCCCGGAGAAAATACTCCCTGAAATATTAGGTAGGGTTTTTCAGGATTTATACTAAGCAACAATAAAGGAACGAGAATAATTTTCCAAGTATGAATAGTATGTAGATTGGAGAGGAACTATTTTGCCCGGTGTTTTTTCCTTCTAGGTTGTAGAACATGTGTTTGGGAGGTTCTGTGGAAGAAGCTTTGGGAAGCTACTGCAATGTATTTTGTAGATGCTATGCACTAAAGCTACTGAGTGCCAGTGATGGAGGGGGGACGTGTTTATGAAGGTGGATGAGATACCAATCATCCATTAATCAATATTGAGGTGTATTTTCCAGTTGTGTTTCGGGTAATAGGGACCTACCACATTCCCACCCCACCATATGGTGGGAAATTCGTAGTTAAATATCAAGGGTTATTGTTTAGAATCTCTCATCATGAAGATGGTAATTGCCTGGCATAATCATGGCAGGGATATTATTAACTCCATGTTTGAGTGTTGTACAGTTGTTACTACATGCTACTGCACTATCTCAGGAGATGCAAATGGAATCAAATATCAGGCAATTGAAAGCCAACATTTCCAAATCTTACTTTAAAATGGAGAAAAGTTATTTGATGAAGTAGCTGATGTTGGTTGAGTCTAGGACGATGTCTTCGGGGACGATGCAATTATTTCTAGTGGAGCGAGATGATAGAATTCTACAACCACAATTTTGGGTAAGATGTAAAACTCTCTGTGTAGATTTACTTTTGGTTCACATTGACTTCAGTTACACCAAGGTTTCTTTGTGATATATCTATCATAATCTGTGCTGCAGTGCTCTGACGTGTTCAGTTCTATTCTGAGAAATTCAGAATATTAATACAATATTTCATTCCACACAGTATATGATACTCACAATTGTGCATTGTCAGATAAGTACCCAGAATGGAGCATGAGGTAACTGTCTAGTGGATGTAATATATACTGTTAGTGGCATCATCTCAGTACATCATGAACTCTCTCAAATCTATTTCATATGCCCAAGATCCTTGACACTACTCGGTCAAGTGGTACCTTGATGACAACTTGTTTGTGGAATTGAGTTCTCTGGTCTATGTTGTACCAGTGATTTCTGGTGCCCAGTGGTATTGGTGAAGCTAAGGATGGGTGAGCAGGTAGTGGCTGAGTTAGTGTCACCAATATTCACTGCTAATAATACCTTCCTTCATTATTGTGACTGATAAATGATTGATTGTCGATTGATGGGATGAGAATTGCATTTATCCTGCTTCTGATAGGACATACCTGGACAATTTCCCCACGGCTAGTTAGGTGTTTCTGTTTTAGTTGTGATGGAACAGATGGTACACAAATCTTTACATTAGAGTCCGGATGTTGCCTGGTCTCATAGTCTTTGCTGTATTCAGTTGACTCAGCCATTTCCCGATTATACGTGGACCTCACTAGGAGGCTCCAAAAGGCTGAAAATGATTGAAAATACTTCAGTCTAGCATTGGGTATTTAAGTAAGGGTGCCACGTCCCTTTGGCTTCTGTATCTTCTAGGAAGTAAGACCTTCCTTCTGACATTCACCTCTTCCATACAGATTTCCAGACTGACATATGAGAATTGGGATGCCTGTTCCAGTGTCTTGCTCATCGTGGTTGATATCCGTTTTCCAAGCTGTGCTGTGGCTTCCAGCAGTCGTTATAACCATATAACCATATAACAATTACAGCACGGAAACAGGCCATCTCGGCCCTACAAGTCCGTGCCGAACAAACAAGTCAGTTATGGTCACCACTTCCAATTTAAGAGGCATATCCTCGACTACAATCTACACAGATTAATTTAAAACAGTGTGCATGCATCCTGAACTTAATCCTGTAGGACACTAATCCAAAAACAATGAACATTTCTTGCTAGTTTTAAGGAAACAAATCATGGCATTAAGTGTACACACTAATTTCCAATATTAATTCCATGGGGAGAAACTAATGTAAGTCCCATTTGAATCACCATTTTTGCCCATTTTTCTGCAGAAACCGATTTCTACCCTTGAGTATTTGACATTGAGGAAAGACTTTTGTGGTTTAAATTCCTATCTAAGGCCAGGAGTGAAGAGAAATGTGTTTCCTCTGTTGAAATCACCAGCGGTGAGTTATCTCCTTTGGTTTTGATTTGTTTCACAATTCCAGACGGTTAAAAATAAATTGTAGTTTTCCCAGAAGCTCCCAAAGGAACTCTATTAAAAAAGATGATTAAAAATGGTGCCAACAATAAAATGACCATTCTTACAGCTGCTTGTTCATAATAAAATTAAATGTGCGGCAGTTGATCATCCGTGCCATGGCTGTATCTGAGACAGTTGTATGATTAGATCCAGGATACAGGCTGTCTCCTGGTTACAAATGCCTGACTTATGGACACTCCTGCATTCAAACAAGCTTCCATAATATTACATTGAAAAGTCAGATGCACTAACTGAAATATCCTTCACCAGCATCACTGAAATAGATCACTTGATCATTAGCTCATTTGTTTTTTTGTGAGTCCAACCCTTTCTACTGGAGATCGATACACGTTCAAAGAACAACCTCTAAACTTCCAGGTTAAACAATAAATTTGTTCTCTCTCCATGGACGCTGATAGCTTGTTAAGCATTTCTAGCATTTTCTGGTTTTGTTTCAGATTTCCAGCATTTGCATTATTTTATTTTTCAATTCCTTCTGATATACAGGTTCTGATATACAGATTGAACACCGATTTTCAGGCAACCGATGGCTTGGGCCCGCTCCCCTCGCCTCCCCCAGCCGCCAGGGCCCAAGCCATCTTCCCCCCACACCATCTCCGCTGGGCCCACGCCACCACCGCTGGGCCCAAGCCACCCCTGCTGGGCCCATGCCACCCCCGCTGACCCCCGCTGGATCCACGCCACCCTCGCTGACCCCGCTGGGTCCACGCCACCCTCGCTGACCCCCACTGGACCTACGCCACCCCCGCTGGGTCCACGCCACCCCCGCTGGGCCCACGCCACCCCCACTGACCCCCGCGGGGCCCACTCCACCCTCGCCACCCCCGCCACCCCTGCTGGGCCCGCGCCACCTTCATCTTCGCCCCCCCCCACCAGAAAGAGGGGGGATGTGGGAGGGGGAGGGGGAGAGAGAGAGAGAGGAAGGGAGGGGAGTGAGAGATGGGGAGGGGAGAGGGAAAGGAGGATTATTTTTAGTGAGATTGCAAAATTAAGGTAGGTTTTGGAGCTATTATATTTTCTCCTCCATATGAATAATATTAAACAATATCAAATAATATCAAACAATTGGAACTGCTTTCTTTTCCTTGATAACAATACTGAAAAATGTGAATTCTATAGTCTGTGACATAAATACACATTTTAATGGGATCATTATATACGGATGTAACATTTCCATTTCGAGATCTGGGGGTTGGGGGAACATATGCGTCAAGCCGATAACCTAATCGTTAAAGAGTTAAAAGATAGCCTAATCGATAAAGAGCTGAGAAGAGGAATCAGAGCAGCCAAGGAAAGGTACTCTGAGAAGTTGAGGAGCAAGTTCTCAGCTAATGACTCTTCTTCAGTTTGGAAGGACATGCAAGAAATCACCAGCTATAGGAGGAAAGCCCCCCGCTCTTTGGACAATCGTCAGCTGACGAACGACCTGAATGAGTTTTACTGCAGGTTTGAAAATCATAACCCTGGTTATGTAACCCTGGTACCCCTTCCCCAACAAATACAGCCAGACCCCAGTCTGCAAAGAATGGACCCTGCACCCTCTCCTTCCCATTCACCACTTCACACCTACTTAAGGCAAGACTCCAGAATGAAAAGAGTGGACCCTTTCCCACCCGAACCAACACTTCACACCCACTCACAGCCTAACCTCAGTCTGTAAAGACTGGGCCCTTCTACACCCACCCCACTCCAATCACCACTTCAATCCCAATTAGTCATTTTTAACCAGTACCTGCAAAGATGCACTGTCCCTGCCTACTTCAAAGTCTCCACTATTGTCCCTGTACCCAAAAAGGTAAGGATTACTGGTCTTAACGACTACAGGCTTGTCACACTGACCTCTGTAGTCATGAAGACCGTTGAAAGGCTTGTGCTGGCCAAGCTGAAAAATATCACAATCCCTCTGATGGACCCTCTGCATTTTGCATATTGGGCCAATAGATCTGTGGATGACACAGTCAATCTTGGCCTGCACTTCATCCTTCAGCACCTAGACTGCCAGGGGACTTATGCGAGGATTTTGTTTTATTGATTTTACCTCTGCATTCAACAGCATTGTGCCAGAGCTACTATGCTCCAAACCTTCTGAGTTGACTGTGCCTGAACCCCTCTGTCGGTGGATCACCAGCTTTCTGACAGACAGGAAGCAGCATGTGAGGTGGGAAAGCATATCTTGAACCCGCAAACGCTCAGCATAGGAGCACCGCAAGATGCGTACTCTCCCCTCTCCTCTACTCTCGCCACACCAATGACTGCACCTCTACAGACACCTCTGTCAAGCTTCTCAAGTTTGCGGATGACACAACCCTGATTGGACTGATCTAGGATGGGGATCTCTGTACTCTTTTCAGTTTGACATCTTTCCTGTAACATTGTGCCCAGAACTGAACACAATATTCTAAATGCGGTCTCACCAACGTCTATACTCTGCATCTGCAACATGACCTCCCAACTTCTATACTCAATATTCTGACTGATGAAGGCCAAAGTGCCAAAATACTTTTTGACCACCTGATATACCTGTGACACGACCTTCAAGGAACCATGCAACCATCAACCATTCCTCTGCCCACTTGGCTAATTGATCCAGATCCTGCTGCAATCTTCCACAACCTTCTTCACTATATGCAAAACCACTCACATCTGTATCATCAGCAAACTTGCTAATCTTGCCCTGTTCTGTGACGTTTCACAAAGTGCTGGAGTAACTCAGTGGGTCAGACTGAGTGTGGAGGTTGGGAGGTCATGTTGCAGTTGCATAAGAAGTTGGTGAGGCTGCATTCAGAGTATTATATTCAGTTCTGGGCACCATGTTAAAGGAAAGATGTCATCAAACTGGAAAGGGTACAGTGAAGATTTACGAGGGTGTTGTCAGGACTAGAGGGCCAGAGTTATAGGGAGAGGTTGAGTAGGCTGGGACTCTATTTCATGGAGCACAGGAGGATGAGGGATGATCTAATAGAGGTGTATAAAATCATGATTTGAATAGATATGGTTGAGTCTTTTGCCCAGAGTAGGTGAATTGAGGAGCAGAGGACATAAGTTTAAGGTGAAGGGCAAAAGATTTAATAGGAATCTGTGGGGTATGTTTTTCACACAAAGGGTGGTAGGTGTATGGAACAAACTGCCAGAGGAGGTAGTTGTGGCAGGGACTATCGCAACATTTAAGAAACAGTTAGACAGGTACATGGATAGGACAGGTTCGGATGAATATGGATCAAACGTGGGCAGGTGGGACTAGTGCAGATGGGACATGCTGGGCCGAAGGGCCTGTTTCCACACTGTATCACTATGACTATATCTTTCCCTCTCAAGCCCATTCTCCTGCCCTCCCCATTACCTCTGACACCCGTATCAATCAAGAATCTATCAATCTCCTCCTGAAAAATGTCCATTGACTTGACATCCACAGTTGTCTGTGGGAATGAATTCCACAGTTCACCACCCTCTGACTTAAGAAATTCCTGCTCATCTCCTTCCTAAAGGAATGTCTTTTAATTCTGAGGCTGTGGCCACTGGTCCTAGACTCTCCCACTAGTGGAAACATCCTCTCCAAATCCACTCCATCCAGGTTTTTACCAGGCTGGGACAGACGGCAACAGCTTCACACCGTGTCCCAAAGCTTGTGTCCTGTCCTGCATCACCCAAGGCAGCAGAGATGTTATAGGAGAGGGCAAGCACCGTAACAAAGTAGCTCACGATGGTTTGGGTAACATTCAGGAATGTCTATGCATGTCACATCATGAATATTACTGAAGAACGGTCTTGACCCGAAATATAATCTATACCTTTTCTCCAGAGATGCTGCCTGACCCACTGAGTTACTCCAGCACTCTGTGACATGTCACCTATCCATGTTCTCCACAGATGTTGCCTGACCCGCTGAGTTACTCCAACACTTTGTGACTATTTTCCATTCACCCATTTGCCCAAGCCCACTGTCCCCCCTCCTTTCCTATGTTCCTTTCCACCCATAAACCTCTCTCTGCCTTTACATTTCACTCCTCTTTCAAATCTGCTCTACTTATGTACATGCATTTTTCTTCTTCGCTTTTTAGTCATAGAATGATGCAGTGTGGAAACAAGCCCTTCAGCCCAACTTGCCCACACCGACCGACATGTCCCATCTAAACTAGTCCCACTCACACGCGTTTGGCCCATATCCATCTAAATCTGTCCTATTCATGTACGTGTCCAAATGTCTCTTAAACATTAGGGTAGTCCCAGCCTTAACCACCTCCTCTGGCAGCTCGTTACGTACACCCAGCACCCTTTGTGTGAAAAAGCTACCTCTCAGAATCCTGTTAATTTCTGAAATATTGGTCATAAATTTGGTGCACAAATGCTCCAAAATAAGGCTCAGAATGGATCAGAGAGCATCTAAAACCCCTGAGCTTCCAGGGTCCTTAAGCGGGACCTGGACCCCGGCATCGAGGGATGCAGCACGCACATTATTTCACATTAAGTTTTTTGTAATCCTGTCATGCCACCCCCCTTTTTGAAAAGCTTCGTACGGGCCTGCTTCAGATTGCCTTCTGCGTCTCATGGTTCCAGCATATATTTTGATGTTTTTTTCTCTCCTTTATTCCCCTTTTTTGGGGGAGGTGCGGTCATGGAAACTGTGGGAGCCAGTGGCTTTGATCAATGTTCTTGTACAAATGTATTTTAAATGTTGTAATTGTACCAGCCTCTGCATCTTCCTACACCTCCAATATACCTGCCACCCTTTGGGTGAAAAACTTGCCCCCTCAAATCCCCTATAAATATTTCTCCTCTCAAATTAAACCTGCATCTTTTAGTTTTGGACGACCTTCTGCTGGGGAAAAGACTGTGACTATCCGTCTTACCTATGTCCTGCATGATTTCATATACCTGGATAAGTTCACTCCGCAGCCTCCTTCGCTCCAGGGAAGATAGTCACCCATTCTGGTTTCCATGTTTATAATCATCACTTTTTGCTTCACCTTTCCTGTTTCTCTACAACTTCAACCATGTCTATTTTCCAAGTTACCTAATTTTGATGAATGGTCATTAAACTAAAATATTAATTCTATTTCACTTTGTACAGATGCTACCTGACTTGCTGAGATTTCTGGCATATCTCAGCCGGGGCTGACATATGATGAGGGACTGACATATGATGAGGGATTAATATATGATGACAGAATGGGTCGACTGGGGTTGTATTCACTGGAATTTAGAAGGATGAGAAGTTGGGTCCCAGCTTCACACGGGAGGGCTGGTCCCCCAATGCAATATTCCATCTCTGCACCAATTCCAATATTGTTGGCCAGTTGAGGGGGGGCTTTCTGGAGCGCTAGTATGTGTGTTGTGGGTCAAAGGGACTGGTTTCCAGAGGGCTAGTATGGACATTGTGGGCTGAATGGATTCTTGGGCTGGCAGCTCAGTCACTCTGGCCAAGCAGCTCAGTCACTCAGTCTGTTGTGCGCTGAAGGGACTGGTTTCCAGAGGGCTAGTATGGACATTGTGGACTGAATGGATTTTTGGACTTGCAGTTCAGTGAGTCATGGCAGGTGGGCTGGCATTTCACTTACTCATGGCTGGTGGACTTGCAGCCCAGTCTCTCATGGCTGGTGGTGGCAGTTCACTCAGTCATCCATCCTCCCTTCACCCCCCACTCTGCTCCATGCCATTCCCCTCCCCCACAGGCATTCAGTCCATCTCCCCTCAATCTCCCCCCCCATGCACTTTTAGTGGCACTTTCCGACAGCGCAACCCTTCCTGCCTGTTAGGTTATTATTGTGATGAAGAGCACGCAGGCATGGCAAGTGGAAAAAAGATTTATTAAAGTTTAAAATGTGAATGACTTAAAATATAACAACAATTTAAATGTTAAAGATGAGATTTATTAAGTTATTTTTTGTTGTGTCTCTTGCTGTGTTCTGTTGCTCACTGCCTCTTGATAACACTTTGCTTTTGATATAAAATAGAATAGAATAGAATAGAATAGCCTTTTATTTGTCATTCAGACTGAAGTCTGAACGAAATTTAAGCAGTCATACATACAATAAAAAACAACAATAAACACATATTAACATCCACCACAGTGAGACCACCCAATATCTCCTCACTGTGATGGAGGCAAAAGTCTTAGGTCTGCAGTCTCTTCCCTCCTCTTCTCCCTCTGCGCTGAGGCGATACCCCCCGGGCGATGTTATAACAGTCCCGCGGCTCAACACCGCGGCCCGGGGTGGTCGTAGCTGCCGCCCACCCAGACCTGCAGACGCAGCCGCTGGCCTGCGGCCGAACCCCGGACTCAGGCCACCGCCGCCAGAACACCGTCCCAGCCACCCTCACGTGAGTATCTGTCGACTTCAGCCTCGGGCCGGGCCGCCCCGACATGGGCGCCGAACCTCCCCCGGGCCGGGCCGCCCCGACTCGGGCGTTGCTCCTCCCTTCGGCCGGGCCGCCCCGACATGGGCGCCGAACCTCCCTCAGGCTGTGAGCGCTGCACCTCCCTGAGCTCGGCCTCTCCGACGGGAGCCTCATTCCATCTCGGGCTGGCCGCTCCTCTCCTGTGCCTCACCCTCACGGGAGCAAACTCAGGGCGAGTCTTGACGGTCTCTGCCTCCGGAGCCTCGAGGTCGCCAGCTCCATTTAGGCCTCAGCGCCGACGGAGGCAGAGAAGGGGAATACGACAGAAAAGTCGCATTCCCCCGCAGGGAGAGACTGCACACCCCGTTCCACCCCCCCCCCCCCCCCCCACACAAAAACACCACTATATAGGGAGATTAAGTATTAGGTCAAAGTTTAACAAAGAAAATCTGAGAATTTACCTCAAAAGTCATCACGGAGTGCAGGCAGTAAGTCCAACCTCACAGCACTCCAAGCCAAGTCCAACAGCATTTCAAGCAGCATTTCAAGCCGAACACGAACACACACACACACACACACACACACACACACACACACACACACACACACACACACACACACACACACACACACACACACACACACACACACACACACACACACACACACAGACACACACACAGACACTCATACACAGAGACAGTCAAACACTCACACACATACACAGATACTCACACAGACACTCATATACAGACACTCACACAGACACTCACACTCATACACTGACACTCACACATACACACACTCACACACTCATCCACAGACACTCACACATACACACGCACAGACAGACGACGCGCACACACATATTTTAGCATTGGCGACCCTTTTTACAACTAATAGCGACAATTTTTGCACCATTTGCACCAATAGAGACACTTTTTGCAACCATTTTGGAACCAATAGCCACTTTTTGCAAGCATTTAGAACCAATAGAGACACTTTTTGCAAGCATTTTAGAACCATTAGACACCTTTTGCAACCATTTTAGAACCAATAGAGACACTTTTTGCAACCATTTTAGAACCAAAAGTGACACTTTCTGCAACCATTTCAGAACCAATAAATACACTTTTTGTGAGCATTTTAGAACCAATAGACACTTTTTGCAAGCATTTTAGAACCAATAGAGAAACATTTGGCAACCATTTTAGAACCAATAGAGGCACTTTTTGCAAGCATTTTAGAACCAATAGAGACACTTTTTGCAAGTATTTTAGAACCAATAGACACTTTCTGCATGCATTGTAGAACCAAAAAAGACCACTTTGTAGAACCAAAAAAGACCACTTTTGCAATCATTTTAGAACCAAAAAAGACACTTTCTGCACGCATTGTAGAACCAATAGAGACACTTTTTGCAAGCATTTTAGAACCTAGAGACACTTTTTGCAAGCATTTTAGAACCTAGAGACACTTTTTGCAAGCATTTTAGAACCAATAGACACTTTTTGCAAGCATTTTAGAACCAATAGGCACTCTTTGCAAGCATTTTAGAACCAATAGACACTTTCTTGCAAGCTTTAGAATCAATATACACTTTTTTGCAAGCATTTGAACCAATAGACATTGTTTGCTAGCTGTGGATCCAATAGAGGCACTTTTTGCAAGCTTTTTAGAACCAATAGATACACTTTTTGCAAGCATTTTAGAACCAATAGACATTTTTGCAATCATTTTAGAATCAAAAAAGACACTTTCTGCATTCATTGTAGAACCAAAAAAGGAGGAGAGAGGGGGGAGGAGAGAGGGGGGGGGAGGAGAGAGGGGGGGGGGAGGGGGGAGGGGGGGGGGAGAGGGAGGGGGGAGTGAGAGGGGGAGGGGAGAGGGGGGTGAGGGGGGGGGGGGGAGAGGGGGGGGGGGGGGGGGGGGGGGGGGAGGGAGGGAGGGGGGGGGGAAGGAGAGGGAGGGGGGGAGTTAGAGAGGGAAAGAGAGGAGAGAGAGAGGAGGGGAGAGAGGGGGGGGGAGAGAGAGGGGGGGGAGAGAGAGGGAGAGAGAGAGGGGGGGAGAGAGGGGAGGGGAGAGAGAGAGAGAGAGAGAGAGAGGGGAGAGGAGGGGGGGGGAGAGGGGGGAGAGAGAGAGGGGAGGGGGGGGGGGGGGTGAGAGGGGGGGGAGAGGAGATGAGGGGGAGAGGAGGGGGGAGGGGAGAGAGGGAGGAGGAGAGGGGGGGGGGGGAGAGGAGAGGAGAGGGGAAGAGGTGAGGAGAGGGGGCGAGAGGAGAGGAGAAGGGGGAGGAGGGGGGGGGAGAGAGAGGAGAGAGGAGGGGGGAGAGGAGGGGGGGGGAGGAGAGGGGGGAGAGGAGGGGGGAGAGGAGAGGGGGGAGAGGTGAGGTGAGGGGGAGAGGTGAGGGGGAGAGGTGAGGGGGAGAGGTGAGGGGGAGAGGAGAGGAGGGGGGAGAGGAGAGGGGAGGTGGTGAATCTGTAGGAGAAGAGGGAGAGGAGAGGAGAGGGGGAGGTGGGAGAGGAGACGGAGGTGGGTGGGAAGAGGAGAGGACTGGGGAGAGAGAGAGAGAAAGAGACAGGGGGGGAGAGAGAGAGAAAGAGAGAGGGATAGGGAGAGGAACCCAAACAACCATTTGCAGGTGGTTGTTTTTTTAAATTTCAAATTAACCATATTTTATTTTAGAATCAATAGACACCCTTGGCAAGCATTCTAGAACCAAAAAAAACACTTTTTGCAAGCATTGTAGAAACAATAGACACTATTTGCAAGCATTTTAGAACCAATAGATACACTTTTTGCAAGCATTTTAGAACCAATAGACACTCTTTGCAAGCATTTTAGAACCAATAGAGACACTCTTTGCAAGCATTGTAGAACCAATAGAGACACTTTTTGCAAGCATTTTAGAAACAATAGACACTTTTTGCAACCTTTTTTGAACTAATAGACACCTTTTGCAAACATTTTAGAACCAATAGAGACACTTTGCAAACATTTTAGAACCAATAGTCACTCTTTGCAAGCATTGTAGAACCAATAGACACGTTTTGCAAACATTTTAGAACCAATAGACACTTTTTGCAAGCATTTTAGAACCAATAGAGACACTCTTTGCAAGCATTTTACAACTAAGAGACACTTTTAGAACCAATAGACTCTTTTTGCAAGCATTTTAGAAACAATAGACACTTTTTGCAAGCATTTTAGAACTAATAGACACTTTTTGCAAGCATTTCAGAACCAATAGAGACATTCTGCAAGCATTTTAGAACCATTAGAGACACTTTTTGCAAACATTATAGAACCAATAGACACTTTTTGCAAGCATTGTAGAACCAATAGACACTTTTTGCAAGCATTTTTGAACTAAGAGACACTTTTTGCAAGCATTTTAGAACCAAAAAAGACACTTTCTGCAAACATTTTAGAACCAATAGACACTTTTTGCCAGCATTTTAGAACTAATAGACACTTTTTGCAAGCATTTTAGAACCAATAGATACTTTTTGCCAGCATTTTAGAACTAATAGACACTCTTTGCAAGCATTTTAGCACCAATAGACACTCTTTGCAAGCATTTTAGAACCAATAGAGACACTCTTTGCAAGCATTTTAGAACCAATAGAGACACTCTTTGCAAGCATTTTAGAACTAAGAGACACTTTTTGCAAGCATTTTAGAACCAATTGAGACACGTTTTGCAAGCATTTTAGAACCAATAGAGACACTTTTTGCAAGCATTTTTGAACCACATTAAGGGCTCTCACAATTGAGTAGACATGTGTTCAGTGTTATTCACAGCTCAGAGAAACGTGACCCTCTGGCTTCCTCCATCTTGAAGAGTGAGTGAGGCACACCACTTCCTGGTTTTATAGTCCCCCTCCCACCGGCAGGGGCAGCAGAGAGAATGGCAAATCTTTTAAAAACATTAATATCTCTCTGATTTTTCATCGATGGGAAAAATCCTCCAGTCCCGAAAGGCAGAGGGGGGCTCTGAGCGAGGTGGCCAAAAATGACGGCCATAGGTGGCGCAGTTCTCTCGGAAATCACGCCACAGTGTGCCAAAAGCGGTCAAGATCAGAGTTTTAGTAATATAGATATAACATTCTTAAAGGATTGGACAGGCTAGATGCAGGAAAAATGTTCCTGATGTTGGGGGGGGGGTCCAGAACCAGGGGTCACAGTTTAGGAATAAGGAATAGGCCATGTAGGACTGCGATGAGGAAAAACATTTTCACCCAGAGAGTTGTGATTCTGTGGAACTCTTTGCCACAGACGGCAGTGGAGGCCAATTCATTGGATGTTTTCAAGATAGTTAGATTTAGCTCTTAGGGCTGAAGGAACCAATGGATATAGGGAAAAAGCAGGAATGGGGTACTGATTATAGATGATCAGCCATGATCATATTGAATGGCGGTGCTGGATCGAAGGGCCGAACGGCCTACTCCTACTATTTTTCTATGTCTCTGTTTCTATGTTTTTGTTTCTCATTCAAATTTAAAACCTCACGAGTTTTGTTTTTTTATTTCTGCTTACAAATTAATTTGCTTGATAAAGCACAGCACTCCCCATTCAAAGCAATAGAGGATATCAGCTACCAGGAGAAAAATTGTTAGACATTTTTCATTATTAATTTGTTATTTTCAATGTTTTAGACTATTTCTTTCAAATGGTTGGATTTTTTGCATTTAATATTTTTTAAAATGCTGATTCTTTTCAATATTAATTTTATGTTTTTTAACATGCCCTATGTGTTAATGACTATAAATGTCAAAGATATTCACAGTCAATAAAGCTGATTGCTTTGACAGCTGGTGAGCTTGGGGCAGACTGTCACCGGCTGTCAAAGTTGTTCCTTACTTCCGTTATCTCCACTCAGCCGTGGCAAATTGCAACAAACCGAAGATGACACCAGAGACCATGCTAATACACGGGAGTAAATGGCCCACAACTAGGGCAGCACAGTGGCACAGCCGTAGAGCTGTTGGCTCAGAGATCCAGGTTCGATCCCGACTATGGGTGCTGTTTGTACGTTCTTCCGATGACATTGCGGGTTTTTTCCAGCTGCTCCGGTTTCATCCCACATTTCAAAGACATGCAGGTTAATCAGCTTTTGTAAATTACCCTGAGTATATAGGATAGAACTAGTGTACGGGTGATCAATGTTCAGCATGGATTCAGTGAGCCAAAGGGCTTGTTTCCATGCTGTTTCTCTAAACTAAGCTAAACTCCGGGAACACTGGAGATGCAGTATGCCCTAATGAGATATCCTGCGACTGAATCGTATTATAGAAACGCAACGTATTTCTTCTTCGCTCATCTTACTTTCAAGTCCACAAGAGAGGGCTGAAGAGCCTTACATCTTATCCAATAGATGGCACTTGTACAACATAGGGCTTACACAGAACTACAAGGGCAGCACATGGGTACAGCTGGCAGAGACGCTGTCTCACAGCACCAGAGACCTTAGATCGATCCTGAACGCGTGGTATCCCTCCAAGTGCTCCAGTTTGCTCCCACAACCCAAGGACGGGTGGGTTTGTGGGTTAATTGGTCTCTGTAAATTGGCTCTAATGTGTAGGGAGCGAATGAGAAGGTGGAATAACATAGAAATAGTGTGATCAATGGCTGACGTGGACTCAGTGGGACGAAGGGCCCGTTTCCATGCTGTAAACTAAACTGAAGTAAAATTAAATGTCAGTCTAGAATATTGTGCAACTATGTGAATTACTTCAATCCACGATCAATCTGAGATTTTCCAATTTGTATTTTTGCACAAATGCATTGTTTTTTTTTGCAGACTTTTACTTTTCACTGCCTTGTAGAATTTATGTGTAATTCTTGTAGAATTTATATTTTACATAAGCCATAAATATTACAGCTCAGAACCAATCAATATATCCATGCACATTGTAGTCCAGTAATCGGCATGAAATTTTATTGGCACGTACATGTCGATTCTATTTAGCTGAGCGTTGAAATTTTCTGCAATTTATACCATATAAATTACACCTTCCCGATGGATTATATCTATCAGCATTACTTAATGCTGTTTTACATGTCACTTATGCACCACAACGTTATCAACAGTGTTTCTTGTCACCCACCATTAGAAACCAGTGCTCCCCTTTCCATCTATGGCTAGCCAAATGGGTTTAAAATTCCTCAGGCTATTTTAGTTAAAAAATAACATTTATTCAGTTAACTTTCAGTTAATGCACAACTTGTGTAAAAACGCCCAATTGCATGAACCTTGCAAAAGACATTTTGGTTTATGAATTATTATCCAAATTAGTGCATTCAACGTGTAAAGTGGCTTTTCATTGCTTCACGATTAAAGAATTAAAGCAGTTAATCATTATTGCTAGACATCCCCCGAAACATTGCCTGACCATTCCCTCCACAGACCCTGCCTGACCGGTTGCATTCCGCCATCACTTTGCATTTTATTTAACATTTCATGTCTGATGCTGTTACATGACATAAAACTTCCAAATAAATGTGAACCAAGGGCAGTAATTCTGCTGATAGTCCATGCAGAGCAGAAATCTCATCTCGATACATCTGCCATTGCACTAAATACCAATATATCTGGCATCATTGCATTTTAAGAGCATGTTTCGATGTGCAAGCAATTGATCATTCCTCTTTGTACAAAAAGCATCATAGACCCACTGAAATGGTTACAGCAGTCATTTCCAACTTCCTAGTGGTATCTAGGGAGTATTACAGTGTATTGCTGACAAATTACACCACTTTCATTAACTCTTTATCAATAATTAGTCAATTCACTATAGTTCTAGCTGTGGCCTCTACATTGATAATTCCTATATGCATGGTATGTAGCCCATCTAGAATCTTTTCTTAATAACGCTTGGAATGATGATTAAATGTACCAATTTTAAATGGAAGCACAAGAACTGCAGATGCTGGAATTTTGAGCAAAATACAAAATACTGGAGTAACTCAGCAGGCCAGGCAGCATCTGAGGAGGGATTGAATGGTTGACGTTTTGCATCTTCTTCTTCAGTCCCTTCTTCTTCAGAAGATGCTGCCTGACCCACTGAGGTAATCCAGTACTTTGTGTTTTGCTCCCTATTTTAAAAGATCTTAGTTAACAATTCAAATCTGTGATAACAGAAAAGCAAAAACTTTCATTGGACCAGGCTAATCCATCCTCTCAAAGTGTGTCTATATACTTGCTTTACCACTACATCCTGCTGAATCAGCTGAAGAAACCCTATTTAATTGTTACTGGAAAATATCCATCTACAAATTGCAGTGCAAAAACTAAATGTACACTAATGAGAGCAAATGATCCATGTGGTAATCTGCTTGAACCATTACCATTAGCAGGAAATACTTTCAGCCAAACATATTCTGATCTTGTCAATACAATTTCTGATCCTGCTACCTGTACCCCATCTGGACTATTTCCTCCCACCCCCTCCCCATCCACCTACAATCCTTGCTCGAGCATCACAATTTGCTCCTCAATCTTGTCTCACACTTGTCTTTTCATCTCTGGCCTTTGTCCAACCATCTTCCTATCAAAGAACCCTCCTCACCTGCATCAACCTATTACCTGCCCGGCTCTGCCCTGCCCCTCCTCTCAGGTTTCTTTTACCCACCTTACAATGAATCTGAAGAAGGATCCCGACCTGAAATGTTACCTATCCATGTTCTCTTGAGATGCTGCCTGACCTGCCATGTTGCTCCAGCACTTTGAATCTTCTTTTGTAAACCAGCATCTGCAGTTTCTAGTTTCTTCTGATGTTACTCACCAGGCTTTAATAATTACTGCTGGTTGCCCAGTGCAGAACACTCTGCAGGAGAAGAGATATCACCCCAGGGGCCACAACGGTATTTTGCTTTGCTTAAAGATATGTGCAAACACTACTGAGTGTGACACTAATTAATGTATAGATGTATAGATGGCGATGCTGAGAAACGTCTGAAGAGTTTTTGACTTTACGTTATCTTAGACTTTAGTTTTCAGAGATGCAGCATGGAAACAGGCCCTTCTGCCCACAAAGCTGCAATCGGCCCATACACTAGCACTATCCTACACACGAGGGACAATTTACAGGTTAATTAACCTACAGACCTGCACGTCTTTGGAATGCGGGAGGAAAGCCCGGAGAAAACCCATGTGGTCACAGGGATATATACATATATTTATATATTTAATTCTGAATATATAATATTTAATGTTTATTTTTGGAAAGAAAAAGTTTATTTTGCAGAATAAAGACTTCTTTCAGTAGCCTTTTAAGTATACTCGTTCTCTACACTGATGAAACTACACTCCCTCCTGCCTGTTGCCAAAAAGCAAAAACACACTGATGCTGGGAATGTGAAATAAAAAGTCTTGAAACATTGAGTCTGTTTCACTTTCCACCGCGGTGGTTTGACCTGGTGAGTAAATGGAGCATTTTCTGTCCTTTTGTGTTTCATATTGCACACTAGGTGTCCTATCTATTGACAAATGAAACTCAGGCTCTTTCAAAGAACGATGCATCAGAAATGACCAGAGGTAAGGTGGTCATAAATGGTGTCTCTGTTCTGGATGTTTCGAGTCCGGACAGAGAAGTGGGTGAAGGGAAAACACCCTGACCTGAAACATCCATTTCCCTCCACTGATGCAGTCTGACCCACTGAGTTCCTCCAGCAATTTGTGTATTGTTGAGACATTGTTCAATATTCTAAAATTTTCTGAAGACAAAAACCTCAAAGTGTTGTGAGAGCTGACTCTCTGGGTACATGAACATCCCAATTATCCCAAAAATCCAGAACAGACAGAACTCCCGTGGATTTTGAAGCAACAGCAACAAAGAGAAGCAGGAGATAGCACTGATTGGATCTAGCCCGAGTGGGATGAGAGTTAGAGGGGAGAAAGTTAAAAACTGAGGGATTTGGTTTGTAAATTGATAAATTAGGCAATTTATCAGTTAATATAAGCAAGACGGCTCTTAGGGAGCGGCCTTGTGAGGGAAGTGCCCTGTGAGTAAAGTGTGAGTCTTTGGCTCGAGAGTCTTGTGAGTAAAGTGTGAGTCTTTGGCTCTAGAATCTTCAGCGAGGAGGTTACACATAAAGTGCGGGAGGACGGAACGTGGTGAACACATGTCGGGGCAGATGAGACAGTGTGAAGCTTGCAGAATGTGGGAGCCCAGGGACACAGATGGAGCCTCTGGCTGCGACAACTGTGGCAAGTGCGTCCAGCTTCAGCTCCTAAAGGATCGTGTTGGGGCACTGGAGAAGCAGCTGGATGACCTCAGGGCCATCTGGGACAACGAGAGTTTTCTGGACAGGACCTACAGTGAGGTAGTCACGCCGAGGTTACGGGAAGAACGAAGGTGTATGACTGAGAGAAAGGGTGGAAATCGTGGAGTGCAGAAGACCCAGGTGGCTGTGCCTAATGAAAACAGGTACGCCCTCTTGGGAATTGTCCGGGGAGACGATGTTTCCAGTCCGAGCGGCGGACACGGCGGTGGCTCCAATCCTGGAGATGGGACTCGACCGACGAGACCGACGTCGGGCAGAGCCCTAGTGGTGGGTGACTCCATTGTCCGAGGAGTGGACAGGAGATTCTGTGGTGGCAGAAGAGATGCGAGGATGGTCTGTTGCCTCTCTGGTGCCAGGGTTCAGGATGTCACGAGCCGAATTCAGAACATCCTCGAGAGAGAAGGTGAACAGCTGGCAGTAGTTGTGCACATAGGCACAAACAACACGGGAAGAAGAGGAAGGAGGTTCTCCAACATGAGTTCGGAGAGCTGGGAAGAAGACTGAAAGGCCGGACTTCTAGGGTGGTTATCTCTGGATTGCTTCCAGTACCTCGTGCTAGTGAGAACAGGAATAGGGAGTTAGGGGATCTGGATGTGTGGCTGAGGGGCTGGAGCAGGGAGCAATGATTTAGATTTATAGACCACTGGAATCTCTTCTGGGATAGGGGTGACCTGTACAAAAGGGACGTCTTGCACCGTAACTGGAGGGGGACCAACGTTCTGGCAGGCAGGTTTGCTCGGGCTACAAGTGTTGGGTTTAAACTAAATAATGGGGGGGGGGGGGGGGGGGATTGACAAATTGGGAGTATAAAGATAGAGTTGAAGGGGAAGTGGCTACAGGAAAAATTACGAGTGGGGAAGTGAATACGGAGTTCAAAGTGCTGTATATGAATGCGCGAAGTATAAGGAATAAAGTGGACGAGCTTGAGGCTCAGTTAGAAACTGGCAAGCATGATGTTGTGGGAATTACTGAGACGTGGCTGGGAACTGAATATTCAAGGATATACCTCTCATTGAAAAGACAGACAGGTGGGCAGAGGGGATGGGGTTGCCCTGTTGGTGAGGAATGAAATTCAGTCCCTTGCAAGGGGTGACATTGAAACAGGAGATATGGAGTCAGTATGGATAGAACTAAGGAAATGTAAGGGTAAAAAGACCCTAATGGGAATAATCTACAGGCCCCCAAACAGTAGTCTGGACATAGGGCGCAAGTTGAATCAGGAGTTAAAATTAGCATGTAGTAAAAGTAATGCTGTGGTTGTCATGGGAGATTTCACCATGCAGGTAGACTGGGAAAATCAGGTTGGTACTGGAACACAAGAAAGGGACTTTGTAGAGTGCCTTTGTGATGGATTCTTTGAACAGCTTGTATTGGAGCCTACCAGGGAGAAGGCAATTCTGGATTTAGTGTTACGTAATGATAAAGGACCTCGAGGTTAATGGGCCATTAGGAGGCAGTGACCATAACATGGTCAGGTTTAATTTACAATTGGAGAGGGAGAAGAGTAGATTGGAGGTGTCAGTGTTGCAGTTGAATAAAAGGGACTATGGGGCCATGAGAGAGAAGCTGGCCAAAGTTGACTGGAAAGATGCACTAACAGGGATGACAGTGGAACAAAAATGGCAGGTGTTTTTAGGAATAATACAGAAGGTGCAGGATCAGTTTATTCCTAGGAGGAAGAAAGATTCCAAGGGGAGAAAGGGATGACCATGGCTGACAAGGGACGTCAGGGACAAGGGAGTAGGGAGAGTATAAAAATTAAAGCAAAGAAGTACAACGTAGCAAAGATGAGCGGGAAGCAAGAGGATGTTGTAATGTTTGGATTACATATGTTGTAATTGGGTAATGTTTAAAGAACAACAGAAGATAACCAAAAAGACAATACGGGGAGAAAAGATGAGATACGAAGGTAAGCTAGCCAAGAATATAAAGCAGGATAGTAAAAGCTTATTTAGGTATGTGAAGAGGAAAAAATTAGTTAAGACCAAAGTTGGACCCTTGAAGATCAAAAAGGATGAATTTATTATGGGGAACAAGGAAATGGCAGATGAGTTGAACAGGTACTTTGGATGAAGGGATTCAAAGTAACATTAGGAAATTTGCAGGTGACACAAAGCTGGGTTGCAGTGTGAACTGTGAGGAGGATGCTATGAGAATGCAGGGTGACTTGGACAGGTTGGGGGAGTGGGTAGATGCATGGCAGATGAAGTTTAATGCGGATAATACTTTGGATCTGTCTTCGATAAGGAGGACACAAACAATCTTCCTGATATAGTAGTGGCCAGAGGATCTGGGTGACGGAGGAACTGAAGGAAATCCACATTGGGCAGGAAATGGTGTTGGATAGACTGATGGGAGTGAAGGCTGATAAATTCACAGGGCCTGATGGTCTGCATCCCAGGGTACTTAAGGAAGTGGCTCTAGAAATCGTGGATGCATTGGTGATAATTTTCCAATGTTCTATAGACTCAGGATCAGTTTCTGGGGATTGGAGGGTAACTAATGTTATCCCACTTTTTAAGAAAGGTGGGAGAGAGAAAACGGGGAATTATAGACCAGTTAGCCTGACATCGGTGGTGGGGAAGATGCTGGAGTCAATTATAAAAGATGAGATAGCCGCATATTTGGATAGCAGTAACAGGATCGTTCCAAGTCAGCATGGATTTACGAAGGGGAAATTTGATAGGGTCCCACATAGGGGATTAGTGGGCAAAATTAGGGCACATGGTATTGGGGGTAGAGTGCTGACATGGATACAGAAGTGGTTGGCAGGCAGGAAACAAAGAGTAGGGATTAACGGGTCCCTTTCAGAATGGCAGGCAGTGACAAGTGGGGTACCGCAAGGCTCAGTGCTGGGACCGCAGCTATTTACAATGTACATCAATGATTTGGATGAAGGGATTCAAAGTAACATTAGGAAATTTGCAGATGACACAAAGCTGGGTTGCAGTGTGAACTGTGAGGAGGATGCTATGAGAATGCAGGGTGACTTGGACAGGTTGGGGGAGTGGGAAGATGCATGGCAGATGAAGTTTAATGCGGATAAATGTGAGGTTATCCACTTTGGGAGCAAAAACCGGAAGGCAGATTACTATCTAAATGGCGTCAAGTTGGGAAAAGGGGAAGTTCAACGGGATCTGGGGGTCCTTGTACAAGAATATGTGTGTTATGATTGTGTTTATAATTTGTTTGGTTGTTTTGTTGTTTGTCTTTTGCACAAAAGTCCGCAAGCATTGCCACTTTCATTTCACTGCACATCTCGTATGTGTATGTGACAAATAAACTTGACTTGACTTGACTTGACTTGACATCAGTCTATGAAAGTAAACATGCAGGTACAGCAGGCAGTGAAGAAAGCGAATGGCATGTTGGCCTTTATAACAAGAGGAATCGTATATTGGAGCAAAGAGGTCCTTCTGCAGTTGTACAGAGCCCTAGTGAAACCACATCTGGAGTATTGTGTGCAGTTTTGGTCCCCTAATTTGAGGAAGGACATTCTTGCTGTTGAGGGAGTGCAGCGTAGGTTTACAAGGTTAATTCCCGGGATGGCGGGACTGTCATATGCTGAGAGAATGGAGCAGCTGGACTTGTACACTCTGGTGTTTAGAAGGATGAGAGGGAATCTCATTGAAACATATAAGATTGTTAAGGGCTTGGACATGCTAGAGGCAGGAAACATGTTCCCGATGTTGGGGGAGTCCAGAACCAGGGACCACAGTTTAAGAATAAGGAGTAAGCCATTTAGAACGGAGACAAGGAAACACTTTTTCTCACAGAGAGTGGTGAGTCTGTGGAATTCTCTGCCTCAGAGGGCAGTGGAGGCAGGTTCTCTGGATGCTTTCAAGAGAGAGGTAGATAGGGTTCTTAATGATAGTGGAGTCAGGGGATATGGGGAGAAGGGAAGAACGGGGTACTGATTGGGGATGATCAGTCATGATCACATTGAATGGCGGTGCTGGCTCGAACGGCCAAATGGCCTACTCCTGCACCTATTGTCTATTGTCTATTGTCTATTTATTGACAGAACAAACCTGCTGTGACCATGTTTGATGTGCTTAGTGGCAACATAACCAGCCTGATATTTTGTTCTGTGACACAATGCTGCAAACTATGTCAACTGAAGTTGTCTGCATGGTCTGGTGTAGGCCAATGCGAATGAGAATGTCTCATGGAGGTGTCAGTTTCCAAACCATATCTCCAAAGTGGCCTTGGGCTGCGAGCTCGTACCTTTGTCTATTCAAACAGTGTATTTATTTATACTGTCCTTGCAGTTTCAAAACTGATGACTGTGAAGGTTTTATTTGAATTTGAAGACTGGTTCGCCATTGTATTAAAAAAAAGACACAAATTGCTGGAGTAACTCAGCGGGTCAGGTAGCACCTCTGGAGCACATGAATCGTCAATGTTTTAGGTTGGGACCCTTCTTCAGACTGATTGTATTGGGGGGGGAGAAAGCTGGAAGAGAGTTGGGGGCAGGATATTTCAGGGGAGTTGGTTGGACAAAAGGCCAAAGATGAAAACACATAAGGTTGTGAAATAAGGGGTGAAGACGTGTGAAATATGTAGCTTGAGAAAAGTATATAGGTGGGTGGATGTGGAAAATGGGGTGGGATTGTAGGAGAAATTAGTGTGCATCCAGGTGTGACATATAGAAGGTGGGGGGGGGGGGGGGCTGTGGGAAGGGTTGTTTATTGATTAGTTACCTAAATTTTGAGAATTTAAAATTCAAACTGTTGAGTTGTAAGCTATCCAAGTGGAATATGAGGTGCTGTTCCTCCAGTTCGTGCGAGAGAGTTGTGAATTTATGGAATTCCCTGCCAGAGAGGGCAGTGGAGGCCATGTCACTGGATTTGCATGAAGTGGAAGAGAGTGATGAAGTTGCTCGTGCTGATGAGGGGAGCATCATGGAATTTCCAAGAGTGTTGGTTGAAATCATTCACACCTGGCCTGGTTTGCCTGGGCAAGTGTTTTATTCTGACAAGTTAATCCTGGAAGAAGTATTTGATGCTAAATTCGGAAGGAGTAGAAATTAATGCCCACATTTAGATCAGCCAGTGCTTGCTGGTGGATGTGGGGGAAATGCAGGTGGAGACAAGTTAAGATCCTCTTCTTGCATATCAAGCTGAATGTCATTCGCCATTAAAATGACCGGGTAAGCACTCTCTCCCCATTGTCACTTTCCACAGATACTGCCTGACACCCCGAATGTTTTCACCATCTTTGGCTCTTATACACATTGATCTCTGCCCCAGCCGGCATTTGCCCTCATTTGAGCAGTTTATAGACCCACCCTGTAGGTAGTTTGTTCACAGGTTCTCTGTTCTCTGGTGATTATAGCATCACCTAACATCCAACCCAGTTCTGCCTGTCCCTTGCTAAAGTTTGTGATCTTTTCTTTACCCTAATCTATTTAGTTGAAATGAAAGTTGAAATGTATTCTTTTCTTTATCCTATAAAAATCCGATACACGAGAAGTTTTAATACTAATAAGAAAGGAGTTCAGGCAAAAACCATCCTTTAATGTGGGACCTATTGCAATCTGATCAGAAGTCACAGGAAATGGACAAGTAGTTGGTCTGGTGGGAGGTAAATGTTTTGCCGAGGTTGCAGCTGTAATATAGTGGGTGAAGAACACAGGGAGTTGTACTCTGTTAGACAGTTTCATGATGAGTGCAGTGCTCAACTTTGTTGGTCCTGACTGAATGGAGCAGTCTGGATCTTTCCATCGATAATCGGCCTTAAGAGGTTAGTGACCTTTTCTACTGAGGGAGAGTAATATTTTCTCACATTGAATAACTATTGTGGGGAAACATCTATACATTCATGGCATATTGTGCAGTGGTTGCAGATGTTATTTTGTGATCGTCAAACTTTCATTGCATTTGTGAGATTACTGTTGGTGAGCAAAGGAAGTAATTTAGATTCAGGAAACTATTTGGAAGGGTTTAGTAAGGCTGATCACAGTCATAGATCAGGGGCGTGATTGCTTTTCTAGACCCTCTCAACACCAATACAGACCCAGCTGATTTTGACACTGTTTAATGAGGGCCCAAACTGAAGCAGATCAGAGATTACATTTTATATATATATTTCTACCTTAATGGCTTGGCCTAATATTATACAATTATCAACTAAAGAGCTGGAATGAACTCTTTATAACTCAAACCATTTTAATTCAACCAGAGAGTTCTAATGTGCTCCAGACATCTAATTAATGTGTACAATTTCTATAAGCATTGGGTTATAAACACTTGCCTTGCCTAAGGCACTTACATTAAAAAAAAAATAGGCATGACATTTGAGCATAAAACTCAATTTAATTATCAAACACTCTGCAATTCTCTTTTCTTTTTAGGCACTTTGCGCCATATACAAGTAATTCATTGCAATTTCAAATGAGTAGTGTTGCATTTTTGAATTTCAATCACTTCAGTTTAAAATGCACTATTTGTTGAGCTTCCTGTATATGGATTGCAAAAGGAAAACTTTCAAACAGGAAAGGGAATTTACAAGACTCTTTCATGACCTCAGGCCATCCCAAAATATACGTTGCCTCAGAATTACTCTTTGTGCAATAGAGGTTGCACACAAGGCAATCTCAGCCAAGGATCCCCCTTCTAGCTCTGGAGTCAAGTCAATTCAATTGTCATATGTAGCGACAAAGGAACAATGAAATTCTTACTTGCAGCAGCTTAACATTCCTGTGAATACCAGTACTCAGAGATGGTATAATAAACGGAAAATTGTCCGTTCCAATGATGTTGGCTGAATGATAAATAATGAGCCACATAGAAAGGGAATTTCTCTACAAAATAGTGGCACCTTTTATAACCAGTTGAGAGTGAAGATACTTATAATTTCACTACATCAGAAAGACTAATTCCTAAAATGAACTGGAGGTGAGGCATTGCTGATACTACTGATGAAAAACAAGTTACAAAATTAATTGGATTTAATTTGTGTGTAGTAATATTAATATTTTTTGTGAATATTACATACAATAATGTAACATTTAATAATCTCAGTCTGATATTTCATTTGACTCTGTTTGATTGCATTTCAGTTTCCCTGCTACATGCATTAGGCATTATTCTGGTTCTTCTAATATAGATCGGCCTGGTAATTACTAGAAATGTCATAAAAATGATTGTTAGAAGGCACAGCAAGAATTTCCTATTATATTAATATAATTACACAGATTGGAAGGAAAACACATCAATAAAGACCCCAGCAATTTAAAATTGATTATGTGATAAAGAATCCTCAAGAACTAGCAAAGGGAAGTTTGGATTATTGATTGTATAAAAAATATATTTCTGGTGAATTGTGATCTATGAAGTATCTGCATACATTTTGATTAGTTGTATCATTGGAAACATCTGTCATAATATCCCTTTATTGCTCCAACAGGGATACTGTTAATAGTGAGTCACTTTTACGTATATGATATAACATCACAGAATATGACTCACTGGCATTAATATTATTAAAAAGAAAGGACTTGGATTAATATAGCATCTTTCACATTCCAAAACGTTGCACAGATAAGTTTAGTTGAAGTGGAATGTAGATGTTGTAGAGAGGCACAGTGGCCAATCTTCACTCTACACTGTCCGCAAACATCATGAGATCAAAGAACAACCAACATATTTTAAAGGTAGACGAAAATGCTGGAGAAACTCAGCAGGTGAGGTAGCATCTATGGAGCGAAGGAAATAGGCGATGTTTTGGGTCGAGACCCTTCTTCAACATATTTTAAATTTTGCCAAAGGAATTGGAAAAACCTTGTTGAGATTCTTCATTTAGTGCTGTCAAGCATTACATGGCCAGTTTGCTTATGGTCGCATTTAAAATATCTCTGTGAAATAATTTTAATCAGTACTGCACATAAATCTCAGCCGAGGATTGCCCGTCCAGCCTCTGGAGAGGCATTTAAACTCAAGAAATAAATCAAAGGCAAGAATTCTACCAACAGGCCAAGGAAAATTCTACCAAAGACACATTATCTGGTCATTGCCTCATTGCTGCAAATCTCACACAGGGCTTTGTTTAAATTGTCTAGTCCATCTTTAATGTGAATTAACTTTCACAAGAAACATTACACAGATATTCGCTTTGCCTCGCTGCGGTCAAATACAACCTCATTACCTCTTTTGACATATCATATTCTTCCCTCTATATACCCAATATGCTGTATCAGTGCTGTACAACCTTTGTTGTCGCAAGGGTCAGATTTACAATACAAACCTCATCTGTGGGTCATTCACTCAAATCATTTTATTTGATCCATACATAACCGGACATTGACAATTTTAGTCCCATTTAGTCATGGTCACTGCTGCTCCACTCCCCTTGCTGCTGTAGTTACTGACCACTGCACTCCTCTATCCACCAATACTCTACTTCAGTGTTATCGCAGCAAACCTGTGGGTAGAGTGGCAAACTACGTCAACAAGGCTGTCCACAATTCCAGAAATCGTCCGTGCAGTATCCCAGTGTATCTTAATAGAACTCAGACTAGGTGAATGCAGAAGTTGTGAAACTGTGTGACGGTGGCAGAGAGAGAGAGAAACAGAAGAGAAAGAAACAGAAGAGAAAGGAAAATGCTTGATCTCTTGGGATTTCTAATTATAAGAGCACAGAAACTGGCCATTCGGCTCAGTATGTCTATCCCGACCATTGTACTTATCCCATCCATATCCTATTTAGCCACATTTGGATTTGGGGCTATACTGTCAACGGGACCACGGAATTGAAAGTACTGTTATAAAATAGAGCTCAATGTCTGATTTTTATTCCAATGAGTTTTAGAAATACTAATATGGAGGAGCTTAGTTTTGTTTACTTTCGAGAAACAGTGGGGAAACAGGCCCTTTGGCCCACGGAGTCCGCACCAACCAGTGATCCCGCACATTAGCACTATCCTGCACACACCAGGAACTATTTACATTTATAGCGAGCCAATTAGCTTACAAACCTGTATGTCTTAGGAGTGTGCAAGGAAATCGAAGATCTCGAAGAAAACCCACGCAGGTCACGAGGAGAATGTACAAACTCCGTACAGACAAGCACCTGTAGTCAGGGTCAAACCCGGGTCGCCAGCGCTGTAAGGCAGTAACTCTACCACTGCACCACCATGCCACCCTATCGACCGTGCCGAGCTGTCCCTATTTACATGGCCTTTTATATCAATCTGGTGTTAAAGTTGCATTTAACAACAGAAGAACAGGTGTTGGGAAGATTTTAAAGCTTTTAATTTTCCACCTAGAATGTATCCCATTGTGAATGTGTAATTCCATTGAATTGGCTTCTCGCCAGAAGGATTACTGCAGTAAAGGCAGCCCTATTTTAAATACCGAAATTATATTTAATCACCTTGAATGTGATTCAAAGTTATGAATTTATAACAGGAGAGAGGGGTGCCAAAATACTGTTCATTGAGGCCAATGGGAAGAAACAGTCTGAAACTTATTTTCGGAGTGAAAGGAAACTGCAATTTCTATTGTTTAAAGCAACAGAGTCTTTCCATAAAAATAGGATTTCTCAACCACAAAGTTTCTGCAGACAGGGAAATGCAGCTTTTCCAGTTGCTAGATATCATGCATCAGAGGATTGTTGATGGATTGACCTCTGGGGATGTCGTGGCAGAGGGGTAGAGTGAAATGAAAGAGCTTCTGAGAGTCGACTGTTACTTTGAGATTACAGTAATCTCTCAACTTCAAGTAAAGATATTTCTCCATGGAATCAGGAATTCTGGGTCTTTGCTATTTACTAAAACTTAGCAGCATCTGCCAATAATTCAATTGTATGCTTTTCTGAATGTATGCAGACTGTGAGAGGTGTCAATAATGTGGATCCGTGTCCATGAGTACTATACACCTCATTATTCAGCGACAGACCTGAGCTCAGCTGCATAAGAAAATCTAAGGTTGTTCTCTTAGGGCCAGAGGAATTTTCAAGGAGATCAGCAAGGCACTTAGAATCATAAAGGCATACACAGTAGAGGAAAACTATTCCCACTGGCAGAATGGTGAAGACAAGGTAACGGAAAATAAAGCCACAAAGTGCTGGAACAACTCAGCGGGACAGGCAGCGTCTCTGGAGACCATAGCCAGGCAACTTTTCAGGTCGCAAACTTTCTGCCGACCTGATCCACTGCTTGCTTCAGCACTTTGTGTATGTTTTTGTTAACCAGCATCTGTAGTTCCTTGTTTCTAACATAAAATAAAGGGGGCTGTCAAAAGAACTAGAACTAGTGTGTTGAGAAACATCTTTACACCGTGAGTGGGCTACATTGCCAATGGTAGAAGTGGAGCATTTCACTCTAAAAGGAGAGAATTTCTTAGAACGGAGAGAGCAAGGGACATGGGATTAGCTCAATTTCTTTTTTGCAGGGTTGATGAACATGGGTTCATGAGTTGATGTGTTGAATGGCTCCTTCTGTGCTGAAAGTATTCAGTGATATTGTAGCAGAGCTGTTTAATCGTGACAGACCCATGCCCATCTGTAAAGTTTCCCTAGATGTAGAGCTGGATGCAGTCTTACATCTGGGCTCAGGCCAGGATTAGAGTGGCCTGGAAATATTATCACATCCTTGGGTTCCTTATGCTCCAAGTTCCTAGTTCTGGGGCTGTGGCCAGTCTCAGTTGGGTCCTTGGTGTCTGACCGATCGAGTCTGAGGTCCGTGATCGATACTTGTTCCAGGCCCACCGTTGGGTAGGCCCAGCTTTGGTCTCTGGCATTGAGGAGCTAGAAGACCCAACACTGGGTGGGCCCCAGTGAATCAGCAGGGCAGGCAGCATCTGTGAAGGGAATATGTGAGCTTTGGTACACGGGTGGACAGTTGGCATGGATTGGGTTGCCCTAACCTGATTCTTCAGCCATAGCCTCCCTCATAGTTCACACGCATCCCTTGATAATGTTGATGGCCACTCCTTCTAAGGAGTTGGGGCTATGCCAGGGAGCGCCAGTAGAGTCAGCAATCGGTCTCTAGGCCAGTTAGTACAGAAGGGCAATGCAAGGATGTGTGTGGGGTGAATGGACCTATCCTGCAGTTGACATTTTCCCTGGGCTAGAGTTTTTCACTATTGCTATATACTATTTGTTTTCTGCATTAATGTTGAACTCTTAAATGTTTTGATGATCTTTCCAAGAAAACTTCCAAACCTTTTTGTACTTTTTTATTTCAAGTACTCTGCCCTTATAATATGGAACCTATATTCATACATTTTAGTCCCAATATCATGTGGTTAATTAAACCCCCTCTCAAATCTGTTATTTTGTTCTCAGTGGGTTTACTATTTGTTTTTCTTAAACTAATGATTTAAACTAATTCTGAACATATTTCTCATGTGCAAAAAATAATTTGTCGTTAAGCCCAAAATATATGGTACATTAGCAGTGTATTTTCCCATGATTGCAGAGTTCAAGATTATATGGCAGGCAATCCATTATACACTTGTTAGCAATCCAATTTCTTTGAAAAAGATTAGATTGTTAACCTGTGGTGAATTATATCACATTCACTACACAGAGGAGATTAGCTTTGGCTTATAGACCTGCTTTTGAATGTTTATTTTATATAGTATGCTCGTATAAAGAGCACTAATAAGAAAAATAGCTTAATTATATTGTTGCCCAAGCAGTCTGTCCCATGAAAATTTAAATGGAATAAGCCAATGTATATTTTAGACAATATGCAGGACGTATGCACTCTTCTTAATTCAGATGCTCTGAAGGTGAGAACTTGCAAATGCAATACTTCCCGAGAGGATGAAAATATTTTGGAATTGTGGCTTCTACAGATTTTTCCAACATCCTGTTTTGTTGGATGAAGCACTAAGAAGGTATTTAATCTGCTCCTGAGAGGCGGGGAGCGCGTCAATGCCTTACCGGGTCCTCAGTGATATCATTCATAGTGGTTTAGCTATAGGATCCATCCAGTGTTTTTCAAGCGGGCAATGGTTGCGGCAAGCTCCGGAGCGCTGTGGCCGCCGACACACAACATCGCGGAGCGTCGCTGGATTTGGAGCCGCGCAGCCTTATAGGTTTTCTCCAGAACACGCAAGGGGCAGGGATTCATCAAAATCTATGAGACATTTGCATACAGGAATGTTCATTTGTTGAATTGGGTAAAGGAATCAGAGATAGTCATGTCTAAATTTATATCAGAATTCTGCAAAGTGTGATTTTATCCATGTCATGCTTTTCAAGAGAGTCAAGAGTCAAGTCAAGAGTGTTTTATTTATTATATGTACCAACATGCAACAATGACATTCTTATTTGCATCAGCACAACAGGTTTGTAAACACTGTACTCAATGCATAACATTATAAACATATTAATAAAGTTCAATAAGTAAAGTGACCATATATACTGCAAAACAAAACAAAAGCTGAAAGTCCCAAATGCAACCAAGACAGTTTGCAATTTAAAGTTTAATTGGTGTTTCAATAGCCTGATGGTTGTTTGGAAGAAGCTGTTTCTGAGCTGGGAGGTCATTGTTTTCAGATCCTACATCTTCTTTCCAATGGCAGGAGTGAAATGAGAGCGTGGCCAGAATGGTGTGGGGACTTGATGAGGGGCAACATTTTTACACAAAGGGTGGCAGATACATGGAATGAGCTGCCTGAGAACGTAGTTGAGGCAGCTACTGTCACAACATTTAATAAATATTTGGACAGGTACATGAATAGGATAGGTTTAGAGGGATATGGGCCAAACACAGGCAGGGGGGACTAGTGCAGATGAGTCACGTTGGTTGGCGTGGGCAAGTTGGGCTAAGGGCCTATTTCCACATAATATCACTCTCCCTCTATTTCAGCAAAACTAAGGAGGTCCTCATTGATTTCTTGAGTACATGCCCTGGTCTGTATTAGTGCTGAAGGGGGGTTGATCACGACCTTCAACTTCCTAGGTTCATAGTGATAGGAACAGAATTAGGCCATTCGACCCATCAAGTCTACTCCGCCATTCAATCATGGTTGATCGATCTCTTCCTCTCAACCCCATTCTCCTGCCTTCTCCCCATAACCCCTGATACACATACCAATCAAGAATCTATCTATCTCTGCCTTACAAATGTCAATTGACAGCTTCCACATCCTTCTGTGGCAATGAATTCCACAGATTCACCACCCTTTGGCTAAAGACAACTACCAACAATGTATACTATTCACAAAACCACACCAACACCACTACTTCCTCAGAAGACATAGGGACTTCAGCATGTCTTCAATGACTCTTCCCAATGTCTACAGATGTACTATAGAAAGCATCCTATCCAGATGCATCATAGCTTGGTGTGGCAACTGCTTTGCCCAAACCATAAGAAATTCTAGGGAGTTGTGAACATAGTAAGCCCATAACACAAACCAACCTCTCCTCTTTGACTCCATCTACACTGCATGCTGCTTAGGGAAAGTAGCTAACATAATCAAGGACCACTCATATCCCAGACATTCTCTCTTCTCCCATCTCCTGCTGGGCATAAGATACAATGGCTTGAAAGCAGCTACCACCAGATTCAAGAACAGCTTCTTTCCTACTGTTATCTGACTTTTGAACAGACCTCACCTAAAGATGATTTCTTGATCTTCCAATCCACCTCAGTGCAGCCCTTGCATTTTCTCTGTAGCTGCCAATGCTACATTTGCCATTCTGTTTCTGTTTCTCTCTTGCACAACTATGATGATGGAATATGGAATGATTAGCCTGGATAGCCCATAATCAGTACACATGACACCAATAATGGATGGTAGAAATATGTAAAATCAACAGGATCTTGGAATAGGTGATTATAATGTCCCCAACATTGGCTGCTACTCCCTACCACTAGGAGTTCAGATGAGGCAGAACCTGGTTAAACCTAGGAGGGTTTCTTGAAATAATCTCTAGATAGTCCAACCAAAGAAAGTGCTGTAGTGAAATTTGTGTTGGAGAATGAGCCTTGCAGGTAATCAAGGTTTTTGAGAACACTGATCATAACTCTGCAAGTTTTGGGATAGCCATGGATAAGGCAGGTGAAAGTGCAAAACTGGAGGAAGGCCAATTACAACAGTGTTAAGCATGAACTAGGGAACATGGATTGGGAGCAATTGTTCCAGGGTATATGCAAATCTGAATAGAGGTATAGAATCATAGATGGACACAAAGAGCTGGAGTAACTCGGCAGGACAGGCAGCATTTCTGGAGAGAAGGAATGTGTGACGTTTCCGGTCAAGACCCATCTTCAGACATGGAATCATAGAGTTACGGAGCACAGAAACAGGCTCTTTGGCTCAATTCATCCATGTTAACCAAGGTGGCTACCTGAGCTAGTCCTGTTTGACTGCATGTGGCCCGTATCACCCTAAACCATTCCCATCCACGTAGCTGGCCCAATGGTTTCTAAACTTTATATCTTTATCCACCTCACGTATTTCCTCTGGAAGCTCCATCCTTATACACCTCCCCCTCTATGTAAACAAGTGCACCTCAGAACTCTCTAAATCTTTCCCATCTCACCTTAAATCTACAGCCTATAGCATTTGACTCACCTACCCTGGGAAAAAGACTGTGTCCATCCACATTTTCTGTGCCCCTTGTGATTTTAGAAACATACCCTTTGGCCTCCTTCACTCCAAGGAAAACAGTCCCAAGTTATCCAGTCTTTCCTTCTAACTCAGCCCTCTCCAAATCCTGGCCACATCCTTGTGAATCTTTTCTGCAGGCTCTCTAGCTTCGAGATGTGACATGAGGGAGGAAGGAACTGCAGGTGTTGGTTTACACCGAGGATAGACACAAAGTGCTGAAGCAACTCGGCGGGTCAGGCAGCATCTCTGGAAAAAAAGATAAATGTGGAAGAAGGGTTCCTTTTCTCCAGAGATGCTGCCTGACCCGTTGAGTTACTCCAGAACTTTTTGTCTATCTTCTGTGATGTGTGGGAGTTGTTCATTGGCCAGCTGATCACAACCGGCATGTTCCTGTGAGGATGAAAGATAAGAATGGAACCTTGGATGACGAGATACATTGTGAGTATAATAAAAAAATAAAGGGAAGCATGTGTAACGTTTATGAAGCTGAAATCAGACAACGCCCTCAAGGAATATAAAGGAAGCACAAAAGAATGTGAACATGAAATTTAGAAGGGCTAAAAGAGGCCAGGCAAAGGACAATGCATAGGCCTGTACAACAGAAGAATACAGGACAATATAGGAACAGGCCATTCGGCACAACATGTCTGCACCAACCATGACACTCATCCAGGCCAGTTCCAATTTCTTTCAGGAACATCAGGGCTGTGTTGTGACCTGATAGAAGTATATGAATTCTTGAGAAGCAGAGATAGGGTGATAGAATCTTTTTCTCATGGTGGATAAGTCATACACTAGAGGGCATTAGTTTAAGCTGAGAGGAAGATTGATTAAAGGAGATTTATGAAGCATGTATATTACATAGAGAGTTTTCGGCGCCTGGAACGTGCTGCCAGGGGAGGTAGGTACAAAAGTGATAATAGCATTTAAGAAGCACATGGGTAACCAGGCAGGGAATACCATGATACGAACGATATGCAGGCTGGTGGGATTAGTTTAGATTAGTATCATGGTCGGTGCAGACATAGTGTGCTGAATCCAAGATGGCGGCGCTGGCTTAACAGCTGCGGCCCACCTGCAGTCCGTCTTTTTTTTCTTTCTTTTTGTTCCATTGTCATGTTTTAGTTAATTTTGTTTTAATTAAGTTGTGTATGTGTGTGGGTGGGTCTCTACCCACATTTTGTGGCTCTCTACCTACATACCCATTTTTTGGTCTCTACCTTCGGGGGATGCGACTTTTTTTCTGTCGTATTCCCCGTCCCCGTCTCTGTCTGCGCCAAGACCTAATGGCGGAGCTGGCAGCCTCGGAGCTGTGGCAGCGGCTGCAGCGGCAGCGGAGACCCGACTCGGCCACAGAGCTGTAGCAGCAGCAGCGGCAGCGGAGACGTGACTTGGCCCCGAAACCGTGGCGGCGGCAGCGGAGACCCGACTCGGCCCCGGAACCCTGGTGGCGGCAGCGACCATCCGCGGAGTTTGAACTGGCCCGTTCACGGAGCACGGTTGAGCCGCGGGATTTACCATCACCTGGTGATGGTAAATCCCATTTTTATTATACTCACAATGTATCTCTGCTTCTCAAGAATTCACAACATCTGGAGCCTGGATCGCCTCGGCGCAGAGGGAGAACGAAGAGAGAAGAGAGACAGAGACTTTAAGATTTTGCCTTCCATCACAGTGAGGAGGTGTTTGGTGAACTCACTGTGGTGGATGTTAAATTTGTGTTGATTGTGTGATTTTGTCATTTTTTATTATATGTATGACTGCAGGGAAACGAAATTTCGTTCAGACCGAAAGGTCTGAATGATAATAAAGGAATCTAATCTAATCTAATCGAATGGCCTGTTCCTGTGCTGTAATCTTATGTTGTTCATCCCTGTGCATTAACTTTACCCATGAGAGACCTAGTGTTTATGTGCCGCTTTAGCTGTTGTTTGGTTGTAGTTTTATTGTTGTTTCAATAAATATTATTCTCATAATTTTACATTGTTTGAGTTCATTACATGTAAGAGATATAGACAGTGATATAGAGAGATATAGAACAAATGAATGATTGTTCTATATTTCTCTATATCACCGTCTCTATCTATTTCCCTTTCCCCTGATTCTCAGTCTGAAGAAGGGTCTTGACCCAAAACATCACCTATTCCATTTCTCCAGAGATGCTGTCTGACCCACTGAGCTACTTCAGCTTATTGTGTCTATCTTTGGTGTTTTTTAAGCTTATGTTGGGCCTCATTATAACAGTGTAGTTGACCACAGGCAGATGGATTGCTGGGAATGGGATGGTGAAGCCATGTCAGATAACAGGAAGTTTGGGGGCATCCCTGCAGACTGAATGCAGGTACTTCAATAAATGGTCACCATTTTGTGTTTGATTTCTCCAATGTTGTCAACACCAAAATTGGAAGAAGTGCAAGTGAATTGTTGGTCTGCTTGGAAGGACCGTTTGGGGAAGAGCCAAAGAGAAAGGTAGTGCAGCTCTACCAGTTGCTGGGGAAAATGCCGTGAAAAAAGAAATAGGTTGATGGAGATGGAAGACCAGAGAGTTGTGAATGGCATTGGCCCGTCTGAAGAAGGGGCTCGATCCAAAACATCACCCATTCCTCCAGAGATGCTGCCTGTCCCGCTGAGTTACTCCAGCATGTTGTGTCTATCTTCATGTCCCTTTGAAATGTTGAAATGGGAGGAAAGGTAAGATTGATGGAAATTGTAAAGGATGATCCATTGAAAGTGAAGGTTCGTGCAGTAGGAGGTGAGGACGGTGGTAACTCCAGTTTAGTTCAAAATGTTGTTTTGACTTTCTGAATTAAGATAGAAAATAAATTCAAAGCATGAAATATATTCATAAAAAGATGCACCCAATGCTGTCTGAACCAAAAAACCCGGCAGTCATTGACTAGGCAAATGGAGCAGGACATCCCAATGATTCTGCTGTTGTTTGCAGCACACTTTGTAAAACTCCTTTGTTACCACTGTGGTTTACAATACAACTGCTGCACATATAAAATCTCCACATATAGATACTGAGGAAAGATAGGAATATTCTGCATAAACCCAGCAATGTCTAAATGAGTAGATATTGGGGCTCGTGGAGTCAAGGGATATGGGGAGAAGGCAGGCACGGGTTATTGATAGGGGGCGATCAGCCATGATCACAATGAATGGCAGTGCTGGCTCGAAGGGCCGAATGGCCTCATTCTGCACCTATGTTCTATGTTTCTATGTTTCTAGTACCGAGTAATTGTGCACTGTCGTAGTAGCTTTTCTTGCAATCTCACTTTGTAGGAGGTACCAGATCAGTGGAACATTAGGAAAAGCACTGCAACATGACAGCTCATCCCCTACTTACAGCTTGTGCTAATTTGCTCTTGGCTAACACTTGTGAGTAGATTTTTGTGTTGCTTATTGAAACACACGCAGGAATTTCATTGAAAGATTCAGTTAACAGCATCGTTATTCCGGCTTCTGGTGCGATGTGAACGATGCAATCTGTTAGCATAGTCAGTGTACGACCAGATTCTCATGAATCAATCATGCAGACACACACTCATCAAAGTCAAATGAAAAGTTGCCAAAATAAAACATGGGTATCAGATTTCCAGGGCAGATTTATGAAGTAAGGAAATAAGATATTTCAAAACATTTACAGCCAATGAAGTATTTTTGAAGTGTGGCCACTGACGTAATGCAGAAAACACAACAGTACATTGTCACACAGTTCAGCATATAAGAATGCCAGTGTATCTTTAACAACTGTGCACCATATGGTATGGCTTTTGCTGCATTGTTTTAGCAACCACCGTGGCTAATTGAGTGTTGACTTTTTTTTAAAATAAAGGATGTTTCGTTGGTAGATTTGTCTTGTTTGCGGATTTGTTTTGACCAAGCATTAATTTTGCTTTAGTTTCTTTTAAATCTGGTTAACAAAAGCCAGCTCTTGGACTAATGACTAACCTTTAACCTAACATAACCTCAATTCCTGCATCAGCAGAAGCTTTTCTTTGTCATGCTTTCCACGGGAGTTTTGCAGGGCAGCTGCAGATTTGCTTTAATTTCCCATTTACAAAGAAAGATTTAATTTGCTTTTAAAATTTATTTCGTTATAGCTGTAATTTGCCTTTCTATAGTTTCGTTGACCTTCTGATCCTCTCTCCACCCGGAAGAGGCTTCATCACAATCCTTGACTGGGTGGGTGAGAATGGAGCAGATCTCGGGCGAATCGATGGGGATGTGAATGCCGGGTGCTGTGCTCCACTGACCATCTGTGGGTGGCAAAGTCACGTTGAGACTTGGCCTGCTTTCTCAAGCTACCCTTCCCAGCAAACCATGAAACCTAAACATGTTGCAAGAAAAGCAATTATTGACTGGAGCCTTATCAAATTAAAATCAACACCAAGCCATTTAGGGAAGTATCGGGCACTTCCCTAAGTGTCAAAGAGGGAGGAAAGAAAGGTAGATTTATAGACGGTGTTCCTGGGCATATTCTTGGACAAGTGAAGGCAGTGTTGCGCATGGTGGGGAAAAGGCAGCCAAATATGTGCAAGAGGCAGATGAAGGAAAGCAATGTACATGGAGATGGTTACCCTGAGGAGCAGCAATTCATACACATACTAAATGTCTGTTCTTGAATTAACAAGTCACTGTGCCATAATTATCCATTTAAAATAAAACATAAACTCTTGGATATGACATTTCAGGTTGATCTGTGGACAGTTTTCTACCAAGTAGGATTCTGTATATTATTGCTTATCATATTGTATATTATTGCGGGACGGTGGTGCAGTGGTAGAGTTGCTGCCTTCCAGCGCTTGAGACCCGGGTTCGATCCTGACTATGTGTATGTGTATGCCGTATGTGCGGAGTTTGTACGTTCTCCCTGTAACCTGCATGGGTTTTTCCGGTTTCTTTCCACACTCCAAAGACGTGCAGGTTTGTAGGCTAATTGGCTTGGTAAAATTGTAAATTGTTCCTAGTGTGCGTGGATTGTTGTTTGGCATGGTATCGGTGGGCCGAAGGGCCTGTTTCTCCTCTGTATCTCCAACCTAAACTAGACTAAACTAAATAGATGTGCCTGTCAAGTGATAAAGTTCACCGATGCTCCTTGGGAAACATCTATTTTTTTGGTTCAATTCTAAGGGTTGATGTCAACAGAAAACTGGATGAAAACCTCTTTCATCTCAGCAGATTTTGAAGATGACAACCTTGTCCCCTTGCAATGTTTATCAAACTATCTACAACCTCTGAGGAATCAGGAGATGGATATGGAGGTTGGGGGGGTCGGATGTCAAAGATAAATGGATGATGCGCCTTTATAACAATCTGTGCAAGTCATTTCCATCTGCAGCTTTATGATCTCTTCAGAGAGAGCCCGCAAATCCTTTTGACTAATTAATTTCTCTTGTACATGGACAATGATAGACAATGATATTCAATAACTCTGTAATTATGAGTTTTATGTTTTATTTTAAATGGATAAAAAAATGTCCGGGCATTGGGCTATTTTTTCCAGAGCAGATAGTTAATTGAAGCATTCAACTTCTCATGTGGTTTGACAAAAGTGCTGGAGAAACTCAGCGGGTGCGGTAGCATCTATGGAGCGAAGGAAACGGGCAACGTTTCGGGCCGAAACCTTTCTTCAGACTGATGTGGGGTGGGAAGATGAAAGGAAGAATAGGAGCCAGAGGGCTGAGGGAGTGCTGAGAAGGGGAGGAGACAGCAAGGGCTACCGGTAATTGTAGAAGTCAATGTTCAAGCCGCTGGGGTGCAGACTGCCCAAGCGGAATATGAGGTGCTGCTCCTCCAATTTCCGGTGGTGCTCACTCTGGCCATAGAGGAGGCCCAGGACAGAAAGGTCAGATTCGGAATGGGAGGGGGAGTTGAAGTGCTGAGCCACAGGTTGGTTAATGCGGACCGAGCTGAAGTGTTCGGCGAAACGATCGCCAAGCCTACGCTTGGCCTCACCGATGAAACCGATGTGGTTTGATAGGCAACATAGCCGTTCAACAGATTGGGGAGAACGTGAAATTTAGCTACTTGGGTAAGAGATGGTTAAGGGAATGTGTGAAATAGGTGCATGCAGGCACTTCCATAGTGCCAAAAGGTACACAGAGGAATACGCTATGATTTGGGGGTTAGATGATGAGAGATGGTAGTACTGTGGAGCATACGTCCTCTTGGTAAAGGGAACAATCGACCTATTAACAAAACTTTACCCACAGCTAAAATATTCTACTTCGACTGGGTCAGAATGAATATCTTGAATACCCCTTTGCCACAGTTATCCTTCCCTGCGCCTGAGACTGGCTGAAGCACACACTCAGCCCCTTGAGATATGTTAATATGTCAGTGTTCAGAGGAACCTGGGTGTCCTTGTCCTCTGTACATTGACATCTTACAGTCACTGAAAGTTAATGTGCAGCAAGCAATCAGTACGCTGGGCTTTATTGTGGGATGATTTGAGATTTTTTGTAGAGACCTTGTTGGTTGTATTGAGCCCCATCTGATTTGGGGTGCTGTCTGTAGGGATTTTGTATGTTCTCCCTGTGACCGTGTGGGTTTTCTCCGGGTGCTCCAGTTTCCTCTCACATTCCAAAGACATGCAGATTTGTAGGTTAATTGTCTTCTATAAATTGTCCCTCGGATAGAATTAGTTTGGGGGTGATCACTAGTTGGCGCAGACTCAGTGTGCCGAAGGACCCGTTTCCACGCTGTACATCTAAACTAAACTAAAATACCTGAATGATCACGTATTCATGCCATCCAGAGGTGCTACCTGATCCGTTGAGTAACTCCAGTACTTTGTGTTTTACTCAAGGCTCCAGCATCTGCAGTCCCTCGTGTCTATGTATGAGACCCATTCTGGGAAATTATGTAGTGGCCTGGTATCCCTATTTACAAGATATATTAATAGTAGTTTGGGTCCAATGGATTTTTGGATGACAGAATGAGGTAGTATGGTGTACTGGCACCTTGATAAAGTTACAAACTGGATTTTCACATTTTTAGCAGTTTTAATTTCACATGAAAGATTATTGAAGTTTGAAGACAATCATTTATTAATGACATTGTTAAATTAGAATGTCAGGCCACTAAAGAGTTTGAAGAAGGGTCTCGACCCGAATTGTCACGTATTCCTTCGCTCCAGAGATGCTGCCTGTCCCGCTGAGTTACACCAACATTTTGTATCTATTCTGAAGAGTTTGTGCAGCTTACATCATGACCATCTGCATCTATGTGTACTGGCACCCCATTGTCTACAAAAAAGCACTGCTTTAGCCTTCAGCTAAATGAAAAGGTGATTTAATTGACTTACAGGGAGGGTTTCGTAGATTACAATGTTTGTATCTGGTTTGGATGTCCAGAACGTGGTCACTCACACTAAAAATAAGAGTAGGTTTTACAGGCATAACATACAGTTGGTTGCTGAACCTTTGGGCGGCTCTGCCCCGGGCGGTTGTGGATGCTCATTTGCTGTGTACATCCATGATTTTTTGATTTTAAGGAAATCAAAGCATGAGGTTCAGTGGAGCAAAGTGATGCTGAGTCACAACTCCATGGAATGATGGAGATAACACAATGTCTGAATGGTTCTGTTCCTTATGGGCATCCCTTTCCTGTCCACTTTGTCACTCTGGACTGTGGGCATTGGCTGGCTATTTGACTCTTAGAGGCATCCTAGCTCCTCGTTGAGTTGGCTTTCACATGACATCCACGTTCATTCAAACTCCAACAAAGATTTATTGATGAACTGGAAACCATAGCTAACTTTTCTTGTGTAGGAAGGAATTGCAGATGTTGATTTCTGCCGAAGATAGACACAAAATGCTGAAGTTTCCTCCCCCCAACACCCATCTCTATCTTTCAGTCTGAACAAGGGTTCCGACCCGAAACGCCTAATCCTGCACCTATTGTCTATGGTCTATTATCTATTGCTTATCTCCAATGATGTTGCCTGCCCCACTAGCTAACTGTTCTTGTTAGCCCCGAGCATCAATCTAACTTCTGCTAAATTTGCTAAATCCAGAGATTAGGCCGAGATGTATTTTTCTAGTCAGTTACCCACATAGTTACAGGTAGCACAGTGGTAAAGCTGCTGCCTCATAAGAAAAATTGCTTATCTTTGTGGGAAATGTTATTTGAGGTCAGCAGTGCACGGTGTAACTTTGCAACCGACTATAAACTCTCAGCATTTATTATCTCACTTGGCCTGTGGTAAATAACAGGGATAACCTTGCCATGTAGAGAAATTATAAATGACTTTCTTGAATAAGTGCCCCTGAAGACTGCTATAAAAACACTCCCAAGGTTACACTTTGTTAAGAATTTGTCCACTTGAAGTCTACAGTAATGACACTAGGTGGCAGTCTATCCTAGAACTTTGCAGCTCAAACCTGGAATTGTTTCGAGGCTCGAGGCAAGATTCAAGTGTGTTTAACTGTCATCGGTACCGAACAGTACAATGAAATTCCTAACTGCAGGTCTGTAAACACCGTACTCAATAGACAACATAATAAAACAAAGACAAATATTTTCAATAAAAATAACAATATAAGTATAAAACAAAACAAGAGCCCAGAGCCTGAATCCTTCTGTTCTCTGCCAGCTCCTCAGAATTCACTCCTCTGAACAAATTGCGCCTTCTTTTCAGGGGATCTTTTCTCTTTCCTCGTGACTTTCAGCTGGAGTGAGTTTTTGGAGTTTTGAGTTTGGAGATACAGCATGGAAACAGGCCCTTCGGCCCACTGAGTCCGCACTGACCAACGATCACCAAACACTTGTTCCACCCTACATACCAGGGACAAATTAGAGAAGTCAATTAACCAACAAACCTGCACGTCTTTCGTATATGGGAGGAAAGTGGACCACCCAGGGGAAACGCACACGGTCACAGAATGTACAAACTCCATATAGACTGCACCCGTAATCAGGATCAAACCCGGGTCTCTGGCACTGTAAAGCAGCAACTCTACTGCTGCACCACTGTGTCACTCTATAGGAGATTCCATGGTGGATACAGTAGACAATATCATTAAAAGCTTCAAGCTAAAATTAAAACAGTTTGTCCTTGTTCATTTTCTTCTGTCGAATATGTAGTGACTCATTGTTCTATCACACTTAATTTTGAATAATATTCTCGCAATAAGCTAAAATAGCCACATCTTCTAAAGGAGAAAAAGCAAAAAATTGTTACATCTCCGAATCTATGTTCACCCAAAATAGATTCAAAGGCAACACAGTTATTCTGGTTTCAGTAATTTACTTGTGGCTTTACAAATAGAAACATAGACATAGAAATTAGGTGCAGGAGTAGGCCATTCGGCCCTTCGAGCCTGCACCGCCATTCAATATGATCATGGCTGATCATCCAACTCAGTATCCCGTACCTGCCTTCTCTCCATACCCCCTGATCCCCTTAGCCACAAGGGCCACATCTAACTCCCTCTTAAATATAGCCAATGAACTGATCAACTACAATTTTGGCAGTTCCAGCCCAATTATAGTGAAAATAGCTTTCTTCTTTTAACACAAGTCTGAGGGAGTACAGAGGAGATTTACTGAGATTCTTTCAATCAGTGTTTCAGAATGCGGTCTGTGAAAACAATGTCGAAAACAAATCTGGATTGGGTGACTACATTGCAGTGGATATATGTTCAATCCCTAAGGGCAATTATGAGCTTCCCCTTAAATCATCTAAAGGAGAAAAACAAAGAAAAAAAAGAAAAAAGAAAAATGTCCACGAGAGCCCCGAGTACCGACAAGCGGACATTACCGTAAGTCTCCGAGTTCGAATCAGGGCAAACTCGGGAGAGCTCTTGGAATGAACTCATACCGTGGGACAGGGCCATTACACTGAGGCCTACTGCAAGTCATCGAACCATACAGCACGGAATCTGGCCCTTCGGCCCAACTCGGTCATGCTGACCAAGATGCCCCATCCAAACTAGCTTGAGGAAAAGCACCTCATCTTTTGTCTGGGCATATTGATATTGAATTCTCCAACTTCAAATAACATGATTTCTCTGTCTGTCCTTCTGTGATGTTGGCTCAGCTTGTTTCTTTTTCTTTTTTGCCCCCTGGGAGAGGAAGACAAACCAAACTGAGTCTCCTGCTAGGCTTGTCTTCCTGATCTGCAGTTTGTACTTCCCCCAATCTTCTGTCTAAGTTCTCATTCCCTAACCTAGACACCCCCCGCCCTAAATTCCTTGCAGCTTAACCTTTCTTTCGCCTCTTTCTCAACTTTGACAAAGGGTCTTTGACATGAAACGTTAACACCTTCCCTTCTCACAGATACAGCCTGACCACCATTTCCTGCATATATTGTATATGAGTTTAGTCCAGGGTTTTTTATGATCTTCGATATAAGGTTATGTTTGCTCATTGGAATGAGGTCACGTTTGGTGGGTAGCACTGTCACTGTCATGATCCACTCAAGAGCCTCGTGCAGGTGAAGTGGCTGATACTGAATTGTTAGCAAAGCTCTCTTCATAGCAACATAGAAACATAGAAAATAGGTGCAGGAGTAAGCCATTTGGCCCTTCAAGCCAGCACCGCCATTCAATATGATCATGGCTGATCATCCAAAATCAGCACCCTGTTCCTGCTTTCCTGCTTTTTCCCCATATTCCTTGATTCCGTTAGCCCCAAGAGCCAACCCTAACTCTCTCCTGAAAACATCGAGTGAATTGGCCTCCACTGCCTCTGTGGCAGAGGATTCCATAGATTCACACCTCTCTGGGTGAAAAAGATTTTCCTCGTCTCAGTCCTAAATGGCCTACCCCTTGTTCTTAAGCTGGGACCCCCTGGTTCTGGGCTCACGTAACATGGGGAACATTTTTCCTGCATCTAGCCTGTCCAATCCCGTAAGAATTTTATATTAACTTTATATGTTTATAAGATCCCCTCTCATCCTTCTAAATTCCAGTGAATATAAGCCCAGTCGACCCATTTCCAGTGAATATAAGTAAGCCTAGTTGACCTTGATTAACAGGCTCACCTGACTGAAGAGCCAAAGATCCAGAAATTGACCAATAGTCTAATGGCTAGTTTTCACGGGGCGACTTGACGCAAGATGTAGCCAGAGTGGAGTGGTCGTGGTCTAGCACGATATCACACGATATAACGGGGGGGTAGACAAAGAGTTCCCACGGTACTCGGCAATTCTGTCATTTTTGCGAGTGACTTGTCCGTCTCCCGATCTTTCCCGTTAATCGTGAATGAACATCGTGGACTGTAGTGTAGTTAATCACGTGGCACAAATGATATTCCTTTGTTGTCACATACTATATTGGTTTTTTTCACCCCGAGCTCTTTAGTGAGCTGAAGAATAATCTGAATTTTTTTAGAATTCAAAGCTCTCTTCATAGCTCATGGAACATAGAAAATAGGTGGGAGTAAGCTGTTTGGCCCTTCAAGCCAGCACCGCCATTCAATATGGTCAATGGTGCTGATCATCCAAAATTAGCAAAGCTGTTCCTTCTCATTTTCCCCATATTCCTTGAACATAGAAAAGCCCCAAGAGCCAACCCTAACCATCTGGCCTGAAACATCGCATCGAAATCCCCATTGCCCACTCTCCTCTGTTGCAGAGGATCCATAGATTCACACCTCTCTGGGTTCCTGCTTCCTCGTCTCAGTCCTAATTCCGTTAGCCTACAAGAGCCCAACCCTAACTCTCTCTGGAAACCCATGAGTGAATGGCCTCACGTAACTGTGGAAGAGGATTCCTGCATCTCACACCTCTGGGTGAAAAAGATTTTATCGTCTAAGTCCTAAATGGCCTATAAGATCCCCTCTCCTCATCCTTCTAAATTCCAGTGAATATAAGCGTAACATGGGGAACCTTTTCCAGTGAATATAGCCTAGTTGACCAATTCCCTTAACCTGAATTTTATAAAGACCCTATATGTCTTATAAGATCCCTCTCTCTCCTTCTCTCTTCTTGGTCGTCTCTCTCTAAATCCCAGTCGACCCTTTTTCTCCAGTGCCCTCCCCTCTCTCTCTTCCCCTCTCCCCCCAGACTCTCCCCTCTCTTACTCTCTCTCTGGGGTAAAAACAGCCAAAGATCCTCTCTCCCAATTCTGTCAATAGTTGCGAGGTTGCTCTCCCTGTTTCTTCTCTTCTCCCTCTTAATTGACGCAAGATCGTCGTCCAGAGTGGTGGAGTGGTCTCACTCTGGCACAAATGATATCACTTTGTCACATCTATATTGGGGGGGGGTCTCAACAAAGAGTTCCCTCGGTCGCTGCTCTCTCTCTGTCATTTTTTCTCTCCTCTGTTGTCCTCTCTCTCCCGATCTTTCCCGTTAATGTGAAATGAACCTTCTCTCTCCTATAGTTCATCACCTGTGGCACTTCTTTTCCTTTGTTGTCTCTCCTTCTCTCTCTGGTTGTTTTCTTCTCCTCTCCTCTCTAATGAGCTCTCTCTCTCTCTGTGTTTTTTTCTCTCTGTCTTTTCTTGATTCACCTTCTCTCATCTCTGTGAAAAGTCTCTCTCTTCTCTCTCTCTCCCTCTCTCTCTCTCTCTCTTTCCTCTCTCTCTCCTCTTCTCTTCTCTCTCTCTCTCTGTCTCTCTCCCTCTCTCCAAGTGTGTCTCTCTCTCTCTCTCTCTCTCTCTCTCTCTCTCTCTAATCTCCCTCCCCTCTCACTCTCCCTCTCTCTCTCTCTCTCCTCTCTCTCTCTCTCTCTCTCGGCTCTCTCTCTCTCTCTCTCTCTCTCTCTCTCTCTCTCTCTCTCTCTCTCTCTCTCTCTCTGAAGGTTTCCCGCTGTAATTAAAGAGTTCCCACGGTAGACTGTAAAACTGGGACCCTGGTTCTGACCTCCCCCAACATCGGAAACATTCTTCCTCCATCTAGCTTGTCCAATCCCATAGATACGATTAGACAGGTATCTAGTTATTTAATTCAATTAATGATTTCTATCTCCCAGCCTCTCATCTTTCAATCGGGTTCGGCCAGGAAGGAACTGCAGATGCTGGATTAAAACGAAGATAGACACAACATGTAGCTCAGCGGGACAAGCAGCATATCAGAAGGGTCTCGACCCGAAATGTCACCCATTCCTTTTCTCCAAAGATGCTGCCTGCCGTCGAACTCATTCTTTTTAAACCGGCATCTGCTGTTCCTTCCGACACATACACAAGAAATAAGCAACTTTTCGTGCCGAAAACGTTGCCTATTTCCTTCGTTCCATAGATGCTGCTGCACCCGCTGAGTTTCTCCAGCATTTGTGTGTGTGGGGTGGGAGTTGGGGGGGGGGGGGGGGTAGAGAGAGAAGGCAGAGAGATAAGGCAGCAGGAAAGGCTCACCTGTCAATTTCCCTCCGTAGATGCTGCCTGGCCCGCAGAGTTCCTCCAGTTAGAAACTGCTTTCAGACAAAAAGAGACACACTGACATTAATGAAATGCTTGTTAGCTAGTTTTATTAGATTTGTATGTAAATAGCAAACTGGCTGGATTCACTCTATCCAACTTCCGGGTTCACCGTTCGCAGAAGTTCCCACGGTGACCGCAAGAGTTACTACGGATATCGCACTGGCCACTACGTTCATAAAATGTTGCATTGCTCAACCACAAGTGTACAAGTCACTCTTGGACAAATTCAAACATGTTTGAATTTTCTCCCGAGTACCCAAGTTACACAATTACCTGCCGTTAGCGCCACGGTGGTCCACGAATGCCGTACTGTTACCGCACGAGGTTCCCACGATGTTAAACTCTGGTTACCTCTTGCGTCAAGTCGCCCCGTGAAAAGGGGGTTTAATACTGCAATCAGATCTTGGCTCTGTGAAGGTAAAATCTGTGCAACAAAGAGATTGTGTGAGAGTGAGATTGTCCAGTGTATGATTAGAATACTGTTACAAAACAGTCCGAGATTTATCCTAAAAAGCTTTAGCGAGTCCATCATTAGCTCTGACCTCCCTACCATCGAAAGGATCTATCGCAGTCACTGCCTCAAAAAGGCAGCCAACATCATCAAGGATCCACACCATCCTGGCCACGCACTCATCTCTCCGCTACCATCGGGCAGAAGGTACAGGAGCCTGAAATCTGTTACATCCACGTTCAGTAATAGCTCTTCCCCACAGCCATTAGGCTATTAAACTCGCCAACAAACAGACTCTGAACTGTAACAGCCTATTGCACTTTATCTGTTTTTTTTATGTGTATATTGAACTGAACTGTTCTGTATTTTTGTTTACAATACTCTGTTGTGCTGCAGCAAGCAAGAATTTCATTGTCCTATCTGGGACACATGACAATAAATTCTCTTGACTTGAATCTTTTGAAATTGGGCCTAATTACCATCAATATGGTAATTGTGTGGTGAGTTAAAAAACCCATCGCGGGGCTTGTTTCAACAGAGGCCCAGGAGCCGTTGGTGAGGGAGGAGGAACCAAAATCTGCAACGTTCCATTCGCAGATCACACTTCAAATTAAGGGGGCTGGTGGAAGCCTCTGATTGGTCGAACGGACTAGAGGAAGCAGCCAAGCAGAGGAAGCTGATTGGCTTGTATCCCGGGTAAGGCTTTGTATTGTATCCAGGATAAGGGGGAGAATGAGGGCCAGGGCAGTTTACTGTTCTGGATGTCAGATGTGGGAGGTCATGGAGTCTGAGTGCCCTCCAGACGTCCACATCTGCGCCAGGTGCGTCGAGATGGGGCTCCTAAGAGACCGTGTTAGGAACCTGGAACAGCAACTCGATGACCTCTGTCTGCTCAGGGAGAGCGAGGAGGTCATAGATAGGAGTTACAGGGAGGTGGTCACTCCAAGACCACGGGAGACAGAAAACTGGGTCACAGTTAGGAAGGGCAACGAGCAGAGGCAGGGACTGGTGAGTACCCCGGTGGCTGTACACCTTGAAAATAAGTACTCATGTTTGAGTAAGGGTGGGGGAGACAGCCTACCTGGGGGCAGCGACAGCGGCCGGGCCTCTGGCATAAAGACCGGTCCTGTTGCTCAGAAGGGTAAGGAAAAGAAGAGGAGGGCAATTGTAATAGGGGACTCTATAGTCAGGGGGTCGGATAGGCGATTCGGTGGACGCAGACAGGAGTCCCGGATGGTAGTTTGCCTCCCTGGTGCCAGGGTCAGGGATGTGTCTGAACGGGTCCAAGAAATCCTGAAATGGGAGGGAGAGGAGCCTGAGGTTGTGGTACATATAGGTACCAATGACATAGGTAAAAAAAGAGAAGAGGTCCTGAAAGAAGAATTTAGGGAGTTAGGTAGAGAGTTAAGGAGAAGGACTGCAAAGGTAACAATCTCAGGATTACTGCCTGTGCCACGCGACAGTGAGAGTAGAAATGGAGGGAGGTGGAGGATAAATGAGCGGGGAGAGGGGACTGGTGCAGTGGGATGGATGCTAAAGGTGCAACACGTGACTTTCTGATAGGATTAATTGTGGATAAATGTGAGGTTATCCATTTTGGTGGCAAAAAAAACGGGGGGAAAGCAGACTATTATCTAAATGGTGGCCGATTGGGAAAGGGGGTCAGCGAGACCTGGGGTCATGGTAACCCAATTGAAGGTAGGCCATGCAGGTGCAGCAGGCAAGTCCGAAAGTGGCACACCGGTGTTAGCTTTGGAGCCCCCCCGGTGTAAGGATTTAGTAAGGAGCAGGGAGGCCATTCTACTGCAGTTGTACAGGGTCTGGTGAGACCACACCTGGAGTATTGCGTTCACAGTTTTGGTCTCCAAATTGAGGAATTGCCATAGAGGGATGTGCAGAGAGACGGTTCACCAGACGATTCCTGTCAGACTGTGGTAAAAGGTTACATGAGATTGAGAGGGGATCTTATAGAAACAAAATGGGGTTTGGGACAGGCTGATGCTGGGGAATTTCCCGATGTTAGGGAAGTCCAGGACAAGGGGTCACAGCTTAAGGATAAGGGGGAAATCTGCTAAGAGGGAGTTAGATATTTAAGAGGGAGTTAGATGTGGCCCTTGTGGCATAAGGGGATCAGGGAAGGCCCAGGTACGGATACTGAGTTGGATGACAGCCATGAAACATATTGAATGACGGTGCACGCTCGAGGGGATGAAGTGGCTACTGGAGGATTTCTATGTTGATATGATTTGCTAGTGCAGTGGATGGATTCAAGTTTCTGGATCATTGGGACCTCTTTTGGGGAAGGTGCGACCTGCACAGAAAGGACGGGTTGCACTTGAACTCGAGGGGGACCAATATCCTGGCGGGAAGATTTGCAAAGGCTACTGGGGAGACTTTAAACTAGTATGGTTGGGGGGAGGGACTCAAATTGGGAAAGCTAGCAGTCAGTGTGTGAGGCAGGAGGCAGAGAATGGTAGCACTCTGACCCAAAATGTAGGGGAGAGAGAAGAAAAAGACAATAAACAGAGAATAAGAGAGGATGGGTTTCTTAAATGTGTATATTTTAATGCTAGGAGCATTGTAAGAAAGGTGGATGAACTTAGAGCCTGGATTGACACCTGGAAGTATGATGTTGTGGCGATCAGTGAAACATGGTTGCAGGAGGGCTGTGATTGGAAACTAAATATTCCAGGATTTCGTTGCTTCAGGTGTGATAGAATTGGAGGGGCAAGAGGTGGAGGTGTTGCATTGCTTATCAGGGAAGATATTACAGCAGTGCTTTGGCAGGATAGATTAGAGGGCTCGTCTAGGGAGGCTATTTGGGTGGAACTGAGAAATGGGAAAGGGGTAGCAACACTTATAGGGGTGTATTATAGACCGCCAAATGGGGAGCGAAAATTGGAAGAGCAAATATGTAAGGAGATTGCAGATATTAGTAGTAAGCACAAGGTAGTGATTGTGGGAGATTTCAATTTTCCACACATAGACTGGGAAACACATTCTGTAAATAGGCTGGATGGGTTGGAGTTTGTAAAATGTGTGCAGGATAGTTTTTTGCAGCAATACATAGAAGTACCTACTAGAGAAGGGGCGGTGTTGGACCTCCTGTTAGGAAATGAGACGGGTCAGGTGGCAGAGGTATGCGTTGGGGAACAGTTCGGGACCAGTGATCACAATACCATTAGTTTCAATATAATTATGGAGAGGGGCAGAACTGGACCGAGGGTTGAGATTTTTGATTGGAGAAAGGCTAACTTTGATGAGATGCGAAATGACTTAAAAGGAGTGAACTGGAACATTTTGTTTTATGGGAAGGATGTGGAAGAGAAATGGAGTACATTTAAAGGTGAAATTTTAAGAGTACAGAATCTTTATGTCCCTGTTCGGTTGAAAGGAAATAGTAAAAATAGGAAAGAGCCATGGTTTTCAAGGGAAATTGGACACTTGGTTCGGAAAAAAAGGGAGTTCTACAATAATTATAGGCAGCATGGAGTAAATAAGGTGCTTGAGGAGTATAAAGAATGTAAAAAGAATCTCAAGAAAGAAATTAGAAAAGCTAAAAGAAGATATGAGGTTGCTTTGGCAAGTAAGGTGAAAGTAAATCCAAAGCGTTTCTACAGCTATATTAATAGCAAAAGGATAACGAGGGATAAAATTGGTCCATTAGAGAGTCAGAGTGGACAGCTATCTGCAGAGCCAAAAGAGATGGGGGAGATATTGAACAATTTCTTTTCTTCGGTATTCACCAAGGAGAAGGATATTGAATTATGTGAGGTAAGGGAAACAAGTAGAGTAGCTATGGAAACTATGAGATTCAAAGAAGAGGAAGTACTGACACTTTTGAGAAATATAAAAGTGGATAAGTCTCCAGGTCCGGACAGGATATTCCCTAGGACATTGAGGGAAGTTAGTGTAGAAATAGCAGGGGCTATGACAGAAATGTTTCAAATGTCATTAGAAATGGGAATAGTGCCGGAGGATTGGCATACTGCGCATGTTGTTCCATTGTTTAAAAAGGGGTCCAAGAGTAAACCTAGCAATTATAGACCTGTTAGTTTGACGTCAGTGGTGGGCAAATTAATGGAAAGGATACTTAGAGATAATATATATAAGCATCTGGATAAACAGGGTCTGATTAGGAACAGTCAACATGGATTTGTGCCTGGAAGGTCATGTTTGACTAATCTTCTTGAATTTTTTGAAGAGGTTACTCTGGAAATTGATGAGGGTAAAGCAGTGGATGTTGTATATATGGACTTCAGTAAGGCCTTTGACAAGGTTCCTCATGGAAGGTTGGTTAAGAAGGTTCAATGGTTGGGTATTAATGGTGGAGTAGCAAGATGGATTCAACAGTGGCTGAATGGGAGATGCCAGAGAGTAATGGTGGATGGTTGTTTGTCAGGTTGGAGGCCAGTGACTAGTGGGGTGCCACAGGGATCTGTGTTGGGTCCACTGTTGTTTGTCATGTACATCAATGATCTGGATGATGGTGTGGTAAATTGGATTAGTAAGTATGCAGATGATACTAAGATAGGTGGGGTTGTGGATAATGAAGTAGATTTTCAAAGTCTACAGAGAGATTTATGCCAGTTGGAAGAGTGGGCTGAAAGATGGCAGATGGAGTTTAATGCTGATAAGTGTGAGGTGCTACATCTTGGCAGGACAAATCAAAATAGGACGTACATGGTAAATGGTAGGGAATTGAAGAATGCAGGTGAACAGAGGGATCTGGGAATAACTGTGCACAGTTCCCTGAAAGTGGAATCTCATGTAGATAGGGTGGTAAAGAAAGCTTTTGGTGTGCTGTCCTTTATAAATCAGAGCATTGAGTATAGAAGTTGGGATGTAATGTTAAAATTGTATAAGGCATTGGTGAGGCCAATTCTGGAGTATGGGGTACAATTTTGGTCGCCTAATTATAGGAAGGATGTCAACAAAATAGAGAGGGTACAGAGGAGATTTACTAGAATGTTGCCTGGGTTTCAGCAACTAAGTTACAGGGAAAGGTTGAACAAGTTAGGGCTTTATTCTTTGGAGCGCAGAAGGTTAACGGGGGGACTTGATAGAGGTCTTTAAAATGATGAGAGGGATAGACAGAGTTGACGTGGATAAGCTTTTCCCACTGAGAGGAGGGAAGATGCAAACAAGGGGACATGACTTGAGAATTAAGGGACAGAAGTTTAGGGGTAACATGAGGGGGAACGTCTTTACTCAGAGAGTGGTGGCTGTGTGGAATGAGCTTCCAGTGAAGGTGGTGGAGGCAGGTTCGTTTTTATCATTTAAAAATAAATTGGATAGTTATATGGACGAGAAAGGAATGGAGGGTTATGGTCTGAGTACAGGTATATGGGACTAGGAGAGAATACGTGTTCGGCACGGACTAGAAGGGTCGAGATGGCCTGTTTCCGTGCTGTAATTGTTATATGGTTATATGGTTATAATATAATCTAATGTTGCGATTTTATACCATTAAACATGGCATCAAATGGTTGACACAGATAGTCTGAGAAGAAACCCGACCCTAAACATCACCTATCCATGTTCTCCAGAGATGCTGCCTGACCTGCTGAATTACTCCAGAATTTGTATTTTTTTTTTGTAAACCAGTGTCTGCTGTTTCGACATAGATACTGGTCAGCAGAGATGAGGGGGCCAGACTGTGAAATTTAAGTTTTAATTTTATATGTTAAATAGCAGTTTATATTTTCATGGAAGGGGAGAGGCTTTGTCTTAAAAGTGAGACCTTTTCAAACACGGAGGAAGGGAAACACAACATGGTCAGTCATTTGAAGTCGTGCCTCGTTGGTCATTGGTGATGTACTCTGGAATGTTTATGAGTATACCCATGGCTCAACTTGTAGCACTCTGGGATAGAGAGAAGAGGAAGGCTATCCTCTCCTCAGCTTTTGCACCACAATTACTGCAATCCTTCCACTTTAAGCAAATGTATCTCACCATGGGATATACAATTTTACTTTTTTTTTGTCATTTTCTATAAATCCCTGGTGGGGACTTCTGCACAGCTGGTTGTGATTCAATTACCAGCCCGTTGTAAACATCTGTAGACTGGGGGAGACACCAGTCTTACAAGCTCCAATTTCCTGCCTTGTATTTATTCGTCACACATTTAAAAGGCAAGTGATCTGTTGCAATCACGTTGCTGTAAACGAGACCGTGCTTTGTGTGAAGTGGCGGGCGGCTGTGTTTCCTGTCTTAGAATATTGGCTGAATGTTTCATTGAGTGTAAAGTGTTTTGGGATGTTTGAAGGTTGTGAAGGCGACAGTGGAGGTGCAAGTCTTGGACTGTGGTGTCCCTACTCTGATGCAGGAGTAGTCTCTTTCAGTGCAAATTGCATTTGTATTCGGGACAGGACTGAAAATATCTTCTAGTCTGAAACCGTGAATCTCTGTACCCAGGTAAAATAAATCAGATTGTTGGAGCTTATGACTTTGCACTTACATTCTGCTCTCAGCATAAGAACACTTAATAAAACCTCTAATTTGCCTCAAAACTAGTCCTCAATCAAAAAAACTGCTATTATTTAGTTTGGTTTAATTGGGAGATACAGTGTGGAAACAGGCCCTTCGGCCCACTGGATCTGCACTGACCAGTGATCACTTTGTACACTAGCTCTCTCTTGCACATTATAGACCATTTTCAAAATCCCACATGGTCACAGGGAGAACTTACAAATTCCTTACAGACAGCACCCAAGATCAAGATCAAACCTGGGTCTCGGGGTCTGTAAGACAGCAACTCTATCACTGCACCATTGCGCTGCCCAAAATGTAAAGTCTGACAGAGCAATTATTTAATAAATATGATTTGGATTGCTTTCTGGTATTTAGATGATAACAGTCTCACATGGTTTGAATTTTAGTTCCCACCATTGGCTCAAAATCACTTTTTCCTGCCCTAGTTGTGTTGCATCATCTCTGTAGTTAATAATACCAAGAGGTTGGACTGGAATTGGGAGTGGTTAGTGATAAATGGCATTTGTGTATCACAATGCTGGAGAAAAGCAAAGGAAGAACACAGAGCAGTAACTACCAGGGGTGTTTTGAGCTGTTCTGCATTGAGCTAGACACAAAATGCTGGAGTAACTCAGCAGGACAGGCAGCATCTCTGGAGAGAAGGAATGGGTGATGTTTTGGGTCAAGATACTTCTGTATTGAGTTCAAGAAGGAACTGCAGATGCTGGAACATCGAAAGTACACAAAAATGCTGGAGAAACTCAGCGGGTGCAGCAGCATCTATGGAGCGAAGGAAATAGGCAACGTTTCGGGCCGAAACCCTTCTTCAGACTGATGGGGGGTGGGGGGTGGAGAAGGAAGGAAAAAGGGAGGAGGAGGAGCCCGAGGGCGGGGGGATGGGAGGAGACAGCTCGAGGGTTAAGGAAGGGGAGGAGATAGCAAGGGCAGGCAAAATTGGGAGAATTCAACGTTCATGCCATCCGGACGCAAGCAACCCAGGCGGAATATGAGGTGCTGTTCTTCCAATTTCCGGTGTTGCTCACTCTGGCAATGGAGGAGACCCAGGACAGAGAGGTCGGATTGGGAATGGGAGGGGGAGTTGAAGTGCTGAGCCACCGTGAGTTCAGGTAGGTTATTGCGGACTGAGCGGAGGTGTTCGGCGAAACGATCGCCCAACCTCCGCATAGTCTCCCCGATGTAAATCAGCTGACATCTAGAGCAGCAGATGCAGTAGATGAGGTTGGAGGAGATACAGGTGAACCTTTGTCGCACCTGGAACGACTGCTTGGGTCCTTGAATGGAGTCGAGGGGGGAGGTGAAGGGACAGGTGTTGCTTTTCTTGCGGTTGCAACGGAAAGTGCCCGGGGAGGGGGTGGTACGGGAGGGAAGGGAAGAATTGACAAGGAAATTGTGGAAGGAGCGGTCTTTGCGGAAGGCAGACATGGGGGGAGATGGGAAGATGTGGCGAGTGGTGGGGTCACGTTGGAGGTGGCGGAAATGGCGGAGGATTATTTGTTGTATTTGCCGTCTGGTGGGGTGAAAGCTGAGGACTAGGGGGACTCTGCCCTTGTTGCGAGTATGGGGATGGGGAGAGAGAGCAGTGTTGTGGGGTATGGATGAGACCCTGGTGCGAGCCTCATCTATGGTGGCGGAGGGGAATCCCTAGCTTCCAACCTCATCGTTCCCCAGCCCCGCACGGCCCGTCTTTACCTTCTCCCCAAAATCCACAAACCCGGCTCCCCCGGCAGACCCATTGTCTCTGCGTGTTCGTGCCCCACCGAACTCATCTCCACATACCTTGACTCCATCCTATCCCCCTTGGTCAAATCCCTTCCCACCTATGTTCTAGACACCTCAGACACTCTCCGCGCCTCCGCACATTCCACTCTCTAGGCCCTCACCCCCTCATCTTCACCATGGATGTCCAGTCACTCTACACCTCTATCCCTCACCAGGATGGCCTCAAAGCCCTCCGGTTCTTCCTCGATCAGAGGAGCAACCTATACCCAGCCACTGACACTCTCCTCCGCCTAGCGGTGTTGGTCCTCACCCTCAACAACTTTACGTTTGACTCCTCCCATTTCCTCCAAACACAAGGCGTAGGTATGGGCACACGCATGGGCATGTCTCTTTGTCGTGTATGTTGAACAATCCTTGTTCAATACGTACCAGGGCCCCATCACCGACCTCTACCTCCGTTACATTGACGACTGCTTTGGGGCCACCTCCTGCACCCACACACAACTGACTGACTTCATCCACTTCACCACCAACTTCCATCCGGCACTCCAATACACCTGGACCATTTCCTACACTTCCCTACCATTCCTTGACCTCACCATCTCCATTGCAGGGGACAGACTTCTGATCAACATACACTACAAACCAACTGACTCACACGGCTATCTGGACTACACGTCTTCCCACCCTGCCCCCTGTAAAGACTCCATCCCCTACTCCCAATTCCTCCGTCTACGCCGCTTCTGTTCCCAGGATGCGACGTTCCACACCAGGGCATCGGAAATGTCCTCGTTCTTCAGGGAACGGGGATTCCACTCCGCCACCATAGATGAGGCTCGCACCAGGGTCTCATCCATACCCCGCAACACTGCTCTCTCTCCCCATCCCCACACTCGCAACAAGGGCAGAGTCCCCCTAGTCCTCACCTTTCGCCCCACCAGCCGGCAAATACAACAAATAATCCTCCGCCATTTCCGCCACCTCCAACGTGACCCCACCACTCGCCACATCTTCCCATCTCCCCCCATGTCTGCCTTCCGCAAAGACCGCTCCCTCCGCAACTCCCTTGTCAATTCTTCCCTTCCCTCCCGTACCACCCCTCCCCGGGCACTTTCCGTTGAAACCGCAAGAAATGCAACACCTGTCCCTTCACCTCCCCCCTCGACTCCATTCAAGGACCCAAGCAGTCGTTCCAGGTGCGACAAAGATTCACCTGCATCTCCTCCAACCTCATCTACTGCATCTGCTGCTCTAGATGTCAGCTGATTTACATCAGGGAGACTATGCGGAGGTTGGGCGATCGTTTCGCCGAACACCTCCGCTCAGTCCGCAATAACCTACCTGAACTCCCGGTGGCTCAGCACTTCAACTCCCCCTCCCATTCCCAATCCGACCTCTCTGTCCTGGGTCTCCTCCATTGCCAGAGTGAGCAACACCGGAAATTGGAGGAACAGCACCTCATATTCCGCCTGGGTTGCTTGCGTCCGGATGGCATGAACGTTGAATTCTCCCAGTTTTGCTAGCCCTTGCTGTCTCCTCCCCTTCATTAACCCTCGAGCTGTCTCCTCCCATCCCCCCGCCCTAGGGCTCCTCCTCCTCCCTTTTTCCTTCCTTTTCCCCCCCACCCCCCATAAGTCTGAAGAAGGGTTTCGGCCCGAAACGTCGCCTATTTCCTTCACTCCATAGATGCTGCTGCACCCGCTGAGTTTCTCCAGCCTTTTTATGTACCTTCTTACTTCTGTATTGAACTGTTTTGTACTGAGCTGCACTGTATTCAGCTGTTGTGTACTGAACTGTACTGAGTGCATTCTCCAGCTTGAGTGTAACCTTTCAGATGAGTAATAAAACCAGAGTGTTGCTTACTTGAAGTCACAAAGAACAGTAAATGATGTAGAAAGAAAGTAAACTCAAAGTGTGGGGGCTTGCTGTATAATGTGTTGGCACATTATGTGAATTATAATAGTGTCTTCCAAATCTGTTAATTGGCTTTGAGGCGCTTTGAATTGTTCTATGCTCATAAGAGGTACCATGTAAATGCAAGAAAATTCCTTTAACGGGGAATTAACTAGTGTGGGCATTGGGTTTAATGGTAACGGTTTGTGGTAATCACTTAGTACCTAGTTTGATTGTGATCAGACCTCTCCAGCCAGAGAATGGCTGCAATAATGGAATGGATGCTGGGAAAGGGGAACTATTGAACAGATCCAGAAGATATCTGGCAGAGAAATTGTGAATTTACTTTTTGAGTGGGAGCCAAGCTGTAGGACCAATGTTTTACCATTGCCGAACTATGTTTACGAAGGCCCAGGACTGAACAACTGCTGAATGTGCAGCAGTCTGATCCAGAGATTTAATAAATAACAGACTGGAATACCTCGTTCTGTGGCGATGCTTCTTAGTTAAGTTGAGAAATTATGGGGATCTGAATGTAATGGTGTGATACTGTGATATCCTCTTTCTATGCTCTGAGCTGAGGCGAGTGAATTCATAACAGTGCTGAGGCTTAATCTACTGACTAATTAAGATGGGGGGCTTCTGATGGATAACTAGATTACCCTTTGCGTGGTGGTGACACAGCTCTGCTGTCCATACTGTAGATGTGTGCTAGTGACTGAACATCAACACAGTCCGAAGGAGGGTCTCGGCCCAAACTGTCACCCATTCCTTTTCTCCAGAGATGATGTCTGACCCGCTGAGTTACTACAGCTTTTTGTGCCTATCTTCTGCTTAAACCAGCTCCTGCAGTTCCTTCCTACCACACTTTCCCTGACAGACTGTCCTCTTGCTTGTCAAGTCCTGCTTTTTAAAGTTGGATCACCCTATTCAGTTTCAGTTGTATTTGCAATTTTCCCTTTGATTTTGCACCAGATGTTACACATTTCCCTTCTCCCTGCCCGAGCAAACATTCTCTGCCCGACTGTGATTGCCTCATATCCAATGCAGTTGCAAAGAGGTAGGGTTCAAGTGGGAAAACAATTACAATGAAGTTGTGTTTCAGGAGGGAAGATTCAAGTTCCAAGATTTTTTGATGATATAGTTGTTACTTTGTTGTGATAGCCCAAATTAACCATTAATGATGAAATGCAATTCTGTAAACAAATTGGTCCTTGACACAGAGTGGGGCTTCCACTCAAGTAGCTCTCTGCTTGTTTGCATGTTGAAGTGCTGTTTAAATGGCTTTCAGCTCAACAGCAATTTGAATACTGAGCATTTCCAAGTGCTTTGGGGATGAATCCAGACTTTTTGGAGCCTAGGTTGTTACCGCCTTTAAAATTTCATGGGTTTTGTGGATTGTATAAAATGTCAGAGGAGGGAAACAAGATGTCTAAGCTTCAGCAAATGTAAATGTCACTCCCGTCTCTTGTGGTTTCTCATCATATGCAGGGATACATTAGGTTTTGGTTAATTTCTGGATATGTGGCCACAACTAACTTTACTGTACCACCTGACCCTGTTAACACGGGTCATGTTTTTACTGCAACAAAAGCTGAATTGTATATCTATTGTAAGCAAACACTGAGCTCAGTGGTATTTCACCAACACTAGGAGCCAAGTAAAGGGAAGTTGATTTAAGATATGTTTGGTTGAAGGGTTGGCGGGGAGTTGTGGAAGAGAGATATCATCCAAATTATGCAAGAGTGATTCACTGACTCTAAACAACAATCCTTAACATTATTTAATAAGCATCCAGGGGTGTGCTTAATATAAAGACTGTAAATAAAGGACTGGGAAGGTGTTGTATGGCATATTCAGCATCTCTTTGGCTAGTTTATAGTGAGTGAATGGCCTGTACCAGCGAATACCACCAGTGAATGGCCTCCTGGCAGCGAATACCACAAATTGAATAATTGACCCATGGAATATGTTTCAAGCCAATTGCTGTTGTCAGTGACCTCATGAACCTTTACACTGTCACTTCCCCAGCCCTTGTGTCAACTCATCTTTTGCTGAATCCCTTGTCTTTAGTTTAGTTCCGTTTAGAGATGCAGCAGTGAAACAGACCCTTCGGCCCACCGAGTCCGTGCTGACCAGCGATTCCCATTTATATGAGCACACACTACACATTAAGGACAATATACAATTTTTACCGAAGCCAATTAACCTACAAACCTGTGTTTAAGAGGGAACTGCAGATGCTGGAGAATCGAAGGTTACACAAAAAAGCTGGAGAAACTCAGCGGGTGGGGAGAAACTTACAAACCTGTATGTCTTTGGAGTGTGGGGGGAAACCGGAGCACCCGGAGAAAACCCATGGGGTCACGGGGAGAACATACAAACTCCCTACAGACAGCGCCCATAGTCAGAATCAAACCTGGGCCTTTGACGATGTATTCCTTCGAGATTGTGTACCTTACAACCTCCATACATTTTAATTCATCCACATTTCTATTATTTATTGCATCATGTCCACTTCAACCCTTCATGCTTGCTGTCCCATGTAGGTGCCCTGTCCAAAAATGCCTCAATTAAAATCCTCCATTTCAGATGTCCACTCCACTCCTCTTTGAACCCTTGAATATCTCTTTTAAAAAAAAAGCCATATCCCTAATATCCAGGATTTCTTTCCCAGCACTCTCTCTGAATATCCTCCTTTAATTCATTCTTTTAAACGTATTACTAAGCTTTTGTAACATCATCTTCAATGAATGAGCATCAAGTCTCACATGATAATACTCTAAGAAGCACTTTGGGACTTTTCCCTATGTTAAGGTTCTTCTTAGAACTTGTATGACACAGACGGTGTCCATTCAGCCCATCAGGACTATACAAGCTCTCAGACAGCTATCCCATCAGTTTCTTTCCCCCTCTCCATACAGTATTTCCCTAAGTGTCTGCAAAATATTCTCCGATCAGCTCAGTTTGCCATTTATCTCCACTAGGGGTAATATATTGCTAATTAACTTACCAACATGTATTTGGGATGTGGGAGTAAACTGGAACACACAAGAGAAACATGCGGTCATGGGAGAACATGCAGACTCCACACGTGCAGCAGGTGAGATTGGAATTGAACCTCAATCCTTGGACTTGTGAGCTGCCATTGTGTTGTTATTGTTGTTGTCCACTCATTCATCAATGCAGGACTTGCAGTGGCAGTAAATGTTGTACAACATTGTGGAATGGTGGCAGTAAGTTGAATGCAGCATTCAAGAGCTCTAAATCACTTTTCATGAAGTGTAACTAATGCTGGCATTGAGTTACAGAAATACTGATAGGCATCCGGCCGTGGGTTTTAAGGCTGCAACTGAATTAAAACGTTCTGATGATGTGCCAAATGAATCCTAATCCAAGAATAACATTCTTTTAGCAACCCAGTTGGTTTTAGAAAGTTTAGCAGTATTCCTTAGGTCCATGACATAGGTACTTTATGTGAAAACCTGCTCTCTGTGCAGGTCTAGAATTTCAGCTTTAGCAGAATATTTTACCGAATTGGTTCTCAGTTACTCTGTCACGTAGGACTTTGACTACTTGCATGCCGTTGTATCGAATGCTTCTGGCACCCTAAATGTTAGCAATCAGATGAAGCAATAGGTGACATTCAGCATAAACATTGCTCATTATTATCATTCCATGGAAACCACAGAAAACATTTGGCCCATCGTTTTAGTTCTGGATGTTTGATGGAGGAATCTAAATGTATTCACTTGTGGTGTTTTCTTTCCAATGGAAAGATATCAGCGGTCAATATTTTCTGTTCTTAAATGATGCAACCATTTCTGTCTTAAAACATCCCATGTTAAAGCACTTTATGCTCCGGCATGAAGCTTTGAGCTTCGTGTTTATAACTGGATTTTTTTAAATTATCAGTTAGTAAAGAGATATGCAATCTTTGTCTCCAATAGAAAATTGCCAAGTGCCCTCGGTGATGTAGAGTAACTACTGGTTCTCCAGAACACTGCTATATGACTTTGCTAATCCCTGCAGCTCAATGACAGAACTAAATTAGAAAAAAAACATTATGGCTGATGAATGCTGTAACTACTGACAAATGGTCTTTAATATAAATTTTAAAAAAAATCAATGAGTGAATTGTTAATTATTTATGCACACAAGTTCATATTTACGTCCTGAACACTGAGCCAAATAGAAATAGCATTGAAATATTAATGTGTATCTATCGCATTAAAGAGTCAAAATAATTCCCATCATTTTCTTGTTATATTACATTGTCTATGCATTTAATTAATACAACTGTGTAAGTGAAGCATTAGTGTTGCCAAAGCATAAATATTTAATATTCCTTTGCCTTTGCTCTGTAAGGGGCGAGGTGAATGCATAAGGGTTGTCCGAAACCAGATTGCTTCAGGTCTAAACCACCAACATGCTCCTAATTTGCTCGAAGTTTGCAAACCTTTTGTTCTGTCTCTGCCTCTTCAGAAGATGCTGACCAATAATGAGCTGCATTTACAGTTAGACATATATAATTACTTAGTTCCGCTCCCCCTGTGGAGTTGCCGACATTACATCAGCTATAAGGGACAGGGATGGGGCTTTTTGAGGGTAGGGTTCTGACAATGCCGTAAAATGTCAATGGCCAGGTATTATACAGGACCTCACGTGGCTGGAAGCCGTGACATGGGACCACTGGCTCAATGAGTTCTGCAACTGTGGACATTGTGCGGTTATATTAAACAGGTGAAATAGAAAAATGAGAGCAGAATGTGGGATCCACCAGTAACTGAACACTGACCATTAAACACTGAAGCTAACACTTCAAGTTATGAAAACAATTATTGACGATAAACATTGGGGATGTGTATCCAGCATTGGTTCAGCCTTGGTCTCCAGGGGTTGGACAACATTTGAGGGGGTTGCACGTTTGTGCCTCGTGTTTTCACTGGTCACTCCTTTTAATGAGTTAAGGGCCTGTCCCACTTGGGCGTCATTTGCGCGTCACGCATGTGGCGCGGGAGGATTTTGAGAATTTTGAGAATCCCAAAATCCTGGGGCGCTGCGCGCTACTGCGCATCACTGCCTACACCACCATGCGCATGCACGGGTAATTCACACCATGCTCCGTAATGCACGCCATGCACGCGTCGTGCGTCGTGACGCGTAAATGATGTAGCGTAAATGACGTGCAAATGACGACCAATCTGGACAGGCCCGTTATAGCTCTACTGGGAATTTCTGCCGTTCCCTCCATAACCTGTGTTGGTTTCGTGGGACTGTTGGTGTCCTTTGGAAAAGCTTCCAGCCACGTGAGGTCCTGTATAATACCTGGCCATTGACAAATCTGTTCTTGTACATCTTGCTAGAATTAGGTCAGTCGACATCTTCAGCCTCTGCTGCAATTCAATTAGAATGTCGCTGACCTGGATCCAAACTGGTTCCAAAACAATTGGCCTGCCTAACAAAATCTATTAGTTTAGTTTCAAAGTTTTCCATTGATTTTACAGCTTTGACAGGTTTTCAGGGAGGGAATTCCAGAAATGTTTTTTGGTTCCAATTTTTAATTCACCTCCATAATTTGGTCTGGACTGTTGCTTCAGAGGAAATAGTTTCTCTCTGTCACCCGATCAAAACCCTTTAACTCGCTCTTCATGGCCCTGAGTGTGAATGTTGATGAGCCATTGAATCTGGAAAAGCACAGCCTGACCTGATGTCACCAATGTCCAATTTGCTGCAGCTGATAGCTACCAGGGAATATCTCTTTCGCTACCCCGGTTCAAACAGATTAACTGTGTGCAAACTCTCTCTGGGGTCCACTAATCTGGTTTGCTCTAGGATGTCCTTCTCAGTTTGGAGTTCATTGTCCAGAAAATTGTACATGTAACAATATTTTTTTGTTGCACCGTGCATGCAAATCAAACTTTCCCCAGAGTAGAATATAATTCCTCCAAATCCTCCTTCCAGCAGTTAATCATGGACTGCATGACCAAAAACATAATTTTGGATGTCAGCAAATTTACAAATAGTGCATGTTTGGAGGCAGCATTGGAAGATTGGAATAGTCAAACCAAACTATAACACCAAAAAATGCTAGAAACACTCACCGTAGGAAGAAAGAGAAACAGAGTTAACATTTCAGGTGAAAAACACTTCACCAGTTTTTGTTTCAGATTTTCACATCTGTAGTTATTGTGATTTTGATTAGAAGTAACCAAGGCCCCCCCCCCCCCCCCCCCCCCCCCCATTGATTAGTGTAATGTTACTGGCAGTAGTAGCAGATCTCTTTAAGGGCAAGATATGAGCTGGTGATGGGCGCTTAACGTGACTGTGTGGTTGCTGCAGTTAATAGCAGGTGTAGCCCTACTTGACTAGGGTTTTTAGGCAGAAATGTACCATTTGATGCCTGGATTCAGCTCGTCGCATGCACGGGATATACATTTGACATGGCTGTTTTTATACCCTTCCCTCCAGATGGTGCTATGTCTCTTCTACACCAGCACTTTCAGTGCTAAAGAAGGGTCCCCATTTTTCAATGCTCGGGGCAACTAATGCTTAAAAATTCATTGCTGATTTTTAGATCCTGCCTGTCCCGCTGAGTTACTCCAGCATTTTGTTCTATCTGCAGAATTTTTCCCACACCAGCTGCCCACAGTTGCCAGAGAGAAGAATGGAATTGGCAGCAAAGGAATGAAGTTTCTCTGGCAACTGTGGGCAGCTGGTTTTGAATATTCTGTAGATAGACACAAAAGGTGCTGGAGTAACTAAAAATCAGCAATGTTGTTTTTAAGCATTAGTATGCCCCGAGCATTGAAAAATGGCAACCACTTCAAATACGCACATATTGCTGGTGTAAAGAGTGCCAGGCACCATCTGGAAGGGTAGGGTATAAAAACAAGATGTCAAAGGGGAATATCCCGTGTCGCGCTTGATTCTGGGCTAATGGATTTCTTGGTTAAAGTTCCTCGTTCAAGTAGGGCAATGTGCTATTATGGCTGCAGCAATCTACAATGGTCATTGACGCCCAAATTTCTTTATCTCATATCTTGCCCTTAATAGATCTGCCTACTGCCAGTAACATTACCATGTGTCAATCTTTCAGTTGTTATTCTTATTCGGCATTGTTACTTCTATGCAAAATCACAATAACTACAGATGTAAAAATCTGTCTATAAAAACTGGTGACATGTGTGGCTTTAAGCCTGAAATGTACCACTCTGTTTCTCAATAATCTTCCCTTTCAAATAAGTGTGTTCTAGAATTTTTTGGTTTATAGTTTGTTTCTCTTTCTCTTCTTCGGTGAGTGCCTCTAAACATTTTTTGCACTATTTTGGTAAATTTGCTGACATCCAAAATTATGCTTTTGGTCACCCAACTCAGACTTGTTCCTTCCTCATGTTTTCAAATGGCCTTGTGTTGACTCATTTGTGAAATCTTCTCTAGCTCTGTGGTCTTCAAGGTCCTTTGAGTCAAATCTCTTGCATGTATCTGATTCAATCAATCCATCATTGGTGGACATCACTTCAGCTACCAAGACCTTAAGTTCTGGAACTTGTTCCCTACTCCCACTTTCTACTCCATTGTTACGTTATGATATATAACTTTAAACTTGTACCTGACTACGGTTTTGATTTCCTGATCTGATATTTTGCATTTGGATTTTGAGTCAAATTTTTGTTTTATAACGTTGCTGTGAAACATTGTGGCACAACTGACTATTTTAAGGACACAAGATAAATGCAGGTTGTTGTTTTTACATCACCATGGATATTTTGGCACAGGGCGACACAGTATAAAAATTTGTTCAAATTCTACCATGGAAAATTCTAAAATAGAGTTCTACAGGTGGGCTGGAAGCTCTATCATCTGCTTTGATACCACGTTGCTGTAAAACTCAACTGCTTTTTCTGTTGGAGAGATAACCTGTCTCTTCAATCGAGGACAAGTGACTGATTCACTGCACTTGATTCTTGATATCCATAAGACAACCAGCTGTATGTGCATCCCAGGAACAGGTTATTACAAAAGGAGCAAGTGACATTTAGAAACTTTCTCAAATCTAACTCTTCACCTCAGACTTTGTAATTTATTTCCTTCCCAGCCTTCTATGAAACACCTTGCAATGTTCCTGTCCAAATGTAAGCTCTTATCACTGCCTGGATTTCTCTTAAGAGTTGTACTATAGGAGGAGGTAGGGTGGGGAAGGGAAATCATACCCCTATTGTATGAAGAAAGACACAAAATGCTGGGGTAACAAGCCTGTTTTCCAGAAGATCTGAAGAACTACTTATTTTATCGTTGAATAAGGAGAAGATCCTTTGATCCAACATGTTGTGAGATGGGACTCATTTTTCAATGGCATCACCTCCTTTCTGCCTCGATTATGGACTTGAATCCTGCAATGCAACTGATTCAGCCAAACTAGCTCTTTAGTCACTAAATGAAGTTACAGTAATTAGAGATTATGACATTAAAGTGATGTAAGTTAACAAATAGCTGCAGCCTCAAATGAAGAATAATGTATGGCAAGGAATATATGTCCCAGGAAAAAGGCATTGTGGTTAACAGATCCATACCAGCGTTCTTCTTCATGCGTATATGGCATGTATAGCCTAAAGTTGTCGGACAACTTGTTCTATTTGATTTTATTTGATTGCGCACGCCAGGCAGATTACATTTCTCGAACCATGTGAAGGTTGCAATCTCCCACGCTACCAGCGTTCATGTTCCACACGAACCTCCTCCTACTCTCTCCATTATTAAGGCTTCTTATAATGTCCTGCTGGCATTATATGTTTATGAATGACCATCATCTGAAGCTGGTGTAAACACTCATGCATCCTGCTTCTGTTTCTTATGACAATAACAGAGTTGAAAATTATTGCATTTGCTGTTCATTATACAGACATCTAGTAAATTGCTTCAGTTCCAATTATACAATATTGTTTTTTAATGAAAGCATCAAAAACCATTCATGAAACATGAATAAGGAAGGCTGAAATGCAGAATGAAACTAGTATGAGGTAAATATAACAGGCCCCAGGAATTTCATTGCATTTACTGGAGACAGAATCATTCGGTTAAATCACTATTGCCTTGACAGGTGTACAGAAAATCGAAGAGTGAAATTGTCTGTTTCCTGTGCTTTTTATTTTTTAAATTGAACCTGCATATGGCAAATAGATCATCGTTTATTCAAATACTGAGTGAATCTCCATGGGCTTACTCACATTGAGCTGGAATTAATGCTGCCTCTTTTAACTCGATTCATGGTAGGAGGCTGAGAGAGGCCAAATTGGCTCATTGGAACGACACTGAGATGTGTTGATATTACTGTAATGCTCATGTAATGACTGCCATCAGTCTGTGTTTGCCAAGGAGTTCCAGAAGTTTCAACATTAAAAATAATATAGCTCCCACAGTTTGTGGAAAATTGATAAAATTGAAAAGTAACAACATTATTCACGGATGGATACAACTGGAGTAACACATCTATGGTTGTCAAAGTTCTGTGTTCCTTGCCTATTTGACTATGCCTGCACTTTTTTTTAATTATCCGTCCTTAAACCTATCCACTTCTACTATCTACCTCTTAACGTTGGTCTCTTCTCATCGTGATGGTTCCCACAATTACCTCTTTTTACCTAGTTTTTAACCTATCTTAATTAAAATTGCATTGTGAGAGCCCAACGTCAATAAACAGCTTGGGGAATACAGCAACACTAAAGGTATTGTGAAGCATTGTCAGTAGTGGGTCAGTGACTTCTACCTTCTGCCTCTTGTGGTCAAATCCCATTCCAAGTGGCCAAGGTGATGTTGACTTGACTGAGATATTAAACCAAGCTCCATTTCTTTTCTTTGGTCAATAACAAATATCCCACAGCACTATTTGAAGAAAAGCATGATGAGATTTCTCTTTATTTCTTAAGATCAAGATTTATCAACCAGCCAAACCAAAATGCTGATTACCTGACTATTAACTTGTGGTCATTTGTGGGACTTTGCTGCTTATAACTTAGACGCTATATTTAAAAAGCAATTAACACACACTTAATCTGAGGTTGGATATAGAGCAATCTAAAAGGTTATGTGTAGGAAGGAACTGCAGACGCTGGTTTAAACCGAAGATAGACACAAAAAGCTGGAGTAACTCAGCGGGTCAAACAGCATCTCTGGAGAAAAGGTTAGTTTGGTTGATGAGAGATGGAAATCTCCACAGTCATCTGATTTCAATAAGAGTGCATGATAAAGTTGGATGGAACTGTAAGCAGTACAGTGTACTTGAAACAATAACAATTGTGATATCAGACCGATTATGTTGATATGGTAACTGCTGTTTCAGCCACCAAGATTCCCTACATTGAGATGCTCCTAAACCTCAATTAATTGACCATTTTTATTTAACATATTTATTGATGGAGTTAGATTCAAGATACATTTAATTGCCACATGTGCCAGATGGCACAGTGAAATGAAATTCCCATACAGCCATACATTAAAAATAAAGAACACAACACACTATAGAATTTGACATAAAACATCCCCCACACAGCAGAATCAAAGTTTCCCACTGTGTGGGAAGGCACCAAAGTCAGTCTCTTCCTCCACTGTTCCTCGTGGTCAGGGCCTCCCCAAGCCCTCCGCAGTTGCAGCTACGGGCGGCCCGATGTCCAGGACCGCTCGCCGGGGTGATACAAGTCCGACGTCCTCAGCGGCATGGACACCAGAGTCGGCCCCCTTCTACTGGAATCGGTGGCTTCCAAAGTCCGTAGGCTGCGCCGGGTGGAGACTGCTGCTGGCGGCCCTCTGCAAGGCGCCCCAGGACTCCACGATGACGGTCAGCACCGCCCGCGTTGGAAGCTCTCCGCACCAGAGCTCCACGATGTTGGAGCAATGGCCCAACGCTCCGATAGAGAGAGATATGATGAAGAGCAGCACTTACGTTACCATGAATAGGACACTTAGTTCCAAAGAAGGGCACAAGGAAAGGGAGGAAAGCAGTTGGGAAGAAAAAAAGATGCATGCTAATTTTTCCTCTGGCACTTTGCTATTTATCTTAAATCTATAACTTTTAGTTATTTGTCCAATTGGCATTGGAAACATTTAATTCTTCTCCACTCTGCCAAAATCCTCTTGGAAAGCTTAAGCTTAGTGCTGCTTTCAAAAATGTGTGTGAATGGGTGAGGGGGATGTGATGATCTTATTGCAGCACTCTGAGCCTTGTAATACTCCTAGTTATGTCCACTACGTGACCAATGGCTTTATGGATAAGGCATTTGAATCCCTGTCAATTAACAAGTATCTTTCAGAAGCACAAGAATAACTGGAATTACTTTACAACTGTTTCGGGAAATAACCTACACCTAGCAAGAGTGCTGAGGTTAGTATTATTTCCCTGCACTAAGAATAGTACATGTAGTTATTTCAAAATGGCAACGGCAATGGCAAATGGACAAAATTTTATTCTTCAGCTCAATTTCAGTGTTCTTGATGATAAGGAATATTAGCCCTAAGAATAGTTTCCACAGCCCAGCAATATGGAAAAGCATTCCTTTCATAATTCAGCACAGTAAAGATAAATACAATAAGTATGGGTGCATGGTTCCTTGAAGGTCGAGTCATAGGTAGATCAGATGGTCAAAAAGGCCTTTAGTACTTTGGCCTTCAGCAGTCAGAGTATTGAGTAAAGAAGTTGGGAGGTCATGTTGCAATTGTACATGACGTTGGCGAGACCACATATAGAATATTGTGTTCAGTTCTGGGCACCATGTTATTGGAAAGATATTGTCAAGCTTGAAAGGGTTCAGAAAAAAATTACGAGGATGTTGCCAGGACTAGAGGGTGTGAGCTGTAGGGAAAGGTTGAGTAGGCTGGGTCTTTACTCCATGGAGCGCAGGAGGATGAGGGGGATCTTATAGAGGTGCACAAAATCATGAGAGGAATAGGTCAGGCAGATGCACAGAGTCTCTTGCCCAGAGTAGGGGGATCGAGAACCAGAGGACATAGGTTGAAGGTGAAATGGAAAGATTTAATAGGAATCCGAGGGGTAACATTTTCACACAAAGGATGGTGGGTGTATGGAACAAGCTGCAAGAGGAGGTAGTTGAGGCTTGGACTATCCCTATCGTTTAATAAACAGTTGGACAGGTATATGGAAAGAATAGTTTTGGAGGGATATGGACCAAGCACATGCAAGTGGGACTAGTTTAGCTGGGACATTGTTGGCTGGTGTATGCAAGTTAGGCCGAAGGGCCTGTTTCCACACTGTATCAATCTATGACTATGACTCTAATAGCATATTAAAACATACTTCATAATAAATGCGAATCTATCTTTCAATTGAAAGTGAATTGCAGCAGGTATTGGAAACCTGAGGTTGCTCCGTGATCATCTACATTTGCCTTGGACTAACATCACCACTGTCATTAAGTGCTCTCAGGAATGCACCTTTTCACTTGTATCGACTGCATCCATTTTAAGAGGCTGTTCAATTTAGCCTTCCATTCTGCCACATTAACACACCTGTATATTTCCCTTAAAGCCAAGCCTATTCGCTTGTATAATTTTTCTCTTCCTTATTTTTTCCTTGTCCAAATTTGTTTCATCCTAACTGCTTTCAGTTCGCATGAAATATCACGCTAAAATATTGACTATTTATTTTCTGACCATGCTACCAACCTGCTGATTTTTGGCAAAGTTGCGTGTATATATTTAATATTTCCAGCCTTCAAATTTCTCCTATTTACTTGCAACAGGCAGTCTTCCTCAAGCTATTTCCTCAATCAATGCTGCCCAAATATAGATTAATTGGTTGATCATCTTACTGTTATTTATGGGAGTGTATAATGTGCAAAATGATAATTGTGTTAATCTCCACAGCAACTGTACTCCAAAAGCAATACGTTTCATTTGACAGTTTGAGAGACGTGTTAAGATTCACTAAAAGATACTCATGTTAATAAAATGTTAGAGCAACTCAACGGGTCAGGCAGCGTCTCTGGAGAACATGAGTAGGTAATGTTCTAGGATGGGATCCTTGTTCAGGTTGTATGTGCGGGGAGGGGGGTGAGGGGGGAAGAAAGCTGTAAGATGGGCAAGACAAAGCCTGGCAGTAAGGAAAGTAGGAGTGGCGATGAAGGGAAGGGAGGGTGTTGTGGTCAACTAAAATTGGGGAATTCAATATTCCTACTGTTGGGTTGTAAGCTGCCCTAACAGAAAGTGAGGTGCTGCTCCTTCAGTTTGCATGTGGCCTCACTCTGGCAATGGAGGAGGCCCAGGCCAAAAAGCTTCAGTATGCCCCCTTGGCAGGAAGTCCCAGCTTTCATCCCCTCCCCCAATCTGTCTGAAGAATGGTCCCAACCCAAAATGTCACCAATCAATGTTCTCCAGAGATGCTGCCTGGCCCTGTTGAGTTATCCAACACTTTGGTTTTTTTTTGTAAATCAACATCTCCGTTCCTTGTTTCCCCTAGTTAATAAAAATTGTACAAGGATTTCAATTCACTTGGATAGTTAATCAGCCAATGTTAAAAGTAGGAAGAGAATGCTATTAATAAAGGATTGTGATAAGCAGAAAACAGGGGTATGTTTGGTGGATCTAGTGATTGAGTTTTCATGTATAGGTTTAGGTTTATTTTTATCACATGTACCGAGTTACAGTCAACGGTTTACTTTGCTTGCTATTCAATTAGATTAGATAACACTATACATAAGGTGGACACAAAATGCTGGAGTAACTTAGCGGGACAGGCAGCATCTCTGGAGAGAAGGAATGGGTGACGTTTCGGGTCGAGACTCTTCAGAGTCGGTATTCTTCAGATTCAGTATTATGTACAATACTTTACATTATTACAATCAAGTCAAACTCGAGTAGAATAGGTCGAGTAAAGGGGAAGATATTGAATGCAGAATGTAGTTCTCAGAATTGTAGTATATCAGTTCCATATACCTTACACGGACACATGTCCTTTATACATTCCCATCTTATTTCCCTCCATTCCGTCATCCCTTCTTTGTTACCTGTGCTGGGAGTAAGTGTGTTTCTGTTCATGATAAAGTAGATGCTGCTCTTTCCAATTTTGTTCCACATGCCGAAGGTCACTGCAACTCCCTAAAAATTAATTTTTGGGAATTTAAATTAAAAAACATTTGATTCACATGGTGATTGAGATTTGTGGAAATATGTGCATCTCCCTTCTGTTCCCCCACCAATCCCCTCCTTCCTATTGCACCCCCCTCCCCCCCCCTCCACCTTTATCAGTAAAGTGTTTTGTCTGGCAGCATGATTATGATTAGCTGCTGTAGAACCGAGTAAAACTAGTGTAGAGGAGAAAAAATATTTAAATGTCATTATGGTGACATTGTAATATGTCCCCCTCATGGGGAACAAAGGAGGTTTAGTAATGTACTTTTACTTGCTAAGGAAGCCTATATTAATTGCTGATTCCCAGGCCAATTAAGCTCAACTCAAAATTGACTAAACTGCTTTGAGACTATCAATTAACGAGAGAGCAGAGACTGGATGTTTAAAGGGACACTGCATTCATCATTTCTGCTACATTAACACACCTACATACATGTCCCCTGAAGCCAAGCCTACTGACAGTCATATTTTGCCTTAGTTTATTATGTTAAACATTCCATGTTTTTTTAATGCGGTACTCAATTTGAATGTTAATTTCCAATTTGAAAATACTTATAAAACATTCTGAGGGCTAAAGCTAACAGCCCCTTTGAAATGGGTGCAGTCAATCTTTTCATTGCAGAGCAAACTGCATGCCAACTTCATATAATAACAAAGAACTGCAGATGCTGGTTTATACTAAAGATAGACACAAAGTACTGGAGTAACTCAGCGGGTTAGGCAGCATCTGTGGAGAAAATGGTTAGTCTGAAGATGGGTCCTGACCCGAACTGTCACCTGTCCATTTTCTCCGGAGACGCTGCCTGACCCGCTGAGTTACTCCAGCACTTTGCATCTATCTTTGCCAACTTCATGCATCCTCTCATCTCTGCGGCTGTTTCATCTAGCCACCGCTAATGGCGCTGTTGATTGCCTGAATGTTTTAGCAGTAGCCCACTAACATAAATCGCTATCACTAGTTTCATCCAGTTTGCTCTACCTTTATCAAAGGACATATGCCTTGTGGCTGGAGTAAATGCAGGCAAGGATTCTGCACTAAAAGTGATCTAGATAACAAAAGTGGCATGAGGTGGGTGTTTGAACACCTTGCACTTTGGAATGGAGGAGCTGTGTAGGAATGAACTGCAGCTGCTGGTTTCAACTGAGGATAGACACAAAAAGCTGGAGTAACTCAGCAGGACAGGCAGCATCTCTGGAGACACTGGGTTCTGCAACCTCTGAATACCAACAGTTCCTCTGGGCACTTGCTCAGAGTGTTGGAGCAGATAAGCATGGAGGTCAATGCCAGGAGGAAAAACCTTGAGTATCTAGGTAGTGTATTGAAATAAAATTAAATGCCTTCATGTGAAAATGCAAGGTAAGTGAATGCATCATCAAATATCATATCCTTCCCACAACTGTACCACTCATGCCACTGTGCTGGTCCTTCACAGTTTCCCAAGTCACATTGAGTTGCTGAATATCTAACAGCATTTACTCCAACCGGGATGCATTTGCCTTTAACAGCTCAGAGCAACTTTAAGTTGGTTGTAAATGGACCCTGGCAAGTTGTGAAAATGTGTCCCTGCTATAACAACCAGCCAATGAACAGTGTGATTTGTGCTGGCTCACTCACAGAAATGAACAGAAATCTTGAAGATTTTAATTCATCTTCCGGTTTAACTGCCATGAAGAAGAGTTTGCAGCTGACACAGATGTTTTATACCAAACCCACAAGTAATAAACGTTATTGCCTCGTATTTTCTCACATTTCTTCATGGGGTAGAAGGTTATTAAGCTAATCAAGTTTATGTCAGCTCTTGGAAGAATCCTGTCTATCCTATTCTCAACATCCTCCGTCACTTATTTCCTTGTACCCTATTCTCTCTCATATGCCTATTAACTCCCCCGTAATTCTACTACCACCCACCTACAAGAGGGGGCATTCTCAGTGGCCATTGACCTACTAGCCAGCATGTCTTCGGAGTGTGTGGAAAATGCAAATTCATGAGTTTATTGAAACTTTGTTTTGTCCATCTTTATTGATGCCCAGAGGAGTCCATGGCTAAACACAGATGACTGGTAATGGGGATGATAATCTGCAATAAGCTGTGAGCTGGAGTGGGGGTAAATGTTATTCTTTCTCCTGTGGTGTTGGATCAAAAGTGGTGGCATGTTGGCTGTCTGCACACTTCACTGCATGGGACGGATGTGAGTCGATGGAGTGGAATCATTTTGGGTTCTGTTATAGGGCTGAGTTGAAATTGACATCTATCAAGGGATGGGAATGCAGTCAATATCATCTGGACTATCAGTCCTGGCAAAGTCATGTGCTTTCCCCTTGATAGTCTTTGACAAAGGAGAAAGAAAGGTCCCAATGTCAACCCTCCTTAACTAAAACCAATTTGTCTCCATTTCATCCATAGCCTTTATCTACCCATCTGCCATTGTCATTCTGCAACAGCTAACATGCCACCACCTTTGATTCAACACCACAGGAGAAAGAATGGCATTTACCCCTACTCCAGCTCACAGCTTATAGCCTTTATGCTCCCCCTCGCCAGTACATACCTATCAATTGCCAGGCTTTGACCCACCCACCTCTCTTTTCCAGCCCCCCCCCCACCCCCCCTACTACAATCAGTCTGAATAAGGGTCCTAACCTAAAATGTTGCCTATCCATCCAGAAGAGGAGAATTTTATTCTCCCAGAAAGTGGTGAACCTGTGGAATTTCTTTCCACAGAAAGCAATTGAAGTTAAATCATCAAATATATTCCAGAAGGAGGTAGATACCTTTCTTGGGGCTTGAGGGATTAAGGGATACAGGGAGAAAGCTCGAGTGGGGCGCTGGTTTTCAACTATCAGCCATGATCTTGTTGAAAGATGGAAATGGCTCGAAATACTGAATGGACCACTCCTCATATTTTCTATGTTTCTACCTTGGGCATCTCGTAGGGGATAGATGGCTTTCCCAAAAGGGTCCGTTAGGTTTATCTGTGTAGATGTTCTGAGCCTTGAGGTATTCCAGACAAAATTCTCCCCAATTGTGCACTTTCAACAAAGTGGGTGATGGCACAATTCTCAATACTAGTAGGGTACACACTTCAAAAGGAAGGCAATGACATTTCTTGAACTGTCAGGGAGTAACTACTGGGCCATTGGCATTCCCATCTATTTTACAAGACATGTTTATGGTAATGGTATGGTAAGAAAAAAATCATTCTACTGATGGATGGAAAGATCTATTTTTAAGGTGCCGGATTTTTTTTAAGCAGTTTGCCATTTAGTTTGATATTTTAAGCCTCTTATCCGGCTGTTAGTATATATCATAATTCAGCTAGCTTTTATTACTGCCAACAGACTTAAGTCAATACATTTCATCTATTTTTTTTTCTCAATTTATGAACGAATTTCTGATAGTTAATGAGTCTGAGCTTCAGTGGGAACATTGATTCATATCAAAACCAATACAGATGACGTTTCTGATACTGCAGTGCAGGCCATTATCCTTGCATTTTGTGTATTTTATTTCCCTGAGAGGGAAAAGCAGCACTCGCAATGCTTTGTGGATGAAATGGGTTTGGTCTTGATATGTGGGCATGACTAATTTCATTGAATGCAACTGAATGGCTTCCCGGTCTATTTCACAAGAGTTAAGGGTCAGAGCATTGGAATGGGACCAGTAGTGCGAGCTAGATAAAGATGACAAGTTGCCTTTCCTAATGCATATTAATAGTAAGATTAAACGAGAACTTACCAGTTCGAAGTTTGATCGTTATTTTATGAGGAGTACATTGAGGGAATACGTGAAGAACCCCGCCAGGACGCATGCGTGTCATTCTTCAAAGCAGCGGTGTGAAATCACAGAAAACTGTAATGACTAAACATAGTAAGATTAGAGAAGAAGATACCAGTTGAGTATATGATCAAGGGTGGGAGCGGAGGGCACGTATTCCCTCAACGTACTCCTCATAAAATAACGATCAAACTTCGAACTGGTAAGTTCTCGTTTAATCTTACTATTTTACTTCGGAGTCACATGAGTGACTACGTGAAGATTTTAAAGCTCTGTGATTTCATGCCGTGGAAACGAGTCCATGCATCACATCTGCCTTGATGATTATGGGAAGAATAGTGTTAACATTATTAGACATTAATTCGACGTTGAAATCAACGATAAATTTATTAACACCAAATTATAGCCCCTATTTATGGGGGAAAATTATATTACAGAACTTAAAATTGTTTCTGCAAACGTTCCAGGTTCAATTAATGGTTTGTGATAAAATCGTTGGAAAGTTTTCTCTGTTGACCATCCTGCTGTCTTGAGGATTTGGTCCATCGGAACATCCAACTGCATAGGTGCCGATGTAGCTGCAGCCCTGGTGGAGTGAGATTTAAAAATGTTAGTATCCACTCCAGCCTTTATTAGGACCTGTTTCAGCCATCTCGAGATGGTCTGGACTGTCACTTTTTTGTGTGGTTGTTTGTGGCTGATTAAAAGTGCAATTTCATTGCATCTGATGATTTTTGTATACTCCATATATAATAGTAAGTGTCTTACTATACAGAGACGATCATCTGTCGGGTAGGCCCTAAATTCTATTTTTAGGCCTGCTGACCCCTGTCTGTTCTGCTTGACTAATTCATTGATGTGAAAAGTTAAGTTTCCAGATGAAGAAGTCATGTTGTCCAGTCTTAATTTATGTAGTGACTGTACCCTTTGTGCCGTGACCAAGGCCATCAGCATGATTGTTTTCAGTGTCAGTTTCTGTAGGGACAGAGCTGTAACTGGAGACCAGTTCCTTAGCATGGTCAGTACAATGCTCACATCCCATATTTGGGAGTACCTGGTTCTTGGGTGATTGACATTAAAAATTCCCCTCATAAGTTTAGTTACCAGGGGGTGTGTCCCAACAGAATGCCACTCTGTTCCTTGCCATAGGTATGTTGACAGAGCACTTCTGGCACAGTTGATGGCACTATAACTGAGCCCCTAAACGTAATGGAGGCCTGCCAGGACTTCCAGAACAGGCGGATGTTCATTGATCTGTGGTTGATGTTGTGGTGACAGTACATTTCCCATTTCCTGATGTACACCAGGTACTGTTTTTTGGTGGACTGTCTGTGGGCCGCTGAAATAATGTCCACTGTTCGGTCCGTCAGTCCCAGATGCAGTAGAGGTGCTTTTAAACTCTACAAATTAATAAGTTCATATGGTTATGGGTGGCTTTCCCTTGTTATGGGATGAACCAGTAAATTTGGTCTATTCCAGATGGTGATGCATGGTTCTAATACCATGTCGAGTATCACAGGGAACCATGGTTGAGTAGGCCAATCAGGTACTACCAAAATACCAGATGCAGAGTCTTGCTGTATTTTCCTTAATACCCGACTGATGAGGCAGAAAGGAGGGAATGCATAAATAAACAATCTCCCCCAATGCAGCGAAAATGCATCTGTCGCCGCTGCCCCAGGGTCTGGTTCCCATGAAACATAGTTTGATAACTGGTGATTAAGCCTGGATGCAAATAGATCGATATCTGGTGTTCCATACAATGCTGCAATATCAGCAAATACTTTTTTATCCAACATCCATTCGGTGTTTTCATTAAATTTGCGTGACCTGGTGTCTGCCACTAAATTTAGTTTACCTGGTAGGTAGGTAGCTGATATCCAAATATTTTTCTGGATACACCATTGCCAATTTGTGTTGGCCAGATTGTCACATGATGTCGATTTGTTTCCACCCATGTGGTTGATATATGCTACCACGGTGGTATTGTCAATTTGTAGTCTAACATGCTGGTGACATAACCCAGAACAATATGACTTAAGGCCATGGAATGCACCCAACATTTCCAGGTAGTTTATGCCCAGTGTTTGTAATAATATTGTACTTCCGGTGGCGCTGGTGCCAGCAGCCTCCACCTTCAGCCGGGTATCTTTTTGTTTCTTTCTTTTTTTAGTTATGTTGAAGTGTGTTTTTTATGATTTTTTTAATGTCTTTATGTGGGGGAAGAGGGCACGGTGCGGGGGATACCGTCCTTCAGCCGCTTCCTGGTGAGGACGCGACTATTATTCGAGTCGCGTCCTCGCCCCCCCACCCCCCCCAGCGGCCTACCTACCTGGATTGGCGCGGCCTTTCCTGCCGGGATCGACCAGAGCTCCAGCAGCGGCGGGACAGCGCTGTAACATCGTGGGGCTGGCGATGCCTTACCGGGGGTCGCCGTCTGGAGCCCGGAGTGCTGGACCTGCTGCACCAACATCATAGAGCTGCGGTTTGCGGAGCTCCCAACGCGGGCGGCGCTGATCAACAACGCGGGGTCCTGTGACTCTGCCCGGCTCGACCTGCAGACTCGGGAGCTGCGGACTCTGGCTGCGGGAGGCGGCTGATCGGGAGGTCCGGGCCGCTGAGGAGGAGGATGTTCACCGTCGGGGATTGGCGTCGGCGTTCCACCAGCCCGGCATGAGGGCCTGAACATCAGGCCAACCGGGGCGGCGACTGCGGGTGCTCGGAAGGCCCTGACCACAGATGAACATCTGGGAAGATCGGACGGGAGGCTGGCTGGACTATGGTGCCTTCCTCTCCTTGGTGCCACTGTGTTGTGTTGTGTCGTGGACTTTCTGTGTTTGTGCTTTTTTTTAAATTTCTATTTTATTTTTTTAATATGTTTGAATATTTATTATTTATTTATTTTTATGATACTGACTGTAAAGGGACATTCATTTCGTAGTCTCTAATTGAGACAATGACAATAAATTTGAATACAATACAAAGAATACAATACAATAATGATGCCTCCTGTGCATTCCATCTACCTCCACAGCTGGAGATGGAATTGGTAGCACCCCAACCAAGTGCACTGGCATCAGTTTGTAGTACCATAGACGGGTTGCTGATAATTATTGGGTTGGAACAATGCCGAATGTTATCTTTCCACCATTTTAGTTCCATTATGGCCTTGGTTGGTAGCTTCATTGGTCTGTCAAAATTACCACCATTAATTTTGAGTGCTTGTATTTTTGCCCTCTGTAAATTTTGATAATGTAAAGGTCCGAATTGTGTGGCTGGAAAGGCAGCCACTATTTTGCCGATTATTCTTGCTACCAATCTGATGGATGGTTTACTGATGTCAATGAGGTTACTGCAAGCCTCTGTTAAGGCTGTAACCTTTTCCTTAGGCAAAGTCACTGACTGAACTGAGTTAATGGTGAACCCCAGATAATCCATTGTGGGAGAAGGCGTTAATGGATGGATGATAAAACCCAGTTTTTCAAATAATTGTATTGTGGCTGTTACCGTTTGTTTAGCCAATTCGAAAGTTTTGCCCACAATAAGTATGTCGTCTAGATATGCCATCACCATGTGTTTTTGTTTCCTTAGAAACGCTAGGGCTGGTTTCAAAATGTTTGTGAACAGCCTGGGGGCTGATGTTAGGCCATTAGGTAGTGCTCTGTACCGTCAGATCTGACCCATCCAGTTGAATTTTAAATAACATCTGTGGTCACCTCGTATCGGTACTGAATAGTACGCATCTTTTAAATCGATGCTTGCAATGTAACAACCTTTGGAAATCAATTGCTTAGCAGTAAAAAAGGTTTCCATCTTGAAATGAATATATTGTACGAAAGTATTCAAATTAGTCAAATCTATGATGATGCGACAACCACCATCTTTTTTGTTTTTGATAAAGACATTGGACACGAATTCCATTGATTCGTGTTGGGTTTTTTCAATTACCCCTTTTTCATAAAGCCGCTCCAGTTCAGCATGTGCTTTTGATTTTTTTTTGCCTAAAAGCACGAACATTCGGTTCGGTACATGCTGAACTGGAGGGTTATGTTTATGTATAAATTCTATGGTACATCCCTGGAAACTGCTTAAAATATAAGTGTCGGTAGTTAACTTATTCCATGCATCCAGATAGAAGTGTAATCTCCCACCAACCTCCATGCTCCCTTTAATTCATAAGGAACCAGACCCACCTACGTCCATGGTTACCAGTGGTAGGTTTACTTATTTCTCGGTATCCTTCGTGGACGTTGAGGCGCCGGTGTCTGGGTCTGTGGTTGGGTTGGTGTTGGGGGTTTGTGCATCTTCCACGAAGGCCGGTCTGGGCCATGGCCTAAAAAAGACCGACGTTCGGTGTACCTGGCCTTCGAGCTTTCACCAGTTTGTCTTGTTCGACTGGTGGGTGCATAAGGGTGCTGTTTGTGGCCGAAGTAAGTTTTAGCTGATGTTGCTTTGATGAGCCCCAGGGTTTTTGCCTCCTCATTGAGTTCTTTCACTTGTTTGGATAGATTACCTCCAAATAGTAGAATTGGTGGTTTAGGGGTTCCAGGTTTGCACAGACCTGCAAATTTAGGGTCTAAAGCGGGTTGGATGGCACTCTTCCTAATACTGTTTATTTCGTATTGGGTGTTACAGAATAAAGCAAGTGCATCCTGTTGATCCTGTGACATGTCTTTTTCATCTATTATGCGGGTGAAAGCTGTAATTCCCGCTGTTAGGACCTTCAGTACTTTTTGGAGTTTCAAGTACCTGGCTCTAATTGCTGCTCCGACGTGTTTCCATATGCACTGGTTTACAATGGGAACATTCGGTGATGTACAGTTCCCTGGTGGTAAGTGTCTTGTCGTGGTGTCCATTAATGCCTGTCCTTGTAGCTGCTTAAATGACATATAGTCAATACTGGCAGCTAGTTTTGGTTCCAGGTTTTGGCTTGTTAGGTCTGGTTGTATGTATTGGGACACCATGTCCAGTAAATCTTCGTTTTCATGCACCCCTCGCACACTTGGTGTTTGTTCTGCAAACCCCTCTTCAGGGTCAGCCCAGAATTGACCCCCAGAATTGACCCTCTGACAAGGGAGAAGCACTGTGCAGCCCTACAAGAGGTACTGCTGTAGGACTTACAAATTGCCCACAGTGACTAGCCGCCATCTCCTGGAGCCTGTCACGTTAGAGCATTTGCTCCATCAGCCGCTCCAACCGGCTCCAATGCTCTCAGTCACTGGCCGCTCGCGGCTGCTCCCTAAGCCGCTCCAACCGGCTCCAATGCTCTCGGTCACTGGCCGCTCGTGGCTGCTGAAAGTCGGACTCATCGGAGTCAACGACTCTATCAGATTTTTGCTTTGCCTTACCGCCCGGCCGCGGTGTAGATCTGGCCAGTGCGGGGGCGAAGTCGGGCACAGCTGTTCCCATTACGGGCGATTTGTGTGCCGTTGGCCGCCGCTGGCTGCCCGCAACTCCGTGGTCCTCCCCCGCCAGCTTTGTCGCAACCTTCTTATTTTTCTTTGTCCTGTCCATTGGCTCCACCTGTAACACAGTAAGTGGAACAAAAAAGAACGCAGAGTATTTCTTACCTGCAGTTCCCGGCTTTTAAATTCTGCCGCTGAGGGGGAACGTCGTTCCACCTGTATGACTGTTTCGCAATGTGTGTAGCGATATGACATGCATGCGTCCTGGCGGGGTTCTTCACGTAGTCACTCACGTGACTCCGAAGTAAAATATGTCGTTTGGCTTTTAATACAATCTGACTGCTTTTACTGATGTCTTCATCTCTAATCTAGTTTTCAAATTGAATTAAGACCTATATTGCCCAAGTGGGACTTGAACTCTTGCAGTATTCTTCCAGTTTTCTGGGCTCAGTGCCTTAGAAACATAAAAACATGGAAAAATAGATGCAGGAGTAGGCCAGCACCCCCATTCAATATGATCATGGCTGATCATCTAAAATCAGTACCCGGTTCCTGCTTTTTCCCCATACCCTATGATTCCTTTAGGCCAAAGAGCTAAATCTATCTCTCTCCTAAAAACATCCAGTAAATTGGCCTCCACTGCCTTCTGTGCCAGAGAATTCTACAGATTCACAATTCTCTGGGTGAAGAAGTTTTTCCTCATTTCAATGATAAATGGCCTACCCCTTATTCTTAAACTGTGACCCCTGGTTTTGGACTACCCCAACATCAGGAAAATTTTTCCTGCAACTTGCCTGTATAAACCTTTAAGAATTTTATATGTTTCTATAAGATACCTTTTCATCCTTCTAAATTCCAGTGAATAAAAGCTCAGTCGACCCATTCTTTCAGGGATGAAAGGGATTTGAAGGGATTAAAAGAAAATCTTTTTCACCCAGAGAGCTGTGAATCTGTGGAATTCTCTGCCTGAAAGGCAGTGGAGGCCAATTCTCTGGATGCTTTCAAGAGAGAGTTAGATAGACCTCTTAAAGATAGCGAAGTCAAGGGATATGGGGACAAGGCAGGAACGGGGTATTAATTGTGGATGATCAGTCATGATCACGGTGAATGGCGGTGCTGGCTCGAAGGGCCGAATGGCCTACTCCTGCATCTATTCTCTATTGTCTATTGTCTATTGACCTCCTTGCTCCTAAACTCAAATCCTCTCGCAATGAAGGCCAACATGCCATTAGCTTTCTTCACTGCCGGTAGGCGGCGCGGCTCTGGCCAGCAGCGGCCTCTGCAGCCTGTCCGCGTTTTTATTATTTTTTGTCTGTGTTTTTATGTAGTTTTTGTTATTTTATGTTGGGGTGTGTGTGTGGGGGGGGCGGGGGTGGGGCGGGAGGGGGGGGGGGAAACTTTTTGAATCTCTACCTGCACTGGAGACCCGACCTTTTCTCGTCGGGTCTCAGGTGTCGTTGAGGCCGCAACGAGGAGCGGCCTCCAACGGGAAGAAGCCGGGGACTCAGGTGCCGACTCACCGTTGCCGTCGCGGAGCTGGCCGAGTCCGGAGCGGGTGGAGCGGGTGGAGGAGCGCTGCTGCTGCTGCTGCTGCTGCTGATGCTACCGGAGAGTCGGAGGCTCCAACGACAGGTCTGTGGACGGCGGCACCGGGAGCCCGCGGATCCCTGGAGAGAGACCGCTTTTCGGGGCTCCTGCAACGGCGAATTCTCCCGCCCGAGTTGCGGGGTTGAAGAGCTCCTGGAGCGGGGCCTAACATCACTGCCCCGCGCGGCTGGAATGGCCGCGGACTCTGCGAGCGCACACCGGGGGCTCCAACACCAAGACCCGGTGTGCGACCTCGCACCACCCGGCGTGGCTTCAATGGCCGCGGGACAATCGCCATCGCCAGCCGGGGGCTATGACTTTGACTCTGACATCGGGGGGGGGGGGGAGAGTGCAGTGGAGAGATAAGTTTATTTGGCCTTCCATCACAGCTATGTGATGGATGTTTATGTAAAATGTAATTATGTTGTGTCTGGGGTCTATTTGTGTGTAATGTATGGCTGCAGAAACGGCATTTCGTTTGGACCTCCAGGGGTCCAAATGACAATTAAATTGACTCTTGACTTGACTCTTGACTCTTGACTCTTGCCTACTGTACCTGCATGCTTACTTTCAGTGACTGATGTACAAGCACACCCAGGTCTCGTTGCACCTCCCCTTTTCCTGCACCTCACCTACCCAACCTATCCAAGTCGCCCTGCAGCCTCATAGCATTCTCATCGCAGCTCACACTGCCACCCAGCTTTGTGTCATCTGCAAACTTGGAGATGCCACATTTAATTCCCTCATCTAAATATTTAATATATATTGTAAATAATTGTGGTCCCAGCACACTAGTCACAGCCTGCCATTCTGAAAATGACCCGTTAATTCCTACTCTTTGCTTCCTGTCTACCAACCAGTTCTCTATCCATGACAATCCCCTCCCCCAATACCATGTGCTCATTGTGCACACTAATCTCTGGTGTAGGACCTTGTCAAATGCTTTTTGAAAGTCCAGATACACCACATCCACTGGCTCTCCCTTATCCATTCTACTTGTTACATCCTCAAAAAAGTTCAGAAGATTAGTCAAGCATGATTTCCCCTTCATAAATCCATGCAGACTTTGACCGATCCTGTCACTGCTTTCCAAATGCGCTGCCATAACATCTTTAACAATCGACTCAAGCATCTTCCCCACTACCGATGTAAGGCTATAATTCAGCATTTTCTCTCTCCCTACTTTCTTAAACAGTGGGGTTACATTGGCTACCCTCCTGTCCACAGGAACGAATCAAGAGTCGAGAGAACATTGGGAAAATGATCACCAATGCATCCACGATATCTAGGGCCACCTCCTTGAGTACTCTGGGATGCGGACTTTCAGGCCCTGGGGATTTATCTGCCTTCAGTCCCAACAGTTTACCTAATACCATTTCCTGACTAATGTGGATTCCCTTCAGTTCCTCCCTCCCGCTAGATCCTCAGTCCCCTAGTATTTCTGGGAGATTGTTTGCGTTTTCCTTAGTGAAGGCAGAACCAAAGTACTCGTTTAACTGTTCTGCCATTTCCTTGTCTCCCATTATAGATTTCCCTGTCTCTGATTGTAAGAGACCTACATTTGTCTTCAATAAATTATTATCATAAAATTATTGTTACAATATTAATTTATATATTTCATATCTGCTACCAAGTAGATCACTGCACGGAAGAAAGCAACATACAAAAGGCAAATGACTGCCATAGTTGGTATTTGGGTCCTCACATGGGTAGTACTATTGTACACAATAACAATGATGATTTTTGTCGATTAAACAAATTATTATTAAAGGACCCAGTGCATGGGCGGCACGGTGGCACAGCGTTGTTGCCTAAGAGCGCTTGCAGTAGCAGAGGCCTGGGTTCGATCCCGAACAGGGGGTTTTGTCTGTATAGGGTCAGTGCATTCTCCCCGTGACCTGCGTGGGTTTTCTCCAAGATCTTCGGTTTCTTCCCACATTCCAAAGACGTAAAGAGTTTGTAGGTTAATTGGCTTGGTATATGTGTAAATTATCCTTAGTGTGTGTTAATGCGTGGGGAGCGTTGGTCAGTGCGGACACGGTGGGCCGAAGGGCCTGTTTCGCTGTATCTCTAAACTAAACTAAGACCCTGAAGATTCATCAAGCAAATTTTATGGATAATACCAATTCCAGTCATTTATAGACAGAGGTATTATCCATCATTCTCCATCCTGGCTTGGCTAAGAGATGAGGGCCAGAGCTACCATTTCCCACATTGGAGACCCTTGGGCTATCTTTAATCACACTTTACTTGACTTTATCTTTCACTAAATATTATTCCCTTTATCCTGTATCTGTACACTGTGGATGGCTTGATTGTAATCATGTATAGTCCTTTTGCTGACTGGACAGCACGCAACAAAAAAGCTTTCCCCTGTGCCTCAGCACACGTGACAATAAACTAAACTGACCTAAAGATGTAACTGTACAAAGCCGAAAAAGGTCTTGATTCGCACAGAAAACCAAGGGTGATTGAAACAGGGTTCTTGGTGTGGATAATAGTTTGGGGATGAGGATAGGAAGTTCCCTCTCATCCTGTCAGGCTGATCTTGGGGCAGGTGGGCATTACACATTCGCCAGCAGCTGCACTGGGATTTGCCAGCGGGCAAAGGATTGGTGTAATTTCACAGGTTGTGTAACCCTGGGGCTGGGTGTGAACCAGATGGGGCCGTGTTTCACTTTCTGAGCCAAGGAATTTAATCAAACACCGTCCAGTTCCTCAGTTGTGTAATCATGTAATTTGTGTTTCATTAGTGAATAGTAATTAATCTAATCTCAGATGTAGCAAAATGGAAACACATGTAAAATATCAAAAACAATGAATGTTATTTAAATTAAGTAAAATAAAGCAGTGACCTTTGCAACTCTCATCAAATTGAACAGAATCTTTTCCAATTCTGATGTCTTTGATCTGAAACATTAACACAGTTTCTGTTCCCACACATGTGGTTTGATCTGCTGAGTGTTTCCAGCATTTGCTGACGATGTTATTTATATGAGTTGATGATCCCCATTTTCCCCCACCAAATAGTTGCATGGTTGGTCGGTGGGATAATTCTTATGGCTGCTGCAGAGATTCTACATGATTTCAGATTCAGATTCAGATTCAATTTTAATTTTCATTGTCAGTGTACAGTACAGAGACAACGAAATGCATTCAGCACTTAATAACATTTCAATTGTCTTTAGAGATTGAGCTGGCTAGTGCTGAGTTATTCTTTTGATCAGTTTAAAGCTTGTGGTAATATCAATTATTCCCAGATAGTTAGCCTGCTAGGGCTTGGTCAGACCAAAACAAGCCGCTAGAAAATGGAGGAGGGGTGGGGAGCAGGCAATCTCAAAGTCACTGTATTCGCCGAGGATATTTGTTCAAGCTGTAGCGGCACCATACGTGGCGAGTAAAGATGAGGCGTCAGGCCGGTTTAAAGAATCATTTATTCAGTGGTAGTTGGTGCGCTAACTATGATACAATGTTGTTGCAGCTGAGCGAGGTTGTTCCCTCTAGCTCAGCTGCCAGTTGTCTCCTAGGCCTCTTGGTGAGAGAGCTTTTGTATCAGGACACTCCCTCTAGCCCATGACGTCACGTGCCCGCCCTCGTATCTCCTGACGAGGGTTCGAGCATGAGTGGCCCTGTTTAGGCTGCCGCCACAAAGCGGTATTTAAATTCCACATGCTGGCACTTTTCAGGATGCTGCTGGAAGGAATAAACAACATTTTGCGACCAGCGAGACCAAGCGCAGGCTCGTCGATTGTTTCGCTGAACACCTCCGCCTAGACCTACATGATGTCCCGGTTGCTAAACACTTTAACTCCCCCTCCCATTCCCACATATAGAAACATAGAAAATTGGTGCTTTATGTCCTGGGTTTCCTCCACTGTCAGAGTGAGGCCCAATGCAAATTGGAGGAACAGCATCTCATATTTTGCTTGGGCAGCTTACAGCCCAGCGGTATGAATCAAAGATCTTAGAGCAGAGCTCTGCTCTAAGATCTTTGGCATGAATATTGACCTCTAACTTCAAGTAAACCTTGCTTTCCCTCTCTCTCTCTCCCATCCCTCGCCCATCCTAGTTCTCCGACCAATCTGACTGTCCTCCTGATTAAATTTTACATTGTATGTCTCATTGTCACCTTCCCTTAGCTAACAATGATCTATTCTACATTTCCCTTAAAATTCGTCCCCTTTGATCTCTCATTTTCACACCTCACCCTTCCATTTCCCTCTCCCCTCTCAGTCTGTAGAATGCTCTTTACCCGAAACGTGACCCATTCCTTCTCTCCAGACATGCTGCCTGTCCCGCTGAGTTACTCCAGCATTTTGTGTCTATCTTCGGTGTAAACCAGCATCCGCAGTTCCTTCCTACACATTCAGAAAGTAACAGTACATTGCTACAAAAGGAAGGTTTCTAATACTCTCTGCATACAGAGAAATGGTTTAATCACATTCTCTTTTTGATGTTTATAGCTAGACTGGGTGGGCAGACTTCCCCATTTACTGCACACACACGTTGCAGTAAAACATCAACAATATATTACCCGATTGTTCAGAAAAGCTAACCTGTTCAGCATCTGGTCCACCTGCCCCTGCATTATCTTCAACCCTCACTGAGTTGCATGTTCCTGTGCTCCCTTTAAACTCAATGAATTCACTGGAAAATTTAGTGCACTACTACGAAGCGTTTTTAAACAAAAGAAGTGCTGGTAGAAGTAGCAAGTTCTGGGCCATCTAACACTTTATATCCTCGAGGCAGTGCATAAGGCTGAGTAGATTTGATCGGTTGTTGGGTTTCACGGGGAGATAGAGCTGTGTATCGTCTGCATAGCAGGGGAAAGAAATGCCGTGCCTTCGAATGACTTGGCCGAGGGGGAGCATATACAGGGAGAAGAGAATGGGGCCTAGAATGGAGCCTTGTGGAACCCCGCAGCAGAGGCTAGATGGGGAAGAGAAAGAGTTGCCTATGTTTGCAGAGAAACCCCTACCTTTGAGGTAGGAAACGAACCAGCTCAGGGCAGTGCCATCAACACCAACCCCGTACCGGAGACGGTCAATTAGGATGGTGTGGTCTACTATATCAAACACTGCGCTGAGGTCGAGAAGGAGCAGGATTGCACCTTCGCTGGAGTCGATTGCGTGAAGCAGGTCGTTGTGTACCTTCAACAAGGCAGACTCTGTGCTGTGGTGGGCCCTGAAACCCCCTGATTGGAAACTTTCCAGGATGGTATTTTGGTGTAGGTAAGGCATTAGTTGATCTAGAATTACCTTTTCAAGGACTTTTGAAAGGAAAGGCAGTTTGGAAATAGGTTTGGAAATAGAATAGGGATGTTTTAGGTCAGGATGACTGGATTTTTGTAGCATTTATAATATAATAAATATAATCCATGTTCACCAGCGATGTTGTCTGACTACTTGCTTTACTAAAGCACTTTGCGTGTTTTTTTAGTAATTTCCTCAATGTTTGCCTGCTATGAACTATCGCTTCTATAAGTGCTTCTGTGAGATTCTACCCCAGGAGGTTTGGAATGGGAGGTTGGTGACATGTATTTGAGGGCACCTTGGACATTCTTCGAGACAACCTCAAGTGGCTCTGCTTCAAGGAGGCCTGGCTATAACTGCATCATTTCCAGCTGCACTGTAGCTTTCTGGGAGCGACGCTGATGTTGGTTTCCACATTCCTAGCATTGATTTGGAGGACTTTGCAGAGACAGTTATCTCTTACTCGTGTATTGAGTTTCTTGCTGTACTTAGTCACACAGGAGGGCAGGTAGGCCAAGGGCTTTGTACAAGGTTTTAGGTATTGATCTCTTAATGACGTTTTCTTCAGGTGGACAGAATACTTCTGCACAACCAGAAGCCTGGGATCTGGAAAGCTGTTGTCCTGAGCAAGAACAGGAGATTCAAATTGAATAGAGTTTATTGACCTGAGGTAGGAGAGGAGATTCATGTCAGATCAAGTTTATTGTCCTATGTGCAAGTATGGTGAGGTACAACTACCAATGAAAATCTTTCTTGCAGTGGTAACACAGGCAGATAGACTCCAATAACACAAAAAACATTATACATAGATTACACAAAAATAAACAAGACACCAGTGCAAATCAATAGAAAAACAAGTCAATGATATAGCAAGAGGTGATGCATAGTGTTCTGTTGTCAACGTAGGATTAGGGTAGTGTGGGTTGGATCAAGAGTACTTCACCTATCACCACACCAGCCTTTGCAAATCCATACATCATTCTCTGACATTTCTGCATCCTTCATCAGGATCCCACCATTAGGCACATCTTCCCATTCTCACCTCTTTCCACCTTCTGTGGAAACCACACACTCCGCATCTCCTTGGTCCGCTCGTCCCTCCCTACCGAATTCTCCAATTTCAAGTAATATCCCCCTACCTCCTTTCTTTCCCACCCCACCCCACCCTGGTGCGCACACATTTCTCTCCCTCCCCCAGCTATCCTGCTACTTTCACCTCCTCCCTTCACCCATCCCGGAGTGCCATATTTCCCTCTTTCACCTCCACCCTTTCCCCTTCTACCCCTACCCCTCCCTCCAGTTTTACAAAGATGGAGTCGATGTAAAGAATAGGAGAAGGAAACCAATGCAAAGGATTTCCTGAAAGCCGAGGATAGTTATATGGGAGAGAAGAGTGAATGAAAGGAGACATTAAAGAAACAGCGTAACACAAGTGTGAGAGAAGTTCAGTTGAGAGAAAGGGGAGGGAAAATAAGATATCCAGGTATAATAGAATTCTATAAGAGATGAGATCAAATAATTGAATTTCAGCAATGGAGCACACGTCTCTTCATGTTCATTGTTAAAGCCAAATTGATGGATGCATTTCTACTTGATTTTGGAAATAAAATTCGGAAAAGAAATCCAGTGTTTATCTGGGAGAGTATAGATAATGCATAGCTGGTAATTCAAGTGGTAATTCAAGCTGGCAATTATAGGCAGGACTAAAACACCAACTAATAGAGGCAAAGTTAACCAGTGGAAAAGGAGAAATGGGAGAGAAGGAGTTGAAGGTGGCAAAAGATATGCAAGGATGAAGTTGGATGGTTGGCGGCTCTCAAGGGAGCAGACTGTCCAGAAGACACATTGAAATATTAGTGTCATTCTCAGTATCCAACTGTACCAAGCTGCTCTCCTTTCAATGAAAATCTGTTTTAAAACGGCAGGTTTAAAAACATTTGAAACTACTTCAGTTGGGGGATGAAACTGAGTCATTCAAAGCGAGGACATTAATTGCTGTGAGGTGTTTTGATTTTAATCTTGTGTCGTCGTTAGTTTGCAATTGGACTTGCCTCAGAAGAACAATAGAAGAGTGTAGTTGGAAGTCAAGTGTGATTCAGAGCTGAGAACAACGGATTTAAATGAGAAAATGCTGGGACGTTCAACAGGTCAGGAAACATCTGGAAAGAGAAACAATGATGTTTCATATCATTAACTCTGTATTTACTTCCACAGATGCTGTCTAGAGTTTTCCAGTAGTTTTTATTTTTTTTAATTTCAGATTTCTAACAACTGCATTTTTTAATTTAAAATTTTAAGCACACCAGATGCCACATTGTTGAATATGGTTACTTTTGATGAGATAATGAAGTTTTGAACAGTGGGCATGAAGCAGAAAGCTTATGCCAATCAGAAGGCTCCAGATGGCCTTTCTTCCCCAGGTACTAATGTTAGTGGTTATTATTGTTTTGTCCAGCATAGTTACAGATGGTGAATTAGCTGGAGTTCACTGTTTCCTGGATTTGTATTCCGTCTGCAATCCTAGCCACAGTTCTCGTAGTGCACTGCAAGATAAAAATCCTCTGGAGATACTCATGTTCACAGACCTCCAAATTGTGAATAAAGATCTTACATGCAGAGACAGCAAAACAGATTCCAATATTGGCATATGGTTCATTTACATTTAAATAATTCTTTCAGTTAACCACATTTTTAGTAGTTATGCCCAAAGTATGATACAAGGCACAAAAGGCATAAATGTAGCAAAGAGTGTTATAATGGGTTGCAGCAATCACTTTTCAGAGAACTAAAGTTTCATTTGGCTGTCAAGTGGGCTGTGCTTGGTTCAAATTCTGTTTAAAACTTTCCATGTCTTTTGTGGAATGTTAAAACCAGGAAGCTACAATGGCGTGTTAGAAAGTAGATGTTTAATCTACTAATGGCTGATGGTTTTGTTCCATGTTCTCCTCCAAGCTTATGTGCCATCCCATCCTATAAGGGTCTCTACATGTTCACCAAGGTTTCCAGAAGAACAAATAATGACCTGGGAACTTCTTTTAATCTCAATGAATGGCAAGGATTCGGTTTCATGCGGTTCATCTGTGTGTGTGTGTGCTGTTTTGTTGCATCAAATGTCCAAGGGACCAATATTGGCCAGTACTAAAATGCTGTGAGGCACACTGGCAGAATTTAACTGGACACACATGCATTTAGTATGAATGCCAGCAGCCCACACAGGTGAATACTACTGGCCGCCGAGAAGATCAATGTGCCCAAACACTCAACGGACCATCTCAATGAAGCAATGAAATCTTATGGCTTTCCAAAGGTCCTTCATTCCAAAAGTCCTTCATTCAAAAGGTTGCACCCTGGGATATTAGATCTGTCATCTTGATGTTGATAACCTCTCTCAGGACAAAGAAGTGACGATCTGTGGATGGGCTTGAAAGTAATTTGATCAGTTCTGACATTTCATAACTGCTTTTGTAATATAAATTGCAACAAGCTGTCGCCAATATTTACAACCAGATGTTGGCCTGGCATTCTCTGTGAGGAAGGACATATCTACCAGCACAAAACCACCTATAGGTGTCAACGTTTCTCTAAATGGTAATCAATAAAATGGAGTGCCAGGGTGCTGCTTTTAGTGCAATCCTCAGTGAACTGTCGAATAAAGTTTATTCAAAGTTGGTAAAATCGTAACAAATGCCCAAGGAAGTTACACAATTTGTTCCAGGGAGTTTCTTGTGGACCTAGTTGCAATGACTGTTAAAATAGAGAATGTAAAAAGCACTGGAAAACAACAGCATCTTTTCTCTGAAGATAGACACTAAATGCTGGAGTAACTCAGTGGGCCACGCAGCATCTTTGAAGAATGCTCAGAGATGCTGCCTGACCCGCTGAGTTACTTCACCACTTTGTGTCTATCTTCAATGTAAACAGGCATCTGCAGTTCCTTCCTTCCATCTTTTCTCTGTTTATGAAGGGGTAAATTAAAGAACTAGTTTGTGTAACATTTTTTTAATAATTGTCAATCAACCCTCATTTTAACACAAATGATATGGGATGTTCTTCTTTTCCATACTCACCTACCAGATTCTCCAGAATTGCACTAGTGAACATCTTTCCTTACACTTGCACCTAAAGCCACCTTGATACTGAGTATCAGCAAGTGCACTCCCCCCCTTTAGTGAATATAAGTGTAACGAGCCCACATGTATTGAGACAGGAAAACTTGTCCTTGAATTCTAAACTGTAGAGTTCTGATTTAGGAGATCCAAACAAATTCAAGTTATGCTCTTCAACATGTAGCACCTAAACAGTCAACCCTGGACTACATACGGTCAAATGTGTTGTTGAAAATTACTCCCACAAGTTTTTCTGTAATGGCCGCCGAGAAGATCAATGTGCCCAAACACTCAACGGACCATCTCAATGAAGCAATGAAATCTTATGGCTTTCCAAAGGTCCTTCATTCCAAAAGTCCTTCATTCAAAAGGTTGCACCCTGGGATATTAGATCTGTCATCTTGATGTTGATAACCTCTCTCAGGACAAAGAAGTGACGATCTGTGGAAGGGCTTGAAAGTAATTTGATCAGTTCTGACATTTCATAACTGCTTTTGTAATATAAATTGCAACAAGCTGTCACCAATATTTACAACCAGATGTTGGCCTGGCATTCTCTGTGAGGAAGGACATATCTACCAGCACAAAACCACCTATAGGTGTCAACGTTTCTCTAAATGGTAATCAATAAAATGGAGTGCCAGGGTGCTGCTTTTAGTGCAATCCTCAGTGAACTGTCGAATAAAGTTTATTGAAAGTTGGTAAAATCTTAACAAATGCCCAAGGAAGTTACACAATTTGTTCCAGGGAGTTTCTTGTGGACCTAGTTGCAATGACTGTTAAAATAGAGAATGTAAAAAGCACTGGAAATCAACAGCATCTTTTCTTTGAAGATAGACACTAAATGCTGGAGTAATTCAGTGGGCCACGCAGCATCTTTGAAGAATGCTCAGAGATGCTGCCTGACCCGCTGAGTTACTTCACCACTTTGTGTCTATCTTCAATGTAAACAGGCATCTGCAGTTCCTTCCTTCCATCTTTTCTCTGTTTATGAAGGGGTAAATTAAAGAACTAGTTTGTGTAACATTTTTTTAATAATTGTCAATCAACCCTCATTTTAACACAAATGATATGGGATGTTCTTCTTTTCCATACCTCACCTACCAGATTCTCCAGAATTGCACTAGTGAACATCTTTCCTTACACTTGCACCTAAAGCCACCTTGATACTGAGTATCAGCAAGTGCACTCCCCCCCTTTAGTGAATATAAGTGTAACGAGCCCACATGTATTGAGACAGGAAAACTTGTCCTTGAATTCTAAACTGTAGAGTTCTGATTTAGGAGATCCAAACAAATTCAAGTTATGCTCTTCAACATGTAGCACCTAAACAGTCAACCCTGGACTACATACGGTCAAATGTGTTGTTGAAAATTACTCCCACAAGTTTTTCTGTAATATTAATTAAAGGTAAAGATAAACAAATTATTGCTGTAAATGCAACAGTGGAGCAGCGGTAGAGTTGCTGCCTTACAGCGCTAGAGATCCAGATTTGATCTTGACTATGGATGATGTCTGTACGGAGTTTGTACGTTCTCTCTGTGATCACATGGGTTTCCACCGGGTGCCACAGTTTCCTCCCACAATCCGAAGAACGAACAGGTTTGTAGGTTAATTGGCCTCTGTAAATTGCCCCCTGTGTGTAGGATAAGAAAGTGGGTTTACAGGGCTAGTGTATGGGTGATCGATGGTTGGCGCAGACTTGGTGAGCTGAAGGGCCTGTTTCCATGCTGCATCTTTAAACTAAACTAAATGGAAATTAATATAAATGTTGCCGAAAAGTGCTGGACGTTGTATCTAATGAATGGACTGAAATAAAATGCTAGTCAAAGTGCATTCCTACCATTGACTTTTATTGCATCAAGTGCATTCATGGCAGTCCAATCCCAGAATTTCTAAATAAATTAATGTAAGGAATATGGTGCCATCTTTAGAATGGGAAGAATTCAATATATGGAATGTGCAATAGCACAAGTTTCCTGTTAGAGCTTTGGAAAAAACACTTTAGTTGAAGCAAAAATAATGGAAAAGCTGGATATCCATAAAAGGGAAAGGAACAGATTGCAGGTCCGGTTAGATGGAAAGGGGTAGGAGAAGATGCATTGACCAGAAACAATAGTATGGACAAACTGTGTTTTTCCTTATTCCATTATAAATTAGATGTTACTCTCGGCAAAAGTGAATTGATCTCCCACGAATTCACATCAAAAATGTAAGAAATACACTTAAGGCTCTTTACCTTGGAACTTTGTTTTGTCTTTTAAAATAAATATTTAATGTAAGCGTATAATGCTATAACAGATCATTGCTCTTACTTGACTATGGATTATGTCTGTACGGAGGACATGGAGAAAATAATAAAGGTAGAGCAAATGAAAAAATATGCAGAAAGGTATAAATAAAAAGGGTTAATATTTCATTGTTCTACTGGTGTAGCTGTCTATTTGGGATATATTGTTGTGTAACCATGTTAGAGGAGCTTGTTAGAGCTTTTGAGCTTAGATTTTAAAACATTTTACACAGATGCCTGCTTTATTAATTCGCACCAGTTCCTTTGCTCTCACTATCCTTCAGGGCTCTGCTTTCAACAATATCTCATTCAGCCAGGAGAGCAGCCAAGAATGCCTCAGGGGTCTATCTATGTAATGGTGTTTAGGACACAAGCTATCCGCTGGGAAACTGACAACAATGAAACAGTTCATTACATTCATTGCAAGTTGATCATGAAAGTGGCCAAAAGCCTCTGGCCTAGGAATTAGTCCATTTGTTATAGTTACCTCATGGGTACATTAAGTTTTAATGTGGAGGAATTTGTAGTTTGTATGTGAGTGAAATGTTTACCTGATTTTTTTTACACTTTCGTCAAGTTCTCCCCATCTGGAGCAGGTGTGAGGATTAGTAAATGTTCTGTTAATTATTCAGCAGATCATTCTAACTGATCTTGTGCAAAATTCCTTTGCCTTAAAAGTTCCTAATTTTGTGCATCTGAGGCACACATCTAAAGCCGGACATGCACAATGGAACAGGCTGGATATGATTCTGTGGAGTAACCCAACCCCGCAAGGCTCCACTTGCCCCTCGTGAGGCACAAGTTTGAACGAAAGCTTTTTCAGTCAATAGCCATTTCTCCACAAACGTTATGCAAAACAGATGATCTTTCTATTTGCTTTATCCTTGTGTACTAATCATTTAAGAAATGCAACGGGCCTTTCAGAGATGATCCCATTGTTTTGTCATCAATGTCTACTAGTGGTTGCATGAAGATATAAAAACAAAATGACAGTGTGCACAGATGCTCAGTATTTGCATGAGCATAATGCTGTTATGATCATTGATGAGATGGGATGAAAGAGGTGGTTATAAGAAAGAGAATTGCTTGCTTTCTGTGAGATTTTGTTCTTTTTTTCTCTGCTACTTATTGTTCTCTGTTTTTTCTATTTTTTTCACTATTTATTCTCTGCATCATTTATTGAAATCACGTTGAATTTCATGTTCAGTTTCTTGTACTTGCTTCAGTGGTGTTGTGGCAGAATACATGTCAAAATGTGCATAACGGGTTATTTAGATTCTATAGTTCTGTCCCATTCATAACCAACCTCCCCATCTGAAGCTTTGCTTAACAATGCAAAACTGTCCATCCAACGAACATTCAGGGTTTTCTGCTATCTATGTGGCGGTTTGGTTTTGTGACTTGCATGGAGAGTTCATTGGTTTATGTTGCATTGTCGTAGAGTCATGTTCAAGTTCAAGTTCAAGTTCAAGTGAGTTTATTGTCATGTGTCCCTGTATAGGACAATGAAATTCTTGCTTTGCTTAAGCACACAGAACATAGTAGGCATTTACTACAAAACAGATAAGTGTGTCCATATACCATGATATAAATATATACACACATGAATAAATAAACTGATAAAGTGCAAGTAACAGAAAATGGTTATTAATAATCAGAGTTTTGTCCAAGCCAGGTTTAATAGCCTGATGGCTGTGGGGAAGGAGCTATTCCTGAACCTGGTTGTTGCAGTCTTCAGGCTCCTGTACCTTCTACCTGAAGGTAGCAGGGGGATGAGTGTGTGGCCAGGATGGTGTGGGTCTTTGATGATACTGCCAGCCTTTTTGAGGCAGCGACTGCGATAAATCTCCTCGATGGAAGGAAGGTCAGAGCCAATGATGGACTGGGCAGTGTTTACTACTTTTTGTAGTCTTTTCCTCTCCAGGGCGCTCAAATTGCCGAACCAAGCCACGATGCAACCGGTCAGCATGCTCTCGACTGTGCACCTGTAGAAGTTAGAGAGAGTCTTTCTTGACAAACCGACTCTCCGTAACCTTCTCAGGAAGTAGAGGCCTCATGTCCACAGAAACAGGTCTTTCGACATACCGTCTCCATGCTGATCATAAAGTACTCATTCACACAGCCTCATTTACCACTGATCGCTACTTGGCCTGATATGCCTTGGGAATTCAAATGCTCCTCTAGTGTGCAAGTGAAGTTTTTGATCTTAAGAAACATCCAAAGTTGCAATAAGCATGTTTGCTCTATCCATCAATTAAGCCACAACCTGCTCCTGGGATAGAAAGCAGCCCAAGCTGTAATTCTAAACAAAGTGTCTTTGTTCCTTTACCAAGTTGGTAACATCCCTTTGGGTCATTCTTATGGATTTAAGTTCTGTACTCAAGACTGATGATATTTATTATTCATATATAAGATGGGAATGCTAATTTGCATTAAACAGTGGATTAGGAAAGTGATTATTTTATATTGTAGGCAAAAGCTCAGGGAACAATTACCTTGCGTCTAATGAGCCATAATAACTACAGCTGTAGCTGATTAAATGAAATATTTATAATGCACCGGCTATGTTCTCTCCAAGTAAAATTAAATTAATAAAAATGTGAAAAATGCTTCAGAGAATTCAATATCTTGTTTTGTGTGGAGCGACCTTGTGCATTGAAATATGAGGGCAACCACTGCAGTCTAGAAAGACTAAGATAAAGTTATGGCTCTGCAGACACTTCACTGGGTCGATTCTGTTTCCACCAGGTGTGCCTGGTAGTGGGGTTGGTCTAGTGAGATAGAACAAAAATAGCTGAGTTCCTCTTCCACATTTCTGTAGAATGCATTCAGCTCTTTTCTTCATCACTGATAGAGTCATAGAGTCATAGAGTGTGGAGACAGGCCCTTCAGCCCAACTTGCCCACACCAGCCAGCATGTCCCACCGGCAACACTAGTCCCTCCTGCCTGCGCTTGGTCCATATCCCTCCAAACCTGTTTCTTAAAAGGTTGGGTGAGTCCCACTGATACCTGAAAACTAATGCTTCAATGGAGGCTGACAAATCAAACTTCAGGCAGAGGGAGGTAGACAAAAAATGCTGGAGGAACTCAGCGGGTGAGGCAGCATCTATGGAGAGAAGGAATTGGCGACGTTTCGGGTCGAGACCCTTCTTCAGATGTCCAGAGATATCCAGAGCACATCCAGAGAGCCATCCTCTCCATATTGTGGTGAAAGAAGAACTTTTCAGATATCTGGATTTTAATTTTTGAAGATTTTGGCATATTGATGTGAACTACCTTGTCCTAAAAGCTGTCTCTGAATGGCAGAGCAGTCTTGTCACTTACGTTATACCTCTACTATAAACATATAACTCTATTTGTTTTCACACAATATTGAAATGCATTGTGTCCATTGAAATTGTATAATCACCTATAATTCCCTTTATACCCAAGAGGTATAAAAACTCAATGTATTTTGAGTTTGGAAAGAGCTCTTCCCCTTTGTCTACATTGCTTTTTGTAGGAAGGAAAGGTCTCAACCTGAAACATCACCCATTCCTTCTCTCTAGATATGCTGCCTGTCCTGCTGAGTTACTCCAGCTTTTTGTGTCTATCTTTGGTCTCCATTGCTTTTTTACTTGTGCAAAATGTCAAAACTGCTGTGACATTGTCAACAAAATAGAGAGACTACAGAGGGATTCTTGTTGCTAAAATTCACAACTAAGTACCAATTCATAAAGGTCATCTCAAGGTAATAACTGATAGAGGTTTTGTTGATGAGAGGTTTTGATGTGGACAAGCTTTTTTTGAGAGTTTTGGTATCTTTCCCCAAGTTGACAACATTTCGCTCAGGGACAGAAGTATGAGGGATTATGAGGGGAAATTCTTTACTCAGGAGTGTAGCGGTGTAATAGCTTCCAGTGATGGTGAGGCTGATTCATGAACATTTAAAAATAAATTGGATATGGCTTAGGAGCAAGAGAAGACCCTTCAATCACTCAAGCCAATCACTCAAGCCTGCTGTGCCATTCAATGAAATTATGCAAAATCTGATTGTAACCTCAACCCTGCCTTCCTGTCTGCATCTGGTAACTTTTCTCCAACCCTACCAATTGATAAAGAATCACAACTAATGATACATTTTCATCATTTTGATCCCTTTGAAACTGGGAATATTCAACCCTGGAAAACATTTCGCCATCTACCCCTTGTTTGGGACATTGCTGCTCATTTTTGTGAAGCTTTATGGACTCAAATATATGACAGAACCCTTCTCATTCCAATCACTCAAGCTCCAAATGAAATGGAGATCTGATCAACCCTTTCTTCTGCATCTGGTAACTTTTCTCCCCCCTTCCTGATAGGAATCACAACTAATGTTTTCATCATATCCCTTCAACTGCTGGAAACACTTCACCATCTACCCCTACATGCTCGCTCAGTGACAGGGAGGCACAGTCACAAACAGAGGAAGCTTTCACTTCATGTTCAATTTTATTCAATCAGCATTTGACCTGAATTAAAATCTATATTTTAGGGAGTTAGATGTGGCCCTTGTGGCTAAAGGTGTCAGGGGAAATGGAGAGAAGGCAAGTACAGGATACTGAGTTGGATGATTAGCCATGATCATATTGAATGGCGGTGCAGGCTCGAAGGGCCGAATGGCCTACTCCTGCACCTATTTTCTATGTTTTTATGTATCGTCTATTGATTTGATGATTGTTTTGGAAATGTTATTCCAGGAAAGTTGCGACGGTGCGTGTTTCTTGAAATTAACACCTTGACTTGGAACTAGCTGGGTATTTGTCAAAATGGATTTTAATCTTGAAACTAATTCTATCCTGCGATGACCATATGAAAACATAAAAATGAATTACAAAGCAAGCAGGGTTAAACTGGTTTATGACGATTGCTACTTGCTTTCTTTGACATTGGAGTTGCTATTCATAATGGAATTAGCAAAAGGGGATTATGGTTTAGATTATCAATGTAAAACTGGTGACATTTTGGCCATAATGGCAAAGTCATTTCCTTCAGTGTTGGGTAAAGGGAATATGACAGTAAAAGGTTGTACTTTAAATGAATTTGCTTGAGAGTTAGGTTTCTCTGGGGAATATCACGACCTTCGTGAAAGTGTTGGTAAAATCATTTTCAATATAGACAAGTTGTCTAATGAAGCTGCATATTACAGCTAGCGGAAAGTCTTTACAGTATGGAAATGCCCTTAAAATATCAAGGAAGGAATTAAGGATTGTCTGCTGATTACTTTACCTGATGTTAAAGTATTGACAGGTATTGGACGGCACAGTGGCGCAGCAGTAGAGTAGCTGCCATACAGCACCTACAGCACCAGAGACCCGGGTTCGATCCCGACTACGCGTGCTGTCTGTACGGAGTTTGCACATTCTCCCCGTGACCGCATGGGTTTTTTCCGAGATCTTCGGTTTCTACCCACAATCCCAAGACGTACAGGTTTGTAGGTTAATTGGCTTGATATAAATATAAATTGTTCCCAGTGTGTGTAGGATAGTGTTACTGTGCGGGGATTGCTGGTCAGTGCGGACTCAATGGGCTGAATGGCCTGTTTCCATGCTGCATCTCGAAACTAAAACTAGACAGATAATTTCCATCCATTAAACACTATGCTTTTGGTTTACTTTTGTTTCTTTGTGTGTCTTGTGTGGGGGGTGGTGTGGGGGAACTAAAGGGGAAACCGTTTCGGTCGCCTCCTCCATGGTCGTCCAGGAGCAGGCGAGCCCTCGCCGGGGGTCAGTGGAGGGGAGCGCTCCGTTCGCTGGCCCACGGCAGCCAGAAGCCGCAGCAGCCTGAAGCTCCAGCTGGAGCGGCGTCCGCAGCCTGGGATCCCTCGTTGGGGACCCGGGAGGAGAAGAAGCGCGGCGTCCGCAGCCTGGGATCCCTCATTGGGGACCCGGGAGGAGAAGAAGCTCTGACCACCGTCCCACGGCCAACTTCTACTGCGGGCGCGGCGGGGACTTACCATCAGGAGCGGGGTCCCTCGCCGGGGACCCCTGGAGAGGAGCTCTGACCGCCGGCCCTGCGGTCTGCCGTGCTTCTGGCTGCGGTGCGGCGGGAACTTTAAATCTTTGACCGCCGGCCTGCGGCCTACACCAACCGCGGGGAAGCACCGATTCAGGACTTACCTGGACTTTATCTGGACTTTGCCTTGTCTGAACTTCTGGACGCCCGCAGCGGCGGCTGCGGAGGGCTGAGGTCCCGACCACAGGGGGAAATGGAGGAGGGCTGGCCAAATTTTGCGCCTTCCACCAGAGTGATGAATGCTGTGGTGGATGTTTATGTTAAATTTTTTAATTGTGTTTTCGTGTGTTCTTATTTCATTGTACCGCTGCTGGCAAATTCATTTCACTTGCACTTTATGTGCAAGTGACGAATAAAACTGATATTGATTGATATTGATACTTGGCCAAGCCATGATCACTGCCAATTGTCTTCCATTTCTGCAAATGTCTGAATCTTCCAACAGTTAAAAAGTGATCTACATGGGTATGTGTTCAACTTTCTTTAATTAGTAGAATGGTTAACCCAAGGGACTGTGGACATTGGCCATAATTTCCTATGCAGGATTGTTAAACTAAACTCAGCACCATGTTATTTCAAATGAGCCAAAATGAGAGTGAGCGAGGATTTATACAGAGGATGTGATTTTGCTGGAAAGGCCACCACATCCTGAAATCCCCCTGGGAAGGTGGCAGTGTGCCAATCCTGAAGTATTTTTCAGAGGTGGTATAACAGGCTTGAAAAGAATAATGTGTATTTATAAAGCAAATATATTTAATCTAGTAAAGCATCCTCAGGCCTTTTACAGAAGGATAATCAGGAAAGATTTATAAGAGCTGGAGTGTGCCTAAATACTCTGACATTAGTGCAGTAACTTTGAAGTGTAGTCGCTGCTGGTGTAGAAAATGTATGCAGGTCTAAGAAATCATTCCAAGTAGTAATCAATCAATTTCAAGGCACAAGGAACCGAAGATGCTGGAATCTTGAGCAAAATATAAATGCTAGAGGAACAAGGGGGGGGGGGGGGGGGGGGGGGGGGGGGGGGGGGGGGGGGGGGGGGGTTTGGGGAAAGAGAGTGAGAGTAGGCATAATATTACTTTAAATTGGAGAATGAATTGATTGGGTTGTATGATACCCAGGCGGAATATGATTTTTAAAGGTGCTTTTAGGATGTTACAAAGTCAACAACGCCAGCATCCCCTTCTAAGACTCCACTGCATCCTTTCCCAAGGTGTGACTTTCTCCTCTAAGACATTAGAGATGTCCTCTTTCTTCAGTAAACAGGATTTCCCCCTCCTGTTGTTGAAAATGGATTCCTCGCCCATGACTTAGGTATGTTACAATACTTACCTTCAGCGGCGCTGCAATTCTGCCACTGGCCGTGCTCGCGATTTTGGCGCGTTTGGGGGGGGGGGGGGGGGGGGGGGGGGGCGGGGTTAAAACGCGTTTTTTTTCCGACCTGGTCCTGAATTATATTTTGTTGGAGTGCAAGATGTTGCTGAAGAATCGTTCCGACGGCCGTTCTGTGTGTTTTTAAAAAAAAATTGCCCGACAAGTTAATCGCTGGAGTGATTTTAAAATCAGCTTCTGAAGCCGTCAATGCCGACAACGGGGCTGGATTATAGGGGACAAGTAAAAGAAAGTAGTTTATTTTTATGTATAAAAGTGTTTCTTAAGATGTATTTAATTCACATTTTAAGTTGCGAAACGGTGATTTAGTCCCCGAACGAACCGGCAGTGTATTTCCTGCCGATATGGGGACTAAATCACTGCAACCTCAACGTTCCAAATGGTCCCGTTCCAGAAAATCCTACTCGCAAGCTGATTTAAATGGCCATTAATTTACAGGTATTAAACATTAAATTCCTTCCATTTGGCATATAAACCCATGAGATTTAAAAATTATGTTATATTCTGAATTAATGTGTGAATGTTATTTGGACAATTAGGCTATTTAAAAATGTTAATCTATTCTTAAGAAATGGATAGATGTTTAGATCTAGTAATTGAATTTGGTAATTAGCTACAATTAGGTAACTAACTAACTATATGCTTTAATTTCAAGTCATCTAAGTAAGATTGTTTCATATTTGTTTCAGAATGCTTCAATCTAGAATAACTGAACATTTCTTTCAGTTCTCTTAAATGTTAAGAAAGTTATAGGTTTTTAAATGTTCTCGTTCACAGCTTTTGTGTTAAGTCAATGAAAAAGCAATAGGGAACAAGATGCCAATTTCTGTGTATGAAAATGGCCATAACTTGTTTAACACTGAAGATATGAAAGTGAATTAGGTGTCAAATTAAACTTATTTTTATGCTTTATCTGATGGGATAAATTAAAGACGATTTTTAAAATCTAAAAATTTTGTAACATTGCTACATGACTCCTCTGTCCTGCTGTTCTGCTCTCGTTCCCCCTCCCCCTAGATGGAACAAGACTAGAGTTCCCTTGGTCCTCATCTTTCACGCCAACAACTTTTGCAACCAACACATCATTCTCCAACATTACTGCCACCACCAATGTGATCACATCGCCAGTCACATCTTCCCATCCCCACCCCTTTCAGCTTTCCATTCAGAACACTCTCTCCACAACTTCTTGATTCAATCATTCCTTCCCATCCAATCCGCCCCCTCCCCAGGCAATTTCCCTGTAACCGTAGGAGATGTAACACCTGTCCCTATACCTCTCCTCTCACTTCCATTCAGAGATCGCAACAGGCAAGACAGAGATTCAAGCACATCTCTTTGAACCACATTGATTGCGCTTGGTGCTCCCAATGTGCCCTCTTTACATCGGCAAGACCAAGCATAGACTGGATGGACCTTTTCATCAAACATGTGCTCCGTTTGCCCAGCCCTGCTGGGCGGACAGAGTTATTAACCTTTTTAATTCCCCTTCCTATTCCCATTCTGACTTCTATGTCCTTGGCCTCATCCATTGCCAGAGTGAGGCCAAACACAAAGTAGAAGAACAGCACCTCATTATCCACTTGGGCAGCTTACATCCCATGATATGAACATTGAATGCACAATTTCTCCAACATGGATGCTTCCTGTTCCTGGTATGGTCTGTACCTTAAACATCTTTGGGGATATATTGGACATAATGTGAAACTGTTTCACTGTGATTTGTGATTGATGTGTGGTTATTAGACTTTATGCAGAAGCATATCCTCAAGCTCCTGTTTCTTGATCAGAATTGCGGTGTCTGCTCACTGCTAATCACTGCGTGTATTACCTTTGTTCATATTTTTGGGGTTTTATTTTTTGAAACAGGTCGTGCTATGTGAATGTGCAGGAAGGAACTGCGGATGCTGGTTTATACCAAAGATAGGCACCAATGCTGCCTGACCCGCTGAGTTATTCCAGCACTTTGTGTCTATCTTAGGTGCTATTTGAGGCTAGGTCTATAATATGTGTAAATTCCAGTGGATGTTATTTCCTGTTTTTAGGAAGACATTTGGAAAAAGTGCTGAAACTGAGGTGAAAGAGGCCATTATGGGCTGAGGTGGAAGGGAGGAGGGGGTACCTCTGTAGATCCAGAAAACCAACTAGATCCCTGCAAAAGTAGGAAGGGGATGTTGCTCTTGGTGAATGCTAGGAGGGAAACATCAAATATTCCAACAGTTTTAATGACCATTCAAGCATGATCAATGTCATCCTCTCTCCATTCCAATAGCAGTACCACTGGACTTGCACACTGTTCCATGCAAAACACTTATCATTCACAAAGTTTGTTTGCTCGTGTGTCAGACGACATGCAGCTTGCTGTTGGCTTCTGTCGTTGTCCAACGTTGACAGAATTGGTCGCCCTACGTGTCACGGAGTGCATCGTATCGTCGTTTCCGGGGATCGCCATGAGGAGGCTTCTGTCATGATCCCCATTCACAAAGTAATAATCTCCAATCGTCACTGACTCTTCCTCTCATTCATATGCGCCAACACATTGTCTCAAACTTATTAAGCTCCAAGACCTTCAGCTACAACAATGTAGACATCAGCCAAGTATATTGGGCTTGAGGTGCCATAGTGGGCAATATTCTGACCATAGTTTAGATCAACATCAGCTGTGAATACCACATTTGAAAAGATGGGATGAGATGCTAAAGCGTGCAATTAATGTAAATCAATAAATGATCATTGGTAGGCCATTCGTGTTCAGTTTGGAAAGGAGAGATGCCAGTAACAACCCACAAAGGAGGCTATTGGTATGATATCTCCATTGGTTGACATTAAAATGTCAATCTTACAGTATTAGCTAGACTAGATGAGTGGTCCATTGTGAAAGGATCCTTATTATTTTCACCAGAAGATTGGAAATGCTGGATAGTGGCACATGCTGCTGCTCAATTGATACAAACAACAATAGTCTTTTAGCTCATTTTCTATGAGAACAATTTTCATTGAGAGTGGTTCTGTTCAGAACTCAATCCAACTAGATTTGGACATAGAGCTATATATGGAGAGATATGCTGCAGAACTGATCTTTAAAGTGTTGTGCTGCAAAACACAGAGAATTATTGCTTTTTTGGTAGCTTGCTGCAGAAAGTTGACCTTTGATGGGCCTCTGCAGTCCAATTAATTTTATGCTCAATGTTATACAGATGGAATTTCCCCTTCATGCATAATATGTTTGGAATTTATTTCTATCATTATAATCAACTAAAGCAGTGATTTTTAACATTCATAGTGGCATTAAGAAGGACAATCCTTGATTTTTGAATCAAGGTGCGATGGAGGTGCAGATAATTATTTCCAAGTAAAGGATGGTGTGCTATGACAACCAGGTTTCTCAGTTGGTGGTATTCCCCCACAATATTCCCCTTGTCTTCTGAATGGTAGAAGTCATGAGTTTTCCACTTAACATTAAAACAACCTTTGCAATATGCTGCTGTTCATCCAGTCATTACTTTACATGACAACTTGGTCTCTTGGCGATGGAAGGTGGAAATATTTAGATGATGGTACAGATCCGATTCTGGATGAAGTTCAACTTCTTCAATAATGATGAATGTAAACGTTCCTCCTCAACTGAACAGCTCATCGTTCCACTTTCCACAACTCTGATCAAGTGCAATGCCAAAAGTTCTGGATATCATTAAACACTGTTGGAACATGGAGCTGTGGGAGAGGATTCTCTTCCAATGAATCACCTTTGGCTGGTTGGACATGGTTTCATTTAGCCGGGTTGACTTTAAATTAATAGCGCATGAAGATTGACAATATCGGCTGCATACTTATTTACTGAGTAACACTGATAGTGGTAAAAAAGTGCACTTGCGATCTAAATTGAAGCGCTTTGGCAAAATTGAATGCTACATAATCCAAATCAGCCACATTTAAAACATATTTTATACACAGAGGGAGACCATTCACACCACTGGGCGATGCTGGTTCCTCGAGGAGCAATCCAATTCTCGGTGCTCACCTCAACTCTGCTCTCAGGGAGTACATTCCAGGTAGTTACCACTCTGGTGATGATTATCCCTCTATTGCCCGCTCTGAATCTCTTCCCACTTACATTAAACCCATGTCCTTTTGTTTTATCTGCCTCTGATATTCCTGCAGTCTCCCCTATCTATTTGCCTCTCCATTTTATATACCTCAATCATGTTCTCTCTTAACCTCCTCTCCAGGGGGAACAGATCTAATCTCCCCAGTCTCTCCTCATTATTGAATTGCTCAATCCCAGGCAATGTCCTGCTGAGTCCCTTCTGCACCTTCTCCAGTCCAGTACTATCACATCCTTCCTATACCTTGGAGACCAGAACTGCTCACAGTACTCCAGCCAATATTTTGCTTGTGAGATGAAACCAATGCACAAAGATAAAACACAGTCACACGGAAAACATGCAAACTCCACACAGACAATCGGTGGTTGGGCTTTTCCTTATTAGGAATCCCAGAATTTAGACAGATGGTTACAAATCATCTGAACATGTGGAATCAGTAACCTTTTTGTCCACAAATAACATGGGACTTGCAGTTAATGGCAGCTAGTGTTGGGGGAATATCACAGGGCAGCATAGTGTCACATCCAATATAGTTATTGCCTTAGAACCCCAGAAATATAGTTTAGTTTAGTTTATTGTCACGTGTACCGAGGTACAGTGAAAACATGGGTTCATTCCTGATTTTGGGTGCTGTCAGCTTGTTCTCCCTGTGACTGGGTTTCATAAGGTCAGAAGAAATGGGGCCATTCGCCCATCAAGTCTACTCTGCCATTCAATCGTGGTTAATCTATCTCTCCCCCCTAACCCCATTCTCCTGCCTTTTCCCCATAACCTCTGACACCTGTACCCCAAGGTTTCCCCAAGGTACTCTGGTTTCCTTCCACATCCCAAAGACATTCAGGCTGGTAAGTTAATTAGTCAAAGCAAATTTCCCCTCATGTGTCGAGCTTTGGATGAACATGTAGAACAAAGTGGGCTGGGCACCTGCTTTGAAATAATGAATTCTAGAGACTCCAAAGGAATGTATGTATGTTGCAGAGCAAATTACCTTAGATCCACCGATGCTTTTGGTCATATGTGCAAATGCATAACCATATAACCATATAACAATTACAGCACGGAAACAGGCCATCTCGACCCTTCTAGTCCGTGTCGAACACATAATCTCCCCTAGTCCCATATACCTGCGCTCAGACCATAACCCTCCATTCCCTTCCCATCCATATAACTATCCAATTTATTTTTAAATGATAAAAACGAACCTGCCTCCACCACCTTCACTGGAAGCTCATTCCACACAGCCACCACTCTCTGAGTAAAGAAGTTCCCCCTCATGTTACTCCTAAACTTCAGTCCCTTAATTGTCATGTCATGTCCCCTTGTTTGAATCTTCCCTACTCTCAGTGGGAAAAGCTTTTCCACGTCAACTCTGTATTAATAGTGAAATTATTTTCTTACATACAGTCATAAGTATTGCCATACCCAAGCACATCCCCAATTAACAAAGTGTACAGAAATAGTCTACTGAACACCCAGAGCAAAGTTGGATGTTTGTAGGGTGATGCAGAAACATGATTTTCATGATGGGATTGCGATTGGGTCAACTGATGGTCTCGTGATGCCAGTTTGCCAATTTTCATTCAGAAACTAAACAGCAGCGCAGAAAATCCCATTTGTGGTGGGGTCCAAAACCAGTGCTTTGAGCTTTCCAATATTTGTCCAGAGGCTCATTCTGCCTCCTCTAGTGCTGCTGTTAACTTAGAGGCAGTCGAGGAATGAACTGCTTCTTATGTTTAATCATGAATACTGTTAGAGAATGTGAGGAAATGTTTGACAGAATTGTTGTTCTGTTGTTTTTACACCACTGTCCTTTTAATTTTACGGATAAATCAGTTGTCTATAAAAGCTAAATGGATTTTACTCTGGTAACATGCTGAAATATGAATGTCATCACAAAATAAAAGCTTAAGCTCTCTCTGTTCACAATGTTGTGACTAAGTATTCTCATTAATATTGGTTAACGTGTTTGCTTATTCAAAACACACTTTATCTCAATGCAAATTAGTAGCATGAGAAGAACACTTGGCACCTCAAGCCTTCTTCACCATCGAATAAATTTAATGACTGATCTAGTTGTAACTTGAACTCTACTTTTCCATTTACCTGGAGTCATTTTTCACACCATTATCAAGAATGTATTTACCTTTGCCTCAAAAGTATTCAAAGAGAGAGCCAAACATTTGAGCCTCATGGAAATATTTTCTTAATTTCTGTTTTAAACAGGAATCCCTTGTGCTAGGTTTTTTTCAAAAGAGAAAACATCTTCTTCACATCAATGTTGTCAAGGGCTCTCAGAGTAATTTCTGTTTCAACCAAGTTACTTTTTGCCTTGTAATGTAAAGTAACCTGTCTCACCTTTCATTATAAGGCAACATACCCAATGCAGGTGTCCTTGCAGTAAATGTTTTCTGAAATGCTTCCACACAATACATGTTCCCTTAAATACTGATACTGTACGATCAATAACCAATAAGATCAATGCAGTATTCCTGGTCTGGTCTCACCTATGCCCTGTATAACTGAAGTGTAACCTCCCTACTTTTGTATTAAATTATCCCGACAATAAACAAAAACATTTTGTTAGCTTCCTGAATTACTTGTTGTGTCTACATTCTGATCTGTTCATTTATAACGTGACCCAATCCCTCAGCAACGTTTTCCAGCTGTATTCATTTATAACAAATTGATAGTGTTATTAATATGCATGCAAGCATTCATGTATTGTTGCATCCATTTAATGCAATAAAATTTTGGTGTCATTTTCACAATCCCTCATTCCTCAGCTAATTTACTTTGGTTAAGAGAAACAGTAAGGAAACAGGCCCCATGGCCTACCAGGTCCATCCTGATCATTGATCATCTGTTCACACTCGTTTTATGGTACAGGTGCACAACCTTTTATCCGAAGATCCAAATAACGAAAAGCTCCGAATAGCAGACATTTTTTCAGTCCTTGAAGAAAGGTCCTTGAAGACGTTCACCGAGGGCGGCCCGCAGAGGTGACAGCGGAACCTCCGGTCGGTCCTTGAAGAAAGGGAAACTAAATCCCCATTCATAAAAGAGGTGAGGGTATATTGCGCGGGAGGGTTAATAATTGACAATCTGCTGCTGCCTGCCCGCTGAGTTAAAAAGTTCCCACGGTAGACTCACGATATACAGTGTATCGTGAGTCTTGCGTGGGAACGTTTTAACGGGCAGGCAGCAGCAGATTGTCGTTCCCTTCAGTTTCACCCCACCTACACCCCTCTGCTTCCCGGCCATGTGTGTGACCCCTTCCCTCCCCTCTCCAGTTCCCCACCCATTGCACCGGCGCGGGGGCTTTGCACTGTCTTCACGTCGGCGATGCCAGCCAGCAGGTCAGTGCCAGTCACCGGAGATGTCAGGACCAACGGGACACCGACCCCCAGGCCCACTGCAAGCACGGAGATCCCAGAGACCCACAGCCAGCAGCAGCCCAGCCCCGTTCCATCTCCAGAGGAACACGCTTCCCGTAGGGACAGAAGCTGATGGTGTGCAAAGTACATCTTGTTCTTGGGGTTGCAGATGAGGGGGCACAGCTCAGGCTGTGATGTCTCCGGCCACCCCCCTGTACAGGAGCTGAGACTGGGAACTGTACTGCCCTTGCAGGTGAGCAGGAGAGTGGGGTTGTTTGCGGTTGCAGAGGGAGGGGGCAAGGGCGGTACAGTTCACAGTCTCAGCTCCTGTCCAGGGGGGTGGCCGGAGACGTCAGGACCAACGGGACACCGACTGCAAGCACGGAGATCCCGGAGACTCACAGCCAGCAGCAACTCTAGCCCAGCCCCGTTCCAACTCCAGAGGAACCCGGGTTGCGGATGAGGGGGTGCAGCTCGGGCTGTGGGCGAACTGCCACTTGTCGCTGTAGCGGCGCATCGGGGAGTGGGTTCCTGTTGGTCCTGACGTCTCCGGCCACCCCCCTGGACAGGAGCTGAGACTGGAGATGTCAGGACCCCCCCTCTGCAAGCAAACAACCTCCCCTCATGGGCCGCTACGGCGACAAGTGGCAGTTCGCCCGAAGACGCCCGACCACCAGACGCCGCTCCCCAATGTGCCACTACGGCGACAAGTGGCAGTTTGCCCACAGCCCAAGCTGCGCCCCCTCTTCGGGACACCGTCCCCCAGGCCCACTGCAAGCACGGAGATCCCAGATCAGCAACTCCAGCCCAGCCCCGCTCCAACTCCAGAGGAACACGCTCCCCATAGGGGCAGAAACTGATGGTGTGCAAGGTACGTCTTGTTCTTGGGGTGGCGCAGCTCGGGCTGTGGGCGAACTGCCACTTGTCGCCGTAGCGGCCCATCGGGGAGCGGATTCCTCTGGAGTTGGAGGGACAGGGAGACACAGCGGCTTTTGAGAATGGTGGGCAATCACTTCCAAAGTTCTGCCCACACAGTCAGTACACCTCTCCTATACTTGTCTCCCACACTAAGTTTATCTCGCAGAGAATGATCCCTGCCTAACCCTCCTTATTCTCTCCTATTCTGCAAGAAAAAAGTACATTGAAGACTCAAACTCGCGATCGAGTAACTGCCGGGATCGAGGCGCAAACTCGCGATCTTGCGAATATGAGCCGAGCACTCTACCACTGAGCCAGCCGTTAAAATCTACGCTAAAAATCTTCCAATCCGAAAGTCGAAAAAATTCAGAATTACGAAAAGTGTCTGGTCCCAAGGCTTTCGGATAAAAGGTTGTGCACCTGTATCCCACATTCTGACACATTAGGGGCAATTTACAGTGGCCAATTAACCTACAAATCATTGCGTCTTTGTGGCGTGGGAGAAAACCGGATCATCTGGAGGAATCCCATGCGGTCACAGGGAGAACTCCACACAACCAGCACCTGAAGTCAGGATCAAACCTGGGTCTCTTGAGCTGTGAGTCAGCAGTTCCACCAGCTGCGCCACTGTAGTTGGAGCTTAAAGTGGAAGGAATAACTATAAACATTAACGATATCTTGCTGATCTTTGCTTGTGACCAAGAAACAAACATAAAAGGAAACTGGTTGCTTTAAATCTACTAAGAGTTAACTTTGCGAGTTGAATGCAGTACCAAGCAGGAATGTATTGAAAAATTCATTGAACAGTGAGAGTGAAATATAACTTGTCAATGTCATCTGAAACTGTGATGTGAAATATTCGGGAACTGAGCATTTCATCCTGTGTTCTGTGCAATAAATCGAGAGTTGCTAGATGGTCATAGTCCATTCTATGATGTAGATGTAATATCTTTGGCTGACACGGATGGGCTGAGGGCCATCACAGCAAAATTGTGAATTTGGACTGAATGTCTACTGAAAACTATTTGACCTGAAGTTTGGAGCAATGGATTTCATTTCACTGAATATTTCTGAAGAATTCTACTATCTAAATGAACAAATTAATTAACATTGTGTAAGCATACTTGAAGATGAATCTCGACCCATTGATGCAGTGCTAACTTTTTGAAAGCTATTCAATTAATCTCACATTCTTGTTATTTCTCCATAGCTTTACAAATGTTGAAATATTTAATTTAAATACTTGAGGTAAAGTTATTCTATGTTGGTAGTTACATTAAGGTGCCTGACTTCTTGATGAGAGACATCCATTTTTGTGGGTGCCAGTGGCTGTGCCTTTCTTGCCCTATTTTAGGGTGGCATGGTAGCATTGCAGCATTACAGCGTCAGACACCTGGTTTGATCCTGACCACAGGTGCTGTCTGTACGGAGTTTGCATGTTTTCCCTGTGACCGTCTGGGTTTTCCCCGGGTGCTCCAGTTACCTCCAAAACTCCAAAGTCGTACAGGTTTGTAGGTTAATTGGATTTGATTAAAAAATTGTAAATTGCCCCTAGTGTATAGGATAGTGTTTGTGTGGTGAATGCTGGTCGGTACTGACTCGATGGGCTGAAGGGCCTGTTTCCGCACTGTATCTCTGAAGTCTAAAGTTCAAAGTAAAGTCTAATCAGTACCTCTTCCCAGTTCTGTTCTTGCTGTTGGCCTTGTGACAGGTGGAGGGAGATCCGGGAGAGTGAGTCCAAAACAGGCCATCATTCAGCTCCTGGTTTTGAGATTACAAACTAGGAATCTTCACCGTCCACACTTGGGAGAGTGCTGATAAAACATCTTCATTTTTTTAAATCTACACTTTTTAAACAAAATGCAATGCATTAAAGTGGGATATTTTGTTAAAAACAAGAAAAGCATTTGAGGAAGTAAAAGGTTATACATTATAAAACCAGGAATTATTATTTGGCGGATAAGGGAAGATCAGTGGAAGGGTTCAAGTTTCAGATGCATGATCTTTCACCAGAACTGGAAATAATTTGTTAGGAATTTATGTGCAAATGGAAAAGTATTTGGAGTGGCGTGAGTCACAGAAAGAAGAAAAGGGAAGGTTTGTGATGGTTGGGGCAGGGGTGGGTGAAAGGTGGGTATCATGAAAAGACAGCTGGGGTGTTTGAAAGGGAGCAATGTTTGGCTCTCCAGATTGTGACTGTGCTACATTTCCCATGATCTATCTCCAATGGGTGGAACCCATCGGCTGAGGATATGGTATTGACCTTGAATGCCAGGAATGCTAGAGCAGAAAATTGACAATTCTGGGCCGAGGAAGAGCTTTGAACTGAACATCGTGAATAGTCATAAATAAAGGAAAAGGAAATGCATGGAACTATAGGTCAATTGACATCTGGTAGGGAACGACAGATTGAGATTCCAAGCATGACCTCAATCAGACCTTCCTTTTATTATCCACTGTATATTTATGAAACCATGGAATAAGTTAAATGTGGCAAGGTTGGCTTGACTCCCAACTGCAAGAAAGTTCTGTCAAACAGCTTGCTTGGAATTGAATACCTTTATTGCAATTTGATAAACAAGTCTCAATGTAATGGACCTCTGGGACTTTAACCAAAAGTTCTTGCAATATTGAAGATGTCGTCCAATCACTTGGACTGCCTGGTAGCAATTAACCTCCATTACGCCTTATGTCTATGCTGCAGATGTGGATGATGTAATCTGCTCATTTTTAAACAGGCAAAGCAGTGAGATAATAGTGGCAGTATTGTGATTGATGGGGAAAAGAGAGATTAGCCCAGCACAAAGTATAGGATCGAGGAACAAAATGGAAAATTAGGAGAAAGATACAGATAGACAGCACTTGGAATCAATATCTTCTGTGAATGTTTTCTCATTTATCACACTCATTGCCCATTCAAAGGTAACAAATCTTGTTGAGCTAAAGGGTCAATGATCTTTATTAGGGATACTGAGCAGTGTGTTGTTGGAACTGTTCAAATGTCACATCCACATGATCAACCTGAGTATCACTGCCACACAAGGTTCTGTGGCGCAGACACCAAATGCCTTGATAAAGCTAGGATTAATTTGGCTTTAATTTGTGGTTTGAGAATCGGTTAATTGAGATAAAATTTAAATTCACATAATATTTTAAAAGATCTGCGAATCAATTATAATTTTATAAATCTCCCTCAAATTACCTCTGAAATTTATAATGTGGCAAGCTGGTGAAGATTGAATTGGGAGTGCAAATACAGTATTTGTGTTTTTTCACATCACACTTCCATTACAGATTTATAAATAGTCAATGCATTTGGACATCTGTTGGTAGGAACTGTTGTTCCTTAAGTACACTTTAAGATTCAAATTACATTATGGTTATTTTCAGACTGCATGGCAAGAGCTATCAAGAAATGCAATGCTTGTTATCCACATTGGTGAATGGGTACCATGAGTACTATATTATTGTGGATGTATTTATACCCACAACAATATAGGCAGCTATTCATTTTTGTAATGACATAACATTTGCTTAAATTGTCAGTTTTCTTAATACTTTTAACAAATAATTTGCTTTTAAAATTAAGCTCACTAGTTGATTATTAGGCTTCTTGTACTATATCTTACGTGAATGAAGCTTTAGGTCATAACCATTTTGATGACTTGAAGCTAATCCTTCTTGTCGGTGATGAGTTGATGCCTTGCGTTGGTGATGTGATCTCTGCCAATTCTGTTATAGAAGTTTCATTTCTGCTGCTGGTGTTGATGCTAATACATTGATTTATCAGTTCTGCTGAAGGCTGCAGATAGATTTTGCTTCATCTCATCTGCTGTCCTGTCACAGCCTTGATGATGCACAACCTTGAGGATTCAACATTATCAATACCTTTAGCTGGGTTCATCTACATGCACAACCTTGCCCTTACAATGACCTGGGATAGGTTAACATATTTACATATCATCTCCCAATAATTAATTTTATCTTAATTCTGCTGTTTGTGGTCCTATGAGAACACAGTAATAGGAATAGGCCGATGGGTCCATCAAGTCTGTTCCACCATTTAATAAAATTAGAGGCAGCACAGTGGCGCAGCTGTAGAGTCGCTGCCTTACAGTGCCAGAGACCCGGGTTCGATCCTGACTATGGGCGCTATCTGTACAGAGTTTGTGCGTTCTCCCTGTGATCACGTGGGTTTTCTCCGGGTGCTCTGGTTTCCTCCCACACTCCAAAGATGTACACGTTTGTAGGTTAATTGGCTTTGGTAAGTTGTAAAATTGTGTTTGGGTGATCACTGGTTGACGTGGACTCGGTAGGTCAAATGGTCTGTTTCTCTAAAGTCTACAGTCTAAAATCATGCTTGATCTGATCATGGTCTCAACATCACTTTCCTGCTCTATCCCCATACTTTACACTCCCTTGTAGATTAAATGTCTGCCAGTCTCGCGATTTATTCAATGATTCAATCTCCACAGAATTTCAAGGTTCACAATCCTTTGACAGAAGAAACACCTCCTCATCTCCACCTACAATGGGCGACCCCTTATTCTGAAACTATTTTCCCTTGTTCTAGCTAATCCCGCATCCTTTCAGCGCCCAACATGTCACTCTCCCTCAGAATGTTATATTACTTCAATAAGATCAGCTGTCATTCTTCGAAAGTCTAATGTGTTTCTGTTGAAGTGCTCAGCCTCATTTGGCAATCCCATCATGCCAGGAATTAACCTAAAAACCTTCTCTGCACTGTTTCCACTGCACATAAGTATTGAGATTAAAATTTGACACAATGCTCCAGTTGTTGTCTCACCATTGTCTTGCAATGTTGCATCAGATCTCCCTTCCTCGTATATTCCTTAAACTTTGCCATAAATTCCAACATATCAAATTGCTTAATATTCCATGCAGGGTATATTTTTCCTTGGAACCTGTGTGGTCATCCACAGATTCCTTCTCTTTTGCTTTTCACTCTTTAGTTTCTGTTGGCTAACTGTATCAACCCTGCCCCCTTTCCTAGGTCTGATCTGGAGATTGGCTGTTTGAATTGTTATCATCTTAATTTCTCAATGGTTGCTTAGTGTGTTAGTTGTTTATACAGCCTGCACTATAGGGAGTTCCTCTTTCCTGATCAACACTTTCTGCATGTTTAAGAATATTAAGTTCCTGATTTGATCTATTCCTTGGAATTTGCATGCACTTGGTATTTTGGGGCCTTGTAAGAAAATTACCTGCAGGATCACCAACAGATTCAAACACCAGGCTATGGAGCTTTCATTTAACTATCCAGTGATTCAATTTCAGCTGAAAGTCAAATATCTTGTCAGTATTTTTATTTTCGGACTTGCATTTCTTTGTAATTAAAAATATTCTCTCTTTGCTCCCACATCCACAGTAGGCTCTAGCAGAGTCTCTCCATCACTTTTGCCTTTCATAAAATTCAGAAGGGTCTCGACCCAAAACATCACCCATTCTATCCAGAGATGCTGCCTGCCCCGCTGAGTTCCTCCAGCATTTTGTGTCTATCTTCGGTTTAAACCAGCATCTGCAGTTCCTTCCTACATAAAATATTGGAATATCAGTTTACACTTAAATGCTCTGATAGTCAGATGCTCATATAGTCAGCATAGTCAGCATTGTCAGATGCTCATGGACTGATAATATGTTGTTATTGCAGCAAACCTTCACACACTTGGTGAATGTGATCATCACAAGTTTTTGATTTTTTTGTTGAGAATCAAATCCAGCATTTCACTCTTGACTCCACTGCCGTGTTAAGGCTTGTAATTCTCCAAGCTCCATCTCTTAGTTACACTTTTCAGATACAAATCTGTGGCTTACATTGTATTTACTTTCAGATATCAGGTCATGTGCTGCCAAGAGATACAATGCATGTTTTCCCCATCTTACACAGTACAATGCACAAGTGTGTAAACTGTTACATAAACTGTAAATAGTGTATGTGTGTGCATATCAAGATCTCTATTTAGCAATGTTACAACATTTTGAGATTTAAAAAATCAAGTCTGCAATTTATCCCATCAGATAAAGCATAACAATAAGTTTAATTTGACACCTAATTCACTTTCATATCTCAAGTAATAAAAAAGTTATGGCCATTTTTCATACTCGGAAATTAGCATCTTGTTCCCTATTGATTTTCTATGGACATAACAAAAAAGCTGTGATCGAGGACAGTCAAAATCACATAACCTTCTTAAAAATTAAGAGAACTGAATGAAATTTTCAGTTATCATAGATTGAACCATTCTGAAACAAATATAAAATAATCTAACTTGGATGACCTGAAATTAAAGCATATAATTAGTTAGTTACCCAATTGTAGCTAATTTCAAACTTCAATTTACTAGATCTAAACATCTATCCATTTCTTAATAAATGAGTAACATTTTTAAATAGCCCAAGTGTCCAAATAATATTCACAAATAATTCACAATAAAACATGATTTTTAAATCTCATTTACATCAATTTATAGGCCAAATGGAAGGAATTTTAGTGTTCAATTGCTGTAAATTAAAGTCAATTTAAATCGGCTTTCTAGTGGGTTCCTGTGAACGCGCTGGTTTAGAACGTTCACATTGCGCTGGATTTGTGCCCTCAAATGCCCAGAAAAATACTGCAGGATATAAAGAGCCCAAAATGAACTACTCGCTATAGAAAATGTTATGTACAGGGTTATATACATGCCCCATTTAATGTAAAAATAAGGTACATACCTTTAATTATTTGCTTTATAAAACCCTGGGGCTACGAGAGGTTGCGGAGTGAGAGAGTGATTTTTAAATTACTCTAACTATTTTACAAGGCCATAAAAACTAATAATACCTTTTGCGACGGGGTCTTTCAGCGATTTTCCGTTAATGATTTACTAGGCTGAACATTTTCGATTGCAACAGCCTGGTAAAAATCGCGTTTTAAACCCGCCCCCTCTAAACAGCGCCAAAATCACACACAAGGGGTGGGGCAGATGCTCAGACACGATTCAGGTAGGTTTTGTAACATACCTACTCTATTCATTTTCACAATAACAAGATATAAACTGGAAAGTCCTTACTCACTGGGTTCTGGAGGTGGCTGCGCATCACCACTGGAGGTGATGCTCACAATTTCTGCTTTTGTTAATCCTGGCTAAATTGGAGAGGCTAGGACTTCAAATGGGGTAAAAGCTTCAGGGCTGCTGGGAGATTTGATCTGGGACAAGCTGCGAAGAGGTGCCAGTGTGTCTAGAGCTTAGATACAATTTGCAAGCAAATAATGAGAACATCTGCAAGCCCTGTCAATTAGGTGCAAAATGCATAGAATGGATTGGATGTCTGCAAACCAGACATACACCTTGTAAATAATTGTAAATAATGTTGCAGAGTTCGACTTTGCTGAGTGTTGATTGGATGAGGTATTGAGCCTTGTCTGGGTTTCCTGTAGATCTGGGTAAATTTTTCTAAGTTGGCTTCCTTACGAAGTCCGTTTTGAATACAATGTATTGAGCTGTTGTATTATTGGGTTAGGTGAATGTCTGTTATGTATGGGGTTAATCAATATCTGTAAATGGGTTAATAAGAGACCACCCCCATGTGGTTCGGCCCCTCGAGGTCCCGGGACATATAAAAGTCCGCTACCACAAGGTTCAGCGTCGATCTTCCGGGAGAGCACTTGGGACTGCGTGAACATCTGGAGTGTCTCTGTCTGAGCAAGGCCTAGAGGCAGATATGAGGATGGAACCCGCGGTGGGATAGGTACAGTAGTTGAACTGTAATGCGCTTTTGTTAAAATAAAGATTAGTTGTTTCAAATGCTTGATTCAGTGTTTTTACTGAAACTAGACTGGGGGGAAGCTTAGAAACGAGCAATTTACACTTTCATGACTTTAATATAATCTGAACCCCTTTATGCATCCCTGTTGGTGAGGCACTGCCGGTTGTTTATTTTGCTGTACATAGCGAGGTGTCCAACACTGTCAGCCCATTGATTGATTATTGATTGTTGAGACAGATGTTGTAAGGACTAGTGATGCAGCATTTGCACAGTGCGTGAAACTGCCAATAGCTGTAGCTTGTCAAATCACCATCTATTCTTTAATTGCATTCGTATAAAATGAACAGAGACCATTTCCAGACACATTTGCTAAAGAAGCAATGAACAGAAGATTAATTTATTAAACTTTTAGTGTGGCTATCCACTGTAAGATCTCCCTCTGTTCTTTTAACAACTGAGTTTTGGTTATCAACTATTCCTACTCAATGAGTAAAGTGCTTCTTGCAAAATTACAGTCTTTATATCAAATATCATGAGCTCAGCTGTCAAGGAGTCATAGAATTGTTGTGGCACAAAAGGAGTCCATTTTGGCCCATTAGGTCCCTACGTTCACTTTCAAACATGAGGTTTACTGCTACTGCTTTCTCCATCATTACAGAATAGTCCATCGCCAAGTCAAGTTCATAATTTATTAGGTCTTTGGTAATGATGCAAATCCAGATTGCACTGATGATTTGGAATATTTTGACTACCATTTGCCTGTACTATAAAGGCATCTTGCTAATTTCAAATACCTGGAAACCTAGTCATTTTTCTGACCCTTAGATCCAACAGATCAAATGTATATAGATGGGTCTAGTGTAATTTAGTTGCATTTAGTTTATTATTGTCATGTGTACCGAGGTACAGTGAAAAGCTTTTGTTGTGTGCTATCCAGTCAGCAAAAAGACAATACATGATTAGAATTAAGTCATTTACAATGTATAGATACATGATAAGGGAATAAAGTTTAGTGCAAGGTAAAGACAGCAAATTCCGAACAAGGATATCCCAAGGGTCACCAAAGAGGTAGATAATAGTTCTGCACTGCTCTCTGGTTGCGGTGGGATGATTCACTTGCCTGATAACAGCTGGGTAGAAATTGTCCCTGAATGTGGAAGTGTGCGTTTTCACACTTTTATACCTTTTGCCTGATAGTAGAGGGGAGAAGAAGGAGCGGCCAGGGTGCGACATCCTCGATTATGCTGCTGGCCTCGTTGAGGCAGCGTGAGGTATAAATGGAGTCAATAGAAGGGAGGTTGGGATGCGTCCACAATTTGCTGCAATTTCTTGCGGTCTTGGATGGAGCTGTTCCCAAACCAAGCTGGGATGCATCCTGACAAAATGGTGCATCTGTAGAAGTTGGTGAGAGTTGTAGGGGGTCCAGTAGGGGGGGGGGGGTGTGCGGATGTTTGGACTCCAGATTGAATTTAATATTTGAATCGATAATGTTTTTTTTATTGAAGATTCAGCATTCAAAGGACTGCCACTGTCAACATACATTTTCTAACTGCAGAAATTGGAAGGATGTGTTACAATAAAATGCATCATAAGAAAGCACATAATTGCGAAAGTGTTTTACTAATGATGTGTTAAGTTTGGACATCTGATAACAAATCATTTTTATTAATGCAGGTGAACAGGGTGACTGTAAAAATGAATTTCTCAAATCGTCACCCCCTCAACCATTATGTTGCCGTTATTTGAAACTTAAAGCCATAAATTTTATAAAACATAAATGCTGCACACGCAGTAGGTCAGCTGACACCTGTGGAGAGAGAAGCACAGAATATTCCAGATCGATGACCTATCGTCAGAATGAGAAGAATGAGAAAATAAGTAGAGAGGAAGAAGAATGGTTGTTCATCATAGGTGATCAGTTCAGAGAAGTGTAAATACAAGGAGAAGGCTGAGGGAAGTAAAGAGGGTAAAAAAGTGATGCCGGAATTGGGAGTTGTGGACCACAAGTGTTGCTGGGAATCTTAAAGAACAGAAACTGCTGGAAATACCCAACAAAATCTGTAGCGTTCAAGGAGAGGGAAAAATGAGGTCAATGTCTGAAGAAGGTTTCCAACCCGAACCTCACCTATCCATTCCCCCCATGGATGCTGCCTGACCTGCTGAGTTATTCCAGCACTTTGTGTTTTGGTCACGTGTTCAGCATCTGCAGTTCCTTCTCTAAATGTTATAGATGGTTTAACTTACATCAGAATCGTCCATAAACAGTGTAGGAGATCAAAGGCAGTGTACGGAGTGGGAGTGGGATTGAAAATTAAAGTGTTTAAGAAGGAACTGCAGATGCTGGAAAATCGAAGGTACACAAAAATGCTGGAGGAACTCAGCGGGTGCAGCAGCATCTATGGAGCGAAGGAAATAAGCAACGTTTCAGCCCGAAATGTTGCCTATTTCCTTCGCTCCATAGATGCTGCTGCACTCGCTGAGTTTCTCCAGCATTTTTGTGTACCTTTGAAAATTAAAGTGATGGGTGACTGGAAGCTTGCAATCACCCTTGCAGGCTTATCAGAGATGGTTCTGCAAAAAACAAAAAATAGGAGCAGCAGTAGACTACCTGGCCCCTTGAGCATGTTCTAACCTTCATGATGTTCCACCGCTGTACCATTTTCCAACACTATCCCCATATCTCTTGATTCCATTAATGCCACAAAATATATCAATCTGTGTTTGATAGAACATAATGCTTGACATTACACAGCTGTTTAGAGTAGGGAAGTCTCTGAGCAAAGTATCTCAGTCTTAAATGATGTACATGCTATTCTCATACTGTAGCCCATAGTGCTGGGTTCCTTATTCAGGGGAAATTATGGCGTGGACATAAATGTAGACGAGTCTGTTAGTAAGTTTACAGATGACGCCAAGATTGCTCAGGTCATAGACTGTGAGGAGGGATGTACACAGCGGGATATAGATCAGCTACAAAAATAGGTGGAGAAATGGCTGATGGAGGTTAATCCGAATAAGTGCGACGTGTTGCACTTTGGGAAATCAAATGTAAGAGGGAAAAATACATTTAATGGCATGCCCCTTAACAGCATTGATGTACAGAGGGATCGAGGGATCCAAGTCCAATACTATCTGAAAGTGCCAACGAAAGTAGATGGAGTTGGGTAAAGAAGGCATATGGCATGCTTGCTTTCAAGAGATACAAGATACAAGATACATGTATTTGTCACATGTACCGAGTGAAATGTGTGGTCGCCATACAGTCATATGAATAATAAAGAGCACAGAACACGATAGACTTTAACACTGATATCCCCACACAGCGGGATCAAAGTTTTCCACCGTGAGGGAAGGCTCCAAAATTCAGTCATCCTTATCTGTTGTCCACCCATGGTCGGGGGGCACCCGAACCCCCCGCTGTTGCTGCTACGGGCGGTCCAATGTTTAGACCCGCTCGCTGGGGTGATTGAAGTCCGACGTCGGGACTGGAGAACATCCTCAGAGGCTTGGACATCCGAATTGGCCACCTCCTACCGGAGTCCGGGGCTCCCGTAGTCCACAGGCCACACTGGGTGGAGATTCAACGCTGGTGGCCCTCGGCAAAGGGCCCCAGGACTCCGCGATGTTGAAGTCAGCGCCGCCTGCGCTGGAAGCTCTACGAACCACAGCACCGATGTTAAAGCAGCAGGCCCAACACTCCGGATCTTCAATGGCGATCCAGGTAAGCAATCACCTGCTCCGTGATGTATACAGTGCTGTGCCGCTGCTGCCGAAGCTCTGGTCCGGGTCCCCGGCAGGAAAGGCCGCTCCAATCCAGGTGGTAGGCCGCGAGGAGGGGGGGCGAGGACGCGACTCGGAGAATAATTGCTTCCTCACCAGGAAGTGACTGGGAAACGGTTTCCCCCTTACCCTACCCCCCTCCCCCACATAGAAAAGCTCAAGAAATCTCCAAAACAAACTTTTAAAACTGACTTAAAATTTAAAAAAAGACAGAAAAACAGACAGACTGTAGGCAGAGGCTGCCATCAATGCGGCATCCCATAGCGGCAGTGAGTATAGTGACATTGGTCACGGCAGTGAGTATAGGTGTCAGGAAGTCATGATGTAGCTTTTTAGGACGTTAGTCAGGCCACATTTGGAGTATTGTGTGCATTTCTGGTTGCCATATTCCAGGGAGGATGTGGAGGCTGAAAAAGCTGCAGAAGGGAAATGAGGCCTGGATTAGGGGCTATTAGCTGCAGGGAGCAGCTGGAGAGACAATGTTTTTGTCTTTGAGATTGTTTGGTCTGGAACACAGGAGGTTGCCGGGAGACCTGATAGAAGTATATAAAATGATGAGGCATAGATGTGATAGACAGTCAGTAACTTTATTCCCTGGATAGAAAAACCAGATATTTGAGGTAATAGTTTTAATGTGAGAGGGGCAAAGGTTAAAGAAGATGTGCGGGGCCAGTTTTTTGCACAGAGGAGGGTGAGTGCCTGGAGCGCGTTGCCGGGGGAGATGGTTGAGGCTTATATGATAGTGACGTTTAAGATCCTGCAGCAGCCTGGGTTCAGCTGGACCAGGTGGCGATCCAAGAGGTCGAGCATGTGGGTCTGACGTGGCCTACAGCGGTGGAGCAGTGGCGGAGGAACCACAGCTATGCATGGCCAGGCTGGGTCTTTGAACTTGATGAAATGGTGCCACACAAGGCGGTGCCAGCATTACATGCAAAATTAATTTCACTATGTAATGGTTAATTGCATATGTGACAATAAATATCCATTCCACATTGCTCATTGCATTGTATAGGCATATGTATATGCAGGGAATGGAAGGATATGGATTATGTGCAGGCAGATAAGAGATGTTTTTGGCATCATGTTTGGCACAGACATTGTGGGTTCTTGTGCTGTATTGTTCTATGTTCTCACCATTTAGTAAGTACTCTGCTTTTTTCTTACAGTATGTGCACCAAATGGATTCCTCACATATTTGCAAAACTACAATATTCTTGGTGATCACTCAGCTTGTGATTATCCATTTGAAGCCTCTCCACATCCTCCTCCTTACTCACCATGCTAGCAATATCATATCGTCAGCAAACTTGGAAACTTGATATTAGTCTGTGTGCAGTTTGGACATTCTTACTGTGATAAGGTGGGATTCCTATGGGTGCTCCGGTTTCCTCCCACATCCAAAAGACATACAGGAATGGTAGGTTAATGGGCCACTGAAGATTGCTCCTGGTGTGTGTGTGTGTTTGAGGATGGCACAGTGGCGCAGTGGTAGAGTTGTTGCCTTACAGCGCCAGAGACCTGGTTTGATTCTGATTACGGGTGCTGTCTGTGTGGAATTTGCTACGTTCTCCCTGTGACCACATGGGTTTTTTCCAGATGTTCCAGTTTTCTCCCACATTTCAAGGATGTGCAGGTTTGTAGGTTAATTGGCTTCGGTAAATCTTCCCTAGTGTGTAGAATAGAACTAGTGCATGGGTAATTGTTGGTCAGCATGGACTCAGTGGGCCGAAGGGGCTTTCTCCATGCTGAATCTCTAAACTAAATTAAACTAAGCATCTGCAGTTCCTTTTTAAACTAAACAAACTAATCTAGTTTTGTTGATACGAATGTCAGATGAATATGTTACAGTAAAAATTAGTGGGAAAAGCGATTCCACTGTGAAATGTATAGATCTGATGATCTGAAATGGACGCTTTTTATGTATTAATATAACATTGTAGAGACCATTTTTCAGACATTTTATACTCCAAGGAAGAGTAGCAGAGGTATCTGCTTTAAACTCCCTTGTCAAGACTGCTCCCACCATAACTCCCTTGTCAATTCTTCCCTTCCCTCCGGTACCACCCCTCCCCGGGCACTTTCCGTTGCAACCGCAAGAGATGCAACACCTGTCCCTTTACCTCCCCTCTCGACTCCATTCAAGGACCCAAGCAGTCGTTCCAGGTGCGACAGAGGTTCACCTGTATCTCCTTCAACCTCATCTATTGCATCCGCTGCTCCAGATGTCAGCTGATCTACATCGGTGAAACTAAACGGAGGCTGGGCGATCGTTTCGCCAAACACCTCCGCTCGGTCCGCAAGAACCTACCTGACCTCCCTGTGGTTCAGCACTTCAACTCCCCCTCCCATTCCCCGTCCAACCTCTCTGTCCTGGGTCTCCTCCATGGCCAGAGTGAGCAACACCGGAAATTGGAGGAATAGCACCTCATATTCCGCTTGGGGAGTCTGCATCCTGCGGGCATGAATATTGAATTCTCCCAATTTTGTTACCCCTTGCTGTCTCCTCCCCTTCCTCAGCCCTCGGGCTGTCTCCTCCCATCCCTCAGCCCTTGGGCTCCTCCTTCTCCGTTTTCCTTTCTTCTCCCCGCCACCCCCCATCAGCCTGAAGAAAGGTTTCGGCCCGAAGCGTTGCCTATTTCCTTCGCTCCATAGATGCTGCTGCACCCGCTGAGTTTCTCCAGCATTTTTGTGTACCTTCGATTTTCCAGCATCTGCAGTCCTTCTTAAATGCTTTAAATTACTGTTTTATTGGTGAATTGTCAAGTCGGAAGTCAGTGGAACTGTTCCCCTACAACGGCGGTGGGCCAGCCGATTTTGTAAAATATATGGTGTCAAGGTTTAGTGACAGCTTGGGGGCTTTTGTTGTTCACAGATGTTTTTGCCAAAAACAAATCCCAGAAAGCAGGCTTATACTTTTTCTTTGCATCTTATAAGAAGATAGATGATACTGAGTGAGTTAATTAAAGTCTGTTTATAACTTACTCTGTGGATTCACTCACTGTCTGCAACATTAAAACTGCTCAACGATGTATTTCAGGCTTTGAACATTTATCAAGATGAAAAATATTTATCCAATCCTTCTTCAGAAAGATTGACCATGGTAAAAAAAAGCATAATATGCAGTTGAGTTGACAATATAATTGGATATTGGACAGAATGGCTTACATGAAATGAAATCCTTGGATACTTATGAAGTGACCAGAATAGCTATAGACTTTTACATGATTACACACACAGCAAAGATCAGTTTCAAGTGTTCCCTAGTGGCTGTAAACTCGGGGATAAAATTTCAGTCCTTGGACTTTAATAGGCTCAGATTTTTGAAATGGAGCAGTTTTAGTTCAGTTTAGTTTGGTTTATTATTGTACACCTGTGGAGAGATACATTGAAAAGCTTGCTCTGTATGCTATCCAGTCAAATCATGTGACACATGACTACAACAGAACAAAACACAAAGTGGCGGAGGAACTCAGCAGGTCAGGCAGTATCTGAGGAAGGAATGGACAGACAACGGTTTGGGTCAGGCTCTTCAGACTCAATAGATCTCAAGAATACAATAGATCCTCTTTTGCAACAGCATGCAGAGAGTTGCCATGTTTTGATCACCTTGCAACTTCCAAGTCTATGAATAGCAATTATTTTGAAATCTCCAAGCAAAGCACTTTGAATGAAGTTTCCCAGTCGCACTGTGCACTTGAATGTCTTTGCCATAGGTCAAATGCCAACATACCCTGTGGTAACAAACCCATAGATTAGTGACAAGCATTCTCATTCACGTGAGTACGCTGCTTGGGGTTTAGACTAAGCCTCAAGCACATAACCTAGCCTGACATTACAGTGTGACATTGAGAGACGTGTCCCACTCTGGTGTTCTGCATGTCTACTGTCTCAGGTGGATCTAATTGGTCCCATGGCAATGTTTTGAAGCGGGGAGGATAGTTCTCTTCAGTGCCTTATCCAATAACCACACCTCAATCAACGTCACCATACAAAATAGCCTACCTGGTGAGCAAGGTTTAAAAAAAATGTTTCATTATTTGTAATATTCTTGGGGATTCTGAAAGTGCAATTAAAGTACAAGTTCTTCCGTTCTTTTCTGATCATTCTTTTAATTTGTTGCATGCAAACACGGAATCAATGGAACTGTGATCCCATGCCCCTACAGCTGTCAAAGCACTGGATGACTTTGTCTGAGGTTCATTTATCTATGAGGAATTTCAAATTCCCATCTGAATTTATGTGCATGTGAGAGGGTAAAAGCAGCACTAATTTGGTTGAACAACATAAGGGGCTGCGATTCTTAGTCACATGTGTGTGCCACATAATTGATATATAATCAATAAACATCTGTGGTCTTCCCCATGCTTCAATCACCTCCAGCATTAAGCTTCTTCCACAGGGCACTCCGGTCATTTTTTCAATTGGGGTTGCTGTCATGATGAACGATAATGAGCATCTCAGAGTCAATAATAATTTTAATAACTAGACAAAATAATTTTAGTTTAGGATTGATAGTTTTCAATCACAACTTGTCAATATTGTAACAGCTCTGTTTTCTCTTCACATTACTGAGAGAGAATTCTGTGAGAATATGGATTGGACCATAATTTTTCTCACCAATTCTTTGCCTCGAATAATTTAGTACATTTTTGTACCCTTCATTTACATCTTCAAGTTTTTTTGTCATATACCAAATATTCTTTCTGCTACCGCATGATGACACAGATACTGTTTCAGGTTTACATGTGTGGCATCTTGAAGTAGCACAGAATGAAGTATTACCGGAAATGTGACAACTATTTCTTTCTGATTTTCTTCACATCACTACTCATACCACAGCAGGTGCTTATTTGCAGAATTATCGCTCAACAAGTACACGTGGTGTTTGCGTATGGTTCCTGCTCAAAGAAAATAATGATCACTTTTCCCAACAGAATAGGTGCTAAATGGGTGCAGTCACCAGGAAATCAAGCTGGATCTTCTCCATTTATATACATGCCCCGTGTACATTTTCATTGGTCATACCAGCAGATTTAGTTTAGTTTAGTTTAGAGATACAGAGCAGAAACTGGCCCTTCGGCTCACCGACTCCACGCCGACCAGCGATCCCCGCACAATAACACTATCTTGCACACACTAGGGACGATTTACACATGCACCAAGCCAATTATCCTACATACCTGTACGTCTTTGAAGTGTGGGAGGAAACCAAATATCTTGGAGAAAACCCAAACGATCAGGGGGACAACGTACAAACTCTGTACATACAGACCCCTAGTTGGATTGAACCTGGGTCTCTGGCACTGCAACCACTGTAAGGCAGCAACTCTACCGCTGCCCCACCATGCCGCCCATTTGCTCGAAGTGCTTTGATTTGTAGGTAGATCCCTTGCAAAATGTTACAATGCTCTGCATACAGATTTATAACACTTGCATTGGGTAATGGCAACCACTGATTAGTTTGCCCCAATTTAGTGGGACTGCTGGTTCAGGGTGGTTGATGGATGGATTTTTGCTGAACCTGGCATGAAGACTACAGATAATTTGCATTGGATTATACAACTAAAAGCAACAAAACAGGCCAAATAGCTTAATACAGTTGCGTCATGATGGCGTAATGTTACAGTGCCAGAGACTCAGGTTCGACCCTGACTACAGATGCTTCCTGTACGGAGTTTGTACATTCTCCCCATGATCTGCATCAGTTTTCTCAGAGATCTTCTGTTTCCTCCCACACTACAAAGACGTACAGGTTTGTAGGTTAATTGGCTTGGTATAAATGTGAAAAAATTGTCCCTAGTTTGTAGGATGGTGTTAATATGCGGGGATCGCTGGCCAGTGCGGGCTCGGAGGGCCGAAGGGCCTTTATCTCTAAACTAAACTAAATGAATGTTCTACTGATTGGGTTCGACATGATTTGTCAGCAGGCTCCTCTAACCTGTCCCACATTCAATATGATCATGGCTGGCCTCAACCCCTCTTTTGTGTTAATTCCCCCATCTCCCAATTCCTCGCTTTCATATGTTTATCTATCTCCACCTTAAATATATTTAAAGATCTGGCGTTCACCACTTTGGAGGCAACGTGAAGACACACCTATATTTTAAGTGCATGGCCCCTTGTGGAAGGAAGCCATTTGGCCCATTGAGTCGATGCTGGCTCTCAGAATACCCATAGCACCATCCCCAGATGAATAGTTTCTCTGATGTGCCCCATTAATGCCACCTTCACACTCCCCTCTCCTTCTCCCCTCCCCTCTCAACAGACTTGCTTACTATAGGGATAATTTACAATAACCAATCAATCTATCAATATGTCGTCTGCTTTTGTAGGAACGTGGAACATCTGGGGGAAATCCAGGCAGTCACTGAGAGAACATGCAAACTCCATGCAGTCAACAGCTGAACTTCAGTTCAGTACAAACTTCAGTTGCTGAAGCTGTGTGACAGTGGAACTACCTGCTGCATCACTATGCTGCCCATCGTCATATCCCGCCATTGCTTCCCTCATCCTTACTGAGCTTTCCCTTAAAAGATATTTGTCTCAACTACTCTGTAGCAGCAAGTTCGACATTCTAACCACTCTTTAAGTAAAGAATTTATCTGTGACTACTTTAGTGAATATGACTGTGACCATCATATATTTATGAATCTAGTTTGTCCCCATGTGGATACCACTCTCCTATTCTGTCAAAACCACTTCTCAATTTTAGATCCCTCTATCCAGAACCCTTTTTGTAGGAAAATAGCAAACGTGGCTGTTTTTTATTACTTGTTAAATTTGACCTCTCAGTTCCATCATCAATCCTGTAAATATTTTCTCTCTTCTCTGTAATAAGGAAATGAGAATGAAGGCTAGATTTTTGGGGTAATAAATTGATTACTGCTGGAAAACGAAACCCCAATGTGTAATTAACCAGTTTGAAGATTGTGAAGGTCATCCTGCCTGATCTTTGACTGAATTATTGTGTCTACTTTGTTCAATTGCACTTTTCGGTTGAGGAGCACCTCAATGAGGATTGGTGCAGTTTCAGGAATGGCAACCTTGTCCTCTGATTACTTGCACTTCTGTGAAGGACAGACACAGAGGTTTAAGAAATTAAAATTAAAGGTCGGCTGGTGCTAGAAATCTGAAATAAAACAGTATATGCTGGAAACACTCAGTAGGACATGTTACATATTTACAAAGGATAACACAGTGGCGAATCCAATGAAGTCCAGTTGACACATCAGACAGCACCCATAGTCAAGATCAAACCCATGCTTCTGGTGCTGTGAGGCAGCAATTCTACCACTTTGTCACCGTGCATTGCCAAACACAATGGAGCTGCTGTCTTCTCACAGGTATCTGCTTATACCCCTGCCATCCACGAATGCCCTGGCTGCTCTAGGTACTACTGGTCATGTCGAAGAGGTGCAGGGTTTAAATGAATGAAATAGACAGAAGGGACCTTCTGGAGCTGAGCCTCTATAAAAGTCAAAGTCAAAGTAGTCAAAGTAGTCAAAGTAGCCTTTATTGTCATTCAGACCTTGCGGTCTGAACAAAATTTTGTTGCCTTGCAGTCCTACATATAGTAAAAATGACAAAAACACACAATTAACACAAATTAACATCCACCACAGTGAGTTCACCAGGCACCCCCTCACTGTGATGGAAGACAAAAGTCTTAAGTCTTTGTCTCTTCCCTTCTTATTCTCCCTCTGCGCCGAGGCGATCCAGGCTTCAGATGTTGTGACCCTGCCGGGCGATGGTAAGTAATGTCAGTCCCGCGGCTGAATCCGAGCTCCGCGAACGGGGCGGTTCAAACTCCACGGCCCGGGGTGGTCGAAGCTGCCGAAGCTGCGGCCTTCCAGTCTAGCGGACGCAGCTGTTGTTGCGGGAGCTCTGGAGAACAGGTCACCAAACTGTGACCTGCGAGCTCCCGACGATGTCGTCCACTGGGCCCGCGGTCGGGTCGGGTGGCCGCTGCTGCCAGAACACTGTCCCAGCTCCGAGGCCGGGTCGCCGCTGCCACTGCCCCAGCTCCGAGGCTGCCAGCTCCGCTATTATTGCAGAAGATGTGACATCATCAAGTTCCTCTTTCCTGGATCAACATGTACAATGGACATGATGAATGCATACCAATATTTTGAAATCGTTAAACACAACTTTACTCAAACTAAGAGAATGTGGAAATCAATCAGCAACTTTTGGGCATATATTAATTAGCAAATGATGATCAATACTGCAGCTTTTCTATTGATTGCTGTTGTTTTTTCTCCTGCTTTTGATCACTGATGTTAGACTTGCAAGTTCTATTTCTCAGCACACTGATGTACATGGCATCAGAGTTTGCTGTGGTCACGGTAATATTGCTGTTGAATTCAGAGTAACACTTTCATATAATGCTGGGTGAGGAAGGAGCACGGCTTTATTATGTCTTCTGGAAGAACCTTGCAAAATGTTGTGTTGATTCAAAAAGCCTCAGTGCACCCTGGCAGATATTTCTGGTGCCACTTCAGATTCCGACCGTTTTGTCCTTGGTTGCTCATGCACACCATCCTGTGGCGTTCATTTTGAATTGTTTCATAACACCAATTTTCCATTTTCTGAAGAAGGTTAAGAGACTTCAGACATCCCTATCTGAGGAACACAGTGGCATTAGTGTTCGTTTTTTTAGTTTAGAGAAACAGTGTAGGAACAGGCCACCGAGTCCGCGTTGACCAACAATCACCCAAGCACTAGTTCTGTGTTATCTCAGTTTTGCATTCTAAACACTAGGGGCAATTTACAGAAGCCAATTAATCTATGAACCTGCATGATTTTGGAATGGGGGAGGAAACCAAATCACTCGGGAAATGCCCACGCGGTCACAGAGAGAACGTACAAACGCCGTACAGACAGCATCCATAGTCAGGATCAAACCCAGTTCTCTCTATGGCAGCAACTGTACCACTGTGCCACTTCTGTGGGCCGAAAGGCCTGTTTCCACGCTGTATCACTAAACTAAACTAAACTAAACTAAACTAAATTTATGTTCAGCAGTGGGTGACTGCACTGTAGACTATGGTGACAATTATGTTGAGCATGCCTTTGATGGAGAGCCTCATCTCTCCAAAAGTGAACAGTGGGAAGTTTTAGTTTGCAATGCCAATAATTTTCTTATCATAGATGGGTAGAAAGCTCACTCGAATATGCCTGGACTCTTCACATGCCGTCTTTGTGGTGTGTGCAAAGTTGAAAAATAACCTCCTCAAGGGAAATTACATTTCCCACAAGTTGTGACATTTATAAAAACATAAAATTGATAAAATGACACATTTATTTATTGTTAGATTATTATTTAAATCTGCTTAATGTCTCTTTGATAATACTATAATCTCATCTGAAGGGATTTTCATTGGATGAGAATTGTTTCTGCAGTTAGATACTTATGGCTTCTGACTTGAATCAATGCCGCTTGATTTACTGCAAGCCCGGGATTTAATATATGATCTCTGCTAATCCCAGTCTGGTGGATCAGAATTTCATCTTGAGAGTCATGTGCCACTGCTTAAATGTCAATGAGGTATAAACATGAGGCTGAAGTGGGACAGGTCTTAGTTTCACAGTCTCAGGAGGAAGAGACTGATAATAGAATCATAGACCCGTCACACCACAGTAAAGTGGTATTTGGCCCATCCTGACCTGAAGCAATGCAACCAAACCCATCCATTGTCACTTTCCCTAGAGCCTTTCAATGTTTTTATAACCATTAAATATTTATTCAATTACCCTTCAAAATCCACAACCAAATCTCTGTCAACTTAATATTCAAGCAGATCAATCGAGTGTTTAATCAGTATTAAAGGCTTTTCATATGAATGCACAAATTGATAAATTCATGGCACAAGCAGATACAGTATATATAGGTATGTTCTGAAACTCGATGCAGAGGCATTGTAGCGAATATTCAAAGGCCCTTGATATTATGGAATAATAAATCGATTAAAAACAGAGATACTAGAAACCAGATGCATGAATCTTGAGCAATATACAAAGAATTTATCAATTTATCAAAGTGCTGGAGGAACTCAGCTGGTTAGGCAGCATCCCGGGACGGAATGAATAGGAATCATTTTGAGTCAGGACCCTTCTTCAGACTGATGGAGAAGGAAGGAGAAAGTAGGTGGATACTAGTGGAGTAAGTGACAAAAAGTAGAGGTGAAAAGAAGACTCAAAGGTGTAAGATGAGGAGAGGAGAGAAGAGGAGGAGTAAAATGTAAAGCCAGAGAGGGGGATATGGGTGGAAAGGAACAGGTGGGAGGGGAAAGTGGTGGGGGCGGGAGTAAAATAGAAATGGGAGACTTGGGATGTGATATAGGTTTACGAAAGAGAGGAATGCAGCATGGTGATTGAAGATGGTGGTAGAAATGGTAGCGTACCAGGATGGGGGATGGTGGCTCCCTCACCTCTCCCCCATTCACTCCCCACATGGGACCTGACCCGCTGATTTCTTCCAGATTAAAAATGTAGTTGAGGTATATCTGATAATCATAGCAGACATTGGGCAGTGGTGCGAAATGATCTCGGCTCAAAGTCGGTAACAGAAACAGTTGTGCGGAGATAGTATATGACAAGGAGGATAAGTATTGTTGGGAGTAATCTGTAGCACCCAACTCCCACTAATGGTGACTGTATCAGTGGACACAGTACCAAACACGAAATGAAGGGGGCTAATACCAAGGGTAATCCAGTCATGGGAGGTAACTTTGATTTTCACATAAATTGGCCAAGGAAGACTTTTGGACTAATGTATGTGATGCTTTCAAAATATGTTCCATGGACACATTCCCTGAGAATGTGTTGCTCATCATGGGGGTTGCTGAGAGCGTGCTACTAGTGCAGTGATGCTGCCAGTATTTAGAGAGGGCCTTCACAGGGAAGACCGATGAGATGAAATTCAATTTCAACTTTATCTGGCGAAGACTATGCTGGGGATTATTTTCTCATATTTCCCAATTTTTACATTTTCTAACACCACGGAAGAAGCCCAGTCAACTCATCGAGGCAATGCCAGCTTTCATCTCTTACCCACCGAGCCCATTCTTCCTGCAACCTTTCCTCTCCCACAAATCCATTGACTTTCTCAGATTCTCCTATCACTCACTTGCACTAGGATTGATTCACAGCAGCCAAATAACCTACCAACATGTCCTTGAGATGTGATAGGAAACCAGAACACTCGAGGGAAACCCATGCGACTACAGGGAAAACGTGCAAAGACCAAAGCTCGGTAAGAGGAGGGGCAAAGCCGGTCGAATAATAAGTGGATACAGGTGAGCAGGATTTTTGATAGGCAGATGGTTGAACAAAGGTCAGAGGTGAAAAGATAAAAGATATGAGATAGGAGAGGTACTGATCTTCAACATCCCACAGCCTTCCAGGTTCCAATCTCTAACATCCCCTTCAGATATCTTGGTCTCTCTCTATCCAAAACTCAGGCACCTCCATGCATCTTTCATTGCTCAACCCCAATTTCTAGGCGTCCCTGGAAATCTACAATGCCTTATGCCCCTGTCCCACTTAGGAAACCTGAACGGAATCCTCTGGAGACTTTGCGCCCCACCCAAGGTTTCCGTGCAGTTCCTGGAGGTTTTTGTCAGTCTCCCTACCTGCTTCCACTACCTGCAACCACCTGCAACCTCTGGGAACCGCACGGAAACCTTGGGTGGGGCGCAAAGTCTCCAGAGGTTTCCGTTCGGGTTTCCTAAGTGGGACAGGGGCATAAGGCTCTAATCTTTTGGTAGCCCCAACTTTCATGCCCAAAATGGGGTCTTTCTCTGCCTCCTAACTTTGTAAGATCTAAACTATCATTGCTATGTTGTGCAACGTCTCTTTGGTCTGCTGGTGAAGGCTGGATACATTTGTAAGTCATGGTACAGGTATAATGCTCCTTCTCTTCAAGACTGCATCTCCTCTGGCTGACTTCAAGCAATGCCATTAGTTGCAAGTTATTTTCATGTGACAGGTAACCTGAGATCGTTACAAAAACGCCTTCTGTAGCCGACGAGAGCTATTGAGGTTCCATTATTCTTCATTGGAGCGTCATTTCCAAAGGTGTCCACTATCGCTTCATGAAAACTTGCAGGCTGAATCCCTGATGCTAACTCCGTCAGATGCACTGACACAATTTTTTTCTGCTTCAGAGCAAATGCAAAATTCAATACGAGTTGTGCCTGTGACAGGGTCAAATTAATAAATGTGAGCTCATAAATTTTACCTGCAAGCAGCGTTGAGTGAAAGCGTCATTCACAAAACAGTGAACCACCCACCTTCCTACTCCTCTCATCGAAATTCTTTAATGAACAAGATTCTGCCACATATACTGGATCATTAAAGAAGATTTATGGAGTGGCCATAAATATTCCTAAACATTCCATTCAGCTAGGGTCAGTTTCACAACACTTACTTCATTATTAGAAGCTGGAAAGTTTGAGATCCACTTCTGAGGTTTGAGCACTTCACTACAGAACGCTGCATTATTGAGTTGTTATTATAAGGTTGAAGTGTTTCATCAAGACCCTACTTTACCTTGCTAGTGGACATAAAACAATGGTGCACAATAACTAGCCGGCATCTTCACCTGAGAATGCCACTTTTATTCGATGTTACCATTTATATCAAGAGGACTGGGATACAAAAACAGAGATGTACTGCTGAGGCTCTATAAGGCGCACTGTGAGCAAATTTGGGCCCTATATCTGAGGAAGGATGTGCTGGCTCTGGAGAGGGTCCAGAGGAGGTTTACAAGAATGATTTCACGCATGAGTGGGTTAGCATATGATGAGTGTTTGACAGCACTGGACCTCCACTCAATGGAGTTTAGAAGGTTGAAGGGGAGACCTCATTGAAACTTTCAGAATAATGATAGGCATAGATAGTATGAATGAGGAAAGGATGTTTCCAGTGGTGGGAGAGTCTAGGACCAGAGGTTATAGCCTCAGAATTAAAGATCTTTTTTTAGAAAGAAGGTGAGGAGGAACTTCTTTAGTCAGATGGCAGTTAATCTGTGGAACTCCAGTCGAGCAGCTCCCTATACTTGCAGGCATTCCGCCTGCAGGGATCAGAAGGCAAGCAGCAACTCTGGCACTATCTCATCGTGCCATGGACCCAGATCACCTCCTCCATCAGGTTATCAGCAGACAGTAGAGGCCACCCCAACTGAAGTCCCATCACCCCTTTGCTCCACATGGAAAACAACTTCTAGCATCCATCCAGCCAACTGAGACAAAAGCACACTGGATAGCCACCAAGTGTCACAGTTGTGGAAGGCAACCTCATCTCCATTACACAGCTACATCTCTTCACCAGATAAAAGCTGTCCAGGTTCTGACCTCCTCAGAGGAGCATGGGTGAAGCTCAACATTCGGGTACTGGAGTTGGGCGTTTCAATGCCAGTATGTGGAGATGGGGGCTCACGCCAGAGCCCAGCCTGTGAATGCGGAGCAGAACAGACAGTTTCGAAATACAGCGCAGAAACAGGCCCTTCGGCCCACCGAGTCCACGCCGACCAGCGATCCCGCACATCAACACTACAACAGACAGCCAACCATGTTATCTCTGGGTACCCGCTCTACCACCCACCAAATGGAGCTCAGGGCCGAGCAGACATTGACGCAGAGACAACAACCTGGCTGCTCAACACCCAGCTTGAGATCTAACTATTCCTTTGGTTTATGTTTCATTCACAAGAAGAAGATCTGTGGAACTCATTGCCACAGAGGGCTGTGGAGGCCAAGTCACTTGATAAGACAGAAATAGACAAATTCTTGATTAAAACGGGTGTCAAGGGTTATGGTGAGAATGCAGGAAAATGGGATTAGGAAGCAGAGATCAGCCATGATTAAATGGTGGAGCAGACTTGATGGGCTGAATGGCCTAATTCTACTCCTATAACTTGTGAACTGACATTTCCATGAATAGATCATCAATGAAATATATAGTTAATGGTATTTATCTTTCATAACTGTTTATGCTTATAACTTCATCTTTTCCGTTACTCTGTATATTGAGAGTACTGCTGTTTCCATAATACCTGGCTACATAATAATCCATCTTTGTTTCTTCATTTCTGAATAGTTAGTTCCATCTTCACATAACAGCAATTAAGACTTCATTGATATTTATACACAATTTTATGCAAAATTAAGCAATGCAAATTGTTTTCCCACTTGCATTTTCCTACTCCATTGTGAACCATATTGTAATTTAATAAATTAATGAACAGGAGCCAGTAGATTACTGCTTGTGGAATTAGTGTGTGAAGTTTAGCACTGGTTTGATGAAGCTGCTCAGTGATTTCATTGAAATGCAAACAAAAGAACATCAGCTCTGCGGTAAATGCTTATGCATTAAATATCATTAATAATTACAAGACTTAAAACATTTCCACATGAATGTTTACATTATAGAAAATACAGATGCCTTGCCTTTGACTCAAATTATGAGAAAGCTGTGAAGAATTAGTGTCTGAGCTGCTTGTAATGTTACACATGACATCTGCAACATCACTGTGTCCTGCACATTACCACAGGCTTGCAATGAAGGCACGTCAAGTTTGCAATCTCAGTCAAAATTACTGTTTTGCCAAGGGTAGAATCAGACCCAATTTAGTCCATGGCCAATAGTTATGCAGACAAATTTGGGGATCTGAGAATTGGGGGGAAGATTAGATAATGTGTTTCAGGTTGCAATCTCACCAGGAATATGGCAGGCCAGAATTTTTAATGGATACATTACGGATGCAAGTGTGGGGAGATGCGTGGATCCTCCAATGCAAATGCTCTCTGGTGCACGGTGCTCCAGCCCATGATCCAACAACTGACAAAATTGTGAAATGTGGCTCCCTGAAACTAACATTTAAGGGGGTCAGCTTTGGTTCCTAATGTTTCTGGGAGATGGATCCACGCACGAACTGTTTGACACTCTCTGTATATAGTTCAACGAAGGGTTCGTTGGGTCAAGTGCAAATGATACAAGGAGGCCAATCACCTAACTAGGCTACAGCACAACATTAATGGTGTCAAACAGAGGGGGATCATTGTAGGTAGATTTTTCTGTTTTAAATGACCTCAGGGGTGTATGATGAATGTCATTGAATCCATACATTTATTGACCTATAGACTTTTTTTTTAGTTTCAGGTCCACCTGTTGCAAATGAAGGAGATTATACAAATGTGGACTATTAAACTATGGTGACCTTTTGGTTCCCTGGCAACATGAAAAGATCATTAGCATGGAGCAGCGCAGAGCAGACAATCAATTGATTCTAATGGGCTGTTCTGAAGTACCTTCACTCTGCTTTTTTAGACAATTGCAATGTTAAGATTGATCTGCTCATAATTTGATGGATGTTTTTAACTAGTTTAATGGGTGGTTTAGTTTAACAAAACTGATAGTTTCTGTTGACGTTCTGGAGCTTCAATGTCAACTATACTTTATTTAATGTTCTCCTCCTTTGTTAGGACTGCCCATTATCAAACAACTACCTACAGGGAAGAAATTGCACATGCTTTTTTTCTTTGATTCTATTGCGCAGTAATACAATCCGTTTTCCCTCTAATGAAACCAGCTACAAGCTTCCGTCTGTGTAAGCTAATAAAGATTCTACAGTGATTGGTGATGGCTTCCTCTAGGAAGGCAATGTCAATGGGAGTCCATTTTGTTTGACCGCTTGCATTAGTGATTCAGTCAGGCAGAAAGAACTCTTGTCAGTCTCTCTCCTTAGCACATGTGTCTTGCTTTCTGACAGGCTGTCAGGGCTAATAGATCACCTCCAGTTCTATTTGCCTAATTGGAACAGTCCATGCATGCCTCTACTTATTAGATGGTATTGATCCCCCACACTATTGGCTGTCAATGTAAAACTATCACATCTCAATGTCATTTGGTCAACCATTCAGTGGAAATTAATGTCGGGAAAGAATACCGAGATTTTTTACTGAAGTAAGGAATGTACAGAAATTAGCGGACTGATCCTAGGAAAATTTAGTTCCCAACATGGTCACAACAGGCAAGACTTGAATTGTCTGCTCTACTGCAGAATTCTTAAAAGTTGTAATATTTACAAATGAATCTCTAGAGACAATGCATAGGTTTCTAAAAAGGAAGATTGCCAAACCATTTAATACAGCAGGTTGGAATTCACAATGTATTTTTCTCCTGGGCAGAAAGAAACTGACTAGGGTAAAAGATTTAGTCATCTTTGGCTCACGTTCCCTGCACCGACCCAAAAAAATAATGACACCTATTTAGGGAGTTTACATAGAAACCCCTCTGCACTGCTGAACATGTTGATACTGGAAGGTACACAAAAATGTTGGAGAAACTCAGCGGGTGCAGCAGCATCTATGGAGCGAAGGAAATAGGCCTATTTCCTTCGCTCCATAGATGCTGCTGCACCCGCTGAGTTTTTCCAGCATTTTTGTGTACCTTCAATTTTTCCAGCATCTGCAGTTCCGTCTTAAACAACATGTTGAGACTGGAGATGAATTTACGTTAAGTAATTGAATAAATTAAAGAGGTTCTATCTTGTGCACAGCAGATCATGGATCCTTTTGTTGTTGTGCCACATGGCAGACTGTGGCAGCAGGCCTGGGTCACCGGCTGTCCCAAGGGGCAAGCTGCCAAGCCTTTCCCAGCTTGCCCCTGAGGCCTGGAGAGGTGGGAAAAGATACCCAAGATGGCGGTGCTGGCGGATGTGAGAAACAGAAAGCTGGGAGGCAGCATGTCTGCGGGATGCAGTGTAGTACACCTTGATGGTGGAGTGGGCTGCTGGAGGCCCTGCAGCAGCCTGGAGCTCAGCAGCATGTGACCTGCATGGAGTAGTGGAGCAGCAGTGGAGGAAACCAACAGCTGTGTTTCACCAGGCCGACCCTGCAACGCCACCTTGACAACGGGCCTTCATGGTCAGGTTAAGAACTCTGCACTTACAACAACTGGGACTTCAAAATGGTGCCAAACCTGGTGACTCCTGTATGCTGTCTCAGTGTACTATTCCTATACACTTGTACCATACCTAAGATGTCCTTATGTACAGTAAGACTTGTACAAAACTATATGCAAAGAAGAACTTCACTGTACCTCGGTAAATGTGACAATAAAATGCTATTGATCGATTGCAGGCAAATGCTTCACAAAGTTATCCTTCTCAAATATAACAAATTTATTCTAACAAAAAGATAAACCTTTATATTTAGCTTTTCATCATTTCAAAATGTCCCCACATGTTCTACAGCCATCAAAAGATGTGAAATCAAGCCACAACTCTGGTGAAAGGAATATGACAATCATTAGCTTAATGGCAATGTGGTAATGCTTGACTAATCAACTTGGTGAATTATGCTAATTGAGGGTTAAATATGGGCCACAGCAAAAAGGAGAATTCCCTAAAGGGCCTGACCCACTTTCACAACCTAATTCACAACCTTTTTTACTCGTGGACATTTTTCATCATGCTAGAAAAACGCCTCGACCTACTTGATGTCACGAGTACCTACGACTAGCATCACAGCCTGCTACGACCTACCTACGACCTCCTACGACCTCGTGACGACCATGCTGCGAGTATGAGTCGAGGCCAAACTCGGCAGAGGTCGTGAATTAGGTTGTGAAAGTGGGACAGGCCCTTTATGCTACTTTGAAAAGTGTCCAAGATAATCAAACTGGGCTTTGATTTAAACAGGACTGTGATATCTTCACCAGGTCAGGATTGCTAATGACCTTCTTCATATAGATGGCTCATCTCTGACCCCTGTACCTATCTAATGATACGTAGAAGCCAGAGATGAGCTGAGGTCAGAGGTCAGGAGTCCCCAACCTCCCGCTCCACTGATGGGCTGACCACTGAGTACAGTAGCAGAGCATAAACATGTGCAGTTGGCCCTTCTTCCTTATGTTTGTTTTTAATTAAGGTATTTAGTAATTTTTTTAAGTGTTATCTTATTCTTAAATTTTAGTTATTGAAGGCAATTTGAACTGTTTACAGGTCATTGGCATTTAAAAAGAATTCAAGGGCCTTTGGCAGTAGACATCTGTCAAAAACAAACCAAATAATTGAATAATAAAAAAGTTCTGCGGGTTATACTCCCTGATGTGGGCCTCGGGATCTGTGGGATGGGATGTGTATGACATCCAGGTCCCAAACTTGAGTGGAACGAGGGAACGGTACATGTTATATGTGGCCATGCACACCACGGAGAGAGATGAGTGGAGATACAGAGCTCAGTCTGACCAGATACCACCAGCAATACAATCCTCCAAGTGTCCAGGAAGGAACAGCACATGCTGGTTTAAACCGAAGATACACGTTGACACAAAATGCTGAAGTGACTCAGCGGGACAGGCAGCATCTCTGGAGAGAAGGAATGGGTGACGTTTTGGGTCGAGAACCTTCTTCAGACTTGTAGTAGGTACTCCATGTGAGTGGAGTTGAACTCACTTGAACTCACAGCCTGATGCTCGGAGCTGAGGGTAGCCCCGCCAACCGTGTACTGCACAAAAACAATGAAACAAGTTTGCAGTAATACTACTGGTCAGAACCCTAGGACACTGTGTGAGTTTCTTTGAATAGTCACATGGGACCTATATCATCCCTGACCATCAGTGCTGTACTGTCCCTTTAATTTATATTTTAACCTCAAATCCAGCGCACAGCTTGACTTTGTACAGAGACAAATGTGGCATCAGTCCAGCCAAGTTGATGATGATGTACCATGTACAGTTGCATATTGGAGAGTGCGGAAACCCTCAGGCAGGACACTAGATGCAATTTATTTATGAATGGATTGTTTCCACTTTCAGAGTACATTACTGCTCCGCGACAGATTAAAATCTTCTAGGTCATTACACTTATTAATGTGAAGCCTGACCTGGTGTTCAAAACACACTTGCTAATTCAAACTCTGGTTTTCAGTAACATGTTTGACATGATTGGTCTTTAATACCAAGTTTAACAAACCCGTGCGTTTTATAAACTGTATCTAATTTGCTGGAATTTATTTTTCGTGAGGAATGAACCCCATGGCAGGTCTAAAAAAAGATGAATTGCCAGTTATTTGCAATACTTTGGTGGCCTTTTGTTGTGGGTGCCACAAATTGCCATTCCCTCTGTTTTTAAAATTTAAAGATGTGATGGTCAAATCAAGGTATTGAAATAGTTAAAAATGCACAACTCTGACAATTTGACTCAATGTATGCGATAGGGAGTAATTGATGCCTGTGATGTGGTTAATTCAGTTTTATCAGTCACATTTTTCAGCAGAGAAATAAACAAAGAGAGGACTGAAATTATGATCTGAATCAGACTTCACGTTCAAAAAAAGATTAAATGTTCAAATCTGTTCATTTTTTTATTTGGAGGTATCGGAATTTGACCCCTTCATCAAATGCACAAAATCAGACTATATGAAAACAAAAATAAGTCAGTTTTCTTTTTGAATCATAAACCATTTACCTGTTTACATTGCAAATAAATAGCATGCACTGTTCAGCTGTAGAAAGGGGCTGGTATTGTTCATTTTACTTCGGAGTCACGTGAGTGACTACGTGAAGAGCTCGCTCAGCGCGCATGCGCGGCATTACGTTCAGCAGTGCAACAGCGGCGCATCGGGAGTCAGGTGCTCCCGCTACAGGTGAAATAACGGACCGTCAGGTAAGCTCTGAGGTCGGGTTTTCTTTCACAGGGAGCCTTCTGCTTTCAGGCAGAGAAGAAAGGCTCTTGGACAAACCTGTTCCCCGCTCGACTCCACGGAGGAGCGTTCCATCTGGGGGGACAGCAACAAGGCGGTAGGACCGCTTACCCGGCGCTCCGCTATTCCCCGACACCGTGCCGGGCTCAGCCAGCTAGCGCCTGAGCAGCGGGCTGGAAGTAAAGCCACGGAAGAGGCGTCCGGCCGGTGGCTTCCGACTTGTCGGAAGGGGACGTCTCTCCACCCGCCCGGCCTGAGCCGCATGGAGCGGCTCCTGGAGCAGGAGCTCTAGCGAGACGCGCTTCGTGAGGGGCGCTCTCCCAGGGGGAGTTCAGGCACTCCCTCCACAGTGCCTTGTGCACCGCCCATTACTTCCTCCTTACCCGAGGGTAGCTTTGGTGACCAGCTGTCGGGAGTATGTAAGGGATGCAGGAACAGAAAGAGCTGCTAGGTGTGGTGGACCGCTACGTAGCAACCCCACGTGCAGGAGGCCGTTAAAGGCCAAACCAGCAGCCAGCATTAACCACCTCTCCAACAGGCCCCTACAGGAGAGGTGGTCAATAAGACTTTAGAAAACTGCAGCGGATCCTCAGGCTCCTGACATCAGCCATCACATCGTTTGCTCGTTCCATTGACAAATACGGAGATGACTACAACCTTCCTAAACAAATCATAAAACCTGCCATAAAATCCTAAATTTGCGGGGTTGTGCATACGCCAGCCACTGAGCTAGACCCACTGCTCTTTGGCAAAAACCTCACAAAGCATATGAAGGATATGGAAGAGGCTTTAAAAAACAATAATTCCTAAGCAGCAGCACCCCATCGCGTCCATCAGTCGACGTCTACCATATGGGACTGGTGTAAAGCTCGGGGTCCGCATTCTATCCCCGGAAGTCTTCTTCAGACCAGGGCCCAGAGCGGACCCCATGGAAAATGCGCCAACCCCCAACAACGCCACGTCAGACATGCAAGACTCGTTGGACCGGCAGGAAACAGAACAATACCCATAACCATGGAGGTAGGTGGGTCTGGTTCCTACCAGCATATAGAAAATAGGGGCTTAATACTAACAGGGGGGAGATTACACCTGTTTTAAGAAGCACGGGAGTCTATCACGAGTGATCAGTATATACTCAATGGCATTAGTGGATACAAAATACAATTCATACTAGAAAAATTGCCACCAGTTCAACATTCACCCCAGAGGGTATTTTCCCTCTCCGTTAAAGAAACGAGAGGGACAAGCTGAACTGGTGAGACTAATTACAAAGGGTATCATGGGAAAACATGAACCCTTGGAATTCGTATCAAATATTCGTCACTAAACCCAAAAAAGATGGTGGATGTCGCATCATCATTGACTTAACTTCACTAAATATGTTTGTTAAGTATATACATTTCGAAGTGGAAATGGTTGTTACTGCCAAACAACTAATTTCCAAAGGATACTTCATGGCAAGCATTGACCTTAAAGATGTTTACTATTTAGTACCATTCACAAGGATCATCGCAGATACCTGAAATTTACCTGGATGGGGCAGCTATGGCAGTTTAAAGCGTTATCCAATGGGTTCACATCAGCCCAAGATTATTCACCAAGATACTAAAACCAGCTTTGGCAATATTCAGAAGACAAAAACATATTGTCATGACATATCTTGATGATATCTTAAAATAATAGGCAAGATAATGGAATTGACTATGTTAGCTGTATCAGCTACCAAACAGTTATTCGAAACCCTGGGATTGTCTTACATCCAGATAAATCTAAGTTGAAGCCATCCACAATCATGGACTACTTGGGCTTCACAATTAATTCAGTCTACGTGACTGTAACATTGCCAAGAGACAAAACAGTTGAATTGGCACAATCATGCAACAATTTAATGATTCGGACCTTTGCACTGTCAAAACTTACAAAGAGCAAAGGTACAGGCACCAAAACGACATACAGGTCATTATGATCGTGTCATAAAGTTACCCACTGAAGCAATATCAGAACTACAGTGGTGGGCAAAAAACATTTGGCATAGTTTCAGCCCTATTATCATCACTAACCCTACGTTAGTTATCCAAACAGATGCCAGTGCTCAAGGCTGGGGAGCAACTAACTCTATATCCAGCACAAGTAGTAGATGGACTAACCCAGAGTCATCGTTACCACTTACACTGGGCATTAATTATCTAGAGATGTTGGGTGACTTTTATGGTTTAAAAGCATATGCACAAATATGCATCACTTGCATGTACGGTTACAAATAGATAATACTACGGTGGTGGCCTACATTAACCATATGGGCGGCATAAAATCGGTATCATGCGACAAGTTGGTCAACACAATTTGGCAATGGTGTGTCGAAAGACATATTTGGCTATCAGCAACTTACCTGCCAGGTAAGCTAAATACAGTGGCAGACATCAGGTCACGTAAATTTAATGACAACATTGAATGGATGTTAAACCCCAAAAAATTTGCAAAAGTTATCAAGCAATATGGCACGCCAGATATTGATTTATTTGCATCAAGGCTAAATCACCAGGTACCTATGTATGTCGCTTGGGAACCAGACCCTGAGGCAGCAGCGGTAGATGCGTTCGCGCTGGATTGGGGAAATTCTTCTTCTATGCATTTCCTCCCTTCTGCCTCATCAGTTGGGGACTACGCACAATACAAATGGACTCTGCTTCAGGTATTGTGATAGTACCCGACTGGCCTACGCAGCCATGGTTCCCAATACTCCGTGACTCCGATGGTATTCCCCAGTGACCCAGAGTTATTAACACCCAGTGTCGGGCACAAGCCACCCGTGCCATGAAAAAATCAAACTCCTGGGTTGCAGATTCTGCACAAACCATTTCTGGGACTGGGATTATCAGAACAAACCGTCGACACCATGTCAGCATCCCTCCGAACATCCACTAAAAAACAGCACTTGTCCAGCATCAAAAAATGGGAGAAGTACTGCATGGATACAGGGACCATCTACTCAACCGCTACAGTTACCAACATACTGGAATTCCTGGCGAACCTTCACCACGATGAAGGACTCAGCTACAGAGCCATCAACACAGCTAGCAGTGCTCTGCCTGTCTATTTAAAACCAGCTCCAGGACAACAGGCCATGGGGTCCCACCCGCTGGTGGTCAAACTAATGAAGGGTATTTACAACTCTAACCCCCTAGACCAAGGTACACCCATACATGGGATGTCAGTGTGGTCCTGACATACCTCAGGGGATGGCCACCAGCCAGATCCCTCAACCTGGAACAATCTATGCTCAAAACACTCATGTTGATGGCACTTGTATCTGCACAGAGGGTCCAGTCACTACACCTATTGCGACTGGACAGCATGCTCACAGCTCCAGACCAGATCTCTGTCGTTATCCAGGGACTGATCAAACAGAGCAGACCAGGAACACCTAATCCAGTCGTGGAATTCTGGGCTTACCCGCCAGAACCACGGTTATGTGCCATGACCCACATACTATCCTACATAGACACAATCAAAAATATTCGAGGGAGATGAAAAGCTTTGTGGGTCAGTCATAAAAAACCTTATGGTCGGGTGACGAGCCAAACCATTGCGAGATGGCTCAAGCAGGTGCTAAAAGCTGCTGGGATAAACACTAACATGTACAAATCTCATTCCACCAGGGCAGCATCCACGTCGACGGCTAAAAGAATGGACGTGTCTATAGACCACATCCTGGCTACAGCAGGATGGTCGGGGGAAAGACCGTTCAGAAATTTTATAATAAGCCGTTGGCAAAACCTGTTTTATTTGCAGAAAAGATTTTACAGACTGCAAATATTTAATTTAAGCCCATGGGAGCAATTTAATTTCTTTGTTGTTATTGTTAAAACATACCATTGTGTTTTTCTACAAACAGATTCATTGGTTGATTACGATAACACACTTCCTCCCTCAAGGACTTCGGCAGTGCGTGAAGTAATACCTGTTACACGGTTTGAAATCACAGAGCTTTGAAGTCTTCACGTAGTCACTCACGTGACTCCAAAGTAAAATAGTAAGACTAAACGAGAACTTACTAGTTTGAAGTTTGATCTGTATTTTATGAGGAGTTACAATGAGGGATTACATGCCCTCCGCTCCCACCCTCATTAATATGGGTCACACTGATAAACTGATGCCTCCTTGTCTTTACTATGTTTACTTCAATAACTGTGTCTATCTGTGATTCCACACTGCTGCTTTGAAGTATGCCGCGCATGCGTGTTGAGCGGGCTCTTCACATAATCCCTCATCGTAACTCCTCATAAAATACAGATCAAACTTCAAACTGGTAAGTTCTCGTTTAATCTTACTATTATAGGGGACTAGGGGATGAAGGGGGAGTGGGATATGAGAAATTGGAATACACTATCATCTTCAAAAACATTTGTGCTGCCATAGGTCACAGATTTTTGGTGGCCACTCCAATGTTCTCGGCATTTCATACAGTTTTCAAGCTGGCCATTTGTTGCTACCTTTACCAGCATGAGAAGAATTTGTGTTGGTGAGTGTGCGGTAGAATGCTGGATAATGTATCACCCCCGATTGAATGGCTGACAGTGTGTGTGAACTGTGAGATGTGGGGGTAGTGTTGTGTGAGGACGTGCTGGATATGGGATCATTTCAGGAGTTGTAATTATTAGAGGCTATTGTTAAATGGATCAACCTATGTAGCTCTTAGGGGTAAGGTCAATATTTTTCATCTGGCAGTACATTCAGGCTCTTCTTCTTTAGCCATCTTTAGCCAATGGCATTTTCTGATAAATGTGGAGTGCTTCCCTGGTACTTGTATACAGATGTCCTCTCTTGCCTTTCTTGCCTCGCAAAATCTGACATGGTGTGAAAATTGGGATATCTGGTCATGTCCTTCCCCTGCCTTCCCAAAGCTGTAAAAGCGACTTCTTACAATTATTGGTGGAAACTACCATTTTCCAATGAGAGGTGCCGACATGCCTTCAAGTAACCCTTGCACCCTCCCTGTCTCTCCATCCCAGCCCCATCCATGTCGTACCAGCTTCAGTCATCTTGTTAAGTCTCATTGTCTGTAACTCGTTCTCATCTAACACACAGCTAACAATGGCCTGTTTCTTTCATCATCGTTACTTTTTTGCATATATTTCATTAATTTGTTCTATATCTCTCTACATCACCGTCTATATATCTCATTTCCCTTTCTCCTAACTCTCGGTCTGAAGAAGTGTCTTGACCCGAATAATCAGCTATTCCTTTTCTCCAGAGATGCTGTCTGACCCGCTGGGTTACTCCAGCATTTTGTGACTGTTGACTGCAGCTGAGGCTATCAACTCCCATATTCCACCCTGACCTTTACAGCATGTTAAACAGCATAGTTGATGATGGCTGGTACTACAATCTCTATGAACATGTTTGGGCACACATTTGAAGTTAATCTGGTATGAGATACTCACACATCATGATACAAGTACATTTTCCACGGCAACCAAATCTCTTCCTCGTTTTCTGGGGTCACTAATGCTTGCATTATAAACTACTTAAACATGCTTAAAATTAATGCTTCCATTTTATGTTTCTCAATATAAATTCAATGGGATAGTCCCTGTGAAGGCTGGATTTTGTGCTTATACAATCACAATGATGAAGACCCCAAAGGAGCAATAGCTTTTCAAAGCTTTAGACTCAAATCCATATCTCCTTTATTTATAGCTGTAATCAAAAATTGTCATTTGACGTTTGAGGTGCTTTATTAGGTCGTGATGATGTTGTAATGAGACTGCGTTGCCAGGAGAATGCCTCAATTTATTCCCGTTCCGTCTCATTGTGGAGGTGGGGAGCGTGGGGGAGGGTGGAGACTTGAGGCTGGGGGGAAAGCTGAATATCCTGCCTTGGCTCACTTTCAGTAATATCATTTAAATGTAATATACAGAATGGGGCCATTTGACCAATTGTGCTGATGCTGGCTCTTTTAATGAGCCGTCGTATTTAGACCTCCATCACTGCTTGTTGTTATATGTCAGTCGTTCCACATCCAGAAAGATCCAACTAACTTCAGTGTATAATTACTTATGGAGTAAGCCAGTAATATACTTGCTGGAGCTGCTGGTTTGCAGCGCCAGAAACCTGGGTTCAATCCTGACCTTTGGGTGCGAAGTCCATCTAGTTTGCACATTCTCCCAGTGACCGCATGGGTTTCCTCCGGGTGCCGCGGTTTCTTTCCATGTCCAAAACAAGTGCGGGTTTGTAGGTTAATCTGCGCCTGTAAATTGACCCTAATGTGCAAGGGGTGGGTGCAAATTTAGGATAACAAAGAACTAATGTGAATGGGTGATCTCGGTGAAGTCAGTGTGGGCTGAAGGGCCTGGTTCTATGTTGCATTTTCAAACCAAAAATAAACTTTGTATGAAAATTCTGTAGGCCTGACCAGATAAAGATGTTGAATTCCTTTCTCCAGGAGAAATTAATGAACATTGCTCACCATTTTCTGTAGTTCCCTTTGCACTGATGTTTGTCTTGGGCATGTGGCCGCGTCCATATCTATCAATCTCTTGCCACAGCTGCGATGTAGCTGTCCCACGAGTCATGTTTGTTGGCTACCATGCTGAGTACAGGCCTGACCAAAGAAGTTTGACCCATGTTCAGCCTCAATTGAGCACTTCTAACTAATTCTTTTAATTCTTTAAATTATTTAAAAATATTCCTGAAAATACAAGAATAAAGCCAACCCATTTTAATTTCAAGGATTTTTAGATCCTTAGAATATGACTAGTCATATATTAAAACAATTATTATAATATAATTATAGTTGAAATATAAATGATAATGAGATTTCAAGTAAAGTTTTGTGAGCTGTGAAACTGTGGTGTTTCCACCCAACTTGTGCTGTGCATAGATCAGGGGTTCATTGCCCTGTTTCCCACACGGCCCGGTTGCTCAATCCCTCTCCACAGGAATCATACAAACTACCACGCACGCCTCGGGGATCTTTCTGCTTGTGAGACCCAAAATATTCCCAGACCTGGAGTTGATCCAGAGGTCCCCTGGTAACTTCCTGGAAACTCTGGGTCAAATTTGGAGAATTCGTTGGCAAGTCAAATAATATGCACTAATAAAATGGAACTCTTAGGAGTACTAAACAGATGGTCATAATTTTGGTGGGGAGGGGGGGGGGGGCTGCTGCTTCTGTTTCACCACCTCGTCCTACCTATCCCTTAACTTTAGTGGATGAACCATGGAGATGCAGGGGAAAGGGGTAAAGACCATCTATAAAGCATTTCTGTCAGGAGAAAAGCTGCCAATAGGAGCCTAGTACAAGAACCGCAGTGCGGAATTAACCCTCCCATGATGAATAGGGCATTTCATTTAGGGTGAGGAACTGAGGTAATCTACTTTGCAGCCAGGGAAGTTGTTTGGAAGTTGTAATGCGGGTAAAATGGAGGCCAGTTTGTGCCCAGCAAAGCAACGTTAGCAGAAATGTGAGAGTGACCATACATTCTGTAATTTTTGGTGACTTTGGCTGAGGGAAAAACATTAGGGATAATCACCTCACATCTGCTCTGCAGGAAGGTATGTGAGAACATGCCAGAAATTAAGCAACTTGGACTAGTTTGGGTTAGTGCACCCAGGGATTGAGAACTCAATTTATGTTCTTCTATTTCATGCTGAGAACTTATGAAGTCAAATTATGCACTCCCAGCCACTAATTCCCTGTCAGTTTATCCTGGGCTGGAGGCTGGAGAATTAGTTATGGGGCTCCAAAGTGTGCCAAGAAACCAGAAATGAAATTCCTATCCTTAAATAATCCCAATCCCATGTGTCCTCTTCCAATATCCTCATCCCTCCTTTTCTTTTAACCAGCCATCTCATTAAATATTAAATGTTGATTTGAGAGCAGCCCTATCTTCTACAGTCTTGTGGAACTCTGGTGCTTTCATTCAGTTTCCTGATCCATTACATTTAACATTGCATCTGCAACTCTCTTCTGCCAAACTGCTCAGTCACTGGATTCAAACTGTTTCCATCCGTATCTTCATAATATTACACAATTCTATTTAATCACCCTTGGATTAAAACTCCACAAAAACAGCAGAGTGTCATCATTCCCCCTGTTGTAGTGAAAGCACCTCCATCGGTCACCCACTGCTGTCTGCCATATGATTGTTTGGTCAGGTGGAGTCAGCAGTTCACGTCAAAGATCCTTTGTAATGCAAGATGTCAGTTTGATCGTAACTAATATGCCTTAGATCATCTCACCCATCTCCCTCGGATATAGTAGCATCGAATGAACCGATAAAGAAAAATAGTGGATCCCAGAAATCTGAAATAAAAACAAAAACTGCGAGTCAGGCAATATCTGTGGGAAGATAAACGGAGCTAATGTTTCAGGTCGATGATCTTTATTCTAAACTGTTACATTTTCATTAACTCATTGATTACGGAATAATTTAATTTAATAGTCCATCAAATATACAAATGTTGTGAAATAATGCAAAAAAAATGTCAACATTTGTAGAAAGAGAAACATAGCTGATATTTAGGGTTGAAGATCTTTCATGAGACCATTCTCCCCTCAAGATGGCCCTATCTTTGTGTTTTTTGTCTTTCTGGTTGGCAAGAACGCCCATGTGGTCAGGTTCAGGTGGCTGAACACTTGAAGCCAAAACCTCAGCAATTGAATCTTCACACTGCCTTTTCCCCACTAACATCACACTTTCTGTTGTAGCACTGACTAGTATTAAACCAGATAAAAGTAGACCTTGTCCCCAACAACCAGCCAATAGCCTGGCGTTGTGCATTATTAGGATGGGCATAGTGATTGCTGAATGACACAAAAACATGTGCAATCGCATTTTGGCAGTACCTTAGTACCTTAGTACCTTAGTACCTTAGTACCTTAGTACTTTAGTTTCTAAAGATCCTGGGAAAGAAAATATATTATATGTGGATCTAGTATAATCTGGCAATGCCATCACTCCAAGTCAGACCCATATCTTCCCCTCCTCCTGCCTCTTCTCATTGCTCTGTGCTGCTTTTCCCTGTTGCACTGGAGGCCCAGTGACATGACCACCAATGCCCCATTTTCCTGAGGAAAAGGAGCCCCAGCAACAAATTATTCCAAAGACAAATTATTCCAAAGAGTTCCACTCACCCACCATCATTGTGAGGGTGGCAGTGGCACAGCAGTAGAGCTACTGCCTCAGAGTGCAAAAGATCTGGGTTTGATCCTGATTATGGGTGCTGTCTGTGCGGAGTTTGTATGTTCTCCCTGTGACCACGTGGGATTTCTCGGCATGCTTTGGTCTCCTTCCACATTCCAAAGACATGCAGGTTTGGAGGTTTATTGGCTTCTGTAAATTGCCCTTAGTATGTAGGATGCAAAAGTGGGGTAACAGAACAAGTGTACGGGTGATCAATGGTTGTCATGGACTCAGTGAACTGAAGGGCCCGTTTCCACACTGCATCACTCTCTAAATCAGTCTTTGAGGATCTCTATAAAACATGGCGGTTGAGTTTTCTATCCCATGTGAACTCCAGCTTTAACTTTGTGAATATCTGTTGCTTGATTTACTAGTGCAATGCAATAAATTAGTACCCTCAAGCATTAATGTTGCACACTTCTAACAAACATGGGCATGACATGCAACATCAATACTAACGAGCTACCCAATAAGGAAAGCATTGCAAATCATGCTGAAAATATCACCTGTAATTTACAAATGCAATTGGAAAGACATCAACACATTTACTGCTAAATTACTCATTAACAACTGGGGAATAGCATGTAAAGGACAAAGAGAGTTGTGGGGGAGGTATGTGGAGACGTTCTTAGAGTGTTTTTTGTTGGCAATATTTCTAGACCCACAAGGAAAGACGAAATACTAGACCTGCTCTTGGGCAATGGAGCTCATAGGGAATGAAGCATATTTCATTGGAAGTATTCAGTGATATATGATCAACGTATTGTTAGATTTAGAACAGTTATGAAATAAGACAAGTTACAATCAAGCATAAAAATACTTCACGGAAAGAGCTTACTCCAGTGGGTTGTAAAGGGATATGGTACAGATTGAAGGGAATCAACAATTCCTAAACTAAATGGAGATTGAACAATTTGATTTATTGCTGTATTTATCATTACTGTATGTATATGGTTTATTCTGTGGTTTTTATGTGAACAAGAAATTTCATTGCACCCTGGTGTAAAATAAACAAATCTAGTTTACTTTAGTTTAATTTAGAGATACAGCGTGGAAACAGGCCCTTCGGCCCACCGGCTCTGCAACCGAATAAGCAATCCGCGCATATTAACACTATCCTAAACCCACTAGGGACAATTTTTACATTTACCAAGCCAATTAACCTACAAACCTGCACGTCTTTGGAGTGTGTGAGGAAACCGAAGATCTCTGAGAAAACCCATGCAGGTCACAGGGAGAACGTACAAACTCAGTACAGACAGCTTCCTTAGTCGGGAATGAACCCGGGTCTCCGGCGCTGCATTCGATGTAAGACAGCAACTCTACTGCTGCGCCAACGTGACCGCCTTAACTCTTCAAAAAGGAGATAGTTTATGAGCAGAGTAGGTATATTGCCAGGAAAGGAAATGGAATGACATTCAAAATATCGAAACATTACAAAGTGCAGGAGTAACTCAATAAATCAGATGGCATTTTTGGAGGATCATAAGATCAAAGGGGATAATAGTAGAATTAGGCCATTTGGCCCATCAAGTCTACTCCATTCAATCTTGGCTGATCTATCTCTCCCTCCTAACCCCATTCTCCTGCCTTCTCCCCATAACCTCTGACACCCATACTAATCAAGAAATTTACATGGATAGATGACGTGTCGGGTTACCCAATCTGTTCCTCACATTACTTTGTACAACTCTATAAGATCACCCCTCATCCTCCTGGGCTCCAAGGAAATCATATCTGCACCCTTTTCAGCTTGACACCTTTCCTATAACATAATGACCAAGACTGAACATAATGCTCTGAATGTATCCTCACCAACATCGTAGCATGACCTCCAGCATGACCTCCCAATTGCTATACTCAATACTCTGACTGATAAGGCCAATATGCAGAAAGCCTTTTGGCCACTCTTTCCAGCTGTGACACTATTTTCAAGGAACTATGTACCTGCACTCCAAGATACCTGTCCTCGACCACACCCCCAGTGCCCTACAATTTACTGTATGGGTCCTGCCCATGTTAGACTTTCCAAATGCACCTCACATTTCTCTGTTTTAAAATTTCATCAACCATTCCTCAGCTCACCTGCCCAAATGCTGCCATATTTTATCAACCAATTTCACTATGGGACTCTAGCACTTGCACCTCTTGTGCCTCCATTTCACCCTTCAGTATCTTCAGTATCTTCTCTACCTTCACTACCCCCCCCCAACCCCAAACCCTCCCCACCTGGCTCCTTTCACCCCTTTTTTATATTTTATTCTTGACTTAGCTGTTTCTCCCTTCTCCCTTTGTCTCCTAACCTCCGTCATCTCCCTCCCACACCTGGTTCAATCTGCCCATTATTGCTAATTCCACCCACTTTTACCTATCACCTAATGGCCCATACCTCCCCTTCTCCTATTACACTCTCAGTTATGATGTAGGATCTTGATCCATAACATCGACCGTTCATTTCCCTCCACAGATGCTGCCTGACCCTTTGAGTTCTTCCAGCAATTTGTTGTTTCCTCATTTCATTGTGTTGGTTGGCTGTTTATTAAGCCTCAGTGACAGCCCCGTTGCCTCTAACTCTGGAAGGTTGTTAACTCGGGTACCATTCCCAGGCCCGTACGAAGCTTTTCAAAAAGGGGAGTGGCATGACAGGATTTGCGGAACCAGAGTTGGTTTACAGGGCAAAGCCAACGAATGCCCTTGCATTAGTAGAAGTAGTGGTAAATGGCAATATACATTCAGGAGCACCTGTTCTGTTGTTTTGCACAATCCGCAGGCATTGCCACTTTCATTTTACTGCACATCTTGTATGTGTATGTGACAAATAGACTTGACTTACCTTGCCTTGACGACACGTGATTTCCTGTTGTTGGGGGGCAGTGTTAGCTGGGAGGAGGATGCTAGGAGGCTGCAAGGTGACTTGGATAGGCTGGGTGAGTGGGCAAATGCATGGCAGATGCAGTATAATGTGGATAAATGTAAGGTTATCCACTTTGGTGGCAAAAACAGGAAAGCAGACTATTATCTAAATGGTGGCCGATTAGGAAAAGGGGAGATGCAATGAGACCTGGGTGTCATGGTACACCAGTCATTGAAAGTAGGCATGCAGGTGCAGCAGGCAGTGAAGAAAGCGAATGGTATGTTAGCATTCATAGCAAAAGGATTTGAGTGTAGGAGCAGGGAGGTTCTACTGCAGTTGTACAGGGTGTTGGTGAGACCACACCTTGAGTATTGCGTACAGTTTTGGTCTCCAAATCTGAGGAAGGACATTATTGCCATGGAGGGAGTGCAGAGAAGGTTCACCAGACTGATTCCTGGGATGTTAGGACTTTCATATGAAAAAAGACTGGATAGACTCGGTTTGTACTCGCTAGAATTTAGGAGATTGAGGGGGGATCTTATAGAAACTTACAAAATTCTTAAGAGGTTGGACAGGCTAGATGTAGGAAGATTGTTCCCGATGTTGGGGAAGTCCAGGACAAGGAGGTCACAGCTTAAGGATAGAGGGGAAATCCTTTAGGACCGAGATGAGAATTTTTTTTTTCACACAGAGAGTGGTGAATCTCTGGAACTCTCTGCCACAGAGGGTAGTTGAGGCCAGTTCATTGGCTATATTTAAGAGGGAGTTAGATGTGGCCCTTGTGGCTAGGGGGATCAGGGGGTATGGAGAAAAGGCAGGTACGGGATACTGAGTTGGATGATCAGCCATGATCATATTGAATGGCGGTGCAGGCTCGAAGGGCCGAATGGCCTACTCCTGCACCTATTTTCTATGTTTCTATGTAGGCAAAAGACGCCATCCACATGATCGCTATATACAAGCCAGGGGTATGCTCGTAACCAGTCAGGGTTAAATCTTCGTCAGCACCCATTCTTATAGAAGGCACAATATTTTATGTTGGACCCAGTTTAAAGTGATTCTATATAAGGTACAACTTCTGAGCATCTGAGAGGTTGGCAATAGCTTTAGCAGCTTCTTCTTTGGTTGTGGTAGAATTAAAGAGAACTAGACCAAGTGCAGACCCGTTGGGTCTGTTCCCCCAATGTGCAGATGTGGGATGCGTCATACACATTAACCACTCCCACACACTAAGTACCCCCGCACACGCGCTAACTACCCCACTTGTCAATATATTAATTATATTAATTTGCTCCTATTATCCCATAACCGCCCCATCTACTGACGCATAGCCCCCAACTCGCAGGAGCGTCTAGAGAGGGAGGGGGGTAGATAGTGAGGGCAGAGAGAGAAGAGAGAGAGCGAGAGGGGGGGAGAGAGGAGAGAGGAGGAGGGGGGAGGGGAGAGAGAGGGAGAGAGAGGGAGAGGGAGGAGGGAGGTGGAGAGAGAATGGGAGGGAGAGAGGGGGAGGGAGAGAGAGGGGGGGGGAGAGGGGAGAGATGAGGGGGAGGGGGAGAGAGAGAGAGAGAGAGGAGAGGGAGGGGAGAGAGGGAGGGAGAGGGAGAGAGGGAGGGGAGAGAGAGGGAGGGAGGGAGAGAGAGGAGGAGAGAGAGAGAGAGAGAGAGAGAGATGGAGGAGAGAGAGAGAGGGGGGGGAGAGAGAGAGAAATGGAGAGGGAGGGAGAGGAGGGAGAGAGAGGAGAGAAATAGAGAGGGAGAGAGAAAGGAGAGGGAGAGAGAGAGGAGATCGGGGAGAGAGAGAGGAGGGGAGAGAGAGAGAGAGAAAGGGAGGGAGAGAGAGAGGGGGGGAGAGAGAGAGGGAGGGGGAGAGAGAGAGGAGAGAGGGAGAGAGAGAGAGAGAGTGAGAGGGAGAGAGAGAGAGAGAGAGAGGGGAGAGAGAGAGAGGGAGAGAGAGAGAGAGAGAGAGAGAGAGAGAGGGAGAGAGAGAGAGAGGGAGGGGGAGAGAGAGGAGAGAGAGAGGGAGAGAGAGAGGGAGGGGGAGAGAGGAGAGAGAGTGGAGGGGGGAGAGAGAGGAGGGGAGGGGAGAGGGGAGAGAGGAGGGGGAGAGAGAGAGGAGGAGGGGGAAGAGTGTGAGGAGAGATTGGGCGGGGGGAGAGAGAGAGGGGGGGGAAGAGGAGAGGTGCCTTGGTGGGAGTAGAACAGAGGTGGGGGGGGATCAAGAGAGAGGTGGGGGGGGGCGGGGACCTAACTGAGAGAGAGGTGGGGGGGATTTGCACTCGACTCAAAACTCGCAGCATGGTCGACACATGGTCCTAGCAGGTCTATGTAACTCTCCTTCATGCTCGAAAGAAGTTCGAGCAAGAATTTCATTGTCCTATCTGGGACACATGACAATAAACTCTCTTGAATCTTGATTAGATTATAGCTATTCACAGTTCCCGAACCCAATCACAAAATTCACCATTACATTGTTTCGACAGAAAGTTCTAGCAAGAAGGCAGTTTACAAAATGAATAGAAACATTTCTCCAGGTACTATACACAATTTGAACAAGGCTTCACACTTCACAAGATAACAGCACAAACGCTCTGCAACATAATTAATAGTAATTTACAACACCCCCCCCATCCCCCCCTCCCCATCCCATTGAATCACGCATATGCAACACCTCTTAGCTCTTCTACAAAACCCTCATATCCTCAACTTCCATCTAGGATCCAGACTCCTTGCAACCTGGACTTTGCAAATACTGAGATTCTCCATTTTGTGACATATTTTATTTGGCCAATATTATCATTAACAGGACTTATGATATTTTACTAATAAGCTGCATATCTGTGAAGTTTTCACAATTCTTGTAAGAACTCATGATATAGAATCATAAAACGTTTATTTTTTACTGCACCAAGGAGATCTTCCAACTCCATCTTCTGCCTAGCTTCCCCAAAAAATAATAGCTCTAAAACCTACCTCATTTTTACAATCTCATTGAAGATATTCCCCCTTTCCCTCTCCCTTCCCCCATCCCTCTCCCCCTTCCCCTCTCTCACCCCCCCCCCCCCCCCCCTCCCTCTCCCTCTCCCGCCCCTCCCCCCCCTCTTTCTGGCTTTCTCAGATGAGATGATAAACCTTGACCTTAAAATGGTCCCATGGCACTATTTCAAAGAGCAGCAGGTACCGTATATTTTGATATTTACCTGATATTCTGTCCGGCATTGATCCCTCACCATCAGCATGAAAATGGATTATGTCGTCATATAAGCTTGCAATAGGCACATTTGTAATGTTGTCTAAAGTACAATGGCATGCTTCAGGGAAAAAAAACTTTAATTGGCTATAAAGTAGCATGCAATGTTACAAGCTGATGAAGGTTGCTCTAAAAATGAAAGTTATTTCTTTCAATTTCCATGTAATCCTGTTTCTATTGTTCAAAATGTTTTCCTTTGTTTCTGAAGATTTTCTGCACATTTTTGTTCCATTCTCTGCTTCATTGCCAAATCCCACAATCAATCCCCATGATACACGTATCTATATATGGGGCCCTAATACAGGTGGAAACAATTTTCTAAGACTGGCTAAGGCAAGATAAATGGTCCAAATCCGTAAATTCCACATCAGCATTGCTGAACTTGCAGGGTGTTTTTAAAAAAAGGCCAAAGAAATTGTAATCATCCTTTCCAGCTGAAATTGCAGAGCCAGATTACTAATGTAGCAGGTTTTTTTGCTTTGTTAGATAGGAATACTGAGGTTAATTTTCTCAACACATTTATAACCCTTTTTGCTATGAAATACAAATATGAGCTGATCTACTTTAAACTCTTCCAGTTTCAGTCTATGTGTTTGATGTTAATAATCTGCATTCCTTTTATTCCAGTTCAAACTTTACTATTCACCCACTTTCAAATTTTACTGGAGACCAATCTGTAGTGGGATCACAATGTTTCTCTTTTACTTCGGAGTCACGTGAGTGACTGCGTGAAGACCCCGTCCAGTACGCATGTGTGTCCATATCGCATTGCGTGAATGTGAATAATCCTGCCAGCAACAGACTTGACGTAAGTTTTTTAAAATACTTTCAAGTTTTAAAATCTTCTTGCAGGAACCTCTACTTAGAGATCCTGCTAAAAGTCCGGGGCTAAGTCGGGACGGAGGGGAAACACCAGTCTCGGACTTCAGGGAACCCCGGTCACGGGGAATCCCGCCCACAGGACTAGGCGCTCGGAACCGCGGAATGCGGGTAGCGACCGGCGGTAAATTTGCCTTTGAGCCGCTGGCAGTAAAAACAGCGGCTTCATATTGATGGAGAACCCGCTCCAGAGACCGCGGGGAGCAGACGGCGGCAGATTCGCCCTCGAGCCGCTGGCTGTGGAGCCAGCGGCTTCATATTGGTGCCGGGGGCACCGGGACAGCCGCTGCGGAGACCTGAGAACCCACTCCGTAGACTGCGGGATGTAAGGAGCGGACGGCAGTAAGTACTGTGCCGCTGGGAGTTAAACCAGCGGCTTCATATACCCCCCCCTCCAAGCAGGATAACCCCCCCCCCCCCCCCCCGACTTTGTAAATTGCGGCTATCCCTCTGACAGGGACCGCGGGGATATCGTGGCTGCAGTTACTGCGGGGATACTACTGGGGGGGGGGGGGGGGGGGGGGAAAGGGGAAAGAAAGCCCCAGCTGGAGAACACCGTGGAGAAGCCCTGTTATAAGGGACCGCGGAGAAAAAGCTGGGGGGAGAAATAACCCGCAATGGAGCGTTTCTACAAGGACCACAGAGGAACCCCACCTGTAACAAACCACGACCATGAGACCAGGCTCGGGAGGAGTGTTGCCCCGCAGCAGAAAGTTTTAAAAGGACATGCAGGTAAATTCCTTACTCGAAGGTCGTTGTGTGCTATTTTGTGAGACTATGTTACAGGAATGGACGCCGGCGGGAGCAACTGTGATCGCATATCCCGCATGGAGCGGTTGATGGAGCAGAAGCTCCAATGTGACATGCTCCGGTATATGGAGCCTAGTCACCAGGGGGTCCTGGGGCGCCCATAGCAGCACCTTATTGAGGGCTGCATAATGCAACTCCCTCGACAGAGGGGTGCATTAGGAGTCACTTCTGGGCTGACTCCGAAGACAGGGGTTTGGCTGAAGAAACCACAAGTGTGAAGGGGGTGCAGGAACGACACTACCAGCAGCAGGAGTTCGATGAGTGGCTGTCGGGTTCAGGAAGGCCACATCATCATGCAAGACCTCACATCTTCGACGGCAGCACCCCTACGTACCCACCAGCAACCACGATGAACTGAAGCTGGTGAAAGCTTGAAGGTCGTACAACCAGGACAAAGGTCTTTTTTAGGCCACAGCCCAGAACGGCCTTCGTTGGAAGATGCACCAACCTCATACGCGAGCTCCTCTACCTCCAGGAGCAGATGTAAAATCAAGCACACATGTTTGAGGCAGCTCCTGGTCGGGTTGCATATGTCCACCCATTCGGATAAAGATATGGAACCTCATCGATGATGTCTCCAGTCACGGATACAAGTTGGTAATATTTAACTGGTTTGAATATTTACACTGGTTTGGGATAACACTAGATTAGTTTATACTGCACACAGGTATGGTTGGAGTTGCCTTTCAAGACAAGGCTCACAAGAATGGGATGTGGACTGATCATTGTCAACAGCCTCAACCCGCATGTGCAATATGGACTTTTCTGAATAACTTCCATGTGATCATTTCCGCTCACAGGTTTGAAGATATTTGAAATTTAACTGGATGAGGCAACGATTCACTCAGTGGCGTTACAATGGGCAAACTCCAGTTTCCAGATTATTTACCAAATCACTACTATCAGTGCTTCGGCTGCACAGAGCTAACAAATAAGTAGCATGGCCAATCTGGATGATATTGAACATACTGTATTTTACTAAATTAGCCTTATCAGCCACATAGCTATATTTGAGGAATTGGTTCTCACCCGCCCAGTTAAATTTAAATTGTTGATACCAACTGAAACTATTGATTGTTGGGATACAATCATCCATTTATTGGTCTGGGATCAGCTCTGAGACAAAAAAAATTAGACCTCTGCTATTTTTAGCTTTAACAATCAAAGTCACAATGATGGACAGCTTTGCTCCACTAAAACCTCTTATCCGTAAATCTTCAGTCATTTTCAACTGATGTTATTGCCCAAAGATGGGTAATTTACTAATACCATCTCTAGTTACGGGGGCAGGTGGGATTAACATGAGTTATCAAGTGTTCAGTCATGATATCAACTGCCAATGGACACCAGGTGCATTCTGGGCATTAAAGGGTGTGTGGATATGCATATACGGCATGCAGAAGTCCAAGGTGATACTCTTTGGTGGTGGTATATGTTAATCACAAAGGTACAATCAAATCAAAGTATCCGGTGATAGTTTTACCAAACCACATTTATCACTGGTGTATTATTATGCAAAATCAATGACAACACAGAATGAATGTGTGATCACAAAGTATTTAATGACAATGTGGATTGATAGAACACTAACTATTGAGTTGCTTGCATCCAGTTTCAATCAACAGTGAACAAGGCATACAGTCGGGAAAGGGTGCATTCTCGCTACACTAGGAAGGAATGTTCTTTTATGTCTTCCTCCATTTGGCCTCAATAGACGGGTTTTGCAAAATTCAGCAAGATTCCCGCTTCCGGGTTTTCATAGTGCCTGCCTGGGTTATACACCTATGGCTCCTGCTGAGGCGAAGAATGAACATAAAACCTTTCATGGTTAATCCCGGATAAAAAGATGCTGGTTCAGTTGTGATGTTGAAACCATCCTCTGCATGATATAATCAATCATAGACTTACAGACTCTGAGAGATCGTTTCTGCGGCTTGGGTTGTCAAACCATGAGCGTTAAGAGTGCTCACTACAGATTGCAGGGATAGCACCAAATAGCAGCAATCTGCATAGGAGATGGGAAGCATTGTTTATGCTTCCTTACGTTTAACTCGGCACGGATGACTGACACATTAAAAAAAAATTCAGTTTTATGGGATTATAACATTAAGTTACTATTCTATTACTGTGCCTTAAGTACCTCCTAATCATTTGGTTGATGAGTACATAAACCACTCTGTCCGGTCTCACCCTCTGATATCCAGAGAATGAAGGTACCGTCAGCTTAAAACCTCCCAGGTTTAGGGATGCAGAGGCATGGGTTGTTAACATTGTACTACGTCACTTCACCGATGGGCGCCAGTAATATCCCAGCCCATGATCATACTCACGTACTAGTGATTACGCCATGGAACTGAGTTCAGCGCTATGGGTCCAGTCATTGCAACACTGGATAGGATGATCATATCTGCGGGCTATAATAACATGTTTTGTTTATGATTAATCAAGCAGATTAGACAGGGACACAAGACCAAACTAGAGTTACATATCCCATGGACCTTGGGTTGCGTGTGATCACGCATTTACACCAGTATGTCAAGGTTCCTAAGAGCTTTATAGACTGACAGCAATATTATTAGTTACATAAAATCTTGTTAGAAGGAATCACTATGAACCTTCTCCAGATGGTTATATGGTTCTGGCATATACAGGAGTGTACATTGACATTGAGTCTCACTCCACCAGGACCGCTATACCTCAGCAGCAGGGATGGACCACATCCTAGCGGTTGCAGGATGGTCAAACTATTGATCTGTCCAAATATTCAGAATAAACCTATTGCCAGATCAGGGTTATTTGCCAACTCTATGTTAGGTATGGTTCATACTTCCTCCAGGTTGAGGGAGGTTACTATTGCCACTATTATTCATTAATAGCATCAACATGTCTATATCTATGTCATGTCTGAATGCATTCTTAATGTTCACTCATCATTGGCCTTCTGATGCAGTGTATGACGCCTGGACTCGGTTCCACGGCATGAAATCACAGAGCTTTAAAATTTTCACGTAGTCACTCACGTGACTCCGAAGTAAAATAGTAAGATTAAACGAGAACTTACCAGTTTGAAGTTTGATCTTTATTTTATGAGGAGTAACATTGAGGGATTACGTGCCCTCCGCTCCCAGCCCTCTATCATAAAGTTCAACAGGTATTATGGTTCTCTTATCTTACTATGTTCAGTTCAACAACTGTTTTCTGTGATTTCACACCGCTGCTTTGAAGATTGACATGCATGCGTGCTGGACGGGGTCTTCACGTAATCTCTCAACGTTACTCCTCATAAAATAATGATCAAACTTCAAACTGGTAAGTTCTCGTTTAATCTTACTATTTCATATAATATATGTGACAGGAGCAGAATTAGGCCATTCGACCCATCAAATCTAACGATGTCTGATCTATCGTTCCCTCTCAAACCCATTCTCCTGCCATCTCCCCATAACCCCTGACACACCTGCTAATCAAGACTCTATTAATTCCTGCCTTAAAAATATTCATTGACTTGGCCTCCACAACTAAAAAGATTATAGAATACTAGACCAAGTGCAGACCCGTTGGGTCTGCTCCCCCAATGGTGTGATCCCCCAACCCAATATTCCACCATGCACCCGTCTCCTCCAACGGAACTGAACCCATTCCCAAATGTAAGATTCCAGCACTCCCCTGCCTCCCTCAGCAGTGGATTGAAAAATAACTCCAATTGCACCTCCCCTGCCTGCTGTAGCAGTTCCAATTGCAATACCAATTGGCCCTCCCCCTCCTGTTGAAGCACTTGCTGTGATATCCCATTGAGGTGAAAAGTTCAGAGTGTTCCTGTCTTGCAACTTTGTTTTGAAGTGTGTTGGAAGCTGATAGGAAGGAGCAGCGAATCAAAAGGCAGAAAGGCAGCTGGACGCCAGGCGGCAGCCACACAGTTGTAATATATAATAGATAACACTTTTAATAGTCAATGACTTACTCATTGTCAAAAATAAATTTTATTCATGAAAATTATATGCACGGAATATAAAACCTGACATTCTTTACATGACATCCTTTAAATTCATAGTGTCATCCTGTTTATATATTCAAGGTGTTGTCAAGTCTATACATTTGTAGTGTTATCAAGTTAATACGTTCTATGTACAAAGCACCAATGGCACTGACGTGGTCTCTGAGCAATTCATCCTTTGAGTATTTGCGGGGAGGCGACACAGGACTCCACCTCTCAATCGTCAGCGGTTGCAGGATCTTAAACTGCGATCCCTACCTACAATGCATTTGCATTGACATACTAAACTGGAGTGCAGACCGTAGCATGTAGGCCTACAGCCTGGAATGTGCAAGGCGGCAGTATTCCTTTATGGACAATGGGTTTCGGAGAGACCGAAGTATGACTTTCACTAAGTTGATGGTCTTCCAGTGGTACTTTATATTTGTCTTCGGCTATATCTGGGAACAGCTCTTAGATCAGAGAATCTTATGTCATACAGCTGTTCAGGAAAACCATGCATCCTTTTCTGGACCTTTAGACTATAGAGATACAGTATGGAAACAAGCCCTTCAGCCCACCCTTCTGCAGATCAGCGATCATCCCATACACCAGCATTATCCTAGACACTAGGAACAATTTACAACTTTACCAAAGCCAATTTTACCAAAGCCTCCAAACCTACAAATCGTTGGAGTGTAGCAGGAAACTGGAGCACCCGAAGAAAACCCACGTGATTACAGAGAGAATGTACACACTCGTTACAGACAGCACCCATAGTCAGAAAAGAACCTGGGTCCCTGGCGCTGTAAGGCAGCAACTCTACCGCTGCACCACTGTGTCACCCCTTCTTGGCAAATGCACAGTCCACAAGGAGGTAGACGATTGTCTCATCTTCATTGCCGTCATCTCGAGAGTAGTGTACATTGGAAACGATGCTCTGACTCTAGAGGAAGGATCTGATGGAGAGGCCCTCTCTCACTGCCAGCCAAAGAGGTCTTGGTGCTTGTTGGTGAAATCCGGACCACTTGCCCTAAATGACTATGGATACTGGGTGAAATAAATCACAGTGATATTTGCATCTATATATAGTCCAGTGATTCATTTTTCATCCTTTTCACTGAAAAAGACTAGTTCAATAAATATGCTTTATTAATATGATGTGAACCACTAAAGTATGACAATTATTTTTGTTTGTTTTACCTCTGTCTACACTTCCTTTAAATCATGTCTTTATAAATCAGAGCATTGAGTATAGAAGTTGGGATGTAATGTTAAAATTGTACAAGGCATTGGTGAGGCCAATTTTGGAGTATGGTGTACAATTTTGGTCGCCTAATTATAGGAAGGATGTCAACAAAATAGAGAGAGTACAGAGGAGATTTAGTAGAATGTTGCCTGGGTTTCAGCAACTAAGTTACAGAGAAAGGTTGAACAAGTTAGGGCTTTATTCTTTGAGCGCAGAAGGTTAAGGGGGGACTTGATGGAGGTCTTTAAAATGATGAGAGGGATAGACAGAGTTGACGTGGATAAGCTTTTCCCACTGAGAGGAGGGAAGATTCAAACAAGGGGACATGACTTGAGAATTAAGGGACAGAAGTTTAGGGGTAACATGAGGGGGAATTTCTTTACTCAGAGAGTGGTGGCTGTGTGGAATGAGCTTCCAGTGAAGGTGGTGGAGGCAGGTTTGTTTTTATCATTTAAAAATAAATTGGATAGTTATATGGACGGGAAAGGTATGGAGGGTTATGGTCTGAACGCAGGTGTATGGGACTAGGGGAAAATACGTGTTCGGCACGGACTAGAAGGGTCGAGATGGCCTGTTTCCGTGCTGTAATTGTTATATGGTTATTATATGGTTATATGTCAGGATATGTCAGTCTCCATATGTGTCTGTTGCCCTTAGTCCAATTTTACATTCTTTACGTCTGGTCTGATAACTCATCTTTGTCTTATTCATGCCCAAACACATGAGCATCCTGCAGGGACTCACTGGAACACAACCAGCCAAGTTCCGGATTGCCAACACTGGGTGGATAGCTTCCTGGAGATATTTGCTTTTTACATATGATGTCCTGCCCAATGATCTCAACAATCATGCAGCAAACACTTCCACACATCACATCACCTCTTCCCACAAAATCTGTAACAGGTTCTGTTCCTTGACTGTCAGTCACCTTCCTTTTTCTATCTGACTCCAATGATATATATATCACACACGCACACACGCACACATATATATATATATACCTTATATTTGACTTAAAGGTAACTTGCAGTGGCCTAATCAGTTGCACCCCCTGGGTAGACTGGACAAGCATGGCTGAGTAACCAGTTTGGGACTTTCTGCATATTTCTGAGCTGTGCAATGATCAGACATTTTTTGCTGATCAAATTTTTTATTGTGAGTCTGATGAAAAATGTTGAATCAGATTATGTTTTATTAACTAACACATTGCATACAGATAACAATGCAAATTCAAATACTAATCAGTGAAAGATATTCTCTGTGGAGCACAGTTGGTGTAAGGGTTAACAGCAGAAGCATTTTGGTGCACAGCATTTATCCAACGAATGATTACATAAGGGAATGAAACATTTGCTGAGAAGTAATTCAAGTTTGTGAAGTATATTCCTGCACAAAAGTAATTTAAGGGTCTGAAGCATAGAGTTTAAAAAGGTAATTTCAGGCTAACAAGTGTTCTGTCTTCCCTTCTGGATCAGTTTATATGTAAACCACAGAATAACAGAATGCAAATCCATTACATTCTGGCCCGTAGTGACAGCTGGAGTTCTCCCTGTGGAACGCTGTTGTCATCCTTCAAAACACCAGTGGGAATTTAATCCCATAAACCTGCAATGGAATGCTAAAACAATCATTTCAACAAAGAAGATCAGTTTATCAAACACCCAAAGCCTTGGTGAAGTTCTCTAAGGTCATCGACTAATGCATGTAATCCACATTTACCTAACCCCACTTAATCCTGATATTCAATAAGTGACTCTCTTATCATCCTGTGTTATGTTCAATGTTCTTTCTCTTGTTTTGTTGTACAGCCGGCCATTAACTTTCAAACGCTGTCTCTATTTGGGCTATATATTCTCTGGATTTCATTAACTGACTGTTGAATTACAATTCAGCTGTCTCCCTGCCTTTATAAATTTATGGACTGTGATTTCCAGCGAATATTTATTTCCAGTTAATCTGCCGCTGAGATTAAAATGATGTGACTTCAGTAGCAGCCTTCTGATGCTATAAAGTGTCAGCTCCCACATTATTAATGCTGCAGTTGTCTCTGAGTTTTACCAAAGTTACTTTGTAATGTTTTATTGACGCCACATTTTCCGAGCCTGACAACAGATAGTATATAGCAGTATATAGCAGCAGATATACTGACAGCACAGGTGAGAGGTCATGCAGCCACAACGACCCTTGGGTCATTATTATTGATCTTTGTGACGTGCCCTTTACTCTAATCAGTGTGATAACTTGAAGGGAAAAATAGCTGCAGATGCTGTAGACCTGAAATAAAAACAGTCTACAGCATCTACAGTTGGGGACATGATGGCTACAGGGAATTGTCATTGAGGAGGAGATGAAACCTGGGGCAGATCAGTCTTGATAATCTTGAACAGCAGGGCAAGGCTGGGGTGCAGAATGGCCTAGTCCTGCTTCTATTTTCTTATTTTCAGGAGCTTGGCTGAACATGGCTGTGGATGCTTCAGCCTTGTCTATTGCGTTCATAGGCTGGGCTTTACCACCATTGATGTTCTTGGAATCTTCTCCAACTCCTATTAGTTGCATAATTGTCCACTACCATTCATGGCTAGAGGTAGCAGGACTATTGGACTTTGATCTGAATCAGTAAGAACCTGAGTTTTGCATCAGGTATCTTGCAGCTTTGTTATGCCTGGTACTGCTCCTAGTTGGCCCATCCAAACACACTTACTGGAACTGTTCAACCCTTGGCTTGATAGTAAGGGTAGCATGAGGGATATGCTAGGCCTTGTGGTTATGGATTGCGTGTGTGTGTGTGTGTCGCTGTTGCTGTTGCTGATGTTTGGTTGCCCAGTTCTAAGCTATTTGTCCTCTATGAGTCTATCCCATGTAAATACCTGGAGTGCCACACACCACAATCAAGGGTGTTTCAGTGTGAAGAGAGGACTTGGTCTATACAAGGACTGTGTGTACATTGACCAAAGCTTTTGTAGGGAGATGCATCTGCCATGGAAAACTGGTCAGTTTAAGGGTCAAAGGTTTATCTCTAACTACCTGCCTCATACTCAGTTTAGCACCTGTGTCATACAGGACTCAGCTACTTAAGTCAGTGGTAATGAAGTTGCCTATCCAAAGTATAATCTGTACCCTCACTATTGTCAGCGTTTCATGATGGAGGACGACTGGCGAATCAGCTGAGGGAGGATGATAGGTGATGATGAGAAAAAGATTTCCGTTTTTGCTTGACCATGATTTACTTTCATATTTAACCTAATGCAATGAGATTTCATGGGGTTGGGAATTAGCGTTGAAGTCTGTCTGGACTATACACTCGCACCTGCAACTAATGTCAGCTAGAGAAATCAAAAGGACAGAAAGGTCAAATGTAGACTGGGCATTCGTTTGGCTGAATTCCTTCACTCCGTCCACCTGGACCTACCTGCACTGGCGGACTAGGTCTAAAAATACTGGTTGCCAGGAGACAAAGGGGGCCCACTTCATCAGGGGCCCACTTGATATAGGGCAAGCTGACTCCCTGGCCAGTCCGCCACTGCCTACCTGATCTCCTGGTTGCCAAACATTTTAATTCCCCTTCCCACTCCCACATTGTCCTTTCTGTCCTAGGTCTCCTCCACTGTCAGAGTGAGGCCAAATGTAAATTGGAGGAACAGCATCACATATTTTGCTTGGGCAACTTACAATCCAGTGATATGAATATTGATTTCTCTAACTTCAAGTAACCCTTGCATCCCCCCTCTCTCTCCATCCCTCACCCACCCAAGTCGCTCCAGCTTCAAAGTCGTCTTGTTGAGTCTCATTTTCTGTAACTTTCTCACGTAACACACAGCTAACAGTGGCCTGTTTCCTATATCATCGTTACTTTTTTGCATTTCTTTCATTGTTTTTTTTTTTTTTGTTTTTTTAATTAGAAGCAATTGTACAAGGATAAGACGATCGGCATAACAATTATACAATTATTGTACAGCTTCATTTTTATCCTTATAACCTAAATTAAAATAAAAGAAAGGAAAACAAAGAAAGAAGAAGAAAAAAAAGAATGATGAGATGAAATAGAAAAGAGCAGGAAAAGGACCCATAAGCTACCAAAGCAGTGCAGAAGAGAGAAAAGGAAATAAGAAAAGAAAAGATGGAGTTATGCCTTTCCCCCCCTCTCCCATCATGGCATCAGATTTATATTCAAATTTGTGTTTAACCATTCTGTTGTTGTAAAAATTCAGTAAAGGGTATCCATGTCTTAAGAAATTGATTAGTTTTTTCCGCCAAGACAAGCCTAATGTTTTGCGTAGTTTAGTGTAGTGTCTCGGACATATCTGTAATCCACATCATCACTGTGGGGACTATTGTCTGTTTCCAAAATGTAAGTATTAATATTTTCGCCATTATTAGGCTGTAATTGAGGAAACGTCTTTGAAATATCGTTAGCTTAGAGCAGGCCTCTGACATGCCTAATATGATCAGTTTTATATTTGGGTCCAATTTAATTTTAAGTATTTTGGAAAAGGTATCAAATATTCCCCTCCAGAAGTTTTGTAACTTTGTACAGGAAGCAAAATAATGGGTTGTAGTCACTTCTTGAAGGAGACATTTATCACAAATAGGAGAGACATTTAGGAAGATCTTGTTCAATTCAGACTTTGAATAGTAGAGTCTGTGCAGTATTTTATATTGTATCAGGGAGTGCCTAACGTTAAGAGAGCAGTAATATATGTATAAAAGGCTTTCCTCCCAACTATTCTTTGAGATTAGTAAACCCAATTCATCTTCCCATGCTCGCCTAACCATTTCAGAAGATGGAATGTGTGCAGTTAAAAGGGTATTGCATATGTAGAATATTAACTTGTATATCTTTCATTAATTTGTTTTATATTTCTTTGCGACATCGTCTATATCTCTCGTTTCCCTTTCCCCCGAATCTCAGTCTGAAGAAGGGTCTCGACGAATCATATATTCCTTTTCTCCAGAGATGCTGTCCGACCTGCTGAGTTGCTCCCGCTTTTTGTGTCTATCTTCAACCTAATATCTGTGATAGGAAAGTTATTGGAGAGGACTCTGAGGGATAACATGCACATGCATTTGGAAAGACAGGAGTTGATTGAGGATAGTCAGCATGGTTTTGCATGCCACTATCCTAACTGCCTCCACCACCACCCCTGGCAATGTGTTCCAGCCTACCACCACCTTCTGTGTAAAAAAACTTACCTCCGCACATCTCCATTAAACATTCTCCCTCTCACCTTATAGTTATGCTCTCTAGTGTTGGACATTTCCACTCTGGGGAAATGGTTCTGACTCTCTACCTTATCCATGCCTTTCATAATTTTATACACTTCCAACAAGTTTCTTCTCAACTTCCGACATTCCAGAGAAAACAATCCAAATCGATCCAACCTTTCCCTTTAGTTAAAACCCTGTAATCCAGGCAGCATTTTGGCAAACCTCCTCTGCACCCTCTCTAAAGCTTCCACATCTTTCCTATAATGGGGCAACCAGAACTGCACTCAATACTCCCAATATGGCCTAACCAAAATCATATAGAGCTGTATCACAACTTCCTGTCTTATTGTCAATTCCCGTAGCAATGAAGGCAAGCATACCATATGTCTTCTTGACTGCACTATCAACTTGTACTGCCATCTTTACTGAGCTATGAACCTGGATTCGAAGATTCCTCTGCTCATCCATGCTATTAAGGATCTTGCCATTAACTATACTCTCTCCTTACATTCAAACCTCCCAAAATGCAACACCTTGCACTTGCTCGGGTTAAACTCCATCTGTTATTTATCCGCCTATTTCTGCAGCCAATCTATATCTCGCTGGAATTCCCCCAAGAATCAGAAATTAGAGGATATTGGTTTAAGGAGAGACGGAACAGATTTATGAGCAACCTGAGGGGCAACCTTCTCACACAGAGGATGGTGGGTATATAGTATGAGTTGCCAGAGGAAGTAGTTGAGGCAGGTACTTTAGCAGCATTTAAAAGAAATTTGACACATATTTGGATAGGAATGGTTTAAAGGGATGTGGGACAAATGAGGACAAATGCGACTAACTTAGATGGAGCATCTTGGTCAGCGTGGACAAGTTGGGCAGAAGGGCCATTACTGTGCTGTATGAATCGAAGACTCAAGGACCAAAAATATTCAACATAAAAAAATAATCTTGAATAGTATGGTCATGTGTAGCTTTGATAGTCATGCACAGAATTATTCAAAAGCAAACATTTTGTGCATTCCACCTTTGCACTGTAACCTCTGACATCCATTATCAATCAGATGAAATGAATGGAAAGCAGGGCTTTAAATTATGAATGACATTAGCTCTGTATTAATAACTGTAACCTGATGGATAGATATGAGTGACAGATCATTTCCTCAGGCAGTCCTGTCACTTGAATGATTATTGCTTGTTAAAAGATCCCTGAGCTTAATCTGCCAAATTCACCCTTTGGACAGTATCGTGGGACAATAATTCCTTCATTTTTTTTGTTGTTTAGCATTTTTTCTTGAAGCCACGTTGTAGGAATTTTTACTTTGAGGAGTATTTACTTGTTTAATGGATAAAAGTTGATGGTTTCAGTAACAATTTATTTTGCGAACTAAAATTCAAAAAATAATACATGTAAATAGCTAAGCAAGGTGAAATGATTCAATGTGTGTTATGATTGTGTTTATAGTTTGTTTGGTTGTTTGGTTGTTTGTCTTTTGCACAAAGGTCTGCGAGCATTGCCACTTTCATTTCACTGCACATCTCGTATGTGTATGTGACAAATAAACTTGACTTGACTTGAGTTGAAAGTAAATGGAGAAAGAAAAGAAAATGAAGAAATGGAAAGAAATTTCTTCAGGCTTGGTTTTGTTTTGCATTATATTCTTTTTTTTAATTTATTGCACTTTTTTAGTTGATTATGCTATCTATTGAGTACTGTGTTTACAAATCCGTTGTGCTGCTGCAAGTAAGAATCTCATTGTTCTGTTTTGGTACATATGACAATTAAACACTCTTGACTCTTGAGTAATTTAAACAGTCATTGGATATCTGTGAGAATGTCAATATCACTGCACTTTGCCCATTCTTTATTGCTCCTGAGCTGAGAAGTTAGTTAAGAATAAAAAACATTTAGGTGTTGAGTCAAGGACACAGTGGATAGGGATTGGCAGATTTCCTCTCCCGAAGAACACTAGTGAAGCAAATGGGCACCAGTTGCTTACGGAAGATGGACACAAAAAGCTGCAGTATCTCAGCTGGACAGGCAGCATCTCTGGACAGAAGGAATGGGTGGTGTGTCGCGTCGAGACCCTATGTAAAATAGTCTGAAGAAGGGTCTTGACTCGAAACATCACCCATTCCTTCTCTTCAGCGATGCTGCCTGTCCCGCTGAGTTCCCCCAGCTTTTTGTGTCTATCTTCAGTTTAAACCAGCATCTGCAGTTCCTTCCTACACCAGTTGCTTATCGCTGTCACTGACTGTCTTCCTGATGAGGCGATTATTTAATTAAGAACACATTTCCCACATTACACCTTAAGAATCAGAAAACAATTACCCAATCAGGAGTTTTATTTTCCTTGCATCTCCTCTATTCCATCCCAACATAATGAAGGCATTAATTCATCCTGAAACAGTTTGCTTATGACTACTCTAAAAATCTGTTTCAATTGTCCACCCACAGCAATGGATTTCTGTTCTTGAAGCTCATGATTCACTATCTGTGCCTTGAAGATAACAGTAGCTGCACATTAATTAAAGGGCTTGTCCCACTTTCACGACATAATGCACGACCTCTGCCGAGTTTGCCCTTGACTCGTACTCGCAGCATGGTCGTCACGAGGTCGTAGGTAGGTCGTGATGCTAGTTGTAGGTACTCGTGACATCAAGTAGGTCGGGGTGTTTTTCTAGCCTGATGGAAAATGTCCACGAGTAAAAAAGGTCATGAATTAGGTCGTGAAAGGTGGAATTATGGGATTAATCAGCGCCTTAAGGGAATTATGTTCTAATACTCCACCGCATTGGCCAAGCAACTATTCCTCATGTGTACTGATGTATAATGCCTTACAAGCAATTCACTGTGAGAGCACCTCATTCTATCTTGATGATTCATTATAATTTAAGAAGTGTGAGCTTATACAGTGGCTTGCAAAAGTATTCATACCCCTTGAACTTTTCCACATTTTGTCACGTTACAACCACTAACGTAAATGTATTTTATTGGGATTTTATGTGATAGACCAACACAAAGTGGCGCATAATTTTGAAGTGGAAGGAAAATGATACATGGTTTTCACATTTTTTTACAAATAAAAAACTGAAAAGTGTGGCATGCAAAAGTATTCAGCCCCCTCTGATATCCCTAAATAAAATCCAGTGCAACCAATTGTCTTCAGAAGTCACCTAATTAGTAAATAGAGTCCACTTGTGTGTAATCTAATCTCAGTTTCAATACAGCTGTTCTGTGAAGGCCTCAGAAATTTGTTAGAGAACATTAGTGAACAAACAGCATCATGAAGCCCAAGGAACACACCAGACAGGTCAGGGATAAAGTTGTGGAGAAGTTTAAAGCAGGGTTAGGTTATTAAAAATATCCCAAGCTTTGAACATCTCACGGAGCACCGTTCAATCCATCATCCGAAAATGGAAAGAGTATGGCACAACTGCAAACCTACCAAGACATGGCCGTCCACCTAAACTGACAGGCTGGGCAAGGAGAGCATTGATCAGAGAAGCAGCCAAGAGGCCCATGGTAACTCTGGAGGAGCTGCAGAGATCCACAGCTCAGGTGGGAGAATCTGTCCACAGGACAACTATTAGTCGTGCACTCCACAAATCGGGCCTTTATGGAAGAGTGGCAAGAAGAAAGCCATTGTTGAAAAAAAGCCATAAGAAGTCCCGTTTGCAGTCTGCCACAAGCCATGTGGGGGACACAGCAAACATGTGGAGGAAGGTGCTCTGGTCAGATGAGATCAAAATTGAAGTTTTTGGCCTAAATGCAAAACACTATGTGTGGCGGAAAACTAACACTGCGAAACATGGTGGTGGCAGCATAATGCTGTGGGGATGCTTTTCTTCATCAGGGACAGGGAAGCTGGTCAGAGTTGATGGGAAGATGGATGGAGCCAAATACAGGGCAATCTTGGAAGAAAACCTGTTAGAGTCTGCAAAAGACTTGAGACTGGGGCGGAGGTTCACCTTCCAGCAGGACAACGACCCTAAACATACAGCCAGAGCTACAATGGAATGGTTTAGATCAAAGCATATTTATGTTAGAATGGTCTCCATCCAATCTGACTGAGCTTGAGCTATTTTACAAAGAAGAATGGGCAAAAATGTCAGTCTCTAGATGTGCAAAGCTGGTAGAGACATACCCCAAAAGACTTGCAGCTGTAATTGCAGCGAAAGGTGGTTCTACAAAGTATTGACTCGGGGGGGCTGAATATTTTTGCACACCACACTTTTCAGTTTTTTATTTGTAAAAAAATTTGAAAACCATGTATCATTTTCCTTCCACTTCACAATTATGCACCACTTTGTGTTGGTCTATCACATAAAATCCCAATAAAATACATTTACGTTTGTGGTTGTAATGTGACAAAATGTGGAAAAGTTCAAGGAGTATGAATACATTTGCAAGCCACTGTATATCCACAGTAGAATAGTATGTTTATAAGAATGCTGTTTTCTCATGGTCTCTATCGTGTGTATAGAACAACTTAAAAACATTTGGTCTTGAAGTAACAATGTGTTCTCAGGATGTCTCTAAACACTTTACAATTGATTAATTATATCCTGCGTGCAATGCCCTTTCTGTATGGGAACATGGCGACTGATCTGTGCACCACTAGGCTCCATAAACATCCAATTAATGAATGAGTGATGAAGGTCATGGTTGAGTGATGAGGGGTGAAGAGGGTGGGCAATGTACGTGCAGGGGTGAGATGGTGGGATGTTGGGTGATGACGGAAAACAGCTTCCAAGACACTGTCATAGCTAGAGTGGTAAACAGCTCCAGGTATTTTCTGAAAGATAGACAGCATCTAACAATACAGGACCCTCTTAGACCCAAGATAGACACAAATGCTGGAGTAACTTAGTGGGACAGGCAGCATCTCTGGAGAGAAGGTATGTGTGACGTTATGGGTCAGATCACTATTTGACCCAAAACATCACCCGTTTCTTCGCTTCAGAGATGCTGCTTGGCTCGCTGAGTTACTCCAGCATTTTGTGTCTATCTTCGGTGTAAACCAGCATCTGCAGTTCCTTCCTACACATTTTGTCTACTCTCTTAGACACACCCTAATATATCTTGTGTGATTATAGAAACATAGAAACATAGAAATTAGGTGCAGGAGTAGGCCATTCGGCCCTTCGAGCCTGCACCGCCATTCAATATGATCATGGCTGATCATCCAACTCAGTATCCCGTACCTGCCTTCTCTCCATACCCCCTGATCCCCTTAGCCACAAGGGCCACATCTAACTCCCTCTTAAATATAACCAATGAACTGGCCTCAACTACCCTCTGTGGCAGAGAGTTCCAGAGATTCACCACTCTCTGTGTGAAAAAAGTTCTTCTCATCTCAGTTTTAAAGGATTTCCCCCTTATCCTTAAGCTGTGACCCCTTGTCCTGGACTTCCCTAACATCGGGAACAATCTTCCTGCATCTAGCCTGTCCAACCCCTTAAGAATTTTTGTAAGTTTCTATAAGATCCCCTCTCAATCTTCTAAATTCTAGAGAGTATAAACCAAGTCTATCCAGTCTTTCTTCATAAGACAGTCCTGACATCCCAGGAATCAGTCTGGTGAACCGTCTCTGCACTCCCTCTATGGCAATAATGTCCTTCCTCAGATTTGGAGACCAAAACTGTACGCAATACTCCAGGTGTGGTCTCACCAAGACCCTGTACAACTGCAGTAGAACCTCCCTGCTCCTATACTCAAATCCTTTTGCAATGAAAGCTAACATACCATTCGCTTTCTTTACTGCCTGCTGCACCTGCATGCCTACCTTCAATGACTGGTGTACCATGACACCCAGGTCTCGCTGCATCTCCCCCTTTCCCAATCGGCCACCATTTAGATAATAGTCTGCTTTCCCGTTTTTGCCACCAAAATGGATAACCTCACATTTATCCACATTATACTGCATCTGCCAAACATTTGCCCACTCACCCAGCCTATCCAAGTCACCTTGCAGTCTCCTAGCATCCTCCTCACAGCTAACACTGCCCCCCAGCTTAGTGTCATCCGCAAACTTGGAGATATTGCCTTCAATTCCCTCATCCAGTGTGACGTTATGTCTTAAGTACTGCTGCGTATACTCTCAGTTCCTGATCTGGATGAGAGTACTGCCAACTGACAGAAATTCCAGGAGCATCTCCCACATTTCCACTGTTAATTCCAAAGCCACACCAAAAAAACACATTGTGAGCTTGGGACAGCCTCGCTTTGTGAAATTATTCTTATGGTTATTCCCCTTTCAAGATAAGGTGTGACCTGTGGGTAACTGCTTTCTGCACAGGCAATAATTGTTGTTTGCACACTGACCCACAGGAAATGGTTCATCATTTGAAAATAAATCTTTCCTTGGCAACAATAGACGTGGGTCACCTTACACTGTCTATGGAGCAAACCCACTGGTATCCCATACACAACAATTGTAATTGCATTAATTATGTCCTGCTTCCATTTTAATGAGGTCTTAATTCATTTACGATGTAGGGCATTGAACAGTCAGATAATAGGGCCAAAAACCGAGAATATTCTTTTGTTACTTATTTTGAAGTACCAACAGTTATCTGCATTATAAATTTAGCTGAATATTCATTGATGTTGATTAGACGATCCTCACCAAAAGTAAACATTAATTCTAGTCTGTTGGCGATAAGATGCTTGATTTGATTTGTCTCTTATTGTGTTTTGTATGGAGCATTGGAAAGAGGACTCATTTGCGTCTGGTATAAATCTTGCACGGTATGCTTTGCCTGTTTTGAGACATATGTCCATTTTTATTGAAGCACCATGAATTAGATATTTAGTATAAACTGCAATGGTTTACCCAAATGCAATCAAAGTTTGAGGATGTGATGATGTCATCATTAAGCACACCTTGTTTTAATTAACTGACATCAGAAATTAAATCAAAAGGCCATGACTTATGGCCTCCATAAATAACTCGGGTTAAAGAGAGTACATCATGCTGAAATTATTGAAGTGTCTGGGGGATGATCAGGCCTGTCCCTTATTCACATTTTAAGGCAGTAACAATCTACAGCATTTCTCTCAGACCTGTAAAACTCTTTTATTTGCACATGGGTTTGGATTTATAATGAAATTTTCAATGAATCGTGTCTGTGGAGTCATAATTTCGCTTATTTTTGTTGTGTTATATCTTTCTGAATGGTCTCTAGTGTTTCCATCAAAGTTATGTTATTTCCAGGATGTAATTTTAACCTTGTGCATCGTTAAAGCCCTTCTGTGGAAGAAACGTAAGGGAGTTATCTCGTGTTCCAAGTGATATTTATTAATAACCCACTCCAAGAAGTAGAATTTTATCATTATCTTGTTACTGCATGTGGTCCATGCTATATACAAGTTCACTCCAGTGTTTTTTATAACCATAGGAAATTTGAAGACACAAAAAGTCAATTTCACCCATTGTATCTGTACCAATTGAAAATGAACAGTGTAAACCAGCTTCCAGCAATCATTCTGTTGCTCCACAGGTCATGGCTTTTTAAATACTTTAAAAAAAAACGTGGAAGATTCTGCCTTGGCTACCATTCAGGGTCGTGAATTATGGACTCCGACCACCCACAGTTTGAAAAACCTTTCTTCATCACCATTCTAATCCTTCTGCCATCTACATTTAATCCCTGTTTCCTTGTTATTGACCCATCCATTAAAGAAGGTAGATCCATCGCATTTGCTCTGTCTCCCTCCTAATCTCATATTCTTGAATTTAACCTGACCTCTGCCACCTCTGTTCAAAAGACCCGAACAATTTCAATCCTTCCTCAGAGCTCTGGCAAAATCCTCATTCATCTCTTCTGCATTTTCTGCAATGCAACCAGGTTGTTCTGTAATGGGTACTCAACCTGTGGCCTAATTAGAGTTGGACACAGTTCAAGCACGACCTCCTTGCACTTATATTTAAGCCTCATCTAATAAAGGAAAGCATCCAATATGTTTTCATATAAACCTTGATCTGCTACATTTAAGAATCTGTATTTATAAAGTCCAAGATTCTTCTGTTCTCCCACGTATCTCAGCATTGCCCAATTTGTTTGTGAATTCAAATGGCTTGTTACACCTTGCTAAATGTGCCACCTCAAACTCAGCCTATTTCCTTCGCCCCATAGATGCTGCTGCACCCGCTGAGTTTCTCCAGCATTTTTGTGTACCACCTCAAACTTCTCTGGATTGAGGTCCACTTGTGGCTTTTTTGCTCAACTGATGGGTCTGTTGAAATTTTCCTTCAGTTTAAGTGTTTCTTGCTCACTGGCATCCACACTCCCAATTCTATGCATTTCATAAAAGCCCAGTTCATTGATATAACAAACAGCAAGAGAGTGAGTACTGAACCCTGTTGCAATGGCTCCAATTACAAATGTACCTGTTAACCATTACTTTTCATTCCCTGCCACAGAGCCAGATAGGATTTAATTTACCACTCTCCCTTGGATCCCATGGGCTTTTACTATTTTGATCAGCCTGCCATAAGGAATCATTTCAAAAGTCTTGCTAAAATACATATAAATGACATCAAAGACACTTCGATCATTGACCCCTTTGTTACAGCCTCAAGTTAGTCAGAAACAACGTTCCATGAATATATCTTTGACTATCTTTGATTAATCTCTGCTTTGTTCAATACTGTCATTCAGGATTAAATCCGATAATTTGCCCACCACCAAAATTCAACCAGTCACCGTTGGGATTTTAATACAATTCTCAGTTTATTGAGTTTTCAGTGGTAGACAGAAAACATATTTTTGGTCCCATCTTGTTCTGTATTCCTTTTATCATCTAGGGGCTTCTGGATTGTCTTTTTTTCTGGGAACATATTTACCTTGCATCCTTCTTGAAATAATAAAGAAAAAGTGAACTGGAAATTTGCCTTTCCACAGTTCAGAGCCTTCATTCTAATTCTATCTTGCTGTAATTAAATAATAGTCACTATCCTAAAATGGCCTCTTACTGATGTATTAATGACCAATCTAGCTTAATTCTCTGAACTAAATCCAAAATTGATCCCCCACCTTCATCTAAACTAAATCCAAAATTGATCCACTCTTCCTTCACTGGTTGGGATGGCAATATCCTGTCTTAAACAAAAATCTTTTGATTGCAGATTTGGAATTCCATTTCATCTATATCTTATATTACTAAAAGTCTGTTCTTGACCGGCTTTGGCGATCTGTGCTGCGATTTCCGAGAGAACGCCGCCACTTACGGCCGTCATTTTTGGCCACCTCGCTCAGAGCCCCCCTCCGCCGCATGTGTGCCGAGGACTTTTCCCGTCGATGAAATATGACAGAGATATTAATGTCTTTACAAAATTCCCCATTCTCTCTGCTGCTCCTGCTGGTGGGATGGGGAAGGGACTATAAAACCAGGAAATGGTGTGTCTCAATCAGTCTCTACAACATGGAGGTCTGAGCTCTGAATGACTGAACAAATGTCTACACAGCTGTGAGTAAGTACCCTTAATTTGGATTGAAAATGAAAATATGGTTATGGTTAGTTTGAAGGAAAAAAACACTGCCTGCAAATGGTTGTTTGGGAGGGGGGTTTGGGTTTGGTCTCTCTCCCCCCCCCCACACCTCTCTCTCTCCCCCCCCCCCTCTCCTCCCCCCCTCCTCTCTCCCCCCTCTCCTCTCCCCGCCAACTCTCCTCTCCCCCCTCCCTCTCTCCTCCCCCCCCTCTCCTCTCCCCCCTCTCCTCTCTCCCCCCCTCCTCTCCTCCCCCCTTCCCCCCCCCCTCTTCCTCTCCCCCCTTCTCCTCTCCCCTCCTCTCTCCTCTTCCCCCCTCTCTCCTCCCCCCTCTCTCCTCTTCCCCCCCTCTCCTCCCCCCCTCTCCCTCTCCCCCCTCTCCCCCCTCTCCCCCTCTCCTCCTCCCTCTCCCCTCTCTCCCCCCCCCCTCCTCCTCTCCCCCCCTCCTCCTCTCCCCCCCTCCTCCTCCCCCCCTCTCCCCTCCCCTCTCCCCCTCCCTCTCCCCCCTCCCTCTCCCCCCTCTCCTCTCCCCCCTCTCCTCTTCCCCCTCCTCCTCTCCCCCCCTCCCTCCCCCCCCTCCTCTTCCCCCCCTCCTCCTCTCCCCTCCCCTCTCCCCCCCCTCCTCCTCTCCCCCCCTCCTCCTCCCCCCTCTTCCCCCCTCTCCTCTTCCCCCTCCTCCTCCTCTTCCCCCCTCCTCCTCTTCCCCCCCTCCTCCTCTCTCCCCCCCTTCTCCTCTCCCCCCCCTCCCCTCCTCCTCCTCCCCCCCCCTCCTCTTCCCCCCTCCTCCTCCCCCCCCCTCCTCCTCTTCCCCCCCTCCTCCTCCCCCCCTCCTCCTCCCCAACCCCCCCCCCTCTCCTCCTCCCCCCCCCCCTCCTCCTCTCCTCCCCTCCTCCTCCCCCCCCTCCCTCCTCCCCCCTCTCCTCTCCCCTCCTCCTCCTTTTTCCCCCCTCTCCTCCCCCCCCTCTCTCTCTCCACCCCCTCTCCTCTCCCCCCCTCTCCTCTCCCCCTCTCCTCTCCCCTCTCTCTCTCTCCCCTCCTCCCCTCCATCCCTCCCCCACCTTCCCTCCCCTAAACCCCCTCCCCTATCCACACCCCCTACCTCTCGCCCTCTCTCTCTCCTCCCCTCTCTCTCTCTCTCTGCCCTTCTCTCTCTGCCCTCACTCTCCACCCCCGCCCCTCCCCCCCTCTCTAGATGTGACTGCAAGTTGGGGGCTACGCGTCAGTAGATAGGGTGGTTATGGGGTAAAAGGAGCAAATTAATAATATTAATATAATATCAAGGGGGTAATTAGCGTGAGTGCGGGGGGGGGGGGGAGGGGGGATAGTTAGTGTGTGTGACGCTGCATGCCGCCTCCCCCCCCCCCACAACCGCACGTTGGGGGAACAGACCCAATGGGTCTGCACTTGGTCTAGTGGTATATAAAATTATGAGAGGCATGGATAGGGTAGGCAGTCAGAACCTTTTTCTCCATGATGGAAAAATCAAACACAAGAGGGCATAGCTTAAAGGTGAGAGGGGAAAAGTTTAAAGGAGATGCGTGGGGCAACTTTTTTACACAGAGTGATGGGTGCCTGAAACATGCTGCCAGTGTTGGTGATTGAGGCAGATATGGTAATGGCAATTAAGAGGCTTTTAGATAGGCATATGGATATGCAGGGAATGGAGGGATATGGATTTTGTATAGGCAGATAAGAGATGACCTTGTCGTCATGTATGGGCTCATATATTGTGGGCCAAAGAGCCTGTTCTTGTGCTGTACTGTTCTATGTTATAGGTTCTGTGTATATCTTTTAATACTGATTTGGGAATTAGGGGATTAAGGCCATGGGGAACTGGCACAGAAGAGCAATTAATCTACCTGTGGTAGATCAGCCATGATCATGTTGAATGGTGAGGCAGGTTTGAGTAGCCAAGTGACCTACTCCTGCCCCTATTTTACTTTGGAGTCACATGAGTGACTACGTGAAGACCCCGCCAGCACGCGTGCGTGCCATTACGTCTCACGCAGTGCAACAGCGACGTGCGGGGGTGGAGCGCTCCCACGGGAAAAATTCAAACGGACCTACACAGGTAAGGAAAAACTGAAGTTGTATTTCTTCCCCTTGCTGTGCTTTATGTTACAGCACGTTGGACAAAGGGAAGAAAAAACGGACCTGGACCAGACAGTTCCCGGCAGCTGACAGCCATGAGCTAGAAACATAGAAACATAGAAAATAGGTGCAGGAGTAGGCCATTAGGCCCTTCGAGCCTGCACCACCATTCAATATGATCATGGCTGATCATCCAACTCAGTATCGCGTACCTGCCTTCTCTCCATACCCTCTGATCCCCTTGGCCACAAGGCCCACATCTAACTCCCTCTTAAATATAGCCAATGAACTGGCCTCAACTACCTTCTGTGGCAGAGAATTCCAGAGGTTCACCACTCTCTGTGTGAAAATTGTTTTCCTCATCTCGGTCCCAAAAGATTTCCCCCTTATCCTTAAACTATGACCCCTTGTTCTGGACTTCCCCAACATCGGGAACAATCTTCCTGCATCTAGCCTGTCCAACCCCTTAAAAATTTTGTAAGTTTCTATAAGATCCCTCCTCAATCTTCTAAATTCTAGCGAGTACAAGCCGAGTCTATCCAATCTTTCTTCATATGAAAGTCCTGACATCCCAGGAATCAGTCTGGTGAACCTTCTCTGTACTCCCTCTATGGCAAGAATGTCTTTCCTCAGATTAGGAGACCAAAACTGTACGCAATACTCCAGGTGTGGTCTCACCAAGACCCTGTACAACTGCAGTAGAACCTCCCTGCTCTTATACTCAAATCCTTTTGCTATGAACCACTCCAGGACCGCAGGCTGCGGGGAACCAGGTAGGTCCCGGCAGCCGACACCACGGACGCCCAGCGGCTCCAGGACCGCAGGCTGCGGGGAACCGGGAAGGTTCCGGCCGCTGACAGCCTTGGGCAAAGAGCGGTTCCAGGACCGCAGGTTGTGAGGAACTAGGAAGGTTCTGGCAGCCGACAGCCGGGTATGACCGGCGCAGGCTGAGCCCAGCACCGCGAGCGGTATACCTGGAAACAACACAGCGGGCTGCAGGCAGGCAGGAGTCGGTACGGCCGATAGACTCAGGGAATCCGGCCAGAAGGACGCACTGCCTAAGGGCAGTGAAAGTGATCGTTGGCGTGGTTACTAAGGTCCACTTACCAACTCCAAGCTGAATCCAGCGCCATGAGTCATACAACTGAAAGCAGCGCAGCAGGCTGGAGGCAAAGCCCAGCAGGATTCAGCCCGGCCAATCATACTCATCTGGGTCCGGCCGAAGAGGCGCGCTGCCCGAGTGCAGCAGAGGTCCACCCGTGACTTGCTCCGGGAGATGGAGCAAGCTCACTATGGGAGTCTTCGCACTCCCACAACAGCACCTTATCGAGGGCTATAAAACAATGCATCTCCCTCGATAGAGGAATGCGTTGTGGACCAGGGCTGGGCTGGTCCGGAAGAAGGGGACGTGGCTGAAAAAAACGTCAGTGTGCAGGGGGTGCAGAATCCTAAGGAGCTACTGGGAGTGATCACCAAAATTACGGATCAACGAAAAGTACCATTACAGACCAGGCTGGCGACCAGCATCGACTACCTGTACTTCCATCTTCTGCAGGAACAGGCAACAAAATTACACATAAGTATAGGCCTCCTGTGAACTTTACTTCGTTTTAAAAATACCTGCAGCAAACAATGCGATCTGGGGGTACTGTGGGACTGGCACAAAAACCCAGGAGGTCAAAACTACAAACTATCATTGGTTGCTCGCCCAGACGATGGTACAGAGAAAAGCTCGACAAAGAGATTAAAGCTGTCTGGTTCATAACAGCGTCATCAGCAATGACAGCACCCCTATGCATCCACCAGCAGGTATCAACACCAGGACACTGGTGAAAGCATAAGGGTCGCGTAGCACCACAAAGGTCCTTTTAGGCCAAGGCCCAGAGTGACCCTCATGGAAAACATGCCAACCCCGCACTCCGGCGCCTCTTCCGCAGAAGAGGCAGAAATTGAAGAAAGGGACGTACCACCGGCAACCAGGTAAGTAGGTGGATCTGGTTCCTTCCAGAACACAAAGGTGTACGACCTGTACTAACGGGGAATATTACCCTTGTTTTGGGAGACATGGAGGGATCATTGTCGATACTTAAAATTTAACTGGATGGGTCAACTATGGCAGGGCATAGCGTTGCCTAATTGGCTAACTTCAGACTTTTCACCAAGATATTAAAACGGGCCTTGGTAATATTAGAAACAAAAACATATTGTCATGGCATATCTTGATATATATCATTTGTGGGGAAAAAACCCTGGATCTAGCTAAATCAACAGTTTTAGCTACCAAACATAGGGTGAAACTCTGGGATCATCTCCATCCAGATAAATCTATGTCGACGGCATCCACAACTGGACTTTCTGGGATTTACAATTAACGTTATCCATATGTCTGTAACATTGACAAAGAGTAAAGCAGACCTGGATAAACCTACAAAATAATTAATTACTAAAAACACTGGTGTTGGGTGCGTTTTATGGGCTAAAAGCCTACTGCTAACAATGCACCATCGGCATGTCCGCCTACGAATTGATAATATCACAGTGGTGGCATATATTAATCATATGGGCGAAAAGATCGATACCATGTGTCAATCTGGCCAATATATTTGGCTATGGTGTGTTAACATACATATTTGGCTATCAGCAAACTTACCAACCAGGTAAGCTCAATACTGAGCCACTCACCAGGTCAAGAAAATTCAATGACAGCATCGAATGGCTGTTGGACCACAAAAAAGTCGCTGATATTACCAAAAGAGGGACACCAGATATCGATCCATTTGCATCTAGACCCAATCACCAGTTACCAACATATGCCGCTTGTGAACCACACTTGGGGCAGCAGCAATGGACGTTACTCACTTAATGCGGAATAATTGTTTACAATGTTTTTCCCTCCTGCCTCATCAGTCGGATCCTAAGCAAAAACACATATGGACTCAACATCAAGTGTCTTGAAAGTACCTGATTGGCCTACACAGCCATGGATCCCTGTGGTCTCGGACATAGTCTCTGAATCATAGTCCACCATGCTAGATCCGGGCTGGCGGACAGGACCATGAGCATGATCATTGCTGCCTATCAAGAACCAACAAGGACTGGTGTAGTGTATAATACAGCTGCAACCACCAACGTCCTGGGAATTCCTATCCAGCCTTCATGTAGATGAAGGACTGAGCTGCAGTACTATAATTATGCAGAAGTGCCCTGTCAGCTTGCTGGTGGCAGGCGCCACGACAACTCTCCATGGGATCTCACCCTCTAGTTGTCAAACTTATGAGGATTATTTTCAACACCAACCCTCCTAGAGGGAAGTACTCCCAGATCTGGGATGTCAGTGTCCCTGGGGGGGAGGGGGGGAACTGACATTTAAAAACAGTATGCTGATAGTACTGGTCTCAGCTCTAGGGGTCCAGTTTCTACATAAACTGAGACTGGGATATATGATGGCATCTTCAGAAAAGATATTCGCATATTAGAGCTTGTTAAACAAGATAGACCATGATCATCAGGACAAAATTTGGAATTCCAGATATACCCAACTGACACCCGACTATGTGTAATGACACACCTTCTATTATACCGTAAAACTACTAAAACTTAAGAGGAAGTAAATTAGCACTATGGGCAGCCATAAACAGCCTAATGGCCGGATATCAGCACTAACCATCGCTAGATGGCTCAGACCGGCTTGGGAGCTGCTGGGGTGGATACTGACATCTTAAGTTTCTATCCACGAGGGCAACAGCAACACCGGCAGCTAGAGACAAGGAAGTGCCTATGGACCATATCCTGGCTACAGCAGGATGGTCAAGAGAAAGACCTTCCAATTCTTTATAGTAAGCCGGGAACCAAACCTGCGGTACAGGTGCACAACCTTTTATCCGGTGTTCCGGAAACCGAAAAACTCCGAAAACCGGCCATTTTTTCCAGATGTCGTCTGCGCACTAAAGCTCGCGTTTGGCGCCAAACTTGACCCGAAACGACCCACGGTCAACCCAGGTCTGTACTACTGTAGCGGCTGCCTCCTCCCCGGAGACCGGGAGACGCTTAAACATCTGTAAACCATTGCTTAAATGTTAGTCAGAAGGGCTTTTAAATGAAGGGGTAAACTTTAATTCTATAGGCACCCGGAGAGGCGGGGAAACCTTACCGGGTCCTGCAATCCGCAGCGCTGTGGCCAGCATTGTATCCGAGCCCGGCACTAACCCCGCTAGAGGCGCTCCAAATCAGACACGCCCCAGGCTGTCGGGAGCTGCTCGCAGCGCTGGATACCAGAGCGGGCAATGCCTTACCGTGTCGCCGTGCGGCAAGCTCCGGAGCGCTGTGACCGCCGACCCAACGTTCGCGGAGCGTCGCTGGATTTGGAGCCGCGCAGCAGGGGTAGAGTTGCCGGGGTCAGCTCCAGAGACCCCCAGCTCCGCGAGGTTGGGAAGTCGCCTAGGGGACTGACCACCCCTACTCCACCACCACCACATAAAATCCTAAACAACTGACTAACATGGTCCCGGTCTCCGGGGAGGAGGCCTTCCAATTCTTTATAGTAAAAATCTTCCGGGAAATCCAAAATGTCCTCCGCGGTAAGGCTTGGATAAAAAGGTTGTGCACCTGTATTGCAGAATCAAGTTTGAATTCTGCAATATATTTAGCCCTAGGGAGGATTATTTTGTTAAAATAAATTGTTATTGCCTGAATTGGATGCATGTCTGAATACAATAACATACTTCCTCCCTTGAATGACTTCGGCAGTGAGTGAAGCATGGACTGTTCCACGGCTTGAAATCATAGAGCTTTAAATTCTTCACGTAGTCACTCACGTGACTCCGAAGTAAAATAGTAAGATTAAATGAGAATTTACCAGTTTGAAGTTTGATCTTTATTTTATGAGGAGTTACGATGAGGGATTACGTGCCCTCCGCTCCCGCCCTCAATTATAAAGGTCAACTGGTATCTTAGTTCTCCTTGTCTTTACTATGTTTACTTCAATTACTATTTTCTGTGATACCACACCGCTGCTTTGAAGAATGTCGCGCACGCGTGCTGGCGGGGTCTTCACGTAATCCCTCATCGTAACTCCTCATAAAATAAAGATCAAACTTCAAATTTATAAGTTCTCGTTTAATCTTACTATTGTAGTGTGTTGGTGTTTCATTAATTTAGTAGTTACTGAAATATCCCATTAGTGTTGCCCTTTCCATTTCCACTTGTCAGAGATTAACCTCCAAACTTGCTCTTCTATTGTTCTTGACAGTTTGGAGGTCCAAAGAGTGGACTTCCAAAAAGTGTGGTTGCCCCTTTTCTGTTCTTTAGTTCAGCTTAGAGAGATTCACTGCCCCCTCTAACATCATCTCTCTGCACAGCTGTTTTTGCGGTGCCTGCAACCACAGAAAATAAAACACTGGTGGCTGGCTGAAGAATCCTTTGGGTCATGAAATGCAACAAATACTAGACCAAGTGCAGACCCGTTGGGTCTGTTCCCCCAACGTGCGGTTGTGGGGGGGAGGCGGCATGCAGCGTCACACACACTAACTACCCCCCCCCCCCACCACAAACGCTAATTACATCCCTTGATATTATATTAATATTATTAATTTGCTCCTTTTACCCCATAACCACCCTATCAACTGACGCATAGCCCCCAACTTGCAGTCACATCTAGAGAGGTGGGGGGTGGGGGTAGAGAGTGAGGGCAGATAGAGAAGGGACAGAGAGAGAGAGACAGAAACACAGAGAGAGGGGCAAGAGGGAGAGGGAGGTGGAGAGGAGGAGACGAGGAAGGGTGGGTGTTGGGGGAGGAGGGGAGGAGAGAGAGAGGGTGAAAGCAGGGGGAGAGTGAGAGGTGCAGTGAGGTGGGATAGAGAGAGAGAGAGAGATAGAGAGAGAGATAGAGAGGGAGAGAGAGAGAGAGAGAGAGAGAGAGAGAGAGAGGAGAGGAGAGAGAGAGAGAGAGAGAGAGAGAGATAGGGAGAGAGAGAGAGAGAGAGAGGGAGGGCGTGATATGGAGTGAGAGAGGGAGAGGGTGAGGGAGTAGGGAGAAGGAGAGAGAGAGTAAGAGTGAGAGGGAGAGAGGGAGAGAGGGGGAGGGAGGGAGAGAGAGATAGGGAGAGAGGGAGAGATGGAGAGCGAGAGAGTAAGAGTGAGAGGGAGAGGAGAGAGGGAGGGAGGGGGGAGGGAGAGGGGGAGGGTGAGGGGTAGGGAGGGGGGGAGGGGTGGGGGTGGAGGTGGGGAGGGGGAGGGGAGGGGGGGGAGGGGAGGGGGGGGGGAGGGGAAGGAGAGAGGGGGGGGGGATAGGGGGGGTAGGGGTGGGGAGCAGGGGAGCGGGAGGGTGGGTGGAGGGAAGGGGGTAGGGGTTTGTGGAGGGGAGGGGGGGGGGGAAGAGAGGGGGGGAGAGGGGGGAAGGGGGGGGGAGGGAAGGGGGTAGGGGTGTGTGGGAGGGGAGGGTCGTTTAGGGGAGGGACTGTGGGGGAGGGGGGATGGGGAGGAGGGGAGGGGGGGGAGAAAGGAGGGGGAGGAGAGAGAGGGAGGGGGAGAGGGGAGGGGAGGGGAGGGAGGGAGGGAGAAAGAGGGAGAGGGGAGAGGGGGGGGGAGAGGGGGGGGGGAGAGAGAGGGGGGGGGAGAGAGAGGGGGGAGAGAGGGAGAGGAGAGAGAGTGTGGAGCTGGTAGGGGGGTGAGGGGAGGGGGAGAGAGAGGGGGGGGGGGAGGGTGGAGGGAAGGGGGGGGGGGTGTGTGGAGGGGAGGTGAGGGAGATTTAGGGGAGGGATGGTGGGGGGGGGGGAGGGGAGGAGAGGGGGGGAGGGGAGAGAGAGAGGGAGGGGGAGGGAGGGAGAGAGAGAGAGGGGAGGAGGGGAGAGGAGGGAGAGAGAGGGAGAGAGAGAGAGGGGGGAGAGAGGAGGGGAGAGGGAGGGAGAGAGAGAGAGAGAGAGAGGGGGGGGGGGGGGGGGGGAGAGAGGGGAGGGGGGAGGGGAGGAAGGGGGAGGGGGGGAGGTGGGGGAGAGAGGGGGGGGAGAGGGCAGAGGGGGAGGAGAGGGGAGGGGGCGGGAGGGGGGAGAGGGGGGGGAGAGGGGGGAGATAGGTGAGAGGTAGGGGGGAGGAAATGGGGAGGAGAGAAGAGGAAAAGGGAGTACAGGAGGGGAGAGGAGAGGAGGGGAGAGGAGAGGAGGGGGAGAGGAGGGGGGAGTGGAGAGGAGAGGGGAGGGAGTGGAGAGGGGGAGGATGGGGAGAGGGAGAGAGGGGAGAGAGAGAGAGAAAGGGAAAGAGACCGGGGGGGGGGGAATGAGAGAGAAAGAGAGAGGGAGAGGGAGAGGTGTGGAGTGAGAGGAAACCAAACCCCCCAAACAACCATTTGCAGGCAGTGCTTTTTTATTTCAAACTGACCATATTTTATTTTCAAAGCATATTAAGGGTACTTACTCACAGGTATGAAGAAATTTGTTCAGAGCTCAGAGTGCCCTCCATGTTGCAGACTGATTGAGGCACACCACTTGCAGAGACTGATTGAGGCACACCACTTCCTTATTTTATAGTCCCTCCCCCTCCCTCCAGCAGGGGCAGCAGAGAGAATGGGGAATTGTGTAAAAACATTAATATATCTGTTATTTTTCATCGACGGGAAATATCCTCGGCACACATGCGGCGGAGGGGGGCTATGAGCAAGGTGGCCAAAAATGACGGCTGTAGGTGGCGGCGTTCTCTTGGAAATCGCAGCACAGAAAGCCAAAAGCGGTCAAGAACAGAGATTTAATAATATAGATTGAAACACATTGAAGGCAAATATGCCAATCTGTACCTGCCAAAAACGAGAATTAAATGCGATACAATGGGAGCTCTTTTCAGTCAAGATTACTTGCCAAGTTGCAAATTAACTTTCAGGCCATTGAGTACTTTGTCTTGGTTTAAATCTGGTAATATTTTCTCAGTTGTAGCCATAAATTCCTCCTCTCTAATTCTGCAGGGGTTGATACCGATCATCATTTCTGGCTTATTAACAAATGCTAGGCTTGATATTTTTAATTTAGAGTACAGCGTGGAAACAGACCTACACACATTAGGGACAATGAAAATTCTTACCTTTATCAAGCCAATTAACCTACAAACCTATATGTTTTTGGAATGTGTCGGAGAAAACCCATGCAGGTCATGGGGAGAACGTAAAACTCCGTACAGACAGCACCCGTAGTCGAGATCGAACCCGGGTCTCCGGCGCTGCATTTGCTGTATGGCAGCAACTCTACCGCTGCGCCACCGTGACCGCCCTTAGGCATGAGATTGGTACTGAATTCATTTATTTTGTTTTAATCAGCCCTCTGAGCTCCTTTGAGTAGACCTTTTATCATGGTAGGCAGATGACTTACTTATTTAATTCCAAACTTCAGATGTAGTTTATATTTCCATTTTAGCCAATCAATTTTTTCAGGGGCTATTTGGATACTTTATTCAGGGTATGGCCATGATAATATGGCCTTAGTTGTGGTTATATTTCACTATGAAGGTTTAATTAACTTTGTAGATTAGAAGTCATTCACAAATCTGGTGTTGCTTCTTTATTTGTGCTACTGATGAGTTCTGTGTGAACATTACTCTCACTGGATTAACCTGATTTTGAACAAATGAAACCTCAGTCATACCGGCAATGCTGGAAGTCATTCCGGAAACTTAGGTGCTCCTGAAACTTCTTTAACTGTCATCAGGCACTGTCACATTTTATGTGCACGAAGGAACTGCAGATGCTGGTTTACACCGAAGATAGGCACAGAAAGCTGGAGTAACTCAGCGGGTCAGATAGCATGTGTTCAAGAAGGAACTGCAGATGCTGGAAGATCAAGGGTACACAAAAATGCTGGAGAAACAGCGGGTGCAGCAGCATCTATAGAGCGAAGGAAATAGGCAACGTTTCGGGCCGAAACCCTTCTTCAGACTGATAGCATCTGTGGAGAAAAGGGGTAGTTGACGTGTTGGGTAGAGACCCTTCTTCAGACTGAGATTCAGGGGAAAGGGAAGCGAGAGATATGGACAGTGATATAGAACAAATTAATAAAAGATATGCAAAAAAGTAGCAGGCTATGATAAAAGTTTGTACGTATAAAAGTAGCAGTATGATAAGAGCCATTGTTATCTGTGGGCTGGGTGAAAACGAGTTACAGATAATGGGATTCAACAAGACGACTTTGAAGCTAGTACGACATGAGTGGGAAAGGGACACAGAGAAAGAAGGGATGCAAGAGTTACTTGAAGGGAGGGAGGTGTAGCATGGTTGGAAAGAAAAGATAAATGGGCAGCATAGTGATGCATCTAGTAGCCAGTGGGTCTAGCGTTTATGTAGAGTTGGCATTGTGCATTTGCCTAGGTTCAGCCTGATTTGTTTTAGTTTTAGAGATGCAGTATGGAAACAGACCCTTCGGCCAATTAAGTGGAATTTACAGAGGCCATTTATCCTAAAAGCCTGCATATCTTTGGGTTATGAAGGAAACTGGAGCACATGGAAAAAACCCACATGGTCACAGTGAGAACTTATGTCAATCTCCTCTTTTCTACTCTTTTCTTATTCCTGCTTTATTATTAAATTAAAAAATAAGAAGTTGTATATGAAATATAATATGTCAACAAGTATTAGGTACTGTGGCACCACATTATTGTGCTTATTTCTAACAAAAATAAATTAAAAAATAAAAAATAAAAATAAAAAAAGAACGTGCAAATTCTACACAGACAGCACCTGAGGTTAGGATTGAACACAGGTCTCTGGCGCTGTGAGGCAGCAGTTGTAACAGTTGTCCACTATGCTGCTCCCTTTGAGAACTTGGCCTGTGTGAAATTTGCAAGTTCTCCATACGGCCACATCAGTTTCCTCCAAGTGCTTTGGATTCCACCCACATCCCACATATACAGTGAGATAATTGCTCTTAGTGCGTAAGTAAGTGGCAGAACAAGAAAGGATGTAGGGAGAATAAGTTAAAAATAAAATGTTTGTGCGCTGTTTGTGGGTCAGGAATAATAAGATATGCAAAGCTACCATCAAAAATGTTCACTATCCAATCCACTTGAATGGGCGATGTCCCTGTTGTTAAATCTTGTAGTCCCTCTCAATGCTTAACTGTTGATGTCCAATCACTCCTACTTCACCCAATCCCTGATTGTGCTTGTCATCTCTACCATTATTCTCCCATCCACCCCTCGTCCCTACTCACTACCTTCTTATTCAGTTATCTCCCTCTGTTATGTCCATAGGACCAGATGCATGGGGTCTGTTACGACTCCCGAATGCAGATACTTCAGAGCTGCATAACATAATTCAAAAACCAGGTTCAAGTTCAAAAATAGTTTTAATTATTCAATGGAACACAAAACCCAAACCTGATTCAAACAACCCAGTCAGGGATATGGATGGATTGACAAACAATTTAACAGTGCTCCAGCCAGCCACGTGATGGACCGTCGAACCGGAGACTCTAAAACCTGCCTAAAGAGATATAACCCTGAAACAAAATACACAAAAACACTAAGGTCAGCCCTTATCTGTCCCAATTCAATATTTGTTAACAAGTAATGGTGAAAGTACACAAAGTTCTATGCCATGTGGCCAGGCCTTCCGCAGCTCACACCAGCAGTCTGCTCACAAGTCAGGGTCGACGAAGAAGAGAGAGAATCCTGGGAGACTCTGGTATTTAAGCTTCAGATGAGTCACCCGTCACCTGACGCAGCTTGGCCAATCGGGTACAGGAGACTTTAGCCCCTTGATTCCAGACCCACAGCCTGGGCCTGCACTCGGGAGAGAAACAGAGAAAGGTACGTACATAGCATTCATCAGGGGGGGGGAGCGCCTAACACCCCCACCCAAAGATACTGAATAAGTTTCGGAAGAAGAGAGAAAAAGCACCACCAAATCCCAGAAACTATTCAGGAGCTAAAACATTACTGGCGCGACAAGGCGTCAGCCAAGACATTATCCTTGCCACGGATATGCCTGACCTCCAGGTTGTAGTCTTGCAGCTGCAAACTCCCGCTCATTAACCGCCGGTTCTTATTCTTCATACTATGCAAAAATACCAAAGGATTATGATCCGTGAGTACGATGACAGGGACATTCGAGGAGCTAACATAAACCTCGAAATGAATCAGAGACATTAAAATAGCAAGGGTTTCTTTCTCAATGGTGGAGTACCACTTCTGATGACGATTAAACTTCTTAGAGAAGTACGAAACTGGATGCTCCACCCCATCTGAATCATCCTGTAGAAGAACTCCACCAACCCCACGATCACTAGCATCCACTGCCAGCTTAAATGGACGCTCAAAATCAGGTGCCGCAAGCACAGGTGCGCGCACCAGAAGACTTTTAGTATGATCAAAGGCTTGTTGACACTCTGCGGACCACACAAAAGCTACCTTCGGACTCAGCAAATCCGTCAAAGGGGCAGCCACCGCAGAGAAGTTTGGACAGAATCCTCTATAGTACCCAACCATAGCCAGATACCTACGGAGTTCAGTCCTAGAGGTTGGAGCAGGAAATGCGACAATATGCCCCACCTTTTCCTTGAGAGTGCGAACCTGACCCCGGCCCACCACCTTACCCAGATACGTTACCGTGGCCTGGCCAAACTCACACTTCCCCAGATTGATCGTTAGGTTTGCCTCCGCTAGACGATGAAATACCTCCTTCAGATGACCGATGTGTTCGATCCACGACCTGGAGCACACAACCCATCAAGGTATGCCTCACAGAAGGACAAACCAGACAATACAATGTTCACCAACCGTTGGAAGGTTGCCGGCACATTGCGCATCCCAAATGCCATTACCGTGTACTGAAGAAAGTCATCAGGCGTAACGAACGCAGAGATCTCCCTCGCCCGCCTAGTCAAAGGAACTTGCCAATACCCTTTTAACAAGTCCAACTTAGACACAAAAGATGCACTTTCCTCGCAATCCTCCATCCGTGGGAGAGGATAGCAATCCGGCTTAGTTACACCATTCACTTTCCGAAAGTCCGTGCAAAACCTGTCCTCCCCATTAGCCTTCGTAAGCCAGTAGACACGGAGGACTCCACGGACTACAACTAGGCTCAGGAATGAAACAGAGAAAGGTAAGTACATAGCATTCACCACGGGGGGGGGGGGGGGGAGCGCCTAACAGGGTCCCTGGCTGCAAATTTCCCCATCTCAAGCCCTCCAGCATTCTCTTGCTGTCTTGCATGTACACAGGCTGGCAGCCCATATTTAAACAGAGTATGCAAAGCCAAGCGTCAAATGGTGAATAGCTAGGAATTACTCGTAAAAGTTAAGCATTTAGCCAAGTGTGGGCAAGCATAGCGAGTTCCATTAATTTTGTACAGATGGTTCTGCTAGAACATGTGCTTCCACAATGTGAATTGGATATAATGAGATTGATGAATTAGGAAATGCTACTTGTATTACATGGGCCTAATTAGTTATAACACAATTTCGATTGGGAATTAGAGAACCACTTAAACATTACTTTGGAAATGGCAAACAGAAGAAATGGTTGCATGGGGAAAAAAATGTTTCCATGTAGCTTCCCGGCTATGTTTTCCCTTCCGTTGCCACCTCGGTGATGAGGAGACTTTCATGGTGGTTTTTGTCATGGTTTTAATGGAAACTCCTTGTGCTTTTGAAAATCACACAGGATATAAAACAGAGGAGCTGGCAACTCAGTCCAACTGATCTATGGAGGTGTTTGCTTTAGCCTTGTTCCCCCACCTTTTCATTTGCCTTGTCATCATTACTTCCATTCCATTCTCCTTCACATATTCCTCTCATTTCCATCTCTGTGCTTCTTCAATTACTTATTGTGGTCACAAGGTCCAGAGTCAAATCATCTCCCAAGCTGAAACATCACCTAGCTATTTTCTCCAGAGATACTGCCAGACCTGCTGAGTTACTCCAGCATTTTGTGTCTATCTTCAGTATAAACCAGCATCTGCAGTTCCTTTTATTACATCTCTGAACAGTGCTGAATTACCAATTAGATTTATCAGTGATGATTTTATATTTGTATTTGTGGCTCTGAAATTTGATTGCTACTAAAAGAGCTTATGTTTTCTCTACATCTATGCTGTCGTGGGTGCCATGGTGGTGCAGGAGTAGAGTTGCTGCCTTACAGCGCCAGAGACCCGGGTTCCATCCTGACTTTATGGGTGCTGTCTGTACGGAGTTTGCACATTCTCCCCGTGACCTGCGTGGGTTTTCTCTGGGTGCTCTTGTTTTCTCCTACACTTTAAAGTCATATAGTTTTGTAGTTTTAATTAGCTAGGAAAAATTATAAATTGTCCCTAGTGTGTAGGATGGTGTTAATGCACTGGGATTGCAGGGTCGGTGCGGACTTGGTGGGCTGAAGGGCCTGTTTCCACTCTGTATCTCTAAACTAAGCTAAACTAAATTGAGGAAGATGGAGGAATGCTAACATTTTGGTCCAGGTTATGCTGACTCACGTCAGGTCAGTAAGGCTGCAGTGCCCACATCTGTGAAGTCAATGTACGAGGGAACCAGTGGCTGTCAAAATCACGGCTCGTTTTACTTTGCTGAACTTGCACACTTTGCAATAATTCTATGATGGTCATCGGGGATATCGGGAACAGAAACTAAACAGCTGTCCACAGAGGAAGCAATTTAATCTATGTCCCCACGGACAGCTGACAGCAGCATGAGATGGCTGTGTGATTTGGCAAAATTCCCAAAAGCCCAGGAGTTATGTATTGTGTACCTCATAAAATGCCATCACCTGCATGAAAAGGCAAGGATTTCTCACTTTGAGTTCCAAGCTTGTTTGTACCAATTTAGATTCACTCCATGCACACTCGTTCTTCATTCCAAGACCCCTGTCACATTTTCATTTTCAGACAATCTAATCTAACATCAACAGTTGGACAGCAAATGAGAATGCAGGGAGGTTGCTGGCTGGTCAGAAATATCTTTGTTCCACAAACTCAAGCCTCCTGCAATTTCCCCTGTTTAATGACTCCATCATCTAGCCACACCTTTGACTGCCAAGACCCTAAATCACAGAATTAGCCAGAACTCCTCCACCCCACAACCTCTGCTTCCATCTTTAAGGTATTCCTTAAAACCTATTGTAACCATGTTTGCTTGTTACCTACCCTAAAATTGTTTTATGTGACCCATGTCTTGTTTGACCATGCCCTTTAGAAGCACATTGTAAATTGAACAAAATATACAGTGGTGTAACTAGTAGAAACATAGAAACATAGAAAATAGGTGCAGGAGTAGGCCATTCGACCCTTCGAGCCTGCACCGCCATTCAATATGATCATGGCTGATCATCCAACTCAGTATCCTGTACCTGCCTTCTCTCCATACCCCCTGATACCTTTATCCACAAGGGTCACATCTAACTCCCTTTTAAATATAGCCACTTAGCTCCAGCAATTCGAGTTCAAACCTGACTTCTGGGGTTTTCTGTGTGGAGTTTGCATGCTCTCACTGTGACTGTGTGAGTTGTCTTCAGAGTTTTCGATTTCCTCTCACATGCCAAAGATGTGTGGGGAGGTCAGTTTTAATTGCCACTGTAAATTGCCTCTACTATGTAGGCATGTGTTAGTTGGAAATGTGGGCCAGTACAAAGCAAGAATTTCATAAATGAGTCCTTGATGGTCAGCGTGGATTTGATTGGTCAGTGACATTTCCACAGTGTATGACTCCAATTAGAGTTGCAAGAATTATTTGTTAATCTCTTGTATGGGATGCCCAAGATCTAGCCTCTCCAATCAGATGCTTTCGCCAATAAACAACACACTTGCACACTGTGTTACTTTTGTTTGTTGCATGGTTTACTTGTGAGAGACAACTCACCATCACGTAATGGGCTGGGTTGTTGGTGACCAGGATTACAGGGGATGGCTTGTTTTACAGTTGTATGTCCCTGGGAGAGAAGTTTGGGCAATTTCAAACTTGTCTGTCTTCCATTTATTTAAATTAGATAGGGAATCAGATGCGGGTTCCATAGTTATAACCATATAACCATATAACAATTACAGCACGGAAACAGGCCATCTCGGCCCTACAAGTCCGTGCCGAACAACTTTTGTCCCTTAGTCCCACCTGCCTTCACTCATACCATAACCCTCCATTCCCTTCTCATCCATATGCCTATCCAATTTATTTTTAAATGATACCAACAAACCTGCCTCCACCACTTCTACTGGAAGCTCATTCCACACCGCTACCACTCTCTGAGTAAAGAAGTTCCCCCTCATGTTACCTCTAAACTTCTGTCCCTTAATTCTGAAATCATGTCCTCTTGTTTGAATCTTCCCTATTCTCAAAGGGAAAAGCTGATCCACATCAACTCTGTCTATCCCTCTCATCATTTTAAAGACCTCTATCAAGTCCCCCCTTACCCTTCTGCGCTCCAGAGAATAAAGACCTAACTTATTCAACCTTTCTCTGTAACTTAGTTGTTGAAACCCAGGCAACATTCTAGTAAATCTCCTCTGTACTCTCTCTATTTTGTTGACATCCTTCCTATAATTGGGCGACCAAAATTGTACACCGTACTCCAGATTTGGTCTCACCAATGCCTTGTACAATTTGATCATTACATCCCAGCTTCTATATTCAATGCTCTGATTTATAAAGGCTAGCATACCAAAAGCTTTCTTTACCACCCTATCTATATGAGATTCCACCTTCAAGGAACTATGCACGGTTATTCCCAGATCCCTCTGTTCAACTGTATTCTTCAATTCCCTACCATTTACCATGTACGTCCTATTTTGATTTGTCCTGCCAAGGTGTAGCACCTCACATTTATCAGCATTAAACTCCATCTGCCATCTTTCAGCCCATTCTTCCAAATGGCCTAAATCACTCTGTAGACTTTGGAAATCCTCTTCATTATCCACAACACCCCCTATCTTGGTATCATCTGCATACTTACTAATCCAATTTACCACACCTTCATCCAGATCATTGATGTACATGACAAACAACAAAGGACCCAACACCGATCCTTGAGGCACCCCACTAGTCACCTGCCTCCAACCCGATAAACAACCATCCACCATTACCCTCTGGCTTCTCCCATTCAGCCACTGTTGAATCCATCTTGCTACTCCTGCATTTATACCCAACAGTTGAACCTTCTTAACCAACCTTCCATGAGGAACCTTGTCAAAGGCCTTACTAAAGTCCATATTGACAACATCCACTGCTTTACCCTCGTCAATTTCCCTAGTAACCTCTTCAAAAAATTCAAGAAGATTAGTCAAACATGACCTTCCAGGCACAAATCCATGCGGACTGTTCCTAATCAGACCCTGTTTATCCAGATGCTTATATATATTATCTCTACCTTCCCTGTTACCTTCCCTGTGTTCGCAGTGGGTGCTGCTCAATGTCCAATGTGCCCGAATGGGGAATAGATCTTGAAGATATTTCACCTTTAATAGATCTTGTAGATATTTCACCAAAGACATTGAAATAAAACCTGAGAAACTGAAAGCAAAGTTCACCTGGTGATTGTGGCCTACGTAGCCTCGCACATTCTTCTTTAAGGTGCTGGTTGATTCGCTGTTGATCCGTATTTCTAACATTATCTGATTTTTGTTTCACTCTTCAACTAATACAGAATGCCACCAAACAAAGCGTTATTGAATGTGGCTACATGTACTGACTTCGCTTTAATTCAGACAAACTAAGGAATATAGCTTCCCACGCTGCCAACCAAGGCGGATGGATACATTACAATTGTGACAGTGATTTTCTACACACAATTTGTACATGACTATTCTTCACTCATGGTGTTTTCTTTCCTGGTGAACTTTTCCAGATTTTATCAGGAGAGGAATTAGTAGTTTCTGTTATTAGTTATCCCTCCTCAAACTTTAATGTAACCTTCTGTTATCTGGGTAAAGTAATTCTACCTAATGTATAATTCATTGCTTGTTGTATGTTCAGATACATGCCCCACCTTGCTTGTAACTCACAGCGATGTCAATTAAAACTCAGTACAAAAATGGCAATCTTTGTATCTTACTATAATGTTGTATCTCAATAAGTTCTGAGATAAAATTCTGTGGCCACAAAAGAACATTTTGGTTGTTACTATTAAGTCAAGCAGGAGGCTTGAATTCTACCAATGTTTTTCGTTGGACATTTGAACAAACTCTTTAAAGCTGAGATGAATTAATTAACTGAACATAGTTTAAACCTTCTAGTTTTTTATTGGATTTTGCTCACTAAGTTATGGAATTGACATTGAATTTACATCCCAGAATGACCTTAGAAACAATCAATCAATCAATCAACCTTTATTGTCATCTTGCAAGCAACAGTTGTACAGTGCAAAATGAAAAGACGTTTCCCAGTGAATAGCGGAGCATCGCACATGAAATTTAAAAACACTTCACACATAATAACACTAAAAAAAACAATCCAGTCCCTGATGGAACAGTATAAATAGTTAAAAGCAGGTAAAAAACACAATGTTAAAATACAGTAAACCAATCATAAAAAATGTCCGGGGCCGCTGATTTGAGTGGCCAGTGCCAGTTATTAAAGTGTCCGTGCCAGCCGCAGAGTCAAGTCAAGTGACTGTGAGTGCAGAGTGACTGTTTAGCAGCCTCACAGCCTGTGGTAGGAAGCTGTTTAGCAGCCTTGTAGTCCGGGCTTTGATGCTTCGATATCTCTTGCCTGATGGCAGGAGATCCAGGTGTGTGTGGAGGGGGTGCCGTTTGTCCTTGGCTATTCTCTGTGCTTTCTTCAGACAGCGGCTCTGGAACAGTTCTTGTACCGAGGGTAGGGAGACGCCAATGATCCTCTCTGCTCCCCTCACTACCCTCTGCAGAGCCTTCCTGTCCGAGCAGCACAACAGCAGCACAACAAGTCCATTCAGCCTATTGAAACTATGCTGGATCTATGCAAGTGCCACCAACTAGTCCACACCTTTGTTCCTCAACTCCACCCTGCAATTTATTTAACTTTAAGTACAGAACCACCACCAAAATGAAAGTTTCTGTGCACAAACATCCAAAAACATGTTACAGCTGATTAGTACCTTTGAAGAGTAGCCAGTGATATAATGTAGGATAAATGAGTACCGATGTGCACATAGAAATATCTCACAGACATAGTGCGACAACAACCAGGTAATTTTACTTCGCGCATGCGTGTCATATCGCATACACGCATTGAACGAGTCAGACGTGGGAGACGACGTCTCCCTAGAGGGAAATGCAAAGAAGCAGGTAAGAGACTGCAAAAATTTTTTCCACTTACTTTGCAGGTAGGAAATACAAGAAGCTGCAGGAGCTGGAGGGGAGACTGCAGAAACAGCGCAGTCAGCAGCCAGCAGCAGCGGTTAGCGCGAATCCTCCGGAGAGGATTCCTAAGCGGCTATTTTTAGCACAGAACAGCTGTGCCCGACGTCGCTCCCCGCACCGGCAAGATTGACTGCTGCCGGGCGGGAAGCAAAGCTACACGTCCCGGGGGGGGGTTTTCCAGACCAAGTCGGGTCTATTTTTAGATGCAGTCGCTAGGGGCTCCGGAGCTGATTGAAGCGGCTGCACCACCCGGAAGAGAGAGAGAGCTGACATCGGGGACAGCAGCCCATGGACCTGCGCTACGGGGTCCGTGGGGCTGCGGGAGGAAGGACGTTTCCTCCCAAACGGCAGGCTGAAAACCAGTACAGGTAAGAACAAATTTCCCTTACCTTTTTTGGTGCTTTTTTCCAGACGTGGCTGTTGTATTTTGAAGAGCAGCAGGCGGCCAGCTAAGGACGTCAGGGCACAGCCACAGGTCGTTACTGGTGTGTTGCTGAACAGCAGGCAACCAGCTACTGATGTCAGTATAGAGCTGAAGGGCTGCCAACACAGGGTTTGCTGTTGTTTAATGACAAGCAGCAGGCAGCAATAAATGTCGGCACCAGCATCTCCCAGAGGGGAGTGAGTGCCAAACTTCACCCTAAATGGGTAGAGGTGCCCGTGAGTACCAGGACCATGGGGAACGACCAGTGCCCGTAGGCATGGGGACGGGCTGTGGGAAATACCGCGTGCGACTAGTGCCCGAGAGCACCAAGGTCGGCAGGAGCGGTCCCATATATTAAGCACCCGCGACGACTAGTGCCCGAGAGCATGTAAGTCGGCTGGAGCGGTTTGCTGGAGTAAATTTCTCCACAGTGGCAGGCTCCGGGATTGGAGGATAGCCACAGTGGGCAAATAAATATAAGTCCCACAGCAGTTTCCCATATGGGCTGCATGAAATGTCAGACGCCTCTGAGGAGGGTATGGAAGGTCTGACGGGGTAAAACCTGAGCAGGTGATGGAGCCACTGTCCCCTATTGAAGGGGGGGGGGAAAACAACCTGCTGAACATGATGAGCAGTACTGCCAGCAGAACTCACGGAGAATGATCTCGAGAAGGATGGCTGTGAGTATTGTAGGACTGTGAGTCCACCCATTAACTTCAAGCTAATATTTTGCTGAAGTGTTGGCAAGGGTTCTATACCCCGGGAATATTGTGGTGCTCTTAATGTAGCCATTGTTACAGGTGCATTTGCAGACGTGTTGGGAAGGCCGTTAGGAGTTGGGAAAATCCGTAATACTCTGAAAGGTCTCATGGCGGGCATAACAGCTTTGGCCCGCATGTTAAAAAAGGTGTACAAAATTAGTGACCATAAGGATGCCATTAGCACTATTTTTTGAAATGTGCAGTTTGAAGGGCCATTCAGCCAGCTCTAGACCCTAGTTCGCTATACTATGTAAGCAAAGGGCTATAGACCCCGTTATTTGGGGGGGGGGGGGAGACCTGTCTAAACAGGTAAAGAATTGGCGTGGAGGCTTGACTTTGGGGCTGATTAAAGCATCCAAAGGATTTCTGGGGAAGACATTAACCTCATGTGCATCCTAAGAGAGGTAGTGTGTTTTTTGTAATTATACTACAAAGAATTGGGCAGAGGTACCCAGCAGCAGCGTCCTGTTTAGGGTTTGGCCGGGACGACCACTGTGGAGATGCAAAGTAACATTAACCTTTAGGCTCTCCACAACCGCATATGAAACCAAGAAAAATAACTTGGTTACCACCAATAACCATGGAGGTAGGTGAATTTGGGGCTCCAGCATTAATAGGGAGCACGGAAGTTGGGGGGGACATTGCAACTTTATGTTGAAGCTTGGTGTAATATATCTATGGACAGATATATCCTTAGCAGTTTAAGGGATATCTGATAGAGTTCTACACGAACAAAACCCTCCAGTACATAAACCGGACAGATATACATGCTGGTAATGGAATAAACCAAACCTGAACACCAGGATTTGTCTCAAACATCTTTATTAGAAATAAGAAAGATGGGGGATGCCGTATTATTATGGATTATCAATACTTCACAATGTTGTGCAATATATTCGTTTTAAAAAATGGATATGTTTAGCAGTGCTAAAGACTTAGTGTGCAGCAAGCTAGTCTATGGCAAGTATTAATTTAAGATCCTTGCTATTCAATATCCAACAGGGGAAAAATTTTAAACCAGTGTTGGGACTGCTGCAACACCAAAATCATAGAATAATGGTATAGTTGGATGATATTCTTATTGTGGGAATAATTTAGGAATCGGCATGTTAGGCAGTGGTTGCCACTAATCAATTGTTTGAACAACTGGGATTCATTGTCCATCCACTTAAGTCAAAATGGACACCATTAACACATTTAATATGTTAATGACTTACTAATATGGAAAGCCACAGAGGTCAACCCGGCTGTGCTATTACAAACAGATGCCAGTGCAATTGGTTACGGTACAACTGATACCATCTCGAGCTATGGGGGAGATGGAATATATAAGAAGCTAACCTACATAACACTAAGGGTTAGAAATGTTAAGTGCATTTCATGGGCTAAAATCTTATTGCTCAGGAATGAAACTGCAGCATGGTAGATGGTAGATAGATAATACCTCGGTGATGGCATATATAAGTCATATGGGTGGAAAGATATCACCAGCTTGTGATGAATTGGCAAATTAAACTTGGCAATGGTGTGTCCAAAGGAATATTTGGTTATGGGCTACGTATCTACCAGGGATACTAATTCAGTGGCAGACACCAGGCCACGAAAAATTATTGGAAGTACTGAATGGATGTTGGATAGACGGTATTTGCTAAAATCAGTAAAGTATGTAAGGCCGGATATTAGAATTGCATCCGGGGTTAAATCACCAGTTACCGAGGTATGTATCATTGGTACCAGATCCTGAGGCAGAAGCTACAGATGCTGTTTCACTGCACTAGGGGAGAGTTTTTATTTATGTATTACCTCCTTTTTTCTACTTTATAAATTTGGGGTACTAAGGGACATTCAACAGGAATCGGCATAGGGGATGTCTTGGTACCTGATTGGCTTACCCAACTATGGGTTTCGGGGGTACAGGACATGGTGCTGGAACCATGTATAACGGTAAGACGTAGTCCTAAGTTGCTGGTGCATCCAGTAACTGAGGATAGCTATCCATGTCATAGAAAATATTGATTTAGTAGGTTGTAGACTCTAAAACACCGCTACGGGACATGGGGCTATCAAAAGAACTGTGGACATGATCACAGCAGCACGAAGAAGGTCTACTCAATAACAGTATTTAGGTCATATTAAAATGGACTAATTACTGCCATGATAACTTTCTGGACCACAGAAATAAGGATGTTCCGGCGGTGTGACAGTTGCTCACCAGCCTGCAATATGGAGGACTGAGTTTCAGCACTGTGAATAGTGCCAAAAGTGTATTGGCAAGTTATTGATGGCAAGAAACAGTAAGACAGTCTGTGGGATCACATCCTCTGGCAGTTAAAAATTTTAGAGGATATGTTAACACCAAGCCACCAAAAAATAAGATACAACTATATTTGGAATATAAGTGTGGCTTTGATCTTGCTAAGGAATTGGTCGCCGGCTACAGCATTAATCTGGATAACTAACTAGAAATGGTAATGCTGATAGCGCTAGTCACAGTGCATAAGCTCCAGTTATTGCTAAAAGTAAGACTGGATGGCTTCGCTATTGCGGCACGAAGTTTGGGGTTTGTGATCCAGGACCGTATTATTAAACAAAATAGGCCAGGATCAGCGGGGAGGTCATAGAATTGATGGCCTACCCGGAGGACAAACGCCTCTGTATAGTAAAGTACGGGTTTGTTATACAGTGAAAGTAAAAAGGCTATCAGAGGCAAGGAATTGGCGTTTAATCAGCTATAAGATACTGTACCATAGAGTGTAACTCAGACCATTTCGCGGTGGCTGAAATATGGGTTATGATAGGCGGGAGTGGACAATAACATATTTGATTATCACTCCACCAGGGCTGCAGCTACATCTGCAGCAAAACGCCTTGATGTATCCATGGACCAAATCCTCAGGATTGCAGGATGGTTGTCGGAGAAAACGTTTCAGAAATGTTATAACAAACCAGTTAGCAGTATGGGAACGTTTTTCGGGGAACAATTTTAAGTTCTGTATGATAATTTATCCCTGAAGAATACAGGGTTATGATTTGAATTAATTCGATATTATTTATCATTTCCATTAAATAATTGGTATGAATGTTTTGAATATAATTAACAATTTCTCTCTAACTACCAAGGCAGTTGTGAAGCATGGACTCGTTTTCCACGGCGTGAGGTCACAGAGCTTTGAAATCTTCATGGAGTCCCTCACGTGACTCCGAAGTAAAATAGTAAGATTAAACGAGAACTTACCAGTTTGAAGTTTGATCTGTATTTTATGAGGAGGAACGTTGAGGGAATACATGCCCTCCGCTCCCACCCTCATAGGGTCATATCTTAAACTGGTATCTCTTTAATAATCTTACTATTTTAGGTCATTATAGTGTATCTGTGACCTCACACTTCCATTTGACAAATTCATGGGCCTCTTCAACATCCAATCCAGGTCATGGCACCCATGGCAATGCAAGGCTCTAGTGGTGCATCAGTGTTTGCGATTATTTCCCTGGAGTGAACCCAGACTTCTCTCGAGTCAGAACACAACCAGCTGAGCCACAGCTGAATCAGAGAAAATAGAGGAAATCCGATGACTCGTGAGAATAATTACGGTAGGTGGCGCGGCTCTGGCCAGCAGCGGCCTCTGCAGCCTGTCCGCGTTTTTTTATTATTTTTGTCTGTGTTTTTTATGTAGTTTTGTTATTTTATGTTGGGGTGTGTGTGTGTGGGGGGGCGGGGGTGGGGTGGGAGGGGGGGGGAAACTTTTTGAATCTCTCCCTGCACTGGAGACCCGACCTTTTCTCGTCGGGTCTCAGGTGTCGTTGAGGCCGCAACGAGAAGCGGCCTCCAACAGGAAGAAGCCGGGGACTCAGGTGCCGACTCACCGTTGCCGTCGCGGAGCTGGCCGAGTCCGGAGCGGGTGGAGCGGTGGAGGAGCGCTGCTGCTGCTGCTGTCGTTGCTGCTGCTGCTGCTGCTGCTGCTGCTGCTACCGGAGAGTCGGAGGGCTCCAACGACGGGGCTGTGGACGACGGCACCGGGAGCCCACGGCTCCCTGGAGGGAGACCGCTTCTCAGGGCTCCTGCAACGGCGACTTCTCCCGCCCGAGTGCGGGGTTGAAGAGCTCCTGGAGCGGGACCTGACATCACCGCCCCGCGCGACTGGAATGGCCGCGGACTCTGCGAGCGCACACCGGGGGCTCTAACAGCAAGACCCGGTGTGCGACCTCGCACCACCCGGCGTGGCTTTAATGGTCGCGGGACAATCGCCATCGCCAGCCGGGGGCTATGACTTTGACTCTGACATCGGGGGGGGAGAGTGCAGTGGAGAGATAAGTTTATTTGGCCTTCCATCACAACTATGTGATGGATGTTTATGTTAAATGTAATTATGTTGTGTCTGGGGTCTATTTGTGTGTATGTATGGCTGCAGAAACGGCATTTCGTTTGGACCTCCAGGGGTCCAAATGACAATTAAATTGACTCTGACTCTGACTCTGACACTGGTACTTTGGGCTAGTAAATAGGGATGAAGCTGTTGATTCTTTCATTAAAGAATCTAGAAGAGAAAAAAAAAATACTTTTGTGCAGGGATCCGAAACAGTCAGGAAATTTATAATAATTAACAATGTTAACTAGTCGATTTCATTCTGTTGCAAGGTATGATGGGCATTGCTGGCAAGGTTGGCATTTAATGCCCACCTCTACTTGTCCCTGTAAAGATGATAGTCAGCTACACGTGACATGTTTTCTAGTTCCATCACCTGTATAGTAAACAGTGTTCCATATGGAATGAAATTAATTAGTTGAAGATGATGAAGATCACTGGAGGAAAATGAGATGGATTTTTTAAATTGGTTTGTCCATGGAATGTTTATAATACTGGCCAAGCAGATACATAATGTAAATCTCTAATTGCCCATAAAAGTATATAAAACAGAACAGTATAATACAGGAACTGACCCTATGAGCCCCAGTGTCCGTGCCACACATGATGCTGAGATGAACAAATCTCCTCTGCTGATACATGATCCATATTCCTCCATCTCCTGCATGTGTGTGTGCCTATGAAGAAGCCTTTTATATGCCACTATCAGATCTGCCTTCACTACAGCCTCTAGCAGTATGTTACAGGCACCGACCACTGTGTGTAAAATAATTTTGTCCCGCATATCTCAGTGAAACTATCCCCCTCTGGCCTTAAAGATATTCCCTCTAGTCTTTGACAATAAGTAGTTAGCAAGTAGTTAGCAAGTATTTAAGAGTCAATCAAGTCAGGTTACCTGTGCCAGACCATGTAAGCAGCAGATTTATTTGTCTGAAGCTTAGTGGGCTTTTAGGAAAATCTACTATTGCTATTTTTGCCATTCCTGAGACTAATTTTTGAAAAACTATAAATCCAGATTATTTTTTTAATTTGAAGTTAAATCCTCATATGCCATGGTTAGATTTGAACTTTTAAAAATTTCTCATATTCATAAAAATATATAAAACAAATAAAATGAATACACCTTTCTTTACCATGTGTCCATGTACCATGTACATTTACCATTGTACCATAAAATCAATGCATTCTCTAACAATGTATAGATGTAATTCATGTTTCTTCTTTACACAATACACACATAACTTGTTCCAGAGGCTATTGGCGAGGACCCAACCTGTGTATCCAATGATGACAAGAGCCTTAGATTGTGGCCTTTATGGTGGTTGCAGCATGGACATTATTGGCCGAATGGCCTGTTCTTCTGTTGTATGTTCAATGTTCATTACTTTACTCTTATCTTTGTCACTTGCACACTGGAACACTGCCATCAATGTATATGGGAATGTTCCTGAAGCATTCTACAACGGTTCCCTGCTTAACTGCCAACTCCCTGTCAAACTAGCTGGGCTAAGACTGCAGAACTTTGATCTGATAGGTTGGTTCTGAATTGTCTAGATATGCATTTGCTATTTAGCAAACATTTAGTCCAACATTGTAGCTTTGTCTGGTTATTTTTCATTATACTTGGACCTACTCTTGACATATTCTCTTAAACCCCTGACTAATGCTGAGGCGGTTGAAGGCTTGAAAGAGTAATGTAAATGGCTGTGCTGTTACAGTATGTGGTACAATACAGATCTGCACTAGATGACAAAGTATGCCCAACACAACAAGATCAATTTAACATAATGATATTGGCGTACAGGGACAAAAAGATGACTTTGATTCCACAAGGCCGTAGAGCGGTAATTCCTTCCAATAGTGTGATGGGAAGATGCACTAAAACTGGTCGATTAATGAGGTCAGGTACTGTAGGTACATTCCTTGTGTTGATTCTCTCATCTTTGATAAAGACCCATAAACCTGCCAGACCTCGTTAGGGTGGTAGATTTCCTTCCTTGTGTGCCAAAAGTGAATGTAATTATTTTTTACAACGATCCCATATTTTCTTCACCACCATTACAGTGACCAGTTTTATTTTAATATTCTTGATCATTTAATGGAATTTAATAGCTTCCCTGTTGGGACCAGAACACTTGTCACATCACCACAACCCACATATCCCTCTACAAGCTGATCAAACAAAAAAAAAATCAATAAACAGGTATAAGCAGGAATTCAGGCTAGCAATCGTTGAATGTCAGCTTTTAACAATGTTGTAAACCCATGTTTAGTCATTCAAGTATAATACCATAAAATGCCAGAAACACGCAGATGATCAGGCAGCATCTATTCTGTCAAAGGTTCTTCAACCTGAAATATCAACTCTGTGATTCTTCCTATAGATGTTGACTGACCTGCTGGTAGTTTCCAGCATTTTTTGTTTCTATTTCAGATTTTCAGCCTCTGAAGATTTTTGATTTTTATTCACTATTTCAGGTAGTCTGAGAAGGATTGTGAAATGTCAAATTTTGCTCACATTCCAGGTTGAAGGTGGAAAAAAGCTGACCTAGACTATTATTATTCATATCCAGTTCTGATGAGATGAATCCACACTGTCAAATCTTACAGATTCAGCTGGCAAAAACATCTAGGATATAACGTACCATGCATCACAGCTGACAGATGATCCTAACACAGACACCTCACAGGGCAGAGAAGAAGCAGTCTCTGAATATTCTGCTTTTATTTGTCACCAAAAGCCGGAAAAGCAAGAATTGTAAATACATCCCTATAGATGAGGCCATTCAGTCCATGGTCAAGACTGCTCTTTGAAAGAGCTCTCCAACTCACTCTATTTCCTGGCTCTTTTCCACAGCTCTACACTTTTTTTCTATTTCAAGTTAGCATTTTGCTTTCTTTCAAAGGCAAATGGCAAGACTAGAAGTGAAACATCTTACCTCAGTTCAAAATACGATATTAGGTATAATTTAGATGAAGGTATAGAATTGGAAAATATAGTAATGTTTCTACTTTCCATAATTGCGAGGGGGGAATAATGAATTGTGGCCGCATAACATGATTAGTTCACTGGCTGTTTGGACCATTCCACATGAGGGAACAACTTGCCCAACAACAGCCCAATGAGCTCAATGTAGACATACATCCTATTCTGTTAATAGCACACGGATTGGTGATATGATGAGTTGCACAGCCAAAAGGATAAAAATACAAAGGTGCATTGGTAGATCAAATGAGTGGGCAAAACTCATGCATTTCAGTGTAATTATGGGAGGAGTCAGTCTTTTGGACCAAAGTAGGATAAATCTGAACCTTAATATAATGAAAACCGAGGAAGCATGGAGGACTAAATGACTTAGTTCCATAAACATGGATGACAGAAATAATAGTTGAGTACAAATTGGATGTTGTGCGTTATAACTAAGGAGGTTTAAAGGGGAGAAAAAAATGTCAGATCCATACATAGTGCAGTGTCAGCACCATAACCAATGAGAATTATATTAGAAGTGGAGCAAGAATGTTAACTATGCTGTAATTGAGAAGTTCTTAGATACGATAGGCCCGTAGAGAAGGTCTACAGATGATTTGATTAAAATGTTTAAAGCTTTAAATTGGCAGCATGGGGTAAATAGAGACCTCTTTGCAAGTGGTTGAGTTTGGTTATACCCCTGTCCCACTTAGGAAACCTGAACGGAAACCTCTGGAGACTTTGCGCCCCACCCAAGGTTTCTGTGCGGTTCCCGGAGGTTCTCGGAGATTTTTGTCAGTCTCCCTAATGGTCGAAAGTGGTTCCTGCTTCTTCTATGTTCCGCCGATTATTTCAAAAAATTCAAAACTGCCCGCGACTAAAAATAGGTTGCCGTTTAAAAAATCGGTAATTTTTTAGTCAAAGCCGGTTGCGATGCTAGTTGAAGGTGGTTGCCGGAGGTTGCAGGTGGTTGCCGGAGGTTGCTGGTAGTGGAAGGTAAGACCTTCCGGAACATTGAAGAAGGTAAGACCTTCCACTACCTGCAACCTCCTGCAAACCACCTTAAACTAGCATCGCAACCGGCTTCCACTAAAAAATTACCGATTTTCAAAACGGCAACCTATTTTAGTCGCGGCTGGTTTTGAATTTTTTGAAATAATCGCTGGAACATAGAAGAAGCGGAAACCACTTTCGACCATTAGGGAGACTGACAAAAACCTCTGGGAACCTCCGGGAATTGCACGGAAACCTTGGGTGGGCGCAAAGTCTCCAGAGGTTTCCGTTCAGGTTTCCTAAGTGGGACAGGGGCTTAAGACTGCACAATAATATGTGACTGACCAATTGGCAGCAAAGCTTAGCCACTTCATCGCACATGGGGTGGTACAAGTCGAGAAGTCCATAATGCAAAAAACAGTGGTTGTTAGTTTTATTCATGTTAGTAATTTCGAGAATATAATTTTTTGCCGGAGGAGGGTATGGGGTTTAAATGTCAATCTCACCGAAAGGATGAGTTAATTTAATAGGCTTCTTCTTATCGAGTCCTCACACAGGATTAGAGGTTGTTCAGCCAGAGTTGAACACACTTCTCAGCATCTGCATACAATGGTGTCTGTCTTGCGCTTCTTGTGCTAGGATGCTAGGAGACTGCAAGGTGAGTTGGATAGGCTGGGTGAGTGGGCAAATGTTTGGCAGATGCAGTATAATGTGGATAAATGTGAGGTTATCCATTTTGGTGGCAAAAACAGGAAAGCAGACTATTATCTCAATGGTGGCCGACTAGGAAAAGGGGAGATGCAGCGAGACCTGGGTGTCATGGTACACCAGTCATTGAAAGTAGGCATACAGGTGCAGCAGGCAGTGAAGAAAGCGAATGGTATGTTAGCTTTCATAGCAAAAGGATTTGAGTATAGGAGCAGGGAGGTTCTACTGCAGTTGTACAGGGTCTTGGTGAGACCACACCTGGAGTATTGCGTACCGTTTTGGTCTCCAAATCTGAGGAAGGACATTATTGCCATAGAGGGAGTGCAGAGAAGGTTCACCAGACTGATTCCTGGGATGTCAGGACTGTCTTATGAAGAAAGACTGGATAGACTTGGTTTATACTCTCTAGAATTTAGGAGATTGAGAGGGGATCTTATAGAAACTTACAAAATTCTTAAGGGGTTGGACAGGCTAAATGCAGGAAGATTGCTCCCGATGTTGGGAAAGTCCAGGACAAGGGGTCACAGCTTAAGGATAAGGGGGAAATCCTTTAAAAGCGAGATGAGAAAAACTTTTTTCACACAGATAGTGGTGAATCTCTGGAACTCTCTGCCACAGAGGGTAGTTGAGGCCAGTTCATTGGCTATATTTAAGAGGGAGTTAGATGTGGCCCTTGTGGCTAAGGGGATCAGAGGGTATGGAGAGAAGGCAGGTACGGGATACTGAGTTGGATGATCAGCCATGATCATATTGAATGGCGGTGCAGGCTCGAAGGGCCGAATGGCCTACTCCTGCACCTAATTTCTATGTTTCTATGTTTTCATGTGCCTAGCGGTGAAAAAAATTGGTGAGAACAGGGCCGCGACTTGAGCGCTCTTTCCTTGACTTCGTTTAACAGCTGAATGTCCTCCTAGTGCTCCGTGTTCCTATATTGTGAGCCTGAAGAGGATGCAATGAGAGGATGCTGCAGAACAGCCCATTGCTGTGTGGGTGGGCATGTTGCCAATAGAGTTTAGCATCCAAAGCTTACAGCTCCAGGTTTCCAATCGAGATGCTGCCTGTGTAGGTATGCACCAAAATTGTGCAATGACAGCTGGGTTTGGTTTTGTGTGGGAATCCTGTTACCTATTATACAAGCTTTGAAATGTTTTTTTTGTTTAATACAGTTGAACAGGCAAAGACTGTGAAAGCTGTGAAAGATCTCTCCTGTGGGAACTTACAGTGCAAGCTGGGATAAAAATTGAAGTAAGTGGTTATCTTTCAGATCAGATCATGAAATTATATTTCGAAGAAGTACCTCTGATTATGTGGCCAAATCTCGGATCAAAAGTAAGGGAAGGTTTACGGACAGAAGTATAGGCAACCAAGACAAGCCATCAGCAGACGGAGTCATGGGGTTACCAGAAGTAGATAAAACTTTACATGAAGTTTGTTCCTGAGTATTCTGAAGCGAAAGAATAGAGAAAATTAAATTGTTACATGAAACGCAGAGGACAGTTCCATGCAGTAAACAGAATATAGAACAGTACAGCACAGCTATAGGCTCCTCAGCCCACTGTGTCTCTTCCTACCATCAAGCCATTCATCCCATCTGTCGGCACAGTCAATATGTGCTGCACCCAGGCCAGTCGCAAATGCCTCTCGACACTGCTATCATATCTGCTTCCACCACCTCACTAGCACTCTACCACTCTGTGTGTAAAAAAAAGTCATAAATCACCTCTACATTTATCACCTTGAAGCAATGCCCTGTAGTATTTTTCATTTTCACCCAGGGATAAAGACTGTGAAACGAATATGGGGTATACTAATATGGAGTGGAGGGGGAGGGGGGAGGGAGACGAGGGATGGTAGAGGGGGAGAGGGGAGGGGTGGAGGGGGAGAGAGGGGGAGAAGGGGGGAAGGAGAGGGGGAGTGGGGGAGATTAGGGGGAGGGGGGATAGGGGAGAGGGGGTAGAGGAGGAGGAAGGGGGAGGGGGAGGGGGAGAGGGGGAGGGAGGAGAGGAGGGGAGGGGGGAGAGGAGTGGGGGGATAGGAGGGGGTAGGGGGGGGAGTGAGAGGGGGAAGAGGAGGGGGGATGGGGGGGTATGGGGGAGGAGAGGAGGGGGACGAGAGGGTAGAGGAGGGGGAGAAGGAGAGAGGAGGGGGGAGAGGAGGGGGGGGGAAGGAGGGGGAGAGGAGGAAGGGAGATGAGGAGGGGGAGAGGGTGGGGAGTGGGGAGAGGAGTGGGGAGAGGAGGCGGAGGGAGAGGAGTGGGGAGAGCAGTTAGCAGTGGGTGGGAGCGGGTAGCAGCTGAGAGGAGTGGGTTGGAGGGGGAAGGTGAAGTGTGGGGAGGGGGGTGCTCGTACTCTGCTCACCCCGCACCTTCAGCATTCGGCCTCACGCAACAGATCCCGGTCCCACTCCGGTTCAAGTCATCAACTCTGCGGCGACCAGCTGCTTGTGCTGGTCGCCGCAGAAGCCATCTGCGAGCTGCTGACTCCTTGCGAGCTATATAACCATATAACCATATAACAATTACAGCACGGAAACAGGCCATCTCGGCCCTACAAGTCCGTGCCGAACAACTTTTTTCCCTTAGTCCCACCTGCCTGCACTCATACCATAACCTTCCATTCTCTTCTCATCCTACTCAACACACTGCGCCCCTTCAGCCTTTTATTCTCCTCACTGACTTATTGACAGTGGGTTTTAGAAGGGGCGGTTTTTACAATTTTTAAATCATTACTTTTGTACTATTTCACCGATCGGAACAAAATTTATTTGACGATTTGATGGTGAGTAAGGTGGCATAAAATCGTAGCGGTATGGGGGATCGTTTTTTGAGCAAATTTAATTACAACGCAGACGCAGTGGTCAAGATGAGAGTTTTAGTAATAGTATAGATAGATGTGTTAAATGTAGCTTGTTTTATGTGTGTATGTGGAGGGGGGGGATGGTGGGTTTGGGGGAAATTCAACGGAGATGCAATTTTTTTTCCGTATTGTATCTCCTTCCGCACTGCAGCCTAACATCGAGGATTTAGCGGCCTTTGCTGGAGGCCGATTTCAAGACCTCCACCGCGGGTGCCTACAGGACCGTAAAATCGCAAAGCCTGCAATGCATTTGCCAGAGGTCGACCTCGGAGCTCCAACCGTGGTTGCTTGCGGACTTACGGAACCTGTTCTCTCCGGTCAAAGACCGACGTCAGGAACTCCAAGCAGCAGGAGTTTCGACTGCCCCGACGTGGGAGTTTCGATCACCCCAACGTGGGAGTTTCGATCACCCTGACGTGGGAGTTTCGATCACCCTGACGTGGGAGTTTCGATCACCCCGATGCAGGAGTTTCGATCACCCCGACGTAGGAGCTTCGACTGCCGGATGGTTCGACTGCCCCAACTGTGGGAGAAATAAAGAGGAAGAAGTTTTGACTTGTTTGCCTTCCATCACAGTGAGGAATGTGGGGAATCTGCTGTGGTGTATGGTTATGTTAACTTTTATGTATTTGTGTTGCTTGTTGCTTTTTTTCGTGTGACTGTATGGTAATTCACATATCACTGTACCTTAATTGGTACATGTGACATTAAAGACCTTTGAGACCTTTAAAACTTAATGGTCCTGTCTTTGACTCTCTACTTTTCCCTTACATTTGACCTCCTTTGGAGGCCACACCTCATACGTCCAGATTAAACTCCATCTGCCACTTCTCATTTGATCTATATCTTGCTGTCCTTTGACAACCCTTATTACTGGTCACAACTCCACCAATTTCTGTGCCATGTCAGAAGAACACCCCATGCCCAACCACCCTCTGTCTTCTGTGGACAAGGCAAATTTGAATGTAATCTTCCTGCATCCCCTTCAATAGACGTACATACATGAGCAAAATATCCATAACATATATGCCTCTGTCTTTTCATCTCTTCATTGACATTTATTATTTCAAATATTTCCATCTCATAATTCTGATCTTTCGTCCCAGCCACTCCCTCTTCACATCTACAAACTTCTACATTCCCTCCCCAGTCTCCCAACTCCAACCATTTGCTGACCCTTTTTTTTTTTTACAACAACATTTATTCAATTATTAAAAATAATATTTACACTACAATAAAACAAGCCAGAACCCACCACCATAATACAATACAAACATGTATCCATAATAAACTACTATACAACTATGATACAATCCTTATTGAGGATACATTCAACACCCTGCGGAGCCCAGCGGTCCCGGAACTCCCTCAGGGTGCCCACAGACAGGGCGTATTCCCTTTCTAATCCCACCCGGGCACGGACGTAACCCCGGAAAAGGGGCAGGCAGCCGGCTCGGGTAGAGCCCTCCACCGTCTGGCGCCGTGACTCGCGGATGGCCAGCTTGGCCAGGCCCAGGAGCAACCCAACCAGGACATCTTCAGCCCTACCCTCTCCCCTACGCACAGGGTGTCCAAAGATGAGGATGGTGGGTGAAAAATGCAGCCAGAAGGCAAGGAGCAGCCCCTTTAGATATTCAAACAGTGGCTGCAGCCTCACACACTCCATGTACACGTGGTACACAGACTCTTCCAGCCCGCAAAAGTATTTGCTGACCCTTCTCAGGGCAGCTACCAACTCAGCAGCCAGCCTCACAATCTGGCAATTATTAATAAATGCAGCTGGAACTGAGGGACCTTACATCAAAACAGCATCACCAACCCAAAGTCAACTCCCCTGCTGTAAGATAATATCTAGTCTCTGAATCTTCACAGCTTATTAATATCTTAATATTATATAGGGATACTTATTTGTTGAATTTATCTTATCTTAAAAATTGGATTCTTATTCTGTGCCTTTCTTCTGCCTGCTGAGGAATAGCGTGTTACTGTTTCCAGCTTCTCTGTTGGCAAGAATACATGAGCTGCATTGACTTAACACTATGCCAATAGAGAAAGTGTGTCAGTGTTTGATCATTGCTCGCCTTGTATCTGCCTCCTTTGAATTGATGAATATATATTGTCTTCAGGAGCATGTATCCCTAATGTTCCGCCGAGCAATTTTGTGGGCTTCTGAACACAATCTGGGAGTACTTGTGAGCTTTCAGAGCTGCTCGGAGTCTCGCTGATGCCCCTGACTCTGACAGTGCTTTTCCAGTTGTGAAATGCACATCAGATGCCTTGGAGACTTGGAGGATAATTGGAAAGGAACAGGCTATTCTTTGCCTTTATAAGGAATGCGTGCAGCAGCTTCTGGCTTTACATGAGATCACAAATTATTACAAGGCTCTGTTTCATTGCTTTCAACAGTTTGCAATCTAGTACTTTTGCAAAGTAGCTGGAAACAGTGAAAGTATATGGCCAAAACCTAGATATTTCAGGACGTGCAAATGGAGTAGTGAAGCTGCAGAATTCACACCCAAGGGAGGGTGAAGGAAAGGGGGTGTGAGGGGTTTGGCAATAGAACAGATAAATTGATCTGAATGCGTTCTCCAACACAGATTGGTTGGGCTGAATGGCCTGTCCCTCCATTTTCAATGCACTCCTGGAAAACAATGCAATAGATTGAGAATTACAAGAGAGAAGTATGCAAAGTTGAACTCTCAATAATTTCCTCAGTATGTGTGGGGTGGGAGGTTCTGCACGGTGTCTGGAGGAATTGCAATATTGTGCTGCTGAGGGTGTAGTGTAAACCACTCATCGGAGACATCAGAGTGGGCGTTCTTCGAAGAAAAATTATGTATTCTCATTGTTTGAGTCAGCCCAAATATTGTTATTTGTGTCCAATCCTCTAAATGTAGCATTGAAAAGAATACCCGACGGTACTGGTGGATGCCAACATTCTGATGAACACTGCTTTGGGAAGTGAAAATGATGCTTTTGCCTTTTCCATGAGTTGAAGCATGGAAACAGATCCTTTTGCCACCAATCAACATCAACCAACCACCCATTTACATTAATAAAACATTAATCCTTAAAAAAAATATTCCCTCCACATTCTCATTGGCCAATGTGCTTCAGACGCAAACCTGGGGTAAGGATATTCTACTCCATGATAACTGCATTAATAATTAAAGCTACTTATAACGCGGTGCAGCATCACAGCGGAGAGTTTACATTCTACATAGACGTCACACTGGAGGGATGAACAGAATCCAGATTTTTTTTGCAAAACTTAAACTTTGCAAGTGTATTTTTAACCATTCTGCATTCATTAAACTTTCCTTCAATAGTTCACCAAAAGAGCAATCTGCGATTTCTCTCTGACAGCTATTCAAAATGTGTTTGCACAAGTGGCTGAGAATGGGGCTGGATACCAATACCGATGATGGAAGTCAAAGCAACATTGGTCTTGTTGAGGGGAGAAGAGCAATTGACTCTCTAACTTGTACATTGGAAAAGAAAGGAACACCTGCAGTTATATGGAAACTTTTATGGGCTTGAATCATCCCAAAAGGATTCACAGCCAAATAAATACTTTGGAAATCTAGCCACATTTGTAATTTAGAAAAACGCTATGCCGAAATGGCAGTTCCCTACTCTGCATTACAATGCTTTATATTAAACTCGTCAAATAGAAAAGCCAGGCGCGTCATCTCTTTCAGTATAGGTTATGTTGATGAATATCCCTGGGGAGAACAGGTCACTTCTGAATGATCAGTATTCTTCAACTTCTACATAATTTGTTCCCTCTACAATATTGCGATCAAAATTGCTTCTCCTATGAAGGGTGCCCTTGAGGATCACAGTCTAAATATAAAAAAGCATGAAAAAAATCAATCTCCATTACAGTTGTTTTCCTTTGCCTCTGCACCCAAGGAACAGGCATTTCTTCTGGGCAAAGGTGAATAAAATCAGCTGTTGACTTTTCCTCTTGAGGGTGAAGCGGTGTTACGGAGTGAATTTGTTGAACCTCAGGGAAAAGACGATGCATCAGTTACACAAGATGAATATTTTCATGCAAGATTTACTAAAGTTATTCATTTCGCTCCACCTGCTTTCCTCTCCTAATGTGAAAGTTGTCTGGAGCTGAAATCCTTTGAAATTTCCATTGCTGATTCCGCTGGAAATGGTGGAAAGGAATGTGATGAGATGTGATGAGATGTGACAGAACAAAATGGAAGATTTTTTTTTCCAAAGTTGCGTTAAATCGGCTAATATGTTCTGACACTCTTCTCTTCTTCCCCAACAATTGTGGAAGAATGAAAAACTGTAACTGGGTTCAGCATTTCCAAAGTTCTGAAGCATGCAATATAATTCTAAAACAATGATGGAAATATTGAAGACGCTTGTAAAAAAGTACACATTAGGTCATTTAGACAAGTTAAATCTATTCATTCACTTTGTTCAGAATTGTTGTGAGTTGTTTGTCATGACTCAAATTCTAACTTATTTTACAGATGCTCATTCCAAACGCATTTACCCATCACCCCTGCTGACTATGCCCCAAATACCATGAACTGCACAGCAGAGAGCAGACTGGATTAGAACAATCAAGTTCCACTCTAGACACAGGAGCGTGCATTCCTGTGTGAGGTTTAATGTGCACTGATGGGGGTGCTACATCGGCAGGAGAGCTTCCATTTGAACATTGTCTGGCATTAGCTGAGCATAAAGATCACATGGAACCATGTAAAGAGCAGAAGAGCTGCCTCAGTAGGCTTGGCTTATCTCAATAAAGACACAACATTTATTATCTTGCCACTTAACCCATTGTGGGAATTAAGTGTTGAAAACTAATCACGTTATATTTACTACATTACAATATATTTAATATATATTGCCATTTCCAAAGCAATTTGGCACGGCCTGAGATGGTGAACAAATAATCTTTCTTTACTCAAAATCTCTCCTATGCTTCACAAATTTGACTTAGATGTACCTCCTTCCCAGCAGACTATCCCATGCTTGGTCATACATTGCCAGTATAATACCTGATCTAATCCGGGCCTGAGGTGAAGACAGTGTCTGCAGCATCCTCCCGGAGCTACGGAGGTGTTCCTAGCTGCTGTCTCCTTTTGGTTGTTGGGCTGGCTGCTCTTTGCTCTCCACCTCATGGCACTCACGAGCGGTACGGTGGCACAATGGCACAGCGGTAGAGCTGCTGCCTTGCTGCGCCAATGACCCAGGTTCGATCCTGACTATGGGTGCTGTCTGTATGGAGTTTGCACCTTCTCCCTGTGATCGCGTGGCTTTTCATCGGGAGCTCCAGTTTCCTCCCACACTCCAAAGATGTTCAGTTTGGTAAGTTAATTGATTTCGGTAAAATTTGTAAATTGTCTCGTGTGTGTAGGATAGTATGGTGTGCGGGCATCTCTTGTCGGCGCAGACTTGGTGGGCCGATGGGCTGTATCTTTGAACCAACTTAACTAAGCTCTACTGCTAAATGATTCCATTCTAAGTATTGGGCATTTTCCTTGTTCTTGCTATTTAGTTGACTCAAACACTAGTTTGTGGGGGAAGGAAATCAGCCAAATTTGCTATTCTTGAAAGATGTCAGAAATAGTTCAAAAACCACCAAACAGAAAGCTCATAGATGAGGAATAAATGAAGACAATGTTATAAGCAAGGCAAAGGGAGAATGATGACACAAACAGTGCAGGGGAAATACATGTTACCTGTGCTTTCTGAGCATCTATTAGCTGTCAGCTAATTTTAATTCAATTTTAATTTTAATTTTTTGCTCAGAGCTCACACCACTTGTCAATGTATAGCAGTCTAATTCTCCCACTGTAAGAGTTTCTTGCCGTTAGCTGCATTCCAACACATGAGACTGCTCATTTATGGGATGTCAGTCCTTGTAAATCATTCCTTAGCTGTAGCCATTCTTTGAAATGACAGACTGCTATTTGCTGGTCAACATGATGAAAAACTAAATTGCTTTAACTAAACCTAATGGTGGGTCATAAAGACTGAAATGAGGGTAATTGGACTCTGGTGAAAAGTCTGTTGATTGAATATTGGCTGATTTCAATGAAGGGAAATTAGTTTGTGGGCATTCTAAAATAACTTCTCTTCAGTAACGCAGGTAAATTTTCTCAACAGTCCAGGTTACAGCAAGACTAGGTCAATAAATGTAACTACTCAAAATGTGATGAATGATGAATGTGAATACTTTAAGATACTGTAATGGCATGTATTCATAGGATCATGTCAGACAGGTAGAATTAGGCCGTTTAGCCCATCGAGTCTGCTCTGCCATCTGATCATGGCTGATCTGTTTTTCACCTATTCTGAGATAGTGTGACAGATCTGGCACTTGTTTTTTTTTAATGCAAATAAATATTGCTTTAGGGAATGGGGGGTGGGTGGAGGCAGTGGGGGTGAGAGAAAAAGGAACGGACTGATTGATGTAAACACCATTCATTGAGTGGTTGAAGCAGCTGTCTGATGTGGCATTCCTGAGGCAGGACACATGCGTCCTGTCAGCTTCAATGATTCCAAAAGGAACGTGACGGAAAATAAGGTGTAAATTTGCAGGGTATTGCACACAATTCAATGATGAATCGGTTCAATGATACATTATTATCATATGTACCTAGGTACAGTGAGATGCTTTGTTTTGCATACATCCTGATAAAATCATACAGCAGACTTCACCTGGGCAATACACAAGAGTCACCACGCATCTGGTGCCAACAAAGTTACAGTCCTATCTTCTGTGAAACTGCAGTTAAACAAATCCTAGTTGAATTTCACATTCAATAGTGTAAGTTGAAAAAGTGTGAAAGTAAGCAGAACATCTCATGGAAACAAATATAGAGATGCAAAATTTTACAAACACAAGGAAGTATATCTCATGTGATTTTACATTGTCTTAATCTGATTTTACCAGATTTTATTGATGTATAAATTGGGAAAACTTTATCATCATCTCAAAATGTGATATGTCAAGGTTTATAATGTTACTTCCATACCTAGTAAATTGAGGCTTGGATAGATATCAATGTCATCAATTAAAATTTCATGAACAGCAAGTAATCTTTGATTTCAGTCTCCCTGTCTGGTGTGAAACAAGTTGATGACCCTAATGTGAATGTACATCAGAACAGTTTAGTTTACTTTGTTTCATGAGAGTGGGTTGAAAGCAGCCGGATAAAAGAGTGCTTTTCTATTGTGCCTCCATATGCCCAGTGAAAAGGCCCCGTAACATTTCTTGTACAAATTAGCTATGATGCCTGTCACATACGCAGATGTGTTGGGCATTTTCTACACAGCACTGAAATGGTGATGAGAACTATGACCTGTTAATCTACTCTGGGTGTCTGGGGAGAAGAACGTTGGCCAAGATACCAAGAGCAGTGAAAGTAGTGCCAGGAATGTCAGTCGCTTTCTCTGCAGGGGTTTCCTTTCAAAATCAGGACTACTTGGATTTCCTAAACCTTGTGGTATGGTGAGTAGTGAGCTTGTGGACCTAACAGCAGCTTATTTTAATTTGCATGACATTGCGCTAAAATGTTCTGCTGGTAACAATTATTTAGTTACAGCATCCATTTCTTCAAGACTGCTGTTTTCGATTTTTAGAATCATAAAATTGTAGAACGATACAGAGCAGCATGAGGTCATTTAGTCCCTCATGTCTGGCCAGCTCTTTTAATTTAATCCTATTCTTTGCTGTTTCTCCAAGACCTCATCGTATTTCCTCTTCAAGAGTTTATTAATTTCTCTTCAGGACAATGTTATTGAATCTGTCCCACTGTCCTTAAAGCAATGCTTTTCAAATCATAAATGTTTGCTGAATTAAAAGAAAATCCCATTTTACCTCCAGACTCGTAGAGAGTCGTGGAGGGATACCGCGTGGAAACAGGCCCTTCGGCCCAACTTGCCCACTCTGGCCAACATGTCAAAGCTACACTAATTCCTTCTTGTCACGTTTGGTCCATATCCCTCCTAATCTGTCCTAGTTACATATCCCTCCACTGTTTTTTAAAAGTTGGGATAGTCCCTGCCTCAACTACCTCCTCTGGCAGCTCGGTTCCATACACCCACCACCCTTTGTGTGAAGAAGTTACCCCTCAGATTTATTTTAAACCTTTTTCCTTTCACCTTAAACCATGTCCTCTGGTCCTCAACTCACCTGTGCTGGGCCAGAGACTCTGTACATCTAGATTCAGCTTTTATTTCCATCTATATATATATATATGTGAAATAAGCCTTTCAGCCATGCTGACCTTCAACACAAATCAACACAAATATACCAGCACTTGGTCTTCTCTGCCTTGGTAATTCTAGTGCACATGCAGATACTTATTAAATGTTGTTAGAGTATCTCCTTTAGAGAATCCTTATTTTCCATCTCTGCATGCTACATATTTAGGATACATCTAAATTTATATATCGTTTCATGCACCTTTCTTGAAATTGCACCGCCAAAGACAGGACTCTGAAGCTGAGGTTCCTGAACCTAGTAAACTGGCTTCTGTTCCCCAGAGAGTGTTTGAAGAAAGAACAAGAATGGCTTCAGATAATGTGTTCCGTGTGGCCACAATTCTTCTGGAATGAGCGCTAAACCAGATACACCTTTCAATAAATCCAATTCTACCTTCTCATCCAATTCCAATATTCCATGATTTATTTCAGTCTCAGTCAGGAGGGCACATGGTGTTCAGCACAACAACACCTTGGAATCAAGAATTCCATCGATTTTTTAAATCCATTGAGTGAGGGCATTTTTTTCCATGTTTTATTAAAGGTGGAGGGGTCGGTGATTGTGCGACATCAGTCGTCATGAGAAAAGATATCAGATACTGAGGAGGAATTACTATGGGTAGGGATGGATGATCATGGTGAATGAATGGGTCAATGATTAAAGGGGGTGTAGGAATGGGATCTTATCAGGTGGGATGAAGCAGTTTAGCCACAGCACTGTAAGAAAGCATCACTTCTTCTCATCCGCAACCAGTGCTATAATGACATTTATTTGTCGATGTTGTTGCTTGAGCTGCCAGGATTCACAAATCTTGGTCCCTGGGACAGAGGACAAATCCAAGATTCCCTCACTGTATCTAAATGAGTTATCACTTTGTAGAAGCAGGTTGCTCACTACCATTCAACAGACTTTGTGTCAGCCTGTTAAAACTGAAGAACTGTTTCAGGACAGGTTGGGTTAAGATTTATTGAGTTTTCTATAATCTTACCCAGCCCATCCTCTTCAATGTTGGGGGTTTGTAACCATCATCTTTCCCTTCTCAGCTTCCCATACCTTCTAATTCTACACTGTCCAACCAGTGAAATTACTTTAGATACTGGGCAGAGAATGATTTCTCCAAAAATATATTTATATTTAGGTTCAGGTCTGATCGCTGTGCACCTGAAGATTTGGAAAGGACTCTACAACAACATTCAGAAGCTCTGATTTAGAATTTAACAGCAAGTTGAGCACAATGTAAATGAGCAAGATGGATTTTAAACCTTGCGGTTCCATAGCTGGCACTAACTAACCTAAAACCCCTGTTTCACGGTGCGAGTTCACCCACGAGTGATCCCGAGTTTAAAACAAATCAAACTCATGGTAATCACGTAGAATTAACGTAGCGGGAACGTCGTAACTCGTGGACGTAACTTAGCGACTCGTAACGCTAACGGCAGGTACTCGGAAAACTTGCTAACTCGTGAAAATATTTCAACATGATGAAAGATTTCCACGAGTCAAATTTACTCTTGTGGTAAAAATTTTAAACTTTTAAACTCATTGTAAGAACGTAGTAGCCCGTGAGTTTACCGTAGTGACGCGTGAGTCTTCCGTGGGCACTCTTTAACTCAGCGGGACAGGCAGCATCTCTGGAGAGAAGGAATGGGTGACGGGATGATGTTTCCAAAATTCTGCTGCGTCTTTGTGTTACTCCAGCACTGTGTGTTCACTCTTTGTCAACCAGCATCTGCCCTTTCTGGTGTATCACATTATTTGTATCCGTGGCAGTTGCTTGTCGCTCCCTTCAGTGGCCCAGGGGTCGGGACGGGACTGGAGTTGGGAGGGAAAGGAAGTGTCACTCACGTGTCACTACGGTAAACTCACGGGCTACTATGTTCTTACAATGAGTTTAAAAGTTAAACATTTTTACTGCAAGAGTAAATTTGACTCGTGGAAATCTTTCATCATGTTGAAAGATTTTCACGAGTTAACAAGTTTTCTGAGTACCTGCCGTTAGCGTTACGAGTCGCTAAGTTACGTCCACGAGTTCCGACGTTCCCGCTATGTTAATTCTACGTGATTACCACGAGTTTGATTTGTTTTAAACTCGGGATCACTCGTGGGTGGATTCGCTCCGTGAGACAGGGCCATAAACATTTCTTGTGAGGCAAAACAGTTGTACTTTCCTCACTGGGCGTTCTCTGTCCCCTTCGGTCAATGTTAGTATTGAGCAGTGGCACAGGCCTCTGTACACTCCCACACCCGCTTGCCAAGTACCCCGGGAGAACTGGAATCAAAATGCACTTAGTCATATCACCGCATCCTGACTGCAAGTAGGTCAGGAACTTTAACCTTAAGCTAACAATCAGCATTTCTATAAAGTCATTACTAACCTATTTAGAAGGAATGGATCAAGTAAAATAGAATGGAACATCTAGGCTTTAAGCTAATTAGATTGAGCTGGATAAAAATCCTGCTCTTGGAGCCGTACCCTGGCCTAAATGTCCAGACTTAGCTTATTTTTGGTGTATAAACAAGTTAAATTAACTACAGTTTTGACTCCTACGTCCAACTGTTTTATTTTATCCAGTTGGGTAATCAGCTGTTACATTAAATGCATTTGATTGTTTGACAGTAACCTAATTCTGCACCATAAGACATGTCCAAGTACTTGACTGGGATATTCAAAGAAAGAAAAAAAATGCCTATCACTGATATAAATCCTTCATGACTGCACAATCTTTTTGAAGTGAGTTTTTTTTGTTATGTGTGAAATGTGGCAGCAATTTGTGCAGAGAAAGATCCCACAGAGACCAATGGGATGAATGGTGAATGCACAAAGAATAATTATTTCCAGGGTCCTTCCCAGTCAAATCGCTTCAATTCATTGCGTTATGATGAAAAATTTTATGCCCATTTTTTGTAATATGTACTTGTTTCTGTGCCATGTTGCATTGAGTCACCAACCCCAATGGTAAATGCAATAATAGCACACGTAATTAGCATACGTGATGTTATTTGTGACCTTTTTGATCATGTCATGACATATGTGTAACCTCATCTACTGCATTTGATGCTCCCGATGTGGCCTTCTTTTCAGCGAGACCAAGCATAGTAGGCAAATATTTTGTCAAACACTTGCACTTGGTCCACCAAGCCCTGCCGGATCACATGATTGTGAATCATTTTAACTCCCTTCCCCGTTCCCATGCTAACCTTCCTGTTCCGGGCTAGAGTGAGGCCGCATGCAAACTGGAGGAACAGCACTTCATATTCTGCATGAGTAGCTTATGACCATACGATGTGAACATTGACTTCTCCAGTTTTAGATAACACCCTCCCACCCGCTTCTAATCCCCTCTCTCTCTTCTTCTTCTTCTCTTCTTCTCCTCCTCCTCCTTCTCCTCCTCCTCCTTCTCCTTCTCCTCCTTCTTCTTCTCCTCCTCTTTTTTCTTCTTCTCTTTTTCCTTCTCCTCCTTCTTCTTTTTCTCCTCCTCCTCTTCCTCCTCCTCCTTCTCCTCCTCCTCCTCTCCTCCTTCTTCTCCTCCTTCTCTCCTCCTTCTCCTCTTCCTTCTTCTTCTTCTTCTTCTTCTTCTTCTTCTTCTTCTTCTTCTCCTTCTCCTTCTTCTTCTTCTTCTTCTTCTTCTTCTTCTTCTTCTTCTTCTTCTTCTTCTTCTCCTTCTTCTTCTTCTTCTTCTTCTTCTTCTTCTTCTTCTTCTTCTTCTTCTTCTTCTTCTTCTTCTTCTTCTTCTCTTCCCCTCTTCCCCCCCCCCCCCCCTCTCTCTATTGTCACCATATCACCAATATGCCAGTGTAAAGCAGTGATTGTAAAAGGAAAGGGAATATGGTCTCATTGTGCTAGATCCAGAATAACATGGCAGAATATTGTAAGGCATGTAGCTTCTCAGGGCAAGAAAAATACTGACAATAGGCAGCCATAAAGCAGAGCCTCACACAGCATTGAGCCACAGACGAAGAGCAGGTTTTGACGCATGTACAGCACTATCAGCCACAATGGAAAAGGCAGTGGTTTCAAAGATGAAATATAAACAGTGAATACGATATCAGCACGAGCATTGATACAGCTGCCAATTCCTTGAACATGGGCTGATTTATCTTTATTATGAAGTTCAGCAAGGTGGTATTAGCGAGGAGCGTGCTGAATTTGTAAGCATTCTCCAATGACTCACTGAAAATCTCAGGGCAGACAGGATGTACAGCTTCTGCAGATAGTCAAAGGTGAATCTCCCGATCATAGCAGCTGACTACAAAAACAGACTAGTCACATTAGGGAAAGGTACAAGAATTAAATATGGGTGAGAAGAACATGCCTGGACTGTGCAATTCACAAACATGCCCAGGAAAGCATTTAGAATAATGCTGGGAATAGTTCAAAAATTCTTATACTGGCATCGATGCAAGTCTCACGCTTTCATTTAGCTGAGCATCAAGGCAATTGGCTGTAGATCTAGACTGGAGCTACACGTGTTAAAGGCTCAGGAAGTAAATGTTGAGCAAATTGGAATGTTATGGAGTGTTGGTCAAAACCGCTGACTGTGAGTGGGCGTCAGGCATTGTGGTGGTGCCTAAAGCAGTCCAAACTGTTTGGCTAATGAAGATTGCAATAAACTACATCCATTCCCGCACTGTGTCTACATCTGGCCATGCCACAGGATCTGTCTGCCAAGTAATCAGTGCCCAAGGTCTTCATAAAGTTGTATACTGGCCCATGCTTCTGCATTATGAAAAGTATTTTTTTTAAAACAAGACTTTTTGATGATCAACACCCATTAGTGTCTTCACACTTACAAAATTTTGCTTTATGATGTGTAGTTAACACAGAATATATCTCATGCTGCAATGGACAAGTTGAAAGTACTGCAGCACTGCATATTGCAACCAAGATAATGCATTAATTGCAATGCCATTGTGGATGAAACTCACTGAATATATGAGCATACAATGAAAGGATTAACCTTCCCAATATTTTTAATATTGTTTAATATTCCCAAATAAACACGGCTTACATTTTTTTTCCAGAAAGAGAATCTATTGTATCTCTGATCTTAGATCATTCTTAATCATCTGTTATTGTGCCAGGTTTCTGCCAGACTTTGTTCACATGGCAATGAGGGAAGGATGAGCAGAGCGTGTAGAACATCTGCAACAGAGGTCTCGGCTCTCAGAAGTCTTTCTGAAAATATTGTGACACAAGCTGTGGTCTAAAATTGCATGTGATGCATCTATATGTGGAGTAGGGACTGTAATAAACCTTGTTGGGCCAGATTGTCTGACCCAACATTTACCTCGCACCCATCACTTAGTTGCCGTGGCAACGTGGACCACTCCACCTACATCGGTGAGTATCAATGAACAATGCGTGAGTTCACCAGACTAACCGTGTGGGAATTTTCTTGCTGCTTGGTGATTAGCATGCAAGGGAGGTCACGTGACCAACTCACTGCAACATAGCTGTCTACTTGCCTCCTTTCTCCTGCAAATATCATCAGTTTTCAGATTTGTAAATGTGCTTCAGTCTCCACAATATCCCGACTGGAAATCATCCCAATGTCTGCCGTTTCATGTAACCTGCACCGCCATCTCTGTGTAGGAAGGAACTGCAGATGCTGGTTTAAACTGAAGATAGACACAAAAAGCTGGATTAACTCTGCGGGACAGGCAGCATCTCTGGAGAGAAGGAATGGGTGATGTTTCGGGTCGGCCTGTCCCGCTGAGTTACTCCAGCTTTTTGGGTCTACCATCTCTGTCATTAGCATTATGATGATGCCCATGACTATTTTGCAAGTTCACGTAACGTTAACCGTGAGGCAAAATCCCAATGGTATAGGAACTTCAAAAAAGTTATTTTATACAATGAAACTATGGAATTAGTATGGGTCAATACATGATGGCTAGTAAGGACATGTTAGGCGGAAGATTTCTGTACTGTAGGGTGCCATCTGATGGCAGTAGATTCATCAGACAGTGGGTTTAGTGAGAGATGAACAAGAGACTTGCTTCACGGTGAACAGATGACGGAAAGATAGTAGTTTGGTTATCGACAACACACCTCACTGATGTGTCCTCCTCCCGACCTGAAACAATGGCAAATGCAGAGAGTTATGTCAGTAATCACCAACAAACGAAATGCACAATCTGGTTATAGACGCTGTTATGAACTATGGTCAATAAAGGTCTATCACCTTTGTTTTCTGTACAGTAACAGAGTGAGAAGAGTTATGCTCAGGAAGAGGCATTAACAATAATTTTTAACATCACAGAGCTTTAAGGGCCTGTCCCACGAGCATGCGACTGCATGCGGCAAGCGCGACCAAACCGGAAGCGGGGGCCGCGCGGGGGTCGCGCGGAGGTCGAGTGATCCCGTACAGGGCCGGTCCCACCAGCATGCGACTGCGTGCGGTGAGCGCGACCAAGCAGGGGCCGTGCGGAGGTCGAGTGAGTGACATGAAGTTCGAGCGAAGTCCGCGGGAAGTTCGCGCGTGACGTATGCTATCAAGACGCTGCGTACGGCGTCGAGACGCTGCATATGCCCGTCGAGGCGGTGCGTATGGCATCGAGGTGGCTGCGCGGAATTTTTGAACACTGTCAGTTTCTCAGGACCGCGCGATGTCGGGACCAGCTCCGCACAACTCCATACGGCTCCGGCGATCGAAGTGGGACCGGTCCCGCAGGGCCGTACGGCTCAAGCGACCACGTTAGGTCGCGCTTGCCGCATGCAGTCACATGCTCGTGGGACAGGCCCTTAACCAATCTTTATTAGGTAGATTGTTCACATCGGGCAAACACATGTTGGTCATTCCTGGACTCTCAGAATGGTGTCCTCACACTTGTAGAGGTGAGAGGACTTTTGTCCCATTACGACCTTGACGTTGAATTGCGAGCATCCAAACAGAGCCACTGTCAAGATCGACGTTGAAAAATGCCAATCCGATGTACAAGTTACAGGAAGGAGAGGATGATTTTCCTGTTACGGTGGCAGAGATAATTAACAAAAGTGATATGGAGGAACCCAGTACTGAAACAATAATAGGGATATTCTTTAAATGGATGCATCGATTCAGACAATGGTTTAGATCAGAGTGCAAAGCCTTCTGTGACAGATATTACGAGTTGTCCTTAATTCAAGGCTGCTGCAAATAGTTTCTCAGAAGAGCTTTTCCCTAAACAATTGCAAGGAAGAATAAGGGAAGAAGCACTCAGCAGGTTAGGCAGCATCTGTGGAAAGAGTCATCGATTCAATCAAAGAACTTTCATCAAAACTGTTCTGATAAAGAGTTTTGACCTGAAGTATTGATTCTGTTCCTCATTCCACTGATAGTGCTGAGTGCATCCAACAATTTTTGTGCTTATCCCAGATTTCGTCAACAGCAGTTTTTTTTGTTTTTTTCAAACGAATGGAAGAATTTCACTCAGAACTTTGGGGAGCATTGTTAACATGAAGCCAGTAGCTCACAAAAATAACAAGGTCTGGGAGATTGAGCTAGTACTGTAAGTGCACAGTTTATCAAGACTGCAGAGAGCTTCTACTGAAGAACTCAATCTTGAAAGTGTTCCACTGCACCAATCTATCTTGTCCACACAGATGACCGTGAGAGAGGCAAAGACATCTTCTTACTATTAGAGTACAGTGATTCAAAGTAGATTAACATGAAAAAACATGAATCAAATTTTGCAATGCAATATCTTCCTAAAGAGATTGTGTTGGATAATGCTCCACTATTTCAGCACATCAAAACATATTTCAGTGAGCACTTTGTGAAACATTATGGAATCAACCATCTCTTCGCATCTCCTTATCAGCTTGCCTCCACATGGAAATTAAGATTAAGAGATCAGTATGCATAATGAAAGAGGCATTGAAAAAATAAGATTCAGGAAGGTGGGGGTGGGGGAGGGAATTAAGTAAAATGCCGCATTAACACATTTTCCTCTGAGCTATGGATTGAAGCCATGCTACACTATCATGAGCAGGCAAGGTAATGTCAGATTTGGTTCAGCTGAATCAGGAGGGGGAAGAGAGGCTATTGAAATGGAGACACTGTGTTATTATGCATCGTGAGACTGGTTATGAAGGGAAGAGTTTGAAAGATAAGCCCAAGCTCAGGGCTAAATTTATCTCCTTGCTGCTGCTCTTATTTCCCCTCAGGTCAGCTCCCACTCTCAGGATCAAAAATCATTTCTCCCACGGCACAGATTCCATACATTTTACACAATACTGCCAGCTACCATGTAGTTGCTGCCTTACAGCGCATGCAGTGCCAGAGATCCTGGTTCGATCCCAACCAAGGATGCTGTCTGCACGGAGTTTGTGCATTCTCCCTGTGACCGCGTGATTTTTCTCCGACGTCTCCGGTTTCCTCCCACAGTCCAAAGACGTACAGGTTTGTAGGTTAATAGGCTTAGTATAAATGTAAAAAATTATCCCCAGCGTGTGGAAGATAATGTTAAGCCCCTGTCCCACTTTTACAACCTAATTGGTGACTTCTACCGAGTTTGCCCTTGACTCATACTCGCAGCATGGCCGCCACAAGGTCGTAGGAGGTCGTAGGTCACTCGCCCTCATGCTCGTGAGTGGTCTCCGCGTACTCGTGGCCTCAGGTACGTTGCGGCATTTTTTCCAGCCTGATAAAAAAGTCCACGAGTAAAAAAAAGGTTGGCATGGATAAAATTGATACTTTTTACTCATAGGTAGGTAGTAGGTAGGTCGTGATGGTAGTCGTAGATAGTCTAGGTAGTCGTAGATCGGTAACTGGCCCGAGAAAAAAATTGCAAACATGACATCATTTTATCATGTGATCATTTCCACTCGTAGCTAGTCGTAGTTGGTCTTAGGTGTGGAAGACTGAGGTCGAGAGGGGTCGTCGGTGGTTGTAGACATAGTCGTAGGAGGTCGTAGACATAATCGTAAGAGGTCGTAGACATAATCGTAGGAGGTCGAAGGAGGTATTTTACTTCAACAAGTCAACACAACCTTGACATTTTTTTCAACTCATCTAGGGTCTTCTAAACTCGTGGATTAGGTTGTCCAAGGGATTAGGGACAGCCCCTTTAGTGTGCAGGGATCGCTAAAATTATTGGATTGTTGTAACAAATTGTCTTGTTGACTCTGGCAGGAGATTGATCTGTACATGTTCTCATACTACACCATACTCTGAAACAATCTCCTCAGCTGTTCCAAAAGAACAAGTGAATAGGCTTGAATCTTATTGCAGTGCAGAGGAAATTGAGCTGAGGATTCATGTCTTTTCTAAGAGTTGACACTTGTGAAGGTGAAGCACTCCCTACATACTGCTCAGTAATAGGACTTGAGCCACTATTTTCTGATTCTGAGGCAGCACACTAACACACCGATCCACTGGTGACATTATTATTCATTTCAATTCTCATCAAGGACTCACAATCCTCAATCATCATTCTGAGAAACTATTTAAACTTAATATTTTTGGCACTTAAACTGATTAAGTAACTCTGGATTTCTCAATTTCTGTTACTATGCTGTGTGCTGTTGAAATTATTTCTATCGATTCTGCTCGTAGGGAGCTCCTGAAAGTGTGAGCTTGGTACTTTATAGCAAAATACAAGGCAGATTTAGAGTATCTATCCCTTCCAGTATTAGATCCAGGTAAAGATAAAATAATATACTGCTGAGATGAGAGCCCTATTCTCTGGTGCCATAAGAATCTAGATAGCAGAGAACAAAATAAAAATGTGCTGCAAATGCTCAGCAGGGGAAGCAGCATTTGTGGAAAGAGAAAAGAAAAGCAACAACTCACGTTAATGTCTCTCCATCAGAACAGTGACAATGGCCCAGCACTTTGATGTAATCATGATGAAGGGCACCAACACCTCTACTCTCTTAGAAGTTTAAAGAGGTTCAGCATGCCATTGAATAATCTAACAAGCTACAGATACCCTGCAGAAAATAACCAGACTGGTTGAACCATGGCCTGACATGGCAACTTCAAACCACAGGAACCCAGAGGCGGCAGAGAGTGGTGGATTCAGCCTGGTCCACCATGGGCATAGCCCTGACCATCATTGAAAGCATCTACATTAGGCCATGCTCTCACTCGCTAATTCCTTCCTTGTTCTTGTTGACCAGGTAATCTTGTTTGCAGCTTATCCCCAGGATTACCCTGTCGGGGACATCATCCGCACTCACCCACCACGCTCCTTTAGTTTCCTTTCTAGTGGGTGCCACAGGGTCTTCAACCTGAACATGAACTCTATTTCCTTTCCCACTGGCCTGTCAAGAATCAAGAGTGTGTTGGAAGGAACTGCAGACGTTGGTTTAAACCGAAGATAGACACACAAAGCTGGAGTAACTCAGCGGGACAGGCAGCCACTCTGGAGAGAAGGAATGGGCGACTTTTCAAATCGAGATCCATCTTCAGACTGAGTCGAGAGTGCTTCCATTGCACCTGGATTTGAACAATGGAATTCTCACTTGCTGCAGCTTTGCAGACACATAAAACACGACAAATAAATAAACAATTAATTATCAGTTATTTTAGGTAAATAGTACAAGCAAAAATATTCAGTGCAACCTTAATAGTTCTAAGACCATTGCAGTTTGTTGATAAGCTCCAGTTGCAGGTCGCATGGTGAAGGGTGTTCAATATGGTTGATGGTTAAGAGGTTGTTCTTGAACTAGTGGGTAACAGTTCTCAGGTTCCTTCTTCCTGAAAGTAGCAGCAGGATGAGAATGTAGCTAGGGAGATGGAGTCTTTGACAATTGGAGGGGGGGCGGGGGGGGGGGGGGGGGGGGGTGGGGGGGGGGGGGGGGGGGCGTTCATTAGCCGTGATGGATTAAGTCAGGGTCATTACTTTCTGAAGCCTCCTTAATTCATGAGTATTCACGTTTCTGAAGCAGGCTGTGATGCAATCAGTTAATGTACTCTCCACCATACACCTATGGAAGTGCGCTGGAGTCTTCAGTAATGTGCTGATTTCTGCAAACCTCTGAGGAGTAGATACTTTGGGAAGATTTATTTGTAATTGTATCACTGAGCTGGGGCTCAGTGCTGATGGTCTGATCTGCTGAGCATTTATAACATTTTTCTGCTTTTATTTGAGATATCCAGCAGTTTTTTTAAATGTTAACTTCATATTGATTAGCATTTGTACTTTCTGATTGCACTCTTCAGTTTTGATTTTGCTGAATAAAAAACTTAACTTTCTGCTTTATTGCTAATTTTAGTCATCACAAAAAGCATAAGATTCACTCTTGGACCACTCTGCAGAAGAGACAGTCCATGAAATTCTGCCTTTCATTCATGCACACACATGTGATTAAACCGGAGAGTCAGTAAAAATGATACTCTGAATAAATAATTAGTAGATGCAATCAACTACTTGCCTTTCCTGAGAGGATGGGCCTCATGGATTAAATGTGGCTTCACAAGTCACTGATAATTTTGTTAGCTTAGACCCTCTCTGCTACACTTAAGGGCCTGTCCCACTTGGGCGACCTAATCCGTGAGTTCTGGCGAGTTTGCCCTCGACTCATACTCGCACCATGGTCGACACGAGGTCGTAGGAGGTCTCCGTAACTCTCCTTCATGCTCGAGAGCGTACTCGAGGCCTCAGCTAGGTCGCGGCGCTTTTTTCAATATGTTAAAAAATGCCCATGAGTGTAAAAAGGTCACCATGGAAAAAATCAATACTTTTTTTGCTCGTAGGTTTAGTCATAGTAGGTCGTCATGTTAGTCATAGGTAATCGAGGGTGTTCGAAGGTAGTCATAGATAGTCTTCATCATAGTCGAAGGGAGGTCGAAGGGAGGTCGAAGGAGATCGAAGAAGGTCGGCTTCACTCTCCACATTTCTGTATTCAATTTTCCCGAAGTTAGTCGTAGCTAGTCAAAGCTGATCTTCAACATAGTCGAAGGAGGTCGAAGGAGATCTTCTACATAGTCGAAGGAGTTCTTCAACATGTAATTTTTTCAAACTCTTCTAAACTCGGCAATTAGGTTGCCCAAGTGGGACAGACCCTATAAACCCACGCACATATTCTGATCAAGGAAATTAGCCTAAGATTATGATGCATCAATTGGTCAGATTCCCCATCCTCCTCTCTCAACATAGCACCCTGACTTTAGTCGTACAATATTTGTATTAGTAATGTGCTATTTTGACCTTCTTACACTACACATTGATATTCCCCTTCTAGTCTATTCAGTCATTCTCTTTTGATGGTCTTTGTGCCTGAGGATAACAGAACTGATCACTGGTGTTTAATAGTTCAGTGGTTTAGTAGGAGTATCTCTAGATTAAATCTTTTGTTTTTCCCATGGTATATTTTACAGCAGGGACAATCCCAAATCTCTTCATTATTATGTCCAGAATTATTCTGACTGCCTTCATAACTAATTCAATTGACTCAAAGTCCTTTTGTAGTTTGTGTGAAACATGATCATGCACTATCAGGCATTTCTGGATATCAACATCCATTACAATGCCTAAGCATTATAAACATTGAACAAAGTACTTTGACCACAGATGCCGTTAGCATGCTTGAAGCAATTATTTTTTTACCTCGTCCCATTCCACCGCCAGGAACTCAAATATTTATTTCAGGAGAAGAAGCAAATCACTTGCATTTTCTTCAATTTTGTGCATTCCATTTGGTTCTCAAAATGTGGTTGTCTCTACCAAACCCAGACTGGGTGACTGCTTTGCAGAACCTCTCTATTCAGTGCACAGTTGTCTCTCACTTTAATTCTCTATACTCTCATGATGATCTTTGGCCTATCTGAGCAGGCTGCAGCCCATTCATCTGTTACATTAAATAGTAAGATTAAACGAGAACTTACCAGTTTGAAGTTTGATCTGTATTTTATGAGGAGGAACGTTGAGGGAATACGTGAAGAACCCCGCTTACGACGCATGCGTGTCATCCTTCAAAGCAGCGGTGTGAGGTCACAGATATCCTATATTGACCTAACATAGTAAGATTATGAAAGAGATACCAGTTTTTGATATGATCATAAGAGGGTGGGAGTGGAGGGCACGTATTCCCTCAACGTTCCTCCTCATAAAATACAGATCAAACTTCAAACTGGTAAGTTCTCGTTTAATCTTACTATTTTACTTCGGAGTCACGTGAGTGACTACGTGAAGATTTCAAAGCTCTGTGACCTCATGCCGTGGAACGAGCCCATGCTTCACAACTGCCTTGGTTGTGGGGAGAAATGATGTTAACATCATTAAACATAATACGATATTGAAACCCAACTGAAAAATATTAAATCCAATTATTGCCCCTATTGTGCAGTGAATTATATATGCAGACTTAAAATTGTTTCTGCAATTCTTCCAGGTTTAATAACTGGTTTGTTATAAAGTCATTGGATAGTTTCCTCCGTTGACCATTCTACTGTCTTGAGGGTTTTGTACATTGGTACGTCCAACTTCATAGCTGCCAATGTAGTTGCAGCCCTAATGGAGTAAGATTTAAATGTTTCCCTTAGTGTCCACTCCAGCCTTTGTTAGGACTTGCTTAACCATTTAGAGATGATCTGGACTGTCACTGTTTTGAGTGGCTATTAGTAGCTGATAAATGTGACATTTCTTCCTCTGATGATCTAGCATACTTCATGTATGATAGTAAATGAGTTATAATACAGCAACGACCATCTGTCGTATAGGCTCTGCACTTTGTTTTTAGGCCTGCTGACCCCTGTCTGTTCCGTTTGACCCCTATGATAAATGTGACAGGTTTAATTCCCTGATGAAATCATCATGTTGTCCAGCCTTAGTTTCTGTAGTGACTGGACTCTTTGTGCCGTGACCAAGGCCATCAGCATGACTGTTTACATAGTCAGTTTCTGTAATGATAGAGCTGTAGCTGGAGACCAGTTTCTTAACTTGGTCAGTACAAAACTCACATCCCATATATGAATGTACCTAGTTCTTTGGGATTAATTTTAACATGCCCCTAATGAGTTTTGTTACCAGTGTGTGTGTCCCCACAGAATGCCGCTCTGTACCTTTGACAGGTATGTAGACAGAGCACTCCTGGCGCAATTGTGGTACTATGACTAAGCCTCTCATCGTAATGGAGGCTTGCCAGGAATTCCAGAACAGATGGCTGTTCATAGATCTGTGGGTGATGATAATAGTTATGAACGTACTTCCTATTTCTAGAGGATACCAAGTACTGTTGAATGAGTGGACTGTCTGTGACCCGCTGAAAAAATTCCGCCTATGGTCCGTCAGTCCTAGGTGTAGAAGAGGTGCTTTCAATTCTACAATGAATAGGTTAATATAGATAGTAACATGGGTAACTCTCCATGTTGCTAGAAAGAACCAGTAAGTTTGAATGACGCGTGACTGCATTCAGTAATTGGATAATGTCTGATATTATATGGCTGGCACACAGTCCCTATGCCAATCTACTAGCAGTCTGATGGATAGTTTGTTCCCTGCCAGTTTCCATTAAGGCTGTACCATATTTACCAGCAAAGTCAGTGCCATGTGAACTGTGTTAGCAGTGAACCGCAGATGACCTGTAGTTAACACATCTGTGGGTACATCTAATTGGTAATCTAGCCAGCCATCTTGGTACGATGCTCGCCAGATAGTACCCTAGGATCAATACAGAAGCTGACACAAAGTTCCCATCTGAAAAAATATAAGTACGAAGTATTCCATTAACCCAAGATGAAGTGGCAACCACCTCTGATTATGATAAGGATATTTAGTACACGAGTTTCTGTGATTCTTATTGGATGTCTCCATAACATCTATAATGTGTGTACGTAGTTTAATAATGCTTCAATTTGTTGCTCCCTTGTCTGAATGACGTTCAGTTCAGTACCTGCTGAACTAAGGAGCAAGTAATGAATACCTCCACATTCTATATCAGTGGTTTGGGAGGTTCCAGGTTTGCATATAAGGCCAGTGCATCCTGGTGAACTAGTGTCATGTCTATTTCTAATAGTGCGGCCGATAATATCCCGCTGATAGGACTTTAGAACTTTCTTTCGGTTCAATACCTTGTCCTGTTATGTTCCCGGAGGTAAATGTCTTGCCAACACCTCAGCAAAGGTATTGGCTTGCAGGTGATGTGTAGACATGTACTTAATGCTGGCAGCCATCCTGGCCTCTAGATCTTTGCCAGTCTGTTTTTGCTGAAAGTATTGCCCCACCATGTCCAGCAACTTGGTTTCCTCGTCCTCCATATGGGAATGTGGCTCCATCTCTGGTTCAGAATCTAACACAGGCAGCCCTTCAATACCCTCTTCCAAGGAGGATGAAATGTCAAGCAGCCCTTAATGGTAATCTGCTGAGGGACTTACACCTATGCCACTGTGGCTATCGTCCATATCCTGGAGCCTGCCACTCTGGAGAAGTTCCTCCAACAACCGCTCCTGCCGACCCACGTGCTCTCGGGCACTAGTCGCACGCGGTTTTTGCCGCAGCCGGTCCCCATGCCTACGGGCACTGATCGCTCCCGGCCGCCCCATATAATTGTGCCGTTCCTCGCAGTCCCGGTTCACCTGTCGCTGACGGCCGAACATGCTGCAGCCTCTTGTACCGGTTTCCCAGCTCCGCGAAAGTGGCCGCTGCTGGCTGCGCTATATCCTGCAGCTGCTCATCCTTACTCCGGTATCAGTAAGTA